>NC_133127.1:64803137-65435810 GCF_048418815.1 Hemitrygon akajei | reverse complement strand
CCATCGACGTCAGACTAACTAGCCTATAGTTTCCTTTCTTCTGCCTAATTCCCTTCTCGAAGAGTAGAGTGACATTTGCAATTTTTCACACTTCTGGAACCATTCCATAATTCTTGAAAGATCATTACTAATGCCTCCACAATCTCTTCAGCCACCTGTTTCAGAACCCTAGAGTGTACACCATCTGGTCCAGGTGACTTATCTAACTTAGGACCTTTCAGTTTCCTAAGAATCTTATCTCTAGTAATAGTAACTTCACACAATTCATGCCCCCTGACTCTTGGAACTTCTGCCATACTGCTAGTGTCTTCCACAGTGAAGACTGATGCAAAATACTTATTTAGTTTATCTGCCATTTCCTTGTCCCCCATTACTACCTCTCCAGCTTTGTTTTACAGTGGTCCGATAGTCACTCCTCTCTTTTACATTTTATATATCTGAGGGAAACTTTTGGTATCCTCTTTAATATTACTGGTTAGCTGCTTCTGTATTCCATCTTTACCTTGTTAATGACTTTCTAGTTACCTTTTGGCTTTTAAAAGCTTTGCAATTCTCTAACTTTCCACTAATCTTTGCTCTATTATATGGCCTCTCTTTGGCTTTTATGTTGGTTTTGATGTCTCTTGTTAGCTACGGTTGTGTCATCTTACTTTTAGAATACCTCTTCCTCTTTTGGGATGTTTATATCCTGAGCCTTCTGAATTGCTTCCAGAGGTTCCAGCCATTGCTGCCCTGCCATCATCCCTGCCAGTGTTCTTTTCAATCAATTCTGGCCAACTCCTCTCTCATGTCTCTGAAATTCCCTGTACTCAACTATAATACTAATACATCTGACTTTAGCTTCTCAAGTTTTAGGGTGAATTTGATCACATTATGATCACTTGCCCCTAAGGGTTCTTTTACCTTAAGCTCTCTAATCAACTCTGGTTCATTGCACAACTCCCAGTCCAGAACTGCCTTCCCTAAATGGGCTGAACCACAAGCTGCTTAAAAAGCCATCTTGTAGGCACTCTTGAAATTCCCCCTCCTGGAATCCAGCATCAACCTGATTTGACCAATCTACCTGCATATGGAAATCCCCCATGACGATTGTAACATTGCCCTTTGGGCGTGCATTTTCTATCTCCCATTGTCATTTGTACACCACATCCTTATGACTGTTTAGGGTTCTCTGTGCTACACCCATCTGGGTCTTTTTACCCTTGCAGTTCCTTAGCTCTATCCACAATGATTCAACACCATCTGACCCTAAGTTACCTCTTTCTAATGATTTGATTTCTTTTTTTTTTACTAACAGAGCAACACCGCCCCCTCTGCCTTACTGCCTGTGCTTTCAGTACAGTGTGTATCCTTGGGCATTAAGTTCCTAGCTATAAACTTCCAGCCATGATTCAGTGATGCCTGCAACATCATACCTGCCAATCTGCAACTGTGCTGCCAGTTTATCTACCTTATTCCGTATACTACGCGCATTCACATACAACATCTTCATTCCTGCATTCACCTTTTCGCTTTTGTTTGCCTTTTAAGTTGCAACTCATCTTGTCGACTGCAGCTTTGCCCTATCAACAGCCTCTCCTCACTACACATTGCCTCCGTTTGTAAACCAGCTAGCTTATCTTCAGCACGATCATCTGCCTTTCCTATGATGATTCTTGCATTGAAATATACACAACTCAGGACACTAGTCACACTACGCTCAATCTTTTGATTACTAACTTTGTCTGAGGTCTTACCAACATGTACCTCCACAGCCTCCCATTCCCCTGCAACTCTAGTTTAAACCACATCGTGCAGCATTAACAAACCTCCCCACTAGGATATTAGTCCCCCTCCAGTTCAGGTGAAAATCGTTCCTTCTGTACAGGCCCCACCTTCCCTAGAAGAAAGCCCAATGATCCAGAAGTCTTATGCCCTCCCTCCTACACTAACTCCTTTGTTACGTACCCCGTAACTGGGTGTCTGACCAGCAGAGAAAGAAGAATCCGTTGGAGTCTGGTGGTACCAAACTAAAGGTGTTTATTAGTAAACTACACAATACAATATCAAAAATGCAAATATACATATAAAACAAGTTAGCAGTAATAAACCTGAAAGTGTAGGAATAATAATAATCAATAATAAACAAGCTCTATCGATGTCTAGGGGTAAATGAATTGTCATAGAAAAGTATAAAGTTCAGTTCAGTTCATAAATGCTGAGGTGGTTATGGTTGTTGTGTTGAAATCGTTGGAGAGAGAGAAAGAGCGATTGAGAGGTAACAGCTACAGCAGGCAAACCTTCCGTTGCTTTTTTAATCTGTTGTATCGTTGTGGTCATTCAGTTATGACCCCTCTGTTCTTCAGCTAGACCGTTCTTCTGTGGTGGACTTGTCACTCTGGCATGAGTGGACACACACACAAGTCCCCACCGGCCCTGCTGTAACACTGTGAGCTTTACTGACCGATCTCCTGGTTCGGTCTCCGAAGCCACACCCCCCCCCCCCCCCACCTTTCTGTGGGTTCTCAACACTCAGTCAGTGTCCACTGGGGTGTCTGAGGGGTGTCTCCCCAGACCTGTCTTATCCCCACTGACGGGGTCTCAGCTATCCATCAACTCTGAATGGCCGTGTCCATCAAATCAGGCCACTCCTGCTATCTCCTGAGGAATGTTAACGAGCAAAGTAAAGTTCTTGTAGTGGAAGGTAAATAATCCAGGAAGAGTCATAATACAGTAAATCAACAGTCTCTCTCTCCCTCTTATCTGTAGCAGATGTTCTTGCCTGGGCTTTATCTCTCTCTCTCAATAGCAGCATAGCAACAGCAATAGTTTGTAGTTCTTGGGGGGGGGGGGGGGAATGGTTAACGCTGCACCCCATTGACCATCAGGTCTGTTCATCACTCATAACACCTTAGCCCCGTGTTAAACTGTATAGTCTTCCTAGTTCTGGCCCTACTAACACGTAGCACGGGTCACAATCCTGGGATCACAACCCTGCTGGTCCTGCCCTTTAACTTAGCACCTAACTCCCTGAACTCTCTATGCAGAACCTCGTCACTTGTCTTACCCATGTCATAGGTACCTACATGGGCTGTGACCTCTGGCTGTTCACCTTCCCACTTAAGAATGCTGAGGACTCTGTCTGAGATATCCCGGGCTCTGGCACTTGGGAGGCAAAATACCATCCGGGAATCTTGTTCTCACCCAAAGAACCTCCTGCCCATTCCTCTAACAAATACCCTATCACTACAACATCCCTTCCCTTCTGAGTCACAGAGCCGGACTCAGTGCCTTTCCCCTGTTAGGTCATCCCACCCCCCCCCACCCCCAACAATATCCAAAGTGTTATACCTGTTGTTGAGGGAGATAGCCACGAGGTTACTCTGCACTGGTTCCCTGACTCCTTTCCCCTTCCTGACTGTCACCCAGTTTCCTGTGTCCTGTGTCCTGCACTGTGAGTGTAACTGTCTGTCCTATCTATCACCCCTTCAGCCTTCCGAATGATCCGGAGTTCATCCCGTTCCAGCTCCAGCCTCTTAACACGGATCGTTAGAAGCTGCAGCTGGATGCACTTCTCACCGGTGTAGTCGTCGGGGACACTGGAGGTCTCCCTGCCTTCCCACATCCCGCAAGAGAAGCATTCAGCTACCCTGCCTGGCATCTCTACTCTCCTAGCTGAGCAGATATAAAGAAAGGAGAAAAAAACTTAGCCTTGAGCTTTTCCTTTATGTTGCTTTCTCTGAACTGAAGCCTTTCTCAGGATCACTCTGATAACAGCCACTGCACTTGCCTCTGCCTTCCTTTAACTTGCTCTTGCTGATCAATCCAAAACGTGGATTGGTCGCTAGTCAAAGCTCTATTGTGCTGTAGTGACGTTTCTGTTTGGGCAGTGGACCCGTGTTAAATCCCCTACTCTCAAAACTTCCAATGTCCGGATTGGTCACTGGTCAAAGTTCTATAAAGCATGATTACATGGGTGAAGATCAGGTTGCTGTAAAACTGCACCTCCTTGCATTCAAATCTTCACATTTAAGGATCACATTTTACTTTTCTTCCCCCATTCGTAACTCCTGCACAAAGTGTATCACTTCACATTTCTCAATGTGGAATTGCATCTGTCACTTATCTACCTCCTTTGCAAGCCTATTGATGTCGTTGTGTAGTCATAAGCAACCCCCTTGCTGCCTTATCCAGGTGGTTTATTTGTTTATAAGCATCAAGGACCTCCTTAAAAAAAAATTGGCGTTCTTCCATTTATTGAAGAAGTAACTGTATCTGAGGGAAGACTTTGAGTATCAAAGGCACAGCAGTTTTTATTGAGCCTAGCTGGGGGGGGGGGGGGGGGGGGGGGGTCCCAAAATCCCCTTTGAAGATCACTCATCACTTAGAGGTTTTGAGAGATGTGCAATCACCTCTAATGTTCTTTGGTGTGCCATTTTAAAAACGTTTCCTGTTTCCTTTCACGTCTTTTTGACCTTTAATACTTTTCACCAGCCATTTCACATTGCCGCAGTCTTTCCACTTCCAGCCAAGTCAGCATTTGATGCGCATCTTCTAATTATCCCCGGGGAGTTAGTGGTGAGTTTATGTGGTCCTGAAGTCATGGCCACAGTTTCAGGATTTTGCTTCTGGCACAGTGAAAGATGGCATTACTGTTCGAGGGCAGATTGCGGTATAATTTGAGGAAGCTGTGGTTTTAAGTGTTTCTGTTGAAGAGATCTTGATGAGTAACTACAACTTGGGGTGCTTCAGTACTACAGCAGTGGAAGGGTGCCTGCTTCAATTGATGAATTACCAGCTGGAGCATTGGCATGTTCTGGGATCAGTGTTGCGTGTGGCAGGAGGAATGAAGGCTGGTGACCCCCTAGGTATGCAAATTGTGAGACCGGTGTTAAGCCCCATCATTGGCGAGTCTGGATTTCAGGTCCTCTGTCGTCATTATCAGCAAGTCCTGGGTTGAATCCAAAGGTCAAAGCCTGAAGGTCAATCCGAAGTCCAAATGAAAGTCAGAAGGTCAATCAGAAATCCCAAAGTCAAGAACCAATAGCTGGAGTCTGTAAAGCTCTGAGTCTGCTGGAGAAGTTGAAGATACAATGTCTGCGAATCCATGAGTCCGCTGAGGCTGGAGGAAGAAGGTGATGGTCCGTTCTTGGGTTAGAGGTCTGTGTAGGTGGGTGGAAGGGAGAAATGGGCTTGTTTTGCTGTTATTACTTTGTTGTTTAGTATGTTTTGTTTTGTTGTTCTGTTGAGCCTAGCGGGCATGCTGTGATGGCACCGAAGTGCATGGCAACACTTGCCAGTTGCCCCCAGTACGTCCTTGGGTGGGTAGATTGTTATCGCAAATGACACATTTCACTGTATGTTCGGATATTCATATGATAAATAAAACTGAATCTGAGTAAGCTCCTGATCTGAAGCCTGCCCTGCAGTGAATGGTTTTGAGCCTCTTGATTATTATCAAAGCTACTGTTCTCCAGGTTAGCTAAATGCAATTGATTCTGGTCAATTGGTCCATCAGCTAATCAGGGAAGCCTCTTATTTGGGACACCTCTTAAAGAACAAAAACCAATGACGAAAATAGCCGGGATTCCCTCTGTTTACTTGGAACAGTACGCCATTTAATTAGCACAGGAGACTGTTGCGAACAATTTCCATCTCTGGTCAGTCATATGAACTTGTGTGGCTGTTAGACACTACACTATGCTGAGAGTGAACAGTTTTAAAATACCATCAATTGTATGTGTTTGTGTTCAAAAGACAGTGATTTTTGTCACTGGTAGTTGGTGAGAAATAAGCAGAGCTTAAAATTGTTTTGCTCACTGTGGTTGCAAGCATTCAGGCTCAGAGTTGCCAGAAATGGCTAGGAGTGAAAATGAAATGATTTCAGTACCTCAACAAATTAGGAACTACAAAGAACTTGAAGGCATTGACAGTCATCTTGAATGCTACAAAGAAAATGAAGATTTGGAAAATGCAAGAGTCAAAAGCATCGTATGAAGGCAGTCCATTATCCGCACTAGGTGTCTGTGCTAATTGTGTTTATTTACAGTCAATTGAAAGAACACAGCAGTGTGTTGGTTGTCTGGTGTATCTGACGATGACAGTGAAACCTGGTCAGGAGAGTTTTTAAAATGGAAAAGCCGTTTCACTGGGATAGTTTCACTCTCAACCTTGGAAGTCCGTGTCCCGTAATACGAGTAGTTGTCACAGACTGTGGTCTTCCTTGATTGCAATGGATGATCCTGGCATCTTCTGTGCCTAGTCATGCCCTTTGCTCTCCACAAAGCATTGCAGAACCACCTGCTTGGCTGTTGGATCTCACTGTAGATCTCATCCGCTCAGTGACTTCTCCTACTAGGACAACGATGCCCCGATTTCTCTGGGGCATGAGGCCTGCCAGCTATCTTCAGCTGTTAGCCCGCCTGTTGAAGCAGTGAACAGGGTTGTGGCCACTGTCACATGTAAGCAGCTACTTGGAGCCACAGGTGGGAGTGAGTGTCCAGTGGGACCAGAGGTGAGTGAGCTGTCCCAGAATGGGAACAATAAGCCTTTCATCAGAGGTACTGACCGTCACTGGGCACCCCAAACACAGCAGCATTCATTGGACAAATTACTGCATCGATAACTGTTAGGAACTAATACCATTTTAGAGTACTGTTGTAGCTGGTAGTGTTCTAATTTGTTTAAATTCATAATTTGTTACTCAGTTAAATTGTAGTTTGTCTTTTTTAATATCTTTGTAACCATTTTCATAACCAGCTTATTGGGATAGCTCCTTAATTAGATCAAAATTTACTGATCCCAGTATGTCCTAATTACCCGAAATCCACTGTATTTGATTATACCCCTGACTGGTATCTTGCAGGTAAAGGAAGTCTTTGAATAGTTGGAAGATGGAGAATTTGCCAAAGATTAACTGGTCTCGATTGTTGCAATTAAACCTCCAATCAGTGCCTTCTCCTAAGGGTGAACTTGGGATCAATGCTGAGAAATAGACACTAGAAATAACCTTGGTACTTCAGATCCAGGGAAGATAAAACAGAAATTATTTTTTGTTTCTATTTGCAAACTGTTAATTCTACCCTCAGTCATTGGTGGTGATATGATGACAGGGTCTGGTCTGCAATGAAGCTGATCCCCATTCCTTGAGCTGTTCATATTTGTTGTCAGAAGAATAGGCACTGGGTTAGATGGAGTCTCATGCAGACGTTAGGAGAGGGTGAGATTGGAGTTGGAACAAGATCAGCAGTTTGCACTTACCTCAGGGCAGTTTTCCTGCAGTAACTCAATTTAATGGACATGAGTACGCATAAGAAAGTTCATGGCAGGACATTTCCTAATGTATCCCTTGTCTATAGAACTACTGAGTTATCCTGTTTAAAGTAGGAAAGATCTATGATCTGCTGTTAAATTTGTACATGTATTATTCAGTTTTCTGTATGAAAAAAAATACATTCTCGATATTGTATACTTGTGTGTGGTCTGGATCGGGAAAGCATATTAAGGAAAGTACGTAATGTAATACTTTAAGGTGTTTGTGTATTCTGTTAATAGTATCTTAATCCTTGGCTCTGGTGATGAATCTGTGATGTTAGCCACTGTGTTTCTGTGCCTCAATCTTTGTGACTTTGAGGTTAGCAGACATGGTATCATTCTAAATGTGTTTCTGTGAAAGGCAACAAAATGCTTCTCTTAGAAAAATAGAGGGCTGTGGGTAACTCTAGGTAATTTCTAAAGTGAGGTCATGTTCAGCACAGCTTTGTGGGCAAAGGGCCTGTATTGTGCTGTAGGTTTTCAGTGTTTATCATTGTCATTACCTTTGCCGTTCTTCTCCCCTTCCTCCTTCATCTGGAGATGCTAGGTAACAACTTGCCCAACTCTACCTCCATAACATTGCTCAATTAATGATTTCCAGTGAGCCTCAGATAATAAGGTATTCAACAACAGAGACATTACCTACCTCAGCAGCTCCAGGCTTGTAGTGCAATGGGCTAGTGAATTAAGACCTATTGATAAAGCTATTCAAACTGGGCAAAGCACACAATTGCCTGCATGAGTCACATGAAGTTGATGAGATTTAAAACTTGTTTTAAAAACAGATTTAAAAATTTTAAAACTTTAGCATTTATTTCTACTCTTGAGATTACATTTTGACGTTCCATTTTTTAACTTTTCTGCTTCCCTTCCCTCTTCCAGAAAGTGGCCGATGACCTGCTCTGGGGTGTCTTACCGGTTTCGCTTTGTAGATCAGTGCCCGGAGCTATGCGGATCACTCTGGGTTGCCCTTCAACATCTACATCTTGCTTTTCACATTCCCATTTTTTTTCAGCATGCTGTGATTTAACCTTGTTCTAACCTTGCATACTTGCAGTTTGCTGGTTCTAAGGCATTCTAGTCTGTTCTGGACTTATCTCTGGTGAGCTGATAATAGCGGACTGAAATAATAGAAACTGGACAGCATCGTAGAAACTTTATTGGTTACAGAAAAATTGTATCCAATGCAGTGAGGTTAAGACTGGCTGCCAAAAGGAATTTTTTGTCTATATATAGATAGAACTTTTCCTTCATTTTCTTTATAAGCACCTTCCTTATCAAAGAGTGGACTCTGGCCTGATGTTGAGTAGAGTGTACAGGTATTTAAGTCTGATGAAATGTTGCTAATCATTGCAATAGTTAACTGAAAACTTTGTTGTAATAAAGATGGCATTTAAATCTCCCTGCCGTTTGATTCTCCAGTAAGTGTGAATACTTGAAAGAGGGTAGATAAAAGGAGTACCATGTAGAATATCATTTCACATTAAGAGTGGATGGAGTTTGTGGTGAAAAAAGATCCCTTTTGTGTTGTTATTACTGAGAAACAAAACATAATGGATTTAAAAACAGGAATTCAGCGGTACAGATGGCATATTTGGAAAGAGCGAATTGATGTTTGAGGTTAAAGGCCCTTCATCAGAATTGGAGTAGATTGTTGACGTCCAGGGAGGGTGAGTGACAGATGGTTTGGACAAGGGGAATATTTGAGAGCTGGAATTGGGAATAGGTGATTCATAGAATCATAGAAACATCATGGAAACCACCGAGTCCACAATAACCACCCATTTAAACTAATCCCATTTTATTCTCACATTCCCATCGTCCCGCCAGATACTACCATTCAGCTACATGTTAGGGGCAATTTACAGCGGCAAGTTAACTTATGAAGCAATTGGTGATTATTTTCCGACATGTTTACTTAGCGTGCATTAAGATTTACTCCACCATTTATTAAGCCTTGTCCATCCCTTCTAAACAGTTAGAAATTGTACAGTGGTCTCAAGCCACACTAAGAAATGGTTCCTTATGTTCCTGCAGTTAACATATATCACGCAAGTTGGCATTCTGAAGGTGAGGGCTCTGTGAGGTTACGGAGTGGTAGATGTGGGATAGGTGGGTATGGTGTTGTGGGAGGAGACAAGCTACAGATTTCTGGGGGAAAAAGTGGAGTGGGATTGGCCATTATTGAGTGAGGTAGTGGGGGAGACTGAGCTGTGTTGGGAAGAAGGAGAGGCCAATTAGTGAGGTTTACAATTATTGGAGATGTAAGAGAGACCCTGTGATCATCAGGAGGCTCATTCAAGGCCTTGTTGAGCTTTTTTTCATATTTTGCACTAGCTTACTGTCCTTCACCAGAAGGAGGGGAGAAACTTCGAGAGACAGCAGCTCTTGCCTGTACTGCATTACCACAGCTAACCTTAAATAGTGCCTTGGAGTCAGATTCAAATGTGGCACACATTCTGGCTGGGACTGGTCAGAGGAAGTATCATAATTAAATCAGTTCTCTTCCCTTCAAAGATCCAAACATTACAGGTTACAGATAGCTAATTTACTGATTTAGATGTTCCCTAAATTCAATATATCTAGGCTGCCTTGGCTGATGTCTGCTAACAGGACAGCGATCAGGAACAACTGTCAGATATCATCTGAAACAGGAACAGGAATCCTTGGAAGACAGCAGAAGTCCATTGCCAAGGAACGGATGCACAATGACTAGGTTCTCTTTCCACTGATATTGTTTTCCATCATTTCTATTTCTGTTTGATAATCCAGCACATGCAGTTTTATTTGTCTTCCTGGCATTTCATTCATAATTTTTCTTTGCATGCAAATGGCACCATTGCACCATGAAGGATCTTTCCTGCAGGCTCCAGTTGTCCAGCGGGACTAATGCAGAATGTTAGCACTTTATCTGCATTGCAAAGAATGAGACTCCTGAAGAACTGACAAGAGCAGGTCAGTGGGCTCATTTTTGGCTAGTGAGATTGGATTTCTAGATTTTGTAGGTAGGGGTATTCTGTCTCATATCTCCACTTTTTTCCACTTTCCTGAAGACATTGGACGTGAGAGGAACAAACAGGCAATAGACATCAGATTGTATCTCTGCCCACTGTAAATTTATCCTTTCTGCCCAGTCAGAAAGAAGGCAGCCAGCTATCTCCTGATTGCTAAACCACGTGTAGACGGGCATGCCTGTATTGGCCTAGTTTTCTACTGCTGCTACCATTGCCAGTCCAAAGGTCCCACAGGATGGGAACTGTAGCAAATCCCATGGCAGTAGCAGATCTCTGGAGCTGCTTTTGAGAAGGGAGATTTCATCCTTGCCTCGAACTGCAGACATTAGTCCTGAGACCATGGTTGATAATGAAGCTCCAGTTTGTGTTGATGTTGTCCTCTGTAATCACCGTAACTTGTGTATTTGCATTACTTTAAAGTCAAAACACATTAAAGTGAAGAGAGCATATACAGTATCAGTGTAGTGACTGGGTAAATACTGGTGAAGGTACTAGAGACAAGCTCCCTTATTTTGCTGTGCAATCTTGTATGTCTGCTGGAATGAACTGATGGATCCATAGGGTAAAATTTCATTTGGGTGGTACTTCCGAAGATGCAGACTGCCTGAGAGTCAGCATAGAATTCATCCATAGGCCCTCTGTGGTGTGGCTTGAGTCCATTGTCTTTCGGCTCAGAGTTGTGGTGTTTCCACCAGCTAACATGCTCCCTCTCAATGGTGGGATCCCACCACATCATCGGGGCCTAGAGTGTGACAGTGGTTCTACAGGTACTTGACCCAATTGCTGTCTGGCCACATATAGGAATCAGGCTGTGTGTGATTGAAGTTTCTGCAAGTCAGACAAGTGCATATTCAGGAAATATTAAGTAAAAGCACAAAATACTAGAAACACTCAGCAGGTCAGACAACATTGTTGGAAGAGAAACAGAGTTGATATTGCAGCTAAAAAAAATCCTTCATCAAAATAGAGAAAGTGAGGAAACAAATTAGTTTTAAGATGTGAGAGGGAGAGATAGGATAGAGGGAATACCTCTGATGCAGTTGGACTGTTGCCCAGATGTTGATGTCTATGGAGCTGGCTAGTTAGTAATAAGGGTAGGCCAGGAGAGAACAAGCAACAGGATACATTAAAGGTGTTCATAGATTATAGAACGGTTCAGCACAATGTACACCCTTTGGCTAACAATGTTGTGCCATCCTTTGTTCTTAGAGCAGGTTAAATCTAACTCTTCTCTTCGACATAGTGCTCCATTTTTCTTTCATGCATGTACCTATCTAAGAGTCTCCTAAATGTCCCTAATGTATTTATCTCTGCACCTAACACTCTGTTTAAAGAAGAAACTACCTCTGACATCCCTATACTTTCCTTCAATTATCCCAATTGGGTAATGTAAATGCCGCTTTGTATTGGCCATTTCTGCTCTGGGAAGAAGTCCCTGGCTGTCCACTCTATCTAAGTCTTGTATCACTTACACTTTTGTCAAGTTACCTCTCATCCTCCTTGGCTCCAAAGAGAAAAAGGCCTAGCAACGCATGTCAAAACTATTTCCAAAATCTGACTAGAAAAGGAGAATTCTGTATTTGGCCAACACGATGACTAGTGTCTGGAGAGAGATAAACTGCGTTCATATTACAGCTGATCCTGTTGAATCAGAACAAGTTCTGATTCAAACAGAAAATCGAGTTACCTGAAATTATTGCATTATTTCAAGTTTAGATAATTGCCATTACACCACCTTGTATACAAGACAACGTTCCTCTGGACCGAGGTGCACAGCACACTACATATAACTCACCCACACAACACATAAAAAGTAATGTTACTACAAATAATAAGGTGCATTTACAGCACAAGTTTAAGAAAGTAAACAGTATAAACTATTGGTGCTTCATACACGATGAGTGATGGCAGAGAGTTCAGTCGTCTCATGACCTGGAGAAAGAAGCAATTTCCCATCTTAACAGTTCTTGTCGTAATGCTATGGTCGGAGGTCAAAGACATTACATCCTGAGGCTGCAGATAATGTTTATTCTTGCCTGATATCTGCAGTTCCTCACACAGGTCTCTGAATCCAAAATACTGAAGATGCTGGACATCTGAAATAGGAAATGGTGCAAAAAGTACTGAGCAGAGCAGGCAGTATAGGTGATGGCATACAAATAGAAATCCCATTTGAACAGAGCTGCCTCAAGGTGAGGGACAATTAGAAATCCTACCACAGATGCTGCCTGACCTGCTGACTATTTCCAGCATTTCCCAGAAAGTGGATAACCAGACTGTTTATCTGAACCCACTGACCTCGAGTAATTTGATTACCACCTGATATGTGATTTCCCCCTAATTTAGCACAGTTGGGATTGAGCCTAGGAATTACTCATTCTAAATGGCGGTTAACACCTCTTTGTGCAATGATTGGGGTTCCATTTAAGTTTTAATTCCAATACTTTGACGAAGCTGTGTTCACTGGGAAAGTTTCTACTTGACTATCAATCGCATTTAGTTAGTGCAAACACAGGGGGGTTCTTTAAGGCTGGGTTCTAATCATAATGTATACAGGCTTGATACTGGGCTAAGTATTCACTTTGAAATGGGGTTTTGATAAAGCTTTTGCATTGTGGACTTCTGACTGCATGCAGGTATGGCTGACAGGCTGTAATTTTGGTTGGAGAATACACTTTACATGTGAGACTGTAATCTACACTGTTGGCATCTAACTTTACATTCCCATTTGACACAGTAACCAATTATGTGTGAGTAGTGACCCTAATCCGTGAATAATGAATGTTGGTGTATTAATAAGTGGCAACAAAATACATAATGATTTAGAGTTCTAGTTGCTTCTGGCAATATTTAAGATTCAAACAGAGTGGAAAAGAGGATATGGGCATACTTATTTTAAATTTCCATATGGTGGACATTTAAAAAAAAATTTTTTTTTACATGAAAATGATTTGGATCATGGAGTAGTGGTTGATATTGGAATATCAAATTCCACAGTCCAATACCTATCAGTTTCAGTCTTAATCTGAACCTGGGCCTAAAAGAGTGAAGCTGATGGAGGTACCTGAATTTTGTAAGTAAAAAAATAAGAGATGGGAATTTCCCTTGGGTTGTTTTATTTGGAATTTAGAAAGAAGTTTGTCTATAATATTTGAGAAGAACATAGGAGTTGTTTTCAAGTATGGAATGAAAACAACTTCTCATTTTAAATAATGCCTTTAATGTAGGAAAATGTCCAAAGTTCCTCCGTGGGAAGATGACCGTACAAAATTGAGCACAATAGATGACCAGAAGCTTGGTCAAGGAGCTAAATTTTAATCCCATTTTTTGCTTGAAAAGTCTTAGTCAATTTTATTCGTGTAAGTTGTTGTTCAAGCATTAAGATCATATATTCTTTTATCCTAACAGTACAAAATAGTATCTCCAGATTCATACAATGGAATTGTATTACCATGTTAAATATTCTTTGGAAATCCTAAATCTAAAGTAGTTTCACTCATGTTTTTTGCAACAAGCTCACATAACTTGGCGTTTTAAGCTCCATTGTAATTTTGGTGAATCCATCGGAAGTGGCAGTATATCTTGTGGCAGTGTCTGAAGTTGAACACAATGTTCCAAATGGAGTATGCGACTGAATCACTTCATTTCCTTTGGTATCTCAATCATCTTGATATAATGGTTAACATTACATCATCCTCTGATTTCTTCTTAACCCTACCTACTAGGGTTGTACATGGACATATAAATCCACTCCCCATTAAGAAAATATTTCTAATCTGTTTTTCATGAAGTCAAATTTCCAGGACTTTGCACTGCTTGGCAATGAATTCTAATTGCTAACCCACTTAGTTAATCTGTTAGTTCCTCTACATAGTTTGCAGTGCTTCTGAACTATTGTCCATGCTGTAATCTGCATCATACGTACTTAAGAAACTCAGTACTTCAGTCCAGATCCTTTGGCTCCTCCACTAGTCACTTCTTGCCATTCAATGTACATTCCCTTTCTGCCCACTTGTCTTGCCTGCTGATTCATTAGCAATCTTCTGGGTGAGTTGGAGGCCATTTTAGCCTGGCTGGGAGTAAGCCAGGTCACAGGGCTGAAGAAGAGATGACTAGTGATGGGATGTCATCGATTGACAATGGTATACAGGAGTTGAAGTTACAGACCTTTTTTAGAGTTTTTTGTTTGGACAGCTACTTTTAGCACAGAAAACTGGCACACAGAGGGCAAAACAAGCAGTTCAGACAGTGCAGATTCTCTGTGAGAATCAGTAACTGCCATTAAGTGTCTACTGTCTGCTTTAGTTGCTCCTGTTCTAGGGTTCAGGGGCATCTTACAAAATTGGACACCTTTATTTCTGTTTTCCATATGAAAGCAATGATAAACAGTGAATTTAAATTTCAATACATTAAAGAACCAAACGAAATAGAGAAAATGTTGGAGGCCCAGTTTGTGGTTGGGGAGGAAAGAGTGAAGAAAGCTTAGAAGTGGTATATCTGTCAAAGTGCTAGGAAGGCAGAAGTTAACCAGAAAGATAGTGGCAGAGATAAATATTGGTGGCGGGAAGGTGCAGGTTTAACCCAGCCCCCCTGTGGGGAGGTTGACCAGATTGGTTTTACACCTTGTTCTATTTAATTGCTGAAGGTAATGGTGTTACATTTAGTGGAATGCATAAGGCAGCACTGACTTACTTACATAAAAATTAATCCCTGATCTCATAAGAGGTATCATTTATTGGATGACAAAACACATTAACAACATAAGGCATGTCATTGGGAGTGATGATCACAACCATTTTAGTTAAAATTACTTGGAATGTTTAGGATGGAATGGATGTTTACACAAGGCACCAGCGTTCAGGACAATTTTGTCTTCTCCACCCCAAATGCAGCGTTTCTATTAATAGCAATCGAAGTCAGTAAAACATGAAAGCCACTGGGGAGAGAATAGACAAGGATGTTTCCAGTGAGAGTTCATGCATTCCTTTCAACCCTTCTGTTTACTTCTTTACAAACCCACCAGATGCCTTGTTTCAAAGTGGTCTGCTTGCTTTAACTGAAATTGAAGATTTCACATTTATTTAAAGCTAGCCGTGGAATAAAGGTGAAGGAATTATAGTCCAAAACTAGAACTCCAAGAAGCTAGCCATAAATTACTAGAATTTCCTGGTGATTATGAAAATCTTTACGTGTTAACAAAATCATTTAAAAATATTCTTAATGCCTGATAAAATAATCCTTCTGGGGAATTGAATAGTTAAATATGGCTTGTTACTTCAATTGGAGGTATAACCAATATTGTATTACTTGTATTGAGAAAACAATTGCATCCTCGAGAAAACTATTTAAATGGTGAAGGAGCAAAATTGATGGGACATTTGTAGACAAGATCAAAGAGCATGCACCCTTGGGAGAATGGATAGATACTTGAGAACAATTAGTGTATTTTCATTGTAAAAGAAAAGAAAGACAAAGTGAGTTTTGATTATTTGCCAGAAAAACTAGAAAAGGGTGTTCATAAACCTAGAGGCGCAAGCAATCTGAGAGATTGATTGGTCTCTGGTAGGTGACCATCTTGTCTAGGCCCAGGAACATTCTTGTTGTGAATAGAGGACTGCCCATATGGATCATTTGCATAGCACTAATTGTGAAAAGCTGGATCCTGTGAACAATGTAATGTAATTGCAATACTTCTTTTCTTACCCCATTTTCTCCCCAATATTTTGTTTAGCATTGCCTATTTAAGATTTATGCCCATCCCCCGACTGTTAGCAATGTAGTTGTTATGTTGTATTGTTGTACAGTGTTATAGTCTGCCTCTGAAATTTGTTCCAATCAAGTTAAGGGCTGAAAGATAGAAATATCTTATTTCTAAAATAAGGTATAAAAAGAGCAGGTGTTGGAAAGACTCAGCAGATCAGAGGGAATCTTTGCAGAGAAACAAGGTTAACACTTCGGGTCAATGACCATCTATCACCTGATGAATGATTTCTTTTCCCAACCAGCCGCCAAAAATAGAAAATCCAGCAGAAAGTGGAAAACTGAAGCAGATTCTCTCTCGGCAGTTGCTGCCTGATGTGCTGGGTATTTCCATAAATCTCTCTGTTTCTATCAAGGAATCCCCACACTTGTTCCTGGAAATCAGCTGTTAGAGAGAGCTGAGGCCAGCAAAAAGGCTGGCAACAGAATCCCTAATCTTTGTGTTGAAGGGTAACTGTGACACGTAGTGCCATAGATTCATTCAGGGACTAGCCTTCATCTTTGCAGGTTGCATGTCCTAAGTGTTCACTGAGGATTTTAAAGTTGCTGACCCTTTCTCCCTCTAATCCCCCAGTGAGGACTGGGCTGATGACCTTCTGTCTCCTCCTTCTGAAGTCAATAATCAGCTCCCTGGTCTTGCTAACTTTGACTGAGAGGTTGTTGTTGTAGCACCTGTCAGACAGATTTTCAGCCTCCTTCCTATATGCTGAGTCATCACCATCTTTGATTCAGCCAACAACAGTGTTGTTGTCAGCAACTTAAATATGACATCGGAGCTGTGCTTGGGCCTCACATTCATAAATGTAAAGCAAGTAGAGCAGGGGGCTAAGAGCACGGGCCTTGTGCACCTGTGCTGATGGAGATTGTGGAGGAGATATTGTTGCAAATTCAAACTGACTGGAGTCTGCAAGTGAGGAAGCTGAGGATCCAGTTGCTCAAGGAGGTATTGAGGCCAAGGTCTTAAAGCTTATTGATTAGTTTTTAGGAGATGATAGTATTGAATGCCGAACCGCAGTCAATTAAGAGCATGCTGATGGAGGCATCTTGGCTGTCCAGCTGTTCCAGGTTTGACTGAAGACCCAATGAGTTGACATCTGTTGTGGACCTGTTGTGACAGTAGGTAAGTTGGAACAGATCTGAGTCACTTCTCAGGCAGAGGTTGATATGTTTTATCATCAATATCTCATCGTAGTGGATGTAAGTGCGACTGGATGATAGTCACTGAGGCAGGTTACTATGCTCTTCTTAAGCACCAGTATAATTTTAAGGCTGCTTGAAGCTGGTAGGTACCTCATACTGCCAAAGTGAGAGGTTAAAGATATTGGCGTGTACTCCAGCCAGCTGATCAGAACAGGTCTTTAGTACTCGCCTAGGTACGCTGTTTGAGCTGGATGCTTTCTGTGGGAAAGGTGAGATGAATGTTGCTGGTGTTATTGATAATGTAGGATGTTTTAAGTTACAGTGGGATATAGACATGATACAGAGCTGTGCAGAGAAGTGGCAGATGGAGCTCAATCTGGAAAAACTAAGTGATACACTTTGAAAAATCAAATTTGGAGGAGTACAAGATTAACTTTGCTTTCAGTTGGAGATTGAGCAGTTACACAGTCTCTTTTGTACTGATTTGGGACATCATAAGCACCAGATACAATAGATGACCCTGACCTCGTGGGGAGATGGGGGCGGACATCCTCATTGTAAGCAGTGTTGATCATAACAGTGTTAGTGGTGCAGCTGGCTGGATACTAGAATAGAAGGATTTCAGCAAGGTGTTAAAGGAAAGTGGCTGTATGTACCGGCAAAGGAAATGTGGCAGAAGCTGGGACTGGTATTTGGGAGTTAAGAAAATGAAAATGCTTGCTTACGAAGGTTCAAAGGTCCAATTTAATATCAGAGAAATGTATATACAATGTACATCCTGAAGTGCTTTTTCTTCTGAAACACCCACGAAAACAGAAGTGCCCCAAAGAATGAATGACAGTTAAACGTAAGAATCCCAACCCCCCCCCCCCCCAGTTCCCCTCCCTCCCGTGTGTAAGGGGCAGCGAGCAACAATCCCCCCTCCCCCACCGGCAAAAAAGTAGCAAGCATTGTCACTGCCACCGAGCACTGTGTGAGCAAAGCAATAGCAAAGACACCGACTTGCGATTACCCCAAAGACTTTTCATTTCACCTGGCATTCAATGTCCCAGAGGTTCTCTCTCTCCTTAATAAGGGAGATAGAGGTATCTCCTTTTCCCCAGCGAGTGGGGAAGTATAACAAACAACTTGCTGGTTTACGAAGTTAAAAGTCCGTTATGTCGCTTTCTCCAAGCTCTTTTCCAAAAGATCCCGAGTCTTTGGGCACACAGCAGTAGATTTTCCGACTCCCCCACCGACACACGGGTCTCCTGCCGTGAAATCGACCCTCAATCCACCTTCTCCAGAGCCCCGAGATCTTAGGCTTCTGAATCCGAGCCAGACTCTCAGGCCGAACCCTTGGCGTGCTGAACAACGGCCAGTCCTGAAACCCCGAGAACGGGTCCTATTCTCATCAGAGAACCGAAGTCAGCGTGTAACTCCAGGTCAGGGTCTTCAAAAGAACCCTGAAAGGGAAAAATAGAGATATTGAAGATGGAAATAGAGCTGTTTCCAAAGATGTGAGCAAAGGAGTCACTGTTTAGCACCATCTTAACTTCGCTCCACCTCCTCATTCATGAAGGAAATGAAAAAGACAATAAGATTTTAGTTCAATAAAGGAAAAGTATGGTGACATTGAAGAGCCAGCTTGGAAAAGTCTCTGAACAACTACCACCAACATATCACCTGTGGAACCAGACTAGCCAAAACTCTTGACCACTGTTATACCACCATCAAGAATGCTTACCTTTCCAATCCCCACTGCACTTTGGAAAGTCCAATCACCTGCCTGTACTTCTACTCCCGGTGTACGGACAGAGACTAAAGACTGCAGCACCAGTGGTGAAGACCAAGAAGATATGGTCTGATATGGTCAAATCAAATACCCAAATCAAAAGCTGTGGATGAACCAGGAGATTTGTAGTCTACTGAGGACTAGATCTGTGGCAGTCAAGACCAGTGACCCAGAAATATACAAGAAGTCCATAATATGACAACTTTAAGAGCAAAAAAAATTCCAGTTGAAGTTACAGATGGAATGGGATGCAGATCCGTTCCAGCAAGGTTTGCAGGCCATTACTTTGTACAGAGCAAAACCTAACATCATAAATGCCTGTGCTGCTTCACTCCCAGTTGAGCTAAACACCGTTATACGTGCTTTGAGAGCGAGGGGGGGAAGAAACACTACACAAGTGCAAATTCCTGCAGCATTTGTTGACCCTGTCATCGCTGTCTCAGAGGTTGACATCAAAACAGCTTTCAAGAGGGTGAACCCTCGCAAGGCGTCAGGACCTGGTGGTGTACCTGGTATGGCTCTTCAAATCTGTGCCAATCAACTGGAGAGAGTGTTCAAGGATGTCTTCAATCTCTCGCTGCTGCAGTTGGAGGTTCCCACCTGCTTCAAAAGGGCGACAATCATACCAGTGCCCAAGAAGAGCAGGGTGAGCTGCCTCAATGACTATTGCCCAGTTGCACTCACATCTACTGTGATGAAGTTCTTCGAGAGGTTGGTCATGGCCAGAATCAACTCTTGCCTTAGCAAAGACCTGAACCCACTGCAATTTGCCTATCGTCACAATAGGTCTACACTGGATACAATCTTACTGGCTATCCACTCTGCCTTGGCTCACCTAGACATTAGCAATACCCCACGTCAGGCTGCTCTTTGTTGATACAGGTCTGTGTTCAACACCGTCATACCCTCAGTACTAATCCAAAAACTGGGCTTCTGTAGCTCCCTCTGCAAGTGGATCCTTGAATTCCTCATTGGAAGACCACAGTCAATGCAGATCAGAAGCATATCTCCTTCTCGCTGACAAGGATCTGCATTGATCATGAAGGATGTGTGTTTTGCCCAGTGTTCTATTCTCTGTACACCCACGACTGTGTGGCTAGGCGCAGCTGAAACACCATCTATAATTTTGCTGCTGACAGAATTGGTGTTGGCAGAATTTGAGATGGTGATGAGGAGGTGTACAGGAGTGAGATATACCAGCTGGTTAAATAGCAACCTTTCACTCAGTGTCAGTAAGACCAAAGAATTGATTTTGGACTTCAACAGTGGAAAGGGTGAGCAGCTTCAAGTTCCTGGGTGTCAACATCTCTGAAGATCTATCCTGGGCCCAACATATTGATGCAATTACAAAGAAGGCACAACAGCAACTATATTTTGTTTGGAGATTTTGGAGACTCGGTATGTCACCAGAGACTCTTGGAAAATTTTGTAGGTGTACCATGCAAATGCATCACTGTCTGGTATGGAGGGGCCACTGCAGAAAGCTGCAAATTCAGACGGCTCCATCATGGGCCCAAGCCTCCCCAGCATTGAGGACATCTTCAAAAGGTGATGCCTCAAAGGGTGCATCTGTTTTTAAGAACCCCCATAACCCAGGACATGCTTTTTTCACATTGCTACCATCAAGGAGAAGGTACAGGAGCTTGAACATGCACACGCACAGTGTTCGGAATAGCTTCTTCCCCATCGCCATCAGATTTCTGAATGGACAATGAACCCATGTACTCTATCTCATTATTTTTGTTCAGTTTTGTTTTCTTTTTGCACTACTTAATTAAATTATATCTACTGTATAGATAGATATATACAGTATATATTATTGTAATTTTATAGTTTTTACTGTGCATTGCAATATACTGTTGTGACAAAATGTCCTCATGACATGTGCCAGTGATATTAAACCAGATCATGATTCTGAAGAGCAGGAGAAATGGAGACAGGTGGATGAATAGTTTCAATGTGGAAAGAGTTGGAAAGGGAAATGAAGGTTAGTATTTTCCGAGGTCAGGGGTTTCAACTGAATAGGGAGAGTAAATGGTCTATTATGGCCCAATTTTTGTTATAACATCTGTACTCCACAGGCTTATGAACAAAAAAAAAAGAACATTCTAAAAGTTTGATGGAGCGACCCTGACAAAATTGCTTGTGGTGTCTTTTGTTTCCTTGAGGCCTCTCATAGCCAACAAAGGCCAAATTTCATTCTCGATATAAAGACCGTTTTTTTTTTGTTTGGTGGGGTGGAAGAAACAGGGAAACACAACCAAAAAGTGATTTAAATTCTGCCAGAAGATGCTAGAAATGGAACAATGGACATAAACTTTATCATGCTTATCTGATTTGAGACCAAAATGTTATATAAATCATGCATAAATTGGTTGCTGTTGAACTATCAGTAGTCTTTTGAACTAGTGCGTTATTTTATTAGTGCGTGAATTTAGTTTTTCCTTGAATTTTCTAAATAAAGATTTTTCTTTATTTAGAATCCTAAAAATGAAAAGGCCCTTCATTCCTCGTTGCTTGTGCTGGCACTTTAGAAGAGTAACCCGGAATGTTCCATGCGTCTGTTACAGTATAAGAGAATGGTTTCATGTGGTACTGCAGTTCCTTGAGCTGTAGCTATGAGATTCAGATAGTGACAATTTAGGCAATTTAGATAAACAGAGATAGCCCAGCATTTTAAATTGCATTGTTCAAGAAAGAGAAGTCAATTTACCACAAAAAGGTACACACTTAGGAGCTAAACATTTTCAGAATCAGTTCAGTGCATTGACTCTCTCTCTTGTAATCCAGCCAATGAGTAATGCTGAAAGCTGTGGTATTGACTGTCTTAAAGGTAGATTATAAAACGAACTACTTTCTGCCCTTGTGTAGACAAGCGTCTTGCTTGTTGACACCATGTTATCAGGCACCAGAGCAGTTAGAAAAATTGTGAGTGACATACATTGCTTCGCTCTAGTTACATGAAGTGAGGGGATGGAAGCTGCAGTAGGAACTTCAGTGTAAATCACTTGGTTGGCTTTTAGCAGCCTGTCATTTAACTGCCTCACTTTTTCTTTCAAAAGTAAATAACAATGGGAGAGTTGTAAACAAGCGGCTGATTTTCTGTCGACTATTTTAAACTGTCACACAAAGCCAAGTTCTACCTCGCAGAGTCATAAAGGTATCCTGAGTTCTTGTGTATCAGCAGAGGGTTCATGACCAGTTGATTTGTACAAATGACCGCTCACTCAGATTTCCAAAAGTGTGAGAGAGTTTATGAGATGTAAGTTGTATGAGATGTAAGAGAGTTTGAGTTTTTTGGATGGCAATATGCCCTGTGGTGACTCTTTCCATCAAATAAATTGGATAGAAAAATGCAGTTTTTGTAATTGGAACACTACAGTGTTTTGAAACCCTTCTCCAGGTAAGAGTTTGCCTAAGTCAGAATTGAGTTCATTGTCATATGCGCAAGTACATGTGCCACCTTGGTGTCATAGCGGTTCGTGCAACACTATTACAGCTTGAGCCATTCCAGAGTTCGGAGTTCATTTCCAGCACCATTCTGTAATAGAAACTCTCTACGTCCTGCCCATGGAATGCACAGGTTTTCCCCAGTGCTCCAGTTTCCTCCACAGCCCAAAGGTGTACTGGGTCGGAAAATTGGACATTGTAAATTGTCCTGCGATTAGGTTAGGGTTAATCAGGGATGTGGGGTTGTTGGGGCAGTGTGGCTCAAAGGGTGTACTCTGTGCTGTGTCCCTAAATAATGAAATAAATGGATGCACAGGAGCAATGAAAAGCTGACTCGCAGTAGCATCATAGCCAAGGGTATATTGAGTAAGCAGCGTTCACAAGAAAAATATAAAGTACCTCGCAGCTGTACAATTAACACAAGAATGAACAAAAAAAAGTTAATTTTAGCGCAAGTTGATCAGTGGTCATGATGTTGCTAAATGTAATGATCGGGATTGTGCTGATAGGTTCAAGAACTGAGTGGTTGAAAGGCTTTTCTTGAACCTGGTAGTGTGGGACTTCAGGCTTCTGTACCTCCTGCCCAATGGTAGCTGCGAGCATGTTACATTGCCTCAATGTTGGGGACCTTTTGAAGGTGGATGTCCCTCAGACAACACCTCCTGTAGATGCTATCACTGGTGGGGAAGGATGGGCCCATAATGTTTTGGCCAAAGTCGACTACTCTGCAGCTTCTTTCATTCTTGTGCAGTCAAATCGCTGCTCATGATGCAGCCAGTCTGCATACTTTTAACAGTGCATCTATGGAAGATTGTTAGAGTAAACCTATGGAAAAAATACAAACACTCATTTATATGGGGAACTGTTCTGAACAACATGTTGACATATCTAGAAGCAGAGATAGAATTTTAAAAAGCAGCCTATGCTATAAAGGATAGGCTACTTTAGAATTTGGTTTGAAGTTATTCTCGGGCCTAAAGTAGTTGGAAACAGGGTCTGATACTCATTTCAATAAAAGCTATTTTACCTGATGTGGAGTTCAATGTTTAAAGTAAATTTATTACTATTAAAGTAGGTATGTGCTACCACTTACTGCCCTGAGATTCATTTTCTTGTGGGCATTCACAGTAGATACAAAGAAACACAGTAGAGTCAATGAAAAGCTCCATACAAAGGACAAACAACCAATGTTTAAAAGAAGACACACAGTGCAATACCAATAATAATAATAATGATAATAATAATAATAATAATAATAAAATATTGAGAATGTGAGTCATAGAGTTGTTGAAAGTGAGTCCATAGGTTGTGGAATCGGTTTAGAAGCCTGAATGATGGATGCTGCTTTCTTGTGGCAGTGCTCCTTGTAGATGTACTCGATGGTGGGGAGGACTTTTCCTCTGGACTGGGCTGTGTCCACTTTTTCTAGGCTTTTCCATTCATGGGCATTGCTGTTTTCATACCAGGACACGATGCAACCATTTTTAGATGACATGCTGAATCTGCGCAAACTTCTAAGTTGAGGCTCTGCCAAGCCCTCTTTGTAATGGCACTTACATGCTGGTCCCAGGATAGATCCTCTAAAATGATAACACAAGGAAATTCAAAGTTACTGACCCTGTTCTGTAAGAGCACTTAACTCTACTGGTGGTAGGCAATGGCTAAATCCTCTGTGGTAGGGATAGAACAGATGAAGACAATGTGGGTAAGCACAAAAAACTCAAAGCTCCACAATATGGGTTTTTTTTACAATTTAAAATGTGCAGTTCAGTTGAGGTCTGCTATTAACTGGTGTAGTGGTCGAATTTGAACAGGCTACGAATAGTTTTGAACACCAGTTTTAAAATTGCAGACTTTATCATCAATTTATCTCACAGTTGGCAATGATATTCTATTTTTCACCTCATTAATGGTTGCTTCTTACACCAATGAAGCAAATTTTGTGGATTGCAATTGCTTTGAAGGATTTTCTTTAATTTTAATTGCAGCATGGTTATTATTATTGTAGTCTCTTGCAGTTAATGTGTCAAAAAGCTTCTGAAGTGATATTTTAAGCACTTTTTTCTTTTTACTAATTCAGATGTTCTTTTTTATTTCATACATTGAGCAATGTCTTCTGGACACCTGAAAATAGTAATTCTATTTTTGTTTATCAAGACATTGAGCCTCTACCTTTTAATATTAGTGAGAAAGTAACAATGAAGGTTGAAGACCTTTACCATGCTTTCCATACAGACCCTCCAGTGATTTGTGGACCAGTCTGTGACATTTTGTGTGGGTAGTTTTTGTGTTGGTAACATAGACCACTGTATTCTTCATGATTGTCCCAGTATATTTATTGCAGGCCAAGGGGGTTGTATTTTTTATCAGCCATTCTCAACTGGATCTGACCTGGAACACCTATTAACAGCTGAAATAGTGTGTCAGTGTGCATTTGAAGTCCTGGATTGAATAGTTTTTGCACCGTGTTTGCAATGCTAACAAAATCAATTCTATTGCGATTACATATATTGGTGGAAAATTCCTGTGCCACCAACCCGGAGGAAGTCATTTTCCAGTGTCACAGTGCTGAATAAAAATTAAAAGGAGTGTTCAGTTTTAACGTTGTTCTACCTTTCTTTGCTGGGACGTAATTACGTATGGTCTTTGAGATGTTTTTCGGAGTCTGCTCCTCTTGTGAGCTGCTTAATTACCCACTACCAGTCAAGACAGGATGTGACAGGGTTGGTCTGATCAGTTGCTTATGGGATTGTTTAGTTCTATATGAACTGCCTGCTGTTTTTTTTTGCTGTTTAGAATTAATGCGCTTGTGTATATGTTAGTTTTGTGAGTTAATCTTGCTGTCCTTCTTCCAGTGTTGTTCAACACCCAGGAACACAGATTCATCAGCTGAGGAAGGACAAGAGGTGGTAATCTGCACCAAAGTTTTCTTGCCACCGTTGGGCCTGATGCCACAAGATATCGTGGGGTCTAATGTCAATGTTGAGGATTGCTGGCAGTCTGCACAGAAGTATTCTTTCATCTCTGTGGTGAGATGGAGCCTACCTAGGAATTGTGTAGAAGGGGTGTAGAATTTTGGTATAGCTGTGCTTGTGCCACATCGCAATGCAGTTGCTTGATTAAATTGGAACAACTGTAGCAATTTAGATATGACACCTCAGATATTCACGGGAAATGTGTTGCTGTTTCCAGTCTTGGTGCTGAAGCAATGCTAAGTGGTACATCTGGCACTATTAGACATGGCAGCTAATACAAAGGAATGGCTTGTTAGACCATGGTGAAGGACCCATTGCTGCGGATCTGGAGTTGGTTAGTCCAGCTGGAGCAAAGACAGTTAATTTCTTTGCCCAAAAGCCATTAGAAAACCCTGATAGATTACTCTGATATTGAGACTGAGGCAGTTTTTCTTAAAGTATTCCAATTTATATACTCAACTAATTATTAAAGGTGGAATTGCAGCCATGGTTTTGACTTGTTAGTCTCAGACTCCTGTACTTTAGCCGTTGTAACACTGTTGATTCAGGTATGTGCCGGTGTGCTGTGCTCTTCTCTGTACAAGCAATTCCTGACTGGCATGAGTAATCAAGAATTGTTTGTACAGGGGGAAGTACCAAACCCTTAGCAACACACACAAAATGCTGGAGGGTTCAGCAGGCCAGGCAATATCAATGGAAATGAGTAAACAGTTGATATTTCGGGCCAAGACCCGGAAGGAAATGTTGACTGTACTCTTTTCCATAGATGCTGCCTGGCCTGCTAAGTTCCTCCATCATTTTGTGTGTGTTGCTTAAGATTTTCCAGCATCTGTAGATTTTCTTGTGTTAGTCCTAAACACTTGACAGGGTTTCTTTTCCTTAATCCCAGTGCAATGACATTAATTTTAGTGCTGATGTCCCTGTTGGGATCAACTCGCCCAGTGAAGAAGATTGAATTAACCTCAACCAGCTGTGTGTTTACCGTAATTACTTGGGACTTCAGAGGAACTTCAAAATGAATGGACTGATCTCGTACCCTCTGCATCACCCACTTCTCTGCTCTTTTCTATTATACATTGACCATATAACTTGTGGATGTTCACAGCTGCACTCCTCATTTCCTGCTAAATTGTGAACAAATTTGAAAACTTATTTCCAGCAGTGTAGGCAAATTTGAGGCAATCTGCTGATCCTCTTGCCAGAAATATCCCAGCTTGGGAAGCTCCTGGCTTTCTGTTGATGTTCTTCAAGCCCGCCTACTTTTGCCATGATTCAGAGGTGGGGCATGTGAACAGTTTGTTGCCATGTTGCACTGGGTGAGAACAGGGTTCTGAATGCCTCTAGAAGCAGTAATTGTTTTCACAAAGCACTATACTTGTTGTGCTGAGCATAATTGCACTACCAACCTCATAAATAAATACCAGGCAGTGTCAAGGCAAGATCTCAGTCAGCTCATTCTGTGCTGTGTGATAACTAAACAATAAACTTCAGGAATGTTATCTTCATTTCATACTCTTTGGACTGGCCCTGAACTAGGTTATAGCTAAAACAGCAGTTCTCTATTCTCGATCCTGTATCCTGAGGATTTCTCTGTTTAGTGCTTTTCAGTGGAGAGAAATTCTAGTTAATGCAATGACTGTCTGCTATTTTTACAGCTATTAGTCTTTATCATTCCTCCTCCCATTTTCTCTCAAAAATTCCAATTTAATGCATCTTCACTCCTTCTGATACTTTTATCATTTTCATCTTTAAGTCTGGAAGGGCAGTAGTTTACTGCTTTGTTAAGTTAATTGGCCACTGTAAATTTCTGCTAGTGTATGGATGAGTGGAGATGTGAGGGGAGGAGTTGATAGGAATATGGAAAGAATAGAGTGGTCTTTGATTGTATAGGGTGGTCATTGATTGTCAGCACAGACTCAAAGAGCTGAAGGGCCGATTTGCAATGTTACTACCTTTTAATAATGTCAACTCTTTGTTGATATCATAGCTGTGTGCAGTTCCAACCTTGAATCTTCATCCTCACACCTTTTGATTTGTGTTTTATCCATTCTTAGTTTTAGTCATATTTGATTGATTAGCATTCGTTCCTGTCCAGTGCTTTGTGTATATAAAAAAATAATTATATCCTCTGTGGCTATTTCATTATAGTACTGAGGGACTACCTCATTGTTGGAGCTGCTTTATTTTGGGTGAGATGAAAGATTCTGTGATCTCGTGGGGAGAATGTAAAATATTCTATGGTAATTGAAGGAAAAAACGCAGATGAGCTGACCAATATTTACCTTTTAGGCAGATGGTGATGATCACATTGTTATATGTAGGAGGTAACTGCGTGGGGAAAAATAGGCTGGCAGCACTCTAGTGAGTGCTTTGGAAATATGTCATTGGATGTGAAAGGGAAGCCTTCCTCTATCCCTTTGATACTCAGAGCTCAGAGCACAACGGTGGAATATCCGAGATTTAAAATGATCTAATGCAGCACAACCGGGCAGTCAGGACAGTGTAGACATTTGCGATATCTCCTCGAATGCATTAAAGAGAAAAACAGGAGATCTAGTTTTTTAAAAATTCATTATGTTTCACAATCTAGTTGGTTAAGTATTTACTTAGGTTTGTAAAGGAAATTAGGTGTAACATCCGCACTCTTAAAATACTCAGATGGGTCTCAGTTCTCTGGATAGTTAGAGAATCACGTAGCCACTTCACTTACAACAGAAGCCCAGGAGTAGCAATCCAATGGAACTGGCCAGAGTGAGACATGAGTTTTGTACTCTTCTAACTGTGCTATTAGGTTTTTACATCCACTGGAATCACATGTAGCAACTTAGTTCAGCAACTTGTCTAAATTAAGCTGGCGTTGACAATGCAGCAGCTAAGTGTTACACTCAAGTGTCATTGTGGACTAAGTGCGCAGGTTCCAAAGTGGGCCTTTAGCCTTGACTTGCTGTTTCCAAGGCTAGAGTGCTTCCAAGTGAACCAAGCAGATAATTGCTTCTTAAAGCAGGAGTGGATGAAATCAAAAGAGAAGAGCTTGTTCTTTGTAGATAATGCTGCACCATCACAAGTTATTACTTCAATGTTTTCTTAAAAATCTAACTTGTTGGTTAAGTCATTTATTTGCATTTTAAAACTGTGGTCTGTAAATAATACTAATGCATGTTATCTTTAATTGACCATCTGATATTTCTCAGTCACGCCTGAATATTCAGCAGGAGTGCGTTCTGTTTGTGATTGCGGGGCCAATTAATTCCACCTGCGTGACAGGTGAATTCAGCACTTGCTAACTCAGGAAGGGATTGAATCTGGACGAAAAGTAGGGGGTAACTACAGGCAGTGTCTGATTTCATTCACGTGCTTGGAAAGTGAATTGTATAGGATCTGGTTTTTAAGGTACTAATTGTGCAAAATTCCATTTTATCTATAGTTGATTGCTCAATAATTGTTTCTCAGTGTAATCATATCAGTTGCAAAATTTGACTTTCGGTGCACAATCCACATTAGCGTGCCTGACTTTCTAGCAGCTGATGATATCTTCTGCTTAATGTCCATTTTCACCTGCACCAACACAAGTTGGCCGTCACAAAGAAAAGTCTTCACTGAGCCTAGGACATGCTGTGTTTGCACATTGCTTTTCTCACTATTTAAAGGGACAATCTGCTTGCACTTGCCTGGGCAGTTTCAGAACAGGCGGTTCTTTAAGCCACGTTGCCACTAACTGTGTTTTCTCCTGCAGTTTGCTCCTGGGTTATGTAGCTACTCTGTTGGTGGCAGTTGTTACTGGAGGCAACATTATAGCCATTTCTTGCCACTAAATTATGTCATATTCGCTGGGAACGGAGGCTAGAACTTGCCCATATGTAGACAGCTTACTCCTCAAGAGTTTTCAGTTACCTCACATACCGAGAGCTGTCTGATGAACAGGTTTTCGAAGTCTGTCAACATTGAGATACGTGACATCTTGCAGTAAGAGCCAAGGCCTCAGCAGATCTCCCACCTTGTCTCCCTATTTGCATTGGAAAGGTCACTCAAAGATGGTATTTGTAGAGAACAATTCGTCTCCACGGTTTCAGTGTCACCTCTGACACTGTTTCATTCATTCTCGTGCTGTAAAGGCTCGATAACCTGGACAGTTTTTGAACAGGAAATGTTTTTGCTCACGGAGCATTCAGATGGTAGGGGTCATGAAAGTTTCCATCTGCTAGGAAGCACGCATGATGCCTTCATCCAAATAATGTCTGGCTGGAATTGTCCTTAGGAATAGATTCTGGTGGGATGAGGAATCTCTCCTAATCCCTGGTTCCTCACACTCGAGGTCCCTCCCACCAAAGCCGATGAGTAAAGAGACCTGCAAGTGGGAAGCACTGCAGTTTTCCTGAAGCTAAGGTTTTGTTTCCATTGATAGTACCTGTGAAGTAGATGTGCTGACCTGATTGTCCAATTGAAGCAGGATCATGGAGTCTACGGCAGAGAAACAGGCCCAGTAGCCCAATGCCAACCAAAAAGCCCATCTGGTAATCCCATTTGGTCCATATCCTTCCAAACCTTTCTGATCCATAAACCTGCCCAAGTACCTTTTAAATATTGTTCATGTAACTGCCTCAACCACCCCCCTCTGGCAGCTCCTTCCATATACAGATAGCCCTCTGGCCAAAAAAAAATTGCCCCTCGAGTTCTTACTAAATTTTTATCCTCTCCCCCTTAAACCTGTGCCTTCTCAGTTTTGATTCCCCACCCCTGGAGAAATCTGTGTGCATTCACCCTCATAAAGAAAGGGAAAAGAAGCAGAGGTCATGAGGCGAAGCTTGCAGAACAGCAATATCAAGACAGAAGAAAGGTATCGTGTCCTTATTCAGTATTCACTGCCATGTTTCCCCACTGATTGGAGGAATCGGGCACTAGCTCCATGGGATGTGGGGAATGTTATTGCAGAGATGATTTTCACAAAAAGTCTGCAAAGCAAGTCCCCAATGCAGACAAATTGGCCTCTCCACCCTACCTCAACACCAACACTGTATACTAATAATTGGACAGTGGAGTCCAGATGTTGCATAAAACTCAAGTTCTACTGTGCACTGAATGTAACATGAAAATAATGATCTCTTGACTTTATAGCTTACAGACGGATATTAACCCAAGGACTAATGTTGGCTCATCAGATCACACTAACTAAAGTTCTTCTTTGCATCCAGACACAGAGATGAGTCACTTGATAGAGCCTGAATGGCAGGTGCTTTGTCCCTGCCATCCTCACCGTTCTTGTAGGTGGCTCTTTGTGCATCCTGAGAAGGACTCTCTTTACGAACAAAGAGTTTCATGGATGGGTGAGGTGGGAATGTGCTGGATGGCTCTGCTCTTGAAGAGGGGTGAGTTCTTGCTTGGTGTGTTCCTGCGCATGGTGTGGAGTGATCTGCTCTCACAGGACGTGCCTCTGCTAATGTGCAGCATTTGAAGCGCTTCAAGCTGCTCATGAGCTCCATCTTTCCTCTCACCAGGTCAGCTTCCCTCTCTCCTTCTCCCCCTCCACCTCCCTTCAGTCTTCCTTCCTCCTCCTGTTGTTCAAGAGTCCTTTCCTAAAACCCCACCAAATTACAACCGAGCCAGTTTGATTGCAGGGTTCACCATGGACGGATTGGGTTTCTGTGCATGGTTGCACATGTGGTAAAGTATGTCTGGGGAACAGAGCAGTACTTTCAGTAGTGTACAACTGACTGACAGATCTCGGGAGATCATGACGTAGCTTTCAGCATCACTCCATGAAGTGGTGGAACTAACTCTTGACAGTTTGAACCATCTGCGGTCAGGCTTTTCTAGCTGTCAAGCTGGTAGGCCTCCTTCTCCCAACTCCACTCATTCCTCTCACGTGACCCAGCTTCCACCGGATAAGTGTATCCAGCCTCAGGACTTCTGAGCCCTTTCAATAAATCTGGGGGTCTCTGTTGCTTTTACCAGCAGTCCTTCTCATCTTGTTGACGGTCAGAATCACGTATTGCTGTTGTCTGGCGGCCATGACGACTGTGCTTTTAAGAGTTGATGGCCTTTACAGATGATGGGCAGCAGATTGTCAGAAGCAGCTATCAATTGAGTGTGGTCTCGTTAGGATCCATGCAGGTCTTGCTTTAATGCTTTTTATGAATTTGTATCTTGAGCTACTTCACATAACTTTTTGACCAGTAGCATGTTTTGTTTTTACGTGATGTTGGGGCTAACTGCCATGCTGATAAAGCAAACCCAGTATATAGGTGAAATAAAATTTCACTTAAGATCGTCATTGTAATGGGATTTAAGGACATGGAAAAGACAAGAACGTACATAACCAGGATTAAAGGATCAGCATATGAATTCAACGTGGCAAAAATAAAGACAAAAAAGAAAGAGGAAAAAATTAATAGTAGAAGCCATGCTGAAGGAAGTATATTACTGACAATTCATCTATGTACAGTCTTCTGTCTGCTGGCTGCAGTGTTAAAGCAGTCAGTGTTTACTGCTGTCTTTATTTGTGTATCACTGAATGTGCTTCATCTGTTTTGATTTTTTTTTAAACACTGGTCAGGTTAGAAAAGATTTTTTTAAACAGTGATTCTCCAACCCTTTTGAAATTCTCAAAGCTCTTGAGACAGGCACTGACAGTGTTAGGAAAATGGCCAGCAGCTGCTAACCGGTGGGAGAGTTGGTTAAAGATGGTGTTCCATGGATATAATATCGAATTTCTTCACACTGGCCCTGGTTTGGAGTGAAGAACCTTTTAGGACAGAGGATAAAATTTCCCAATTTATTGAATTCTGTGGCAAATCCCAGTGCTTCTGTGCCAAAACAAGTTGAATTAGGATACGCTAGACAAATAACACTTTTTAATCCTATCGTCAGCTCCGTGTGTAATTAATTTATTTGAAGGATAGCAGATTCTATTTCACCCTTTGCAGGACGGGTTCCCTTAGTTTGGTTTTACTTGTACACCCCTTTGCAATGCACTACCTGCCAATTTGCAGTTAAATAGACTCACTCATAATCACAGATTTTCTCTCTGTTTCTCGCCCACTCACCCACCCACAGATTAACTCATAATCACTTGATCACGAACACAAGATACAATCTCAGCCCAGAGCAGGGAACGTTCAAGCAAGTGCTTCATAATTGTACGCATGTCTGTCTTTCTTAGGTAATTACATCTTGTAGTTGATCGGTGAATGAGCCACTTCAGCAACTTTACCCATATTTGTCTGTTTCCTTGCCCTCACACAACTTTTCTAATTCATTGTTAGTTTTTGTTTTTTTTTCCCATAAGAAAATAAATAACTAAATAATCGGTGTTGAGATGGGACCTTTGCAACTTTGGGAACTTGTGGTGAGCTTTGTAACTGATGACGTAAGATTGAATGTTGTCAGTACTGCAGTGCAGGGGCTGTGGGAGTCAACTGTGCATTGTAATGTGATCTTATCATTTGCTTTTTAAATTATAGAGTTACAGGGTAAATTTTGGCATGGAATCTCTTGCATCCACCCATGAGGCAGTGTAAGGCCTAGGCCTCGATTTGATACCTTATCTAAAAGAAGACACCTTTGGCAGTACCAAGTGTTCCCTCCATGGAGGGTTGGAGAAAATCTTGTGCGTGAGCCTCTGGAGAGGGACTTTAAATCTCTGAAATTCAATTTTTTTTTTAAGAAGGTGGGAAATGTCAGCTAAGGACTTCACGTACTAGATTAAAGACCGCTGACCTTGAAAGAACTGCGGAACAAATGAAGTGGTTAATAGATCAGGCTATCTTGTAATGGTCCAAGGCTAAATTGGCCACCCTTGTTCACATGGGGAAATGTATTCTTCTGACAACACAGAAGGAGGCCGTTTGGCCCTATAGGTCTGCCAGGTTCAGCAGAACAATCTCATTTGTCCACTCATCCTTTATCTTCCTGTCTCCAGCAACTTGCTCTTTCTTGCATTGCCTGTTTACAACCCTTCCCCCCCTCCCCATTGATTATTTTGCCATGTATGCACACCACTGGGTAATTTACCATAGCCGGTTAACCTATCAGCAGATCTTTGCGATGTGGAGCACCCTGTGGACAGGCAGCAACAGAGGCCGGGACTGAGGCTGGGGGTCTAGAGCTGTGGAACAGCAGCACTAACTGCTGCACCGCCATGACATCAGGCATTTGCCCGAGGTAACCAAGAGCTGCTGGTTCTTGTGGATCCACTCCCCAGCAAGAGTCAAGTCTGTTAGCTGGAGAAAGTGCAGGATTTAGGGATTTAAAAAAAACATGACTCGTTTAATTTAAATATTTAAAGATGAAGGTGATTAGAGAGCAAAGCACTTCGAATTCCCCCATTCTGCACTGTGCATTATTAAGTTCATTCTCTTCCACTTCTGTGGAGTAATCGCTGGTTGAAAACCCAAGAGAATTATAATTCATTAGAAGCAAAATAATGATGCTGCTGTGGTAACATCAGTCACTGTGATTCTCACATTGCACATCTTATAGTGGCCATTAGTTGATGTGTGGTTCTACTTATGCAGGTCGATCAGGATTCTATTTAACAGAAGATAGCCTTGCTTGTTTTATGACCACCTGTGTTCCAATCACCAACAGCAAGCAAAGTCTGGTCCTGTAAATCTCTGCATTTGCCTCTGTGCAAATAAGGCCATATGTTTACATAGTATCTACAGTCAAACCTCGTACAAACATTTTAGCATCCTTACAATGAATTTCAAGTTGGTCACTGGTGTTATGTGATTAAGCACCCCATCTATTTGCGTGAAACTGTATCCCACAAACAGTAATAAAATGCACAAGCAATTAGTCTTTAAAGAAAAACTGGCTGAGTGAGAGCATCCTGCTCTTCAAATAATACCAGGGTATCTATAATGAACCATTGAAATGGGCAGGCAGAGTTTCAGCAGCTCCAGTAAATAATGCTCTCCTTCAGTGTTTCTTGAACATTGGCTTAGATTAAATACTGATGTAACTGGAAAGGAAGTTGAATGCAGAATCTTAAAACTCAGAAGTGAGACTGCGACATAGTAAGCCAAACTGACACTGTGGTGAAGAACATTGTTGGGCGCGACATGGGATCCTAATATGCAATGTAAACAAAGAGGGTAGTAAACAAAAATAATAATTAAATTCACTCAGGATTTGCTTTAATGCCCTTTTATTAAAATTGCCAGTCCTGAATCTATTCTGTTACGTATGTGGATTGTGGTGATGCTCTGAAAATTCAGGCAAACATTGTACTGCAACTCAGGTTCCTGCAAGATTCTTTTAAGCAGTTTGGGATGGTTTCCTGGTCAGAGCTGCCACATGAGTGCAAGATGATTTGTTGTAGTTTCTGCATCTTATGTCAGAGGTGGATGTTTTAAAATTGTAGCAGCTGTAATACGATTGATAGGACTAATTTCAAAAACTTCCAAAGTTCAAGTAAAGTTATTATCAAAGTACACATGTGCCACCTTATACACCCTGAGATTTGTTTCCTTACCGTCGTACTCAGTAAATCCAAGAAGCGTAATGGAATCACTGAAAGACCGTAGCCAACAACTTTCAAGGATAAAATTTCCAACGTCGTGACTTTATTGTCTGTGCATTCGGGTGAAGTATGCAAAGGATAATTTCAGTAGTAATAAATCTGATTCTCATCAAACCTATCACTGCGCATCTGGGTTCAAATTAACCTTAGGTGCAGCTTCTAGCAGCATGGGTTACTGTATATGCAGGCCCTCTAAATTCCTGCTATAACCAAAAGGCATGCCAATAGCTTACTCCTAGTGCTGGTAAGTAGCAAAATGAATCTGTGGGAAGGGAGAGAGAAAATTGCAGCATTGCAGGGAAATAGGATGGGGCAATGGAACTATCAGGACCGCTCTTCTGAATGTCTTTCCCACGTTGTTGCAAGTATAACATAATGCAAGGCTGTAAACCAAAACATAGCCCAAACATTACCAAGGATAATTCTGTATCCTTGAGCTAACAACTGCTTCTCCATTAATCAGTTACCTTTCAGTCAATCTCATCTAGTTGAAGGAAATTTTATTGTCCTGTGGTGGTGCGTTTTTGATTCCGCTGCCCTTCCCCTCACTTTTCCTTGCTGAAAGGCGTGAAGGGTGGATCTGAAGGAATTCATCTGGGACTTGGGGTCAAAGTTCAGGTGCAAGGATTGAATATTAAGCTCCAATCACAGAGGTGAAAGGGCCAAGTTTAGATATGCATTTGATAAATAGAATATAAAATGGGGAAACTGTCACTAGAGTTGTAGTTTCCATCTTTGTTCTGAACTGTGGGTGATGCGAAAGGTTTCAGTTGATCCCTAGGCAATGAGGTTGGTTTATTGTGTGTAAGAGCTTGCAGTTCTTATTAAGTAATAGTAAATAACAATATGGTCTTGGATTTATATACACAAAGATAATTTAGTAGACAGGTGATTAGAACAGGAAGGTAATAATCTGTATTTTTATTTTTAGAGTATATAAGTGTTGCTAATAAGGCCACTATTTTTTTTTTACCCTTTCAAACTGCCCTTGAGAAGGAGCCTTCTACAGCTGCTGTGTCTTTCCAGTAAGGTTCTCCCACACTTCTGTTAGGTAGAAAATTCCAGAATTTAGATCTGGCAGCATTGAATGTTGTCATCTTACAACAATGTGTAAAAGCCCACACTAATTCACAACATCAATTGCAAAATTTCACCTTCTGTGTTGTGTGTCTGTGTTCCATTGCAGGCAGGTAGGTTCATTTTAATTTGGCGTTATGGCCGGCACAGACATTTGCAGGCTGAAGCCTCTGCGCTGTACAGTTCTGTGAGGCACTGCCAGTATATTTCCAAGTCACGATGGTGAGTGAGTTGGAGGGGACCCTGCATGTGGTAGTCCACATGTACCTGCAGTCCTTGTCCTCCTTGGTAATGGAGATCACGTGTTTGGTTGGTGCTGTCAGAGTTGCCGAGGTGACTAACTACAGCCCACTTCATAGATGGAGGGAACAACTGGTGGCCAGGTTTTGGTATGTCAGAAATTCAGTCACTTGTAGTAGGATATCCAGCCTCCGACCTGTTGCAATATCCACAGTATTTATATGGCTAGAGTTTTTAGCCATTGGTGACTACAAGATGTGAGTGGATGGGACTCATTGATCACACATTGAGGACAGATGGTCCTGTATTAGAATTTAGAGTGATAGATTGGATTTGATTCAGTTCAACACAGATCACTACTGAGACAGTATGTTAATTCAGAGATTGTAATCAGCTTTGACCCACTACCAATATTTAACCCATTTCTGTGCTGGAACAGCTATAATTTGGGTATCATAGGCAGGTAATTGTGTCTGAGACAGCATTGTGTACGACTGTGAAACCATTGTTCATTGACTGTCGTGTTTCAGAATCCCAGCGCCACATTTGACTGTCAGAGAGGTTCTTTCCTCCCATTGTTTCAATAGGTGTAAATTGATGGTTTGGGCTGATGGGATTTAGACGTGGTCATAACTCATTCAAGTCCCAGTAACCCATTCAAATTGAAATCACATGAGAACCCGCTTCACTGATCAATTATAGGCAAGTGAGTGCCAACTCAAGTTCCTGATCATGTTTAGTTCTGGAACACTAGTAAACATTAGGCTTTGTGGCTGGTTTCCAACTGCACAAATATTCTGTGGTTTAGTATAAGGGCAAAAAAAATAGTGGGGGCTTGTGTGGGCTACATGGCCTCTCAAGCATGCTGTACTATCTATTTTGGCTAATCCTAAATTCATTTTCCCATCTAGTATCCAGATTTCAAAAGTCGTTGGATATGAGAGCCCTTTGGGATAAATAACTCAAAAGTTTCTTAACCCTTTGTGAAAATATTTTACCTCGGATACCTATTATTATTCAGGTACTCCTGTTTCCAGACTCTAGCTGTGGAAGCTGTCAGCCTTGACTTTGTCAAGCCCTCAAGATGTAATACATTTCAGGAAGATCACCTGTCCCTTCTAAACCCAGAGGGTATAGGCCCAACATTCGTCCTTTTAGGATAGCCCTCTCAAGCTAGAAATCAATGTTAATGACTTTCTGTGTATAAATTCTAAGCCAACTACCTGTTTCCTTGGGAATAGAAACCAAAACTGCTCTCTGGGTGCTCTCTCTAATTGAAGCAAGACTTCCTTACTCTTGAATTCAAGTTCCTACAATGAAGGTCAATCTACACTTTTTGAAGGTTTTTTTTGTATCTACATACTAACCTGATGCATCTCTTGAGCCAACTTCCTTAGATCTCACTATTGTTACTGTTCTTATTGTTCTATTCTATTAAAAATTCAGTTTTTAAAAAAGAATAAACTTAAATTTCCTTCTGTAATACTCATCTGACAGCTTCTTACCCAATCCTTTAAACTTAAATTTTGGATTGTAGTCCCTTTTGTTGATGTACCAGTACACCCAGAAACTCCTCAACACAAACATCTATATGGCATGTAGATATTGGAAGAAAATGTTTTTTGTAAGTCCAGATATGTTATTGCTTACAGATCTCCTTCATAAAGTTGATACTGAATTTTGTAGCCCTCCATTTTCTCTCACTCTCCTTTTTCCTTTGCACAAGCATGTTTTCTAAGAATTAGTCCATAATAATAATAATAATAATTAATATTATATATTTATAGAGCACTTTTCATACAAATGGTGTAGTACTTTGAAACTTGGTTCAAGGTGTTTTACAATGGGATAAAGTACAAACATGAAAATTAAAGGCAAAGATGTTAATTAAAAGCAAGATTAAATAAATAGGCTTTGAGTTGGCGTTTAAAAGTGTTAACTGATTCTGCATATCTTGTAGTTTTAAGTCTGAATTCCATAGTTCAGGAAAGTCATTCAAAAAAGCTGACCTGCCAGTTACCTTTTGAGGGAAATTGTTTGAATCTTAGAGATTGGCAGAAGAAGACCAGGGAGCTTGAGCAGGGCTATAAAACAAAAGCAATTCTGTGATGTATTCTGGCCTAGACCATTAAGGATTTTAAAAACAAGTAAGAGAACTTTGAAATCAATTATAAAAGATGCAAAAAGTGAATGCAGAGTAGTTAGGATGGGAGTGATATGTCCCCTCATTTTGGTTTGAGGTAGAAGTCTAGTAGCACATTCTGAATGAGTTTGTCATTAAATTACTTTGGAAGGCCAGTAAGAAGTGCATTGCAGTAATTTAATCTAGTTGATATAAAGCTGTGAATTAGTTTTTCAGCATCATTATGTGACAGATACAGACATACCCTTACAATATTTCTTAAGTGTGGAAAAGTTGCTCTGGTCACTTTCTTTATGTGGGATTTAAATTCAATCTGAATCAAGGATAACACCCAGGCTTCAACAGTTCCTTTCCCCGAGCCATCAGACTCAATACCCAGAGTCTAGACTGATGTCTACATCATTTATTATTATATTGAAATTTGTCCTCTACTGTGCCTATTGTCTTGCTTATTAATTAATTATTGTACTGCCCTGAACTGTTTTATGCACTTTACGTAGTCCTATGTAGGTCTGTAGTCAAGTGTAGCTTTTGTGTTGTTTTGAGTTGTAGCCTTGAGTTGTCTCACATAGTGTAGAGTAGCTTTCTGTTGTTTCATGTAGCATCATGGTCCTGGAGGAACATCATTTCATGTTTACTGTGTACTGTACCAGCAGTTTATGGTCAAAATGACAATAAAAAGCAACGACTTGGCTTACTACTTCTGATTTTACAAGGGAAGTCACGTTCCCAGGTTTATCAAAAAGCTTATTCCTTTAAGCTTTGGGACCAACCAAAAATATTTCTGCTTTATCTTCATTTAGCTGGACAATTCATTTCCTTAGTGCTATGATTTTCCCTGTGACTGTATTTCATTGTAATTTTAAACCTAATTATTAGGCTTCTTGCTCTCATTAGACCTTTTACTCCTCACTAATTCTGCTATGTTCATTGTATCATCTCTTATGAAGGTGGATAGTTCTTTTTTGAAACACCAGTAATTTTTTCCCTCCATTTTAATTTCTGCTTCAGCTTTGAAGCATTCCAGTTTTAAGTTCACTTATTTTTCAAAAACGTGTAAAAGCACATACATTTTTTTGGATTGTTTATGTTCATTATCTATTCCTTTCGTTATTAATTGGTTAACAAATTGGTTTCCAAAGCTCCCCATTACCAAACTTGATACTACACTAGACTATGCTATAAGGCTTTTTAAAAATTTAATTCTATTCTTGATAATACTAATACTATTCTTGATAACTTTAGTTATCCATGGATAAATCAATTTATTACAGTTTTAAATTTCTTAATCACAAAATGCTACTTTAATGTTTGTTGTATGTGCTAAATTCCCTTGTTATTCTAACTTACCATTTTGTTCTTATACCCATTTAATTCGCTTATTTAAGTATCTGGTTTACGACTTAAAATGTCTTGAAATTTAATTTAAAAATTCCTTCACATTCTGATCACTCTTGCCTAGAAGATAAGTTATGATGAAAGTACTAATTAAACCTGTCTCATTACCTAAGACTATACCTAAAATAGTCCATAATATGGCTGCAGGAAACTACTTATTTCAATATATTTGCCCATTATTCAGGAACATTAGAAGTTGAGTTATATAGCCAGGGAAAATGCCCTTCTTTCTTTTGGGTCCATACTGTTCATCAAATACCCATTTGCTCTAATCCCATTTTATTCTCCCCTTGATCCTATCAATTCTCTCCAATTCTCCCACTTACTTACATATAATCAATTTACTGTAGCTAATTAATCTACCAACCCACATGTCTTTGGGATGTGGGAGGGAAACAGTTTAGCTGGAAGAACTCCACACAGGGAAAATGCATAAATGCCACATAGACGGCATCAGAAATCAGAATTGAACCTAGATCTCTAATGTGCTGACATCACATTTGCTTCAAATTTTTATTTCTTAACTAATATATTGGGGTAAGATGGTAAACTAAGCTGAAGGGACTTTTCTCCCTTCATAAATCCTCTAATTCTGATCTTACATACTAATCTTCTAAGCCAAGATAATTTCTCAGTAGACCAGGGGTTCCCAACCTCGTTTATGCCATGGAACAAAAAGCAAGGGGTCTGTGAACCCCTGCACTAGACCCTGACATTATTCTTCATGTCTAAACTATCCCTTTCCTTTCTAGTTTGTCACTCATACTTTGATGTGCCAAGTTACCTGTGTAACTAGATCTGCTACACGTGTTCAGAACAAGAATATAAGAAGTAGGAGCAATGTTCTGCCATTCAACTCCCCAAACTGTTGTGAAAAATCAAATAAATTTATTTGACATGGATCTAATTAATGGAATGTTTTATAACCTCTTCTTGATCAGGCAGACCCGTGTTCCTTTCTCGGCTAGCTTTGAGCTCTTGCCTGTGCTATGACAACTTTCCTCTTCGTCCCAAGTTGTTCTTCCTCTGTTTGCCACTGGGCAGGTAACGTGGGCTTTAGATCTCTTGATCATGTCGACTCTCCTGATTATACCCTTGCGTTCTGTTATTTATAGTTTCCCACCCTATTTTTCTTGATTTGACCTTGTTCACTGATTCAGTTTTATTACTTAACCTACTGAAGTAGAAATTTGTCTGTGATGGCATGTGCTGGGCTCATGGTTTGATTCTGTTTGTACACTGCACTATGCTTCCAAAGTTTGTTTGCTTTGAATTCAGTGAAGCCAAATTTCATAAACAGATTACAAGGTGAATATGTAAACAGATTACAAGGAGCCCATGGTACTGACTGTTTGTTTACACTTTATTGTTACTTCCTTTGACAATCTCCATATCTTTACCTAAGCTATATCAATGCTGTATTACATTGATTTTATTAATTTAAAATTTAACTTTTCCCTTAGCTGTGTTCCTACTTGTAAACCCTAGCTGTCTGATTTCCTTGCCCTTTCAAAGTTCAAAGTAAATGTATTATCCAACTACATATATGCCACCACATGCTACTCTGAGATTCATTTTCTTGCAGGCATTCACAGTAGAACAAAGAAATAAATAGAGTCAGTGAAAGCCTACACACAAAGACTGGTGTGCAAAAAAAAAGTTAACTGCAAATACAAAAATGAATAAATATATAAATAAGGAAATAATTAATATGGAGAAAATAAGACCTTCCCTATCTAGTCAGTCTATTATATAATAAATTAATACTTTTACCCAAGTTTTTTTTTGTTTAAGCCCTTTCCCTCTAAAGAGCAAATAAAGTGTAATACTTACCAACTGTTCCCCGTCTGCTGTTTAGTGACGTTATTCTGGATTACAAAATACAGCTCAGGGCTGCTCCTTGTGTGCCCAGCTCCACACACGTTCATCCTCTCTCTCGTCACTTCTTATTTCCCCATTTACTTTCTCTTGCCACTACTCCATTAGGCACTTTCTCTCTCTTTCTCTTGCCTCTCCTTCCTTCACCACTGTCCTTCATCCCTCCTGCTGTCTCACTATCTGCTGCTGCTCCTTAAATCCCAGCCACTTTCACATAGCTTCAGATCTCTCTCGCTGCCACGTGTATTCGCGCTGTTGCCTGCTGCTACACACACTCACTGCTCCCTGTGTCCCAGTGGAGAAGACAGACATCTTCTGACTCATTTTGTCTGTTCTTGCAGCAACTCTCCATCCTGTTATAATACCGTATGTTTAAATATTTTTTCTTTTAAACTAAATGACCATTTCTACTTTGGAAGTATTATATGGTGCAACTGATGTGCATGAAATTAGCAGAATGTTCATAAAAATTGAAAACCATAATTATGGCAAAGTATGCCAGATGTTGCAGTTTTTTTTAAAAAGAAAGCTGTAATGTAGAAGACAGGAAATTAAAGTTTGGTGTTTAAACACCAAATTGATTAAAAAAAAATTGTAAAGGACAGGTCATGCTTGACTAATTAATTTTTAAGGAAATTGCAGGAGTGATTAGATAAATTAAATGTAGATTTTTGGAAGGTGTTTGATTAGGTGCCACATAAGAGACTTGTTGCAGGAATCAAGGCAGATAGCGTTACGAGCACAGTAGCTGTGCTACAGAGATGGCTAGGTGGCAGTAAAGATAAATCCTATTTCAAATTAAGGCAGATGAATTGCACAAATATATAAAAAATATGCAAAAGGCAGGAGAATGGGATTAGAAAGCAAAGCTGCAATTGGCACCATTAAGGTTTGATAAACTGAATGACCTACTTCTGAGCTGTAACTTCTGGAATTTGATCGCCTAACTGCAGTGCTACTTCATATGTTTAATACTGCAGTCCAGTCCTAGTGTTGGTCTATTACTTGAGGAATCCATAATCCGATGCCTGTTTTTGTTGTACAATTTAAAAATAAACCTTCTCCAACTTTTCCTGTTAGTATAGAAACATAGGAAACCTACAGCACAATACAGGCCCTTCAGCTCACAAAGCTGTGCCAAACATGTCCTTACCTTAGAACTACCTAGGCTTAGCCATAATCCTCTATTTTTCTAAGCTCCATGTACCTATTTAGGAGTCTCTTAAAAGACCCTATCGTTTCCGCTTCCATCACCGCCACCGGCAGCCCATTCCACACACTCACCACTCTCTGCTTAAAAAAACTTACCCCTGACATCTCCTCTGTACTTACTTCCAAGCACCTTAAAATGATGCCCTCTCGAGCTAGCCGTTTCTGCCCTGGGAAAAAGCCCTGACTATCCACACAATCAATGCATCTTATTGTCTTGGACACCTCTATCAGCAAACCTCTCATCCTCCGTCGCTCCAAGGAGAAAAGGCCGAGTTCGCTCAACCTATTCTCATAAGACATGCACCCCAATCCAGGCAACATCCTTGTAAATCTCCTCTGCACCCTTTCTATGGTTTCCACATCCTTCCTGTAGTGAGGCAACCAGAACTGAGCACAGTACTCCAAGTGGGATCTGACCAGGGTCCTATAGAGCTGCAACATTACCTCTCGGCTCTTAAACTCAGTCCCACGATTGATGAAGGCCAATGCACCATATGCCTTCTTAACCACAGAGTCAGCCTGCGTAGCAGCTTTGAGTGTCCTATGGACTCGGACCCCAAGATCCCTCTGATCCTCCACATTGCCAAGAGTCTTGCTATTAATGCTATATTCTGTCATCATATCGTATGGTATCATAAACAAGAGAAAATCTGCAGATGTTGGAAATCCGAGCAACGCATACAAAGTGTTGGAGGAACTCAGCAGACCAGGCAGCATCTATGGAAAAGATTAGTTGACACTTCAGCCTGAAACATCAACTGTAGATGCTGCCTGGTCTGCTGTTCCTCCAGTATTTTGTGTGTGTAGTATGGGATCATGGTCTGTCTACAACATATGTGCTGTAAATCATGTTATTTATTTAGAGATACAGTGTGGGGACTGGCCCTTCTAGCCCATTGAGCTGCAGCACCCAGCAACCCACCTATTTAACCCTCTGTCTGATACAGGACAATTTACAATGACCATTTAACCCTCTGTCCGGTACAGGACAATTTACAATGACCATTTAGCCCTCTGTCCGGTACAGGACAATTTACAATGACCATTTAGCCCTCTGTCCGGTACAGGACAATTTACAATGACCATTTAGCCCTCTGTCTGGTACAGGACAATTTACAATGACCATTTAACCCTCTGTCCGGTACAGGACAATTTACAATGACCATTTAGCCCTCTGTCCGGTACAGGACAATTTACAATGACCATTTAGCCCTCTGTCTGGTACAGGACAATTTACAATGACCATTTAACCCTCTGTCCAGTACAGCTTCGGACTGTGGGAGAAAGCTGGAGCAGCCTGGGGAAAGCCACACATTCATGGGAAGGACATACAAGCTTTTTACAGCAGATGCTGGAATTGAACTCCAAACTCTGATGCCCCAAGCTGTAGCACTGCCACACTAACCAGTACGCTACATGAAACCCCCAGCTGTGTGAAGGACTCTCTGGTTGCTTGCTATCGATAAGCATGCAGCCGTCCGTTCCGTCCCTTTTCACTTCTTTTGCTTATCGCACAAAGTGCAATATTCTTAAAGATAGATAGATAGATAGATAGATAGATACTTTATTCATCCCCATGGGGAAATTCAACTTTTTTTCCAATGTCCCATACACTTGTTGTAGCAAAACTAATTACATACAATACTTAACTAAGTAAAAATATGATATGCATCTAAATCACTCTCTCAAAAAGCATTAATAATAGCTTTTAAAAAGTTCTTAAGTAGTTTACATTAAATACAATCAACCCCGGCACTTTAACATATCTTCCTCCTGGCGGTTGAATTGTAAAGCCTAATGGCATTGGGGAGTATTGACCTCTTCATCCTGTCTGAGGAGCATTGCATCGATAGCAACCTGTCGCTGAAACTGCTTCTCTGTCTCAGGATGGTTCTATGTAGAGGATGTTCAGGGTTTTCCATAATTGACCGTAGCCTACTCAGTGCCCTTCGCTCTGCTACCAATGTTATACTCTCCAGTACTTTGCCCACGACAGAGCCCGCCTTCCTTACCAGCTTATTAAGACATGAGGCGTCCCTCTTCTTAATGCTGCCTCCCCAACACGCCACCACAAAGAAGAGGGCGCTCTCCACAACTGACCTATAGAACATCTTCAGCATCTCACTACAGACATTGAATGACGCCAACCTTCTAAGGAAGTACAGTCGACTCTGTGCCTTCCTGCACAAGGCATCTGTGTTGGCAGTCCAGTCTAGCTTCTCGTCTAACTGTACTCCCAGATACTTGTAGGTCTTAACCTGCTCCACACATTCTCCATTAATGATCACTGGCTCCGTATGAGGCCTAGATTTCCTAAAGTCCACCACCATCTCCTTGGTCTTGGTGATATTGAGACGCAGGTTCTCCTTTTTCCTCTCACCAACTTTGTCCTAGCCTTGAATGTATGCCTTTGATGAATACCTCTCTTAACTCTCCTTGTCTTCCTAGGTCCTGACTGATCACCTGCTCTGACATGCTTTCCTTCTCCCTCTTCATTTGATTGTGTTTACTGTTTTGCCCTCCAACCTGATGGCATGAACATTGATTTCTCCTTCTGACAAACCAATTTCCCCCCCACCCCCAGTCACTATTCCCCACTCTGACCTTTTACTTCTTCTCACCTACCTATTACTTCCCCTGGGTCCTCTCCTCCTTCCCTTTCCCCTATGGTCCACTCTTCTCTCCTATCAAGTTCTTTCTTCTCCAACCATGGCTTCACCTGTCACCTTCCAGCCAGCCTCTTTCCCCTACCCCCCCACCTTTTTATTCTGGTTTCCTCCCCCTTCCTTCCCAGTCCTGATGAAGTGTCTCGGCCCGAATCATTGACTATCTGTTAATTTCCATCGCTGCGGCTGGACCTGCTGAGTTCCTCCAGCATTTTGCGTGTGCGCATGGTTTACTGGTTCCTATCTCCAGGTACAGAGCTCCAACCCCCACCTTCAAGTATGCCCTTATTGTCCTTTTTAATAAAAACATTTCTGACCCTTATAAACCACCACCTCACCTCTAATCTGTTTCTTCTCCAATGGTTCTGAGAGTGGTGTTGGCTTTTAAATCAATATGGGCCTTTCTTGCAGCTTCATGTGGACCCTTTCTAATATGTGTCTGCCTTTGCTGATGTCACAAAATATTTCATGTGACAGTGGGTAATCCTTTTAGTTCTCCCTCTTTGGCAACTTTTGGCATCACGTCTTCTAATCTGCCGCCGTCAAAACCTGAAGTGAAAAGGGAATCTTTTGAAAATACTCAACAGGTCAAAGTGCTTTACATTTTACATCAATGACTTTACATGATGGAAGATTCCATCAACCTGTACTGTTAACCAAGTCTCTCATTACACATTCTGACTGACCCTGATACTTGTTCAGTTAGCTGCCTCTCTCAGTTTTCTAAAAGTATACTTAATTCTGTTTCGTGGGCATCTTCCTATCAAACACCAGTTACCCAGCAAAGAAAAGACCTTAGAACAAAGAACAATACAGCACAGTACAGGCCATTCGGCCCACAATGTTGTGCCGACCCTTAAACCCTGCCCCCCCCCCCCCCATATAACCCTCAACCTTACACCTTCCACCTTCACCTTAGGCTTCAGATATTTTGAAATCACTTGCGAAAGGGTCCGTAAGACTAAGTTCATCCACATTACATCATCTGGAAGGTTGTTCATATGAAGACTATATTTGTAATAATGTAACCAGCTCTGTGGTTGAGTAGGATAGTGCATTCCTTAGATATTTACCAATGATAGGATGACAGAGGTCCCAAATATGCACTTAATTCAAAGCAATAACAATTGGAATTGTGGTGGCCAGTGTGGTAAATTATATTCAACAACAGTGATACAGAAAAATCAATAAGTTGTTTCTCTCAAAAAAATACTTTGCTTACACTTCTGCTGTTATGCCAAGTTCACCATTTTAAGTGCAGCAGGGGGCATCATTCAATTCCTCATTCTCTTTTTGTGTAATATTTGGCCACAGTCAGTTTCTTTGCCTTATCCCTGGAGACACATTATTCTTCCTCTGGGTCTTCACTCCTTTCTCAGAGCTGGCCAGGTCAGTACTGTAGCCTTCGGTCTCAGGCCTGCTGTGTTTTGTCCACAATTCTCAGTCTGATCTTCTCTTGGCAGCTTTATAGAACATAGAACGGTCTAGCGCAAGTTCAGCCCCCTATGTTATGCTCAACTAATTAACCGAGTAATTAGACGCTAAACTAAAATAATCCCTTCTACCTACACAATATCCGTACCCTGCCATTCTCAGTACATTCGCATGCCTATTTCATAGCCTCTTAAATGCTTCAACCTTTCTGCTCCCCCACCACGCTGTTAACACACTCTTGGCACCCACTACACTGCTGGGTCTTAAAAGAACACGTCTCGCACAGCTCCTTAGTACTCCTGCCGCAACCCAACTTTAAATACATGCTCTCCCATAGTAGACATTTCAACTGTGGGGAAAAGATACCAGCTGTCTACCCTGTCTGTGCCTCTTATAAACTTCTAGCAAATCTCCCTCAACCTTCACTGCTCCAGATAAAACAACCAAAGTTTGTCCAACCTCTTCTTCTGGTATTTCTTAATCTTCTGGTGCAGACCTGCCAAGTATCACTTCCTTGGAGTAAAACTTGTATAAAAATGCAATCTATTTTAATTCTGCCACACACAAAAAACTACTTGATTCATTGGATGAAGTTTCACTGGTGCAAGTATGAAAGAAACGGCAACAAATTGTTAGTTAATTTTACATTTCACAGCTTTTATTTGTATTGATATGAAGGAATAGAGAAGCTGTCCAGTGAGCCATGGTTGGCCATTTCATTCACGCCTCACCAACCTACATTAAGGCAGTAATTGGAAAACAAAATTCCTGCACATGCTGGACCCCTAAAGAATGAGCAGCGAACTCCAGAAACACTCAGCAGATGAGGCAACCATCCTTGGTGGAGAGAGAAAAACGGGTTCCTCTTGACCAGTGAAGGTCATTGAAAGATGAGCAGATGAGTGGTAGAAGCTGTGGTTGCTCCTCTTCAACACAAGATAAAAGTACTTAAAACAATGAAGAGTTGACATTCAGAAGAAAGAGAGACAGTATTTCTATTTGAGGAGTAAAGGATTAAGAGATGTAGAATAAAGATAATTGGCAAAAGAAACAAAAGTGCCACGTGGACTTTTTTTTCTATGTAAGGAATGGTCAGGTCCATGATGTACATCAGCAGAAATTTCTTCCAAGTGCAGAATAAGAAGGCAGAAATAATTGTCCATTTAAAACTTCCTTGAGATCGTTGGAACTGAAGCAGTATATTTGGACTAGAGTCTGATATGATTCTTGGGCCACTTCTCCATTCACGCTTTTAGAAACACATTGTAGCTGTGTGTACAGCGCTTGATTCTGCCCCAGTCTCAACTTCCTAAAACACTCAGCCACTTCTTTGTCAATGCAATGCTGCCCATCACTCTAGTCTCTTTAGTCACCCAAAGCACTGCTGCTGCGTCTGTCTCACTTTTGGATTAGATGCTACCATCGCTAGTGATTTGAATATCCTCTTTCATGCCACCATGGTCATGTCCTTACTTTGTGATCTCCTCTAGCTCCTTAATCTTCTTAGAGTCTTTGCTTCTTTAATTCTAGCCTCTTGCTCTTCCCTGAAGTTTATCATTTCTCTATTCAGTAGTCTGGCCTTCACATGTCAAAATTTTGAACCCTGGAATTTCCTCCCTTTACCTCTCTTACTTCTCTTTCATTTCAAAAGATGGTCAAAACCTAATCGTCGGCACGCTTTTATTAATTTCCCCTAGTAACTCCTTCTGTGGTTCTTTGTGAAGTGTCTTTTTTGTAATTTATTTTTTTATTGAAGTTCATCAAACAAACACTTCCATAAGATGTATTTCAGACATTGTACATATACATCATATAATCATATATATCAAAAATCTCCACAAAGTATTGATCTGAGGTATACACTTATAGAAAAGAGTGGAAAGAAAAAACAAGCAAAAGGAAAGAACTATGTACAAGTAGGGAGTGATCTTTGTGAAGCGCCTTTTGATTATGTTGACAATGAGGTATAAACGTAAGATGTTGTTGTTGAATCAGAAGCTTTAGAACTGTTTTTGCAATTTGCACTTGATGCTATTTGCCCGATGAGATACTTAATTATGGTCTCAATAGCTAATTCCCAATTTTTCTATGCTATGGACTAATATAATAAATTCCAATAATCGACTCCCTAAGGGCTTTAGTTGTATCAAGTTAGCAAAGTTTTCAGACTGTTGGCTGCCATTCCCATTAATTCCTGAACACATTTTATTTCACTTTTTCGATCCGTTACTTAATAAATTTTGAAGGTGAACTCTGTCTGTTTAAAGGGGGCGAGAAGCAGAATCCTGGTGAGTTTAGAGGAAACACAGGAAGCAGATCTTAAAGGGAGTGGGAAACAGGCACCAGTTAGCGTCAAAGGTGAACTGCAAACAGTGCTCTGAGTTGAAGAGGAGTGTGAAGTTGAGAAGGCGCGTGGAAATGGAGCCCAGTGAGGTTTTGAGTGAAATAAAGTTTACAGTGTACTGTAAAGTAATTGATGATTGGTAAACTGCTTTGCATTCAGCAGTACAAAAATTGGCAGTCTGATCAGGACTAAACCCACTGGATTACAGATGACAATGATCAGGCCAGATACCAGAATTTTGGGATTCGTGAACATTTTGTTAGCAGCTATTGGAGTTTTACATTATGATTAAAGGCAGTTAATTGCCATGTCATGCGGCTGTTGTTTGTGTGTAAAATGTCTGGCTTGCTTATTATCTGATAGAACAGTTACTGCATGTAAGGTTAGAATTGGGAACAAAACTGTATTGAATGGGATGTGAACAGTATCGATAGGAAATGGGCTTCCCATTTTACCATCAGAATTTTGAAGATGTGTGTTTGTGAATTGCCAATTTTCCTCTCTAAACATTGGAATTCTTTTATTTACAACCTTTCATAGTGTATAGATGTATGCTTTTAATGAGTGAGCCAGCACTTTGAGGCATGGTGATTGAATTGAATTGACGGTATTTCTTACATCCTTCACATGAGGAGTAAAAATCTTTACTTTACGTCTCCATCTAAATGTGCAATCATAGTAATTTATAATAACTTATAATAAATAGAACAGTCAGTGTAATAAAGAGTACACTCCAATCAGCGTGAATTAATCAGTCTGATGGCCTGGTGGAAGAAGCTGTCCTGGAACCTGTTAGTCCTGGCTTTTATGCTGTGGTACAGCTTCCTGGATGGTAACAGCTGAAGTAGATTGTGGTTGGGCTGACTCGGGTCTCCAATGATCCTACGGGCCATTTTTACACACCTGTCCTTGTAAATGCCCTGAATCATGGGAAGTTTACAACTACAGATGCGCTGGGCTGTCTGTACCACTCTCTGCAGAGTCCTGCAATTAAGGGAGGTACAGTTCCCATACCAGGCAGTGATGCAGCCAGTCAGGATGCTCTCAATTGTGCCCCTGTAAAAAGTTCTTAGGATCTCGGGGCCAATCCCAAACTTCCTCAACCGTCTGAGGTGAAAGAGGCGCTGTTGTGCCCTTCTCACCACACAGCTGGAGTGTACAGACCACGTGAGGTCCTCAGTGATGTGGATGCCGAAGAACTTGAAGCTGTTTACCCTCTCAACCCCAGATCCATTGATATCAATAGGGGTTAGCCAGTCACCATTCCTCCTGTAGACCACAACCAGCTCCTTTGTTTTTGTGACATTGAGGAAGAGATTGTTTTCTTGACACCACTGTGTCAGAGAGACGACTTCTTCCCTGTCGGCCACCTCGCTATTGTTTGAGATAAGGCCAATCAACGTAGTGTCGTCAGCAAATTTAATTAGCAGATTAGAGCTGTGGATGATGACACAGTCATGGGTATACAGGGAGTAAAGGAGGGGACTCAGTACACAGCCCTGAGGGGCTCCTGTATTGAGAGTCAGAGGGGTGGAGGTGAGGGAGCCCACTCTTACAACCTGATGGCGATCTGACAGGAAGTCCAGGATCCAGCTGCATAAGGCAGGGTGAAGGTCGAGGTCTCTGAGCTTCTTGTCGAGCCTGGATGGAACTATGGTGTTGAATGCTGAACTGTATTCCAAGAACAGCATTCTCACATAAGTATCCCTCTTCTCCAAATGTGGTATGTAGAGTAGTGGCTATTGCGTCGTATGTCACTCAGTTGTATCGGTAGGTGAATTGTAGGGGTCCAGTGTGGGTGGTAGCAAGCTGCAGATGTAGTCCTTGACCAGCCTCTCAAAGTATTTGCTTATTATTGAGGTGAGTGTGACAGGACGCCAGTCATTCAGACATGTTACCTTGGTCTTTTTTGGTACAGGGACAATGGTGGATAATTTGAAGTGGGAGGGCACTCTACACTGGGAGAGGGAGAGATTAAAAATTTCTGTAAACACGCCTGCCAGTTGTGCTGCGCACATCCTGAGTACCTGCTCTGGGATGCTGTCCGGTCCCGCAGCCTTGTGATTTGTCCACTCGTTGGAAACATCTGCGTACTTCAGCCTCAGAGATGACCAGGTTGTAGTGGTGGCTTTCCTCAGAGGCTCAGAGTTAGCGACATCGAATCGAGAGTACACACGATTGAGCTCCTCTGGGAGAGAGGCCGCGATGCTGGCAGCACCACAACTTTTGGCGTTGAAGTCTGTGATTGGTAAGCAGCCCTCGCCACAAGTCATGTGTGCCACGTAAATAGCCTTTCCCCCCCCTATTTAACTATTACATGGTAGGGAATTGTGAACGATGTACTAACATGTAGTGCAAGTGAGTTGTTTGGTTTGACTTCCCCACTGTCTGTTTCCTTCCTCCAACTCATTAAAGATTAGGAACTCACTGCACTGACTCTCAATATCCGCTACATGTACACATCAAGGAACTAATCATTGTCTGTTTAAATAGGGTGATCAGTTTCCAGGCCTCTTGTGTCAAGTGGCTCCCTGCTGTGCTTTGCTGTAATACAGCTCACATCTTGATTTCATACGCTTACCTTGTGATTTCAAATCCGATTACCGCTTATAAGTATAAATACATACAATGAACAAAAATAGTTTGTTTGTCAATATAATTTCCTTTTAGATCTTTAAACATGTTACTAGCTTTATTATTGATGCTTCTAACATCATAACACTTATATTTATCTAAGCGAGTGTATGAGTATGCACAAGAGGGCCATGTTTTCTTGTTACTTGAGGGAAGTTCTTGTCCCTCTCCCTCACTTGATGTAAACTTAGATGGGGAGCGATGGGCATGAATGAGAGCCTGCATCATAGCTGCCTTATGGTGGAGCCTACATTGAAATGCTGCAGTGCCAGCCTGGCACCTCCTGCATCCTTTAGCTGCTGGTTATTTTTTCCTTTCCGCCCAAGATGAAACTAATGCTGGTATATCACGCTGGTGAGGCACCACTTCACCTGTGAGTCAACTGGGGTGATATACTGTATCCGGTGCTCCCGATGTGGCCATTTATACATTGGGGAGACCCGCCACAGACTGGGAGACCATTTCGCTGAACACCAGCGCTCAGTCCTCCAGCAGTGGTGGGATCTCCCTGTGGCCACACACTTCAATTCTACAGACCACTCCCACTCCGATACATCTGTCCATGGCCTCCTCTACAGTCAAGATGAGGCCACACGCAGGTCGATGGAGCAATACCTTATCTCCTGCCTAGGTAGCCTCCTTCCTGCCCGCATGAACATTCAACTCACAGACCTCCGTTGATACCCCTGCCCCCTCCCCTTTACCCCATCCCTATCTATTATTTTAGTCTGGTTCTCTTTCTCTCTCTTTTTCCCCCCCCTCACTATAATCTCCCCCCAGCCCTACCTTTCTTTCTCTTTTATTTCCCATAATTCTCCACCTTCCCCCTAGCCCATTTCCCTTCAGCCTATCACTTCCCAGCTCTCTACTTTATCCCTCCCTTCACTTCTTATTCCCCCCCCCCCCCCATCCCATGTTACTTCACTCCTGATGAAGGGTTTCGGCCCGAAACGTCGTCACTACCTCCTCCTGTAGATGCTGTCTGGCCTGCTGAGTTCTGCCAGCATTTTGTGTTTTTATTTATTTCCAGCATCTGCAGATTCACTCGTGTTGCTGGTATATCACAGATGCATTTGGCTAGTAAGTACAAATCCAGACATTTATACTTAATAACACAACACTTTGGAAAGTTATCTGTGATTAGTTTCCTCTTGGGTCAGCAGTTGTTCACTGTGGAGACCAAACGTAAAATATAATAGCAGGAATAGGCCTTTTGGTCCTCCGCACCATTTAACATGATCATCTGCTCCATTAGCATGTTTCCACTTTCTTCTCGTATCCCTATAACTTTAAGAAACATAACTTCTTGCTTTTTAACTATATAGTGAGTTTGTTTCCACTGCATTCCTCTAGGTCAGGAGTACTCACGGACTCCTACCTGAACCAAAGAGTCCATAGGCCCCAGGTTGGGAACCCCTGCCCTAGGTAATGAAATTTCTTCTTATTTTGGTCCTGGATAGCCAACAGCTTATCTTGCTACTTTGACACCTCAATGTGTGCTTCCCAGGCAAGGAAGCCATCATTCCTGCAGTTTTGTATGTTTCTAAGAGATTGGCTCCATTTTTCGGGTTCAGTTTTCTTTAATCTCTCCTCATGAGGTTCCCATCCCATTAGACTCACTCTCATTCTTCTAACCTTGTAACCATCACCCACTCCCTCCTCTAATGCATGCGTATAGTAAAACACCTCCACGGAAAGAAGATTGTTCTTTGGATAAAGAGGCAAGAACTGCAGAATCAGCTGAGGTCTCACTAAGACCCTGTACAGATGCAGTAAGATATTCTTGCTCCTGTGTTCAAATAAACTTAGACCTAACTGCTTGCTGCATCTGAACACTTGTTTTCAATTATTGTTGTACAAGGACACCCAACTCTTCCTTTCCCAATGTAAAAATAATCTCTTTCTATTTTTAGAACCAAAGTAGATAATCTCACAGTTGCTCGAGTTATTCTGCATCTGTGTTGCATTTGCTTAATGACCCAATTTGTCTTTATCATTCTGGAGCCTCTTTACATCTACTATGCAATTTACATTTCTCCTACCAATCCCCCCCCCCCCCCCACCTTACCCCAAGCATTGTCTGCCACAAACATGGAAATGCTTTAAACCCCTCATCTAAATTATTGATATATATTGCACTTAACTAGCACCCAGACCACGATCCACGAAGCCTGCTGAGAAACAGTTGTATTTATTCCAACTTGCCGATTCCTGACTGTCAACCAATTTCCAGTCTGTGCTGGTATATAACCCACTGAGGTGTGCTTTAGTTTTGCACACTAAATATTTGCATTGCACTAGATTAAAAGCCTTCTGAAAGTTCAAATACAACACTAGTTCTCCCTTTTCTATTCCAGTTACCTCCCCAACAAAAGAAAAAACTGGGAGATTAAGCATGATTTTGCTTTCATCAACCCAGGCTGACTTTGCCTAATGTTGTTGATGCTATCCAAGAGCCCTGTGGTTACATCTTTTATCACAAACCCTGGCCCCACCCCTGATGTTAGACTGGCTGATTTTTTAACCCCCTGTCTTTCCCTCACCTTTTTAAAAATAATGTGGTTATACACTTAGTGACCATTTTATTAGGTACACCAGTACACTTCCTCATTAATGCAAATATCTAATCTGCCAATTATGTGGCAGCAACTCTGTGCATAAAAAGCATGCACACATGGTCATGAGGTTCAGTTGCTGTTCAGACTAAACATCAGAATGGGGAAGAAATGTGATCTAAGTAACCAACTATGGAATGATTGTTGGTGCCAGATCTCTGTATCTCAAAGTATGCTGATTTCCTGGGATCTCCATGCACAACAGTCTCTAGAGTTTACAGAGAATAATGCAAAGAAACATCCAGTGAGCGGCAAGTGTGTAAGTGAAAACACCTCATTAATGAGGAAGGTCAGGGGAGAATGGCCAGACTGGTACAAGCTGACAGTAACTCAAATAACCGTGTGTTACAATAGTGGTGTGCAGAAGAACATCTCTGAATACACATGTTGAACCTTGTTACAATAGTGGTGTGCAGAAGAGTATCTCTGAATACACACGTTGAACCTTGTTACAATAGTGGTGTGCAGAAGAGTATCTCTGAATACACACGTTGAACCTTGTTACAATAGTGGTGTGCAGAAGAGTATCTCTGAATACACACGTTGAACCTTGTTACAATAGTGGTGTGCAGAAGAGTATCTCTGAATACACATGTTGAACCTTGTTACAATAGTGGTGTGCAGAAGAGTATCTCTGAATACACATGTTGAACCTTGTTACAATAGTGGTGTGCAGAAGAACATCTCTGAATACACACGTTGAACCTTGAAGTGGATGAGTAGCCTAAGGCCACACTGGCTTCCATTCCTGTACCTAACAAAATGGCCACTGACTGTATTTGCCACCCTGTAACCTGCAAGGAACTCTTCCTTAGTGTAAAGAAATTTTAAAGATGACTGACAATCCATTCAATAGGTTCAACCGTTTCATTTGCAATACTAGGGTGAAGATTATCAGGCCCTAAGGATTTATTAGAACTTATGTCTTTAATAACTCTGATATTTCCCCTCTTCACTACACACTCAGTTCCCTAATATACTTGAGAGATACTTAAGTCCTCCTTTGTGAACTAGAATATGTGTTTGATGTCTATGCCACTTCTTTGTTCCCAATTATAATCTCCCCTAACTGCAGGGGGCTTGTATTTGTCTTGACTGACCTTTCTGTCTTCACATTTACAGAAGCTTTTACCGTCAATTTTTATGTTCTCTGCAAGTTTACATTCAAATTTCATTTAGTTCTCTCAATCAATTAATTGAACTCCTTTGCTAAATCCTTAAACTGCTTCAAATCCTCATGACTGTTGCTTTTTCAGGCAGGTATGTGCATCCTTTTTGGATCTAATTCTATCCCTAAGTTCCATCATAAGTCAAGATTGAGCCATCACTCTGAACTTATTTTTATGTTAGACAGGAATGAATAATTGTTGTAATTCATATGCACATTCTTTAAATATCCACTGCCTATTCACTGTCAACCCATTTCGTTGTTCTCCAATCTATCACAGGCAATATTGCCTCATTCCTTCATAGCTTCCTTTGTTCCGATTCAGAACTCTACTTTCTTGTTCAGTTACTTCACTCTCCACCTTAATCAAAAACTCCATGATTTCTCCTCCTTCCAAGATCACACACAACTAAGTTTTGCAATGAGAAAGGAATAATTAACTATCCTCTCTAGGATAGATCATACTTCAACATATTCATCTAAAAATGGTCATGTATGCATTCTAGGTGTTATTGTTAAATTATTTTGACCAATCTATATGTAGATGAAAGTTATCCATCATTACAGTTAGACCCTTCTTGCCTGTGTTTCTAATTTCCTGATTAATTCCATTATATACCCCACTAGTGTTTGGGGTGTATAGACATTGTCTCTTGGTGTTTCTTGGCTCCACCACCTGTACTTCCGTATCATCATTTTCTGAGCATTGGGTTTCTCCTTTACCGATGATAGCATCTGAACTCCTTTCCCTTTTTGTCTACCTTTCCTAATTTTGGGTATCCTTGCATGTTTAGTTCTTACCCTTGGTCACCCCTGCAGTCATGCCACTGTTGTAGCACCTGTGTCATTACCATTGGTGCTGTTAATTCATCTATTTTCTCAATGCTCCGCACATTAAGGCACTATACCTTTTTTAAACATCTGTTGTCAATGTTAGCTCATTGACAACATGCACAATGGTCCTATTTGCCACTTTGCCCATGTTTGCTTCGGCTTCCATTGTTGCTTCTTCCCTTCAGATTCTTTCCATGTTTCCCCCTTCTTTCTATCCCTTCTGTCCCTTTGCCATTCTAGTCAAGCCCTCTCAGGCAGTGCCGGCAAAAAACTTGCCTCGCACTATAACCACATGACTATACTTCTCTGTAATTGCTGCATAGCACCGTTGAATAGGAATACTGGATTATCTTCCCACCCACTTTCCCATTTCAGGATTCTGAGGCTAATTATATAGCTGTTATCATCACCTCAGCTGAGATCACCTCATTTTGCACAGCTCATGGGTCAAATCTGGGACCTCGCTCATCTGTACAGCTCTGCACTGCACCATGCAATACATTTTGCAAGCAAATTGCTGGGGAGAAACTGCTGCTTCAATGTGCTTTTGGGCCACTCTACTGTTTCATGCCGTACATTGTCGCCAATGAAACAGGCCAGAGTCAAAGGATCACTGCAAACTAGCATGACCTATCTTGATCTGTGAAGGAAATAAAAAGAAAATCAAACCATTTATTTTCCGAAATGGTGCAAAAATTCCCATTTAGTCCTTAAATAATTAATGAATTGTAGTGAATTAAAAATCCTCTAAGATATTTTAAAGTCGAGAATGGGTCATTATAGTCTTTCTTTTGAACAAATGTCCTTTCTTCTGGCAATGAATGCCAGTGCATAGTATTTATAAATCCTAAATCAGAATACATTACTGCTGTTGATTTGTGGGCTATTCTGTTGTAAACCAAAGCTGCATTCCCCCACCATCACCAAGTGAAGCTCTTGCTGCTGTGTTAGAGGCTGACAGTAAATTAGACTGAGGTAAACCTCCTGATGTAGTTTTATGGGGAAGTATTATAAATTGATTTCTTTTTAAGATATGTATGCAGTATTGTAATTATTATATTGTTATTTTTCATGAATTGTGGGAGATCTGGTGTATGCACCTTAAAACAAGAACAGAGAGCTTTACATGAGAGGGGAGGTTTTGACAGGGAAGAATGTAATTACTCTTTTCCCATTAGAACCAGGAGTCCTGGGCAGATAAGCTGTCCTGTTACGTGTGACCAAGGTCTGGGATCATGGATTGTCTTACATAGTTGTCATGGTGACAGTGATGCAGACGGCCCATAACAGCCTGACTTGTCAGATCGCATACATCAAAGCAGTGCTAACAAGAGAGATGCGAGTTGGACAGTGTGCCGTATCATTTGGTGATTTAGGTTAAAGATGAGCAGATTAATAAGTGTTGTGTTAATCTAGCCTTTTTGTGTTCGATAATCCAAGACATTTGTGTGTTTTATTTGTGTCTTTTTACGTAAGGAAGGCCTGACTGTGGAACATCCTGGTCTGGCTGACAGAATTGATAAATGAGAAGCTGCCAGATTGGAAAGAAGTATATAGTTAAATAAAATTACAGTGCTTTGTTTTTAAAGGAGATGTATTTTAACTCTGTATCTACTGAGTTTTGTGTTTGTTAAAATGCAGTATCTTTTTATTTTACATCTCTGCTATTCCTTATCCACATCCTCAGCATTACCTTTCTACAACAAAAGAGAATTTACAGCACAGCCTGATGTATTGTGTCTGTCACCAGTTACTTCAACAACTTATAAGTCTCCTAGATGGGCAACAACCTCAGAGGATTGTTGTCCCTCGTAAGATGTATACTTGGGCTAGGTTTTAATTTCCAGATATTCAGTTGGGACTAGAAGAGTGTGGGAGGAGGTTTAGAATGGGAATACAGGAAGTACGTTTAGCATTTTAGATGGAGGCTATTTGATCAACACATCTTATTCCTGCATGATTTCTAGATTTCTTGGATAGGCTTGGTGAGATGATTTCCTTAATTAATTTAAGGCAATTTTGCAAACATGCAGTTTTATGGATTTTGTGATTGGGAGTTTGATAGAGTGAAATGGCAGAATAGAGCCCAGATTTTCACAGGTTTTCAGATGCTTTCTTTTGAACCCACTGGAATTTGCTCGTGCACTGTTGAAGGGAAGACTGTTGCTTGTGAACCAAAGTCAGTGTGGCAGAGATTCACAATGAGGCCACCAGCAGGAGTCACTGCCATGCTTGTGGTTTCCCTGCATTGGTGTAAACAGAACGGGAATGATGACTGCATTGGCAAATTCACCTACAAACCAATCTGCATATCACCCCAACCTCTTACACTCACTTCTTGAAGAGCATAATGCCAACACTTCAGAGGGCTTCACTCTCTCTTAAGTGCATTGTCTCTTGCAGGTTGTGGATCAGCCCAGGTCCCCATACTTACCTGGGAAGTGGTAAGGCAGGTGGTTGGGATTTCACTTGCTGATTCACCTGGTACATCAGTAGTGAGCACACCAGATGGTGAACAGTCGCATTAGACAATGCAAAATTGAGTCGGCTGAATGCAAAGCCAGCTCTCAGGAAAAGTCAATAAACATAATAGCTGTGTGATAAGCAGCCACATTGTAATGGTAAATAAGGTTTTAGAGATATTCAGCTTGTTTTATTTTCTCCACCTTGGGTTCCTTGCCAGATTTTGAAGTCGACTATATTGACTAGGTTTTAAAATGGGTCTTCCATTTTCTTGAGGAGCTCTCTAATATAGTTTACCTAATGAGATTGTAAGAGGCCTCTTCTCATAATCCTCCTGTCCCTCGAATTTCATGACATGGATTGCTGCAGAGTGGGCGATCAAGTTTCCTTAGTTGTTTTACAAGGATTAACTCTCAACATTAATGATCAGTTAGGCACTGGGAGAATCTGCATTTACTGACAAGTATCTTTATTGTCTCAACTGACAAGCATATAAATTTGCAAACAAACTAAGTTGGTTTCCCTAATCCTCCATGAGCCGTCAAAGAATAGAAAAGGAAATACCCAAGAAAAGGAGTCTGTGCTGGCCAGTCATTCCTCATAGTCCCAATGTAATCTCCACAAGTCTGATGTCGGGTCCTCCACATCCGCAATAGTTGGTCTTTGGAATTGTTGCTGTCTGTGCTCCCCAAATCCTCTTCTTTAACTTTTCCTTATCAAATCAAAGTTCAAAATACATTTCATATTAAAGAACTTGCATGTCACCATATACAACCCTGCAATTAATTTTCTCGTGGGCATACTCAAATCCATAACAGAGTAATAACCATAAGACAATCAATGAAAGACCGCACCAACTTGGATGTTCAAGCAGTATGCAAAAGACAAAAAGATTGAAGAAAGAAATTGTAATAATAAATATCGAGAAAATGAGATGAAGAGTCTTTGAAAGTGAATCATAGATTGTGGAAACATTGCAGCGATGGGGCAAGTGAAGTTATCTCCCCTGGTTCAAGAGCTGAAGGATGAGGGGTTATAACTGTTCCTGAACCTGGTGGTTTGAGTCGTGAGGGTCCTGTACCTCCTTCCTTATGGCAGCAGCAAGAAGAGAGGATGACCTGGGTGGTAGGTGTCCCTGATGATGGATGATTTCTTGCGACAGTGTTCCATGGAAATGTTCTCAATGGAAAGGAGGGCTCTACACATGATGGACTGAGCCATCTCCACTAATTTTTGTAGGATTTTTCCATTCAAGGCATTGGTGTTTCCATACCAGGCTGTGATGTAACTGGTCGGTATGGTCTCTACCACATATCTGTGGAAGTTTATCAAAGTTTTAGATGTCATGCTGAATCTTTGCAAACTCTTAAGGAGAGGCACTGCTGTGCCTTCTTCATAATTCCACTTACGTGCTGAGCCCAGGACAAGTCTTCCAAAATGGTAACACTGAGGAATTTAAAGTTTCTGATCCTCTCCACCTCTGATCCTCTGAGGACTGGCTCATGGACCTTTGATTTCTTCCTACAGAAGTCAATCGTCAGCTCTTTGTTCTTGCTGACATTGAGTAAGAGGCTGTTATGGAACCAATCGGTCAGATTTTCAATCTCCCTCCTATGTGGTGATCATTCACCACTTTTGATTTGGCCTACAACAGTGTTGTCATCAGCAAACTTCAGTGTGGCATTGGAGCTGTGTTTAGCCACACTGTCATAAGTGTCAAGCAAGTAGAACAAAGGGCTATGTGGTGCACCTGTGCTGATGGACACTGAAGGAGATGTTGTTGCCAATCCAAACTGATTGGGGTCTGCAAGTGAGGAAATCGAGGATCCAATTGCAAAGGAGTTATTGAATTTGTTGATTCGTTTTGAGGGGATGATGGTATTGAGTGCTGAGTTTGGTCAATAAAGAACATTGTGATGTATGCATCTTTGCAGTCTGGATGTTCCTCGGGTTAAGTGAAGAGCCAATGAGAAGGCTTCTGCTGTGGACCTGTTGCTCCAGTAGGCAAATTGGAGCAGATCCAAGTTGCTTCTCAGGCAGGAGTTGATGTGTTTCATCACCAAACTCTCAGAACATGTCATCACTGTGTAAGTGCCACAGGATGATGGTTATTGAGGCAAGTTTCCACAGTCTGCTCAGGTTCTGGTGTAACTGAAGCCTGCTTGAAGCAGGTGGGTACCTCAAACTGCCAAAGCAAAAGGTTAAAGATACTGGTGAACATTTGATCAGCATAGGTCTTTGACCAGGTCTGGGTTGGATGCTTTTTATGGGTTCACCCTCCTGAAGGCTGCTCGCACGTCAGTTTCAGAGATTGAAATCACAGGATCATCGGGGGCTTGTGGGAGTTTGTGATAATTTCTCCTTGCAATGATGGTCAAAGCTCGTATTGAAAGTCTTGAGATAATCTGGAAGCGACCCTGCTGTCGCCTACGTCACTTGATTTTACTTTCTAAGCGGTGATAGATTCAAGTCCTGCTACAACTGTTGAGCATCCTTCGTTGACTCAAGTTTTGTCCAGAATTGCCACTTTGCCTGTGAGATGGCTTTCCAGAGATTGTACCTGGATCTCTTGTATATTATTTGGTTGCCAGACTTGAATGCCTCTGATCTGACCCCCAGTAGATTATAGATCTCATGGTTCATCCAGGGCTTCTGGTTGCAGAAGACTCTGAAAGATTTTAGGGGGTGGGACACACTTGTCTTCATCTGTTTTTATAAAGTCCATAACAACTATGATATATTCATCTTGATCCACAGTCCTTGAACACGGCCCAGCCCACCAACTTGAACCAATCCTGTAGCCGTTCCTCTGCCTCCCGCGACCACTTCTTTGTTGTCCTGACCTCTGGAACTTTGCTCTTTCACCTCTGCCTGTAAGCAGGTAGGAGAAGGACAGCTAAGTGATGCCTCCAAAGGAATTTCACAATGCAAGAACTTGCCTTTCTTGCTGGCAGGAAAGCAGCTGTGAGGTGTCAGTGCTTATTGGCACTTTTCCCTTCCGTATTTTCATCCCCCAGCTGTGCCTTTGCCCTGTTTTCACTGGCAAGTTCCAGGAAGCCCAGGAAACCTGTAGATCCAATGTTATATTGTGAAAGCCATGTTAATGTTGGTGTAATTGAGCAATTAACCTATTGAAATAGACAAGCCTGTCTCCCAAGGGGCTTCCAGCATGCAGGCCAACATGCTACAGTCAAATACGTAAGTCGGAGTGTTGGAGCCAGCTATCCAACATGCGCTTAGCTTTGCCAATTTTAACTCTCAATTCTATGCAATGTCACATACTAAAATTCAGCTCCCAATCTTTGGAAATATTTTATAAATAAACTTTGTCCCTTTATTTCATGGAACCTAATCTGGAGACCTTTATCTTGTTGTTTTAATTGTTTTGCCAGCTTTGTTATGTGTGAGGTGGGAGGGGTTGAACTGGGGAAGTAATCTCTTCCATCTGTCAGAATTTTCTAATTCCATTTAAATTCAGCTGATGCTTTGCCCCATTTTAATTCATAATTCATGCTTTCAACACATTGGGTGAACCCTCAAATTGAACCTGCCAGTGGTTTAAATTTTAGTCCGTACTGCTGAAATCCTTGAGTATATAATTTATCTTCTCTTTTACTTCAGATAATTCCCTTCTGGAAAGATGCAAATAGATATGATTAGGTCAAAATGTTATCAGCCTTTGACCAATTCTTACACAGAGTGGCAACAGCTGAGAGCAAAGTGCTAGTCTTACTATTCTAGTTCGATAGGGAAGGGACAGTCAGTGGGGTGGGTTCTGAGCTTCGGGATAGGAATGAGATCTTCAGGTACTCGGTGGACTAGGTGATGACCAACAGAAAATTACCAATTGTTGAGATGGATCATTAAACTTTTGGAATGGTGACTTGACAATGATCTAGGGCTTGCTGTGGTTTTTGACTTGCTAAAACATGAAGTTTGGATTGTCAATTGAAGTCTTTTTAGCAACATATTCTCGTTATCACTTCAGGCTTGATTGGGCTTGCTCCTCCCAGGCTTTCACTTGGAGATATGAACATGGATGGCATGAAAACCCACTCTCTGACAACCACCTCTACCTCTCCACCTTCTCTCAATGATTTGATTGTCACGTCTGTTCCTTTACGACTAGTTCAATTTTCGAATAATCTTCTGCAGCTGAATGAGAAGCTGAACCCATCGTTAGATTCCTTCACAAACTCTGTTTTCCCCTTCTTCACAGGACAAGCCAGTCTGCTTAAAGTCAGCAAGTCCTGATTTATCCTAGCAGTGATTGGGATATGTAACCTTTTCATCATAAGCACTCTGCAATTGTTCCTGACTCCACTTTGGTCTGTGTGGATGTTGCTCAAACTGTCACCAAGCCTCTGATAAACCTATTCCAGTGCTTCTAAAATCTCTCCTCTCCCCCACCCCTCTCAAACTTGTCCTCTCTCTCAATTCCCTTCACTGACTTTCTCCCACCCCCTCCTCACTCGCACCACTCACACCTGACTTCTCACCCTTCCTATATGACACATCCCTCACTCGTCCCCCCCCCCCCCCCAATACTGCTTGGCTTATTGTCTTTGTAGCATTTTAGTTTTTATTTCAGATTTCCTGTAACTGCTGTACTTTTTATTCCAGTCTGACCCAGACCATTGACCCATTAACCTCAGTAAAACACAGCTCATCCTAAACTTCCTCCCCAGATTCCACTGTGCACCAAGTCCTGCTGGACTGTTACCACTGTCCTCAGTGACTTAGTGTGTAATCCGATCTTCAAATGCCTTAAATTTAACATTGTCATCTTTCTGGTTAATTCCCTTCATGGTCTGTACTCTCACCACATCTGTAACCTAATCCAACATTATAGGTATCCACCAGTCGTTCCCTAGACCGCCTCCCACTCTGACTTTCCTAGGCTGTCAGTGGGCAAGTGATCCAAGTCACAGGATCTTGCAAGTCTCTTCCCAAATTGTCTTGCCTAGAAGTTAGATCTTAAAATGTTGCACCATTTTTATGTGTAATGGTACATTAGATATAGCTCCTTTCCTAACCATCAGTAATTGGAGGAGGTACTCTCCATTTAGATTTGGCGTCGGCAATATTATTCCCCCATCATGCAGGTGATGATGCCATCAACTTGTGCAGCTGGTAAGTCAGTTAATGAGTTATCAGTAGAAATTGGATCAAAAAGTTTCAACTGATGACCTTCATAATCAGCTGGCTCTAGTGCACCATACATGATTTAAAGTGTCCCTTTTGTCGCATTCTCTGTAATTATTTATGCAAAGATTATTTTTGTGACGGCCCTCACCACGCTGCTGGGAACTGACTGCTAAAGCCCACTGTCCTCGATCTGTGTCCCAATGATTGCTGGTGATCATGGCACAAGCCCAGTCTGGCATGCTCCATGTTTGAGAGGAGGGACGGCACCTGGGTTTTCCTGGGAGACTCGTGTGCTATTATCCATCTCTCCCATTTCTTTTTTCTGTCCAGCTATATTTGATCTACTAACATGACAGAATGCCTGGCCACGTGGAGTGTCTGTGAAGTATGCAGGTAGCGTTTCAAAGTTCCTTTACAGGAGTCATCTACCACAACAACATCTTACATCAAAACATGTTATTTTGTTTAATGACTCAGTTAGGCTTTAGAGCTAAATCTACTGAGTATTTCATACAGGAAATTCAAGGGACTTCCATTAGCTTCCTCACCCTTAAGAGCCACTTTAAAATCTGTTGGGTACCTCTTCACAATGCTTCATTCCCTCCTTCCACTTCTGTGCAGCTCAGCGACACGCTTATTTATTTTACTTATTGTTAATATAGCTCTGTATTAATGCTACTAAATAGGAGTGATTTTGATAAACACACAGCAAAGCCCTGGCAACGTTGAGACGTGGGTTGATAAATGATAAAAATATCCGTGCCAGGCAATGAGTGCCACAAACCAGGGAGAGTCTAGCCACCTACGTTTGACATTCAGTGGCATTGCCATCACTGAGTCTCCAGCATCAGTATCTGTGGTGTCCTCGCTGACTGGCATCTCAACTGGACCAGTAAAGTGAGTTCCTAGAGGACCAAATAAGAGGCTGAATATCCTGCCGTAAGTGACTTGCTCTCTTGACGCCCCCCTGCCCCCCCACAAAGCGTTTCTACTATCTATATGACAGAAGTCAAGTGCCTGATGAAGTATTCTTCCCATTTATCTCACAGAGGTTGCTCCTATCCAGGGCAAGGCAGCTGTCGGCCTACCCCACTGGTACCGTGTCCACATAAATAGTTATCTCCTCCGCCACCTGCATACAATGACTTTAGTGTGCACCATTTTAAAAAAATGTACTGCATGTACCCTCCCAGACTGACAGCACCCTGTAAATCCACAACCTTAACCACCAAGGCACCTGCAGGTTCCATTCGAGGTCACATAGCATCCTGATTTGAAAACAGATCTTCTTTATGCTTATAGAGTCTAAACGATGGTAGCACTGTGGCAGTATCTCCGCCAGGACTGAGGCGATTCCAGAAGGGGGCTCACCTTTGTCTTCCCAGGCATATTTATGGATAGATAATAAAGCCTAATATTGAGAAGATGCTTTGTATAGGGCTGGGGGCTCACAGGATATTTTCAACCCAAGTAACTGTCAAGTGATGCAGTTACGAACATGCCACACAAACTTGAATCTGTTGAATGTGCAGGTACCCCTGTAATCTCAGCATTATTTCATCATTTTCTGTGGGATACCGTGTAATTTAAAATCCAGGCATCCAAAATGACTAGTTGTCATCTCTGTGGCTGATTGAATGTGGCTGATGACTGTAAGAGACCTGCGGATGGTGTTATTGAGTGGGCTGTGTCACAGTTTCTAGATAGTTCAGAGGCACAATCTCCCATGTAATGTGCCATATGTGTACTTAGCTCTTAATTTGGAATTAACCTATAAGTCATCTTGAATCAGCATCTAATCGAGACAAACCCCAACTAAAATCACAGGGAATTTTTGTCTGATAAAGTGAGATGGAGGAATACAATCAATATCATTTCTTTTGTGACTTGAAAACTGCAGAATTATTAATGTAAAATATATGATCTATCCTGGAATCAAGATTGGAACTTGCAGTGACCAACACTGGTCTCTGTCAACATTTGACAGCAGGACTAATCCCATAATATGAGATCAACAAGAGCTTTTTGACTTTGGTTCACTCTGTTAACCTGTAGAAAGAAATCTAGTATGATTTACCCTTTTAAGCATTGCTCTGCCTTCATATGCAAGATCTAATCCCACTTCCTCTCCCACCCCACTTGCTGTCCAGAATTAACACTCTCAAAAAAATCTTAAATTGCTCAGTGACTAGTTTTTAAATGTTTTTGATACATTCTTGTATATTTTAGAGCAATGCAGCAAAGGATCCAGTGCAGAATTATATCATCCAGCCTTATTCCCATCAGTTTATTGATAAGGAAAGAAGGCTTGTAGATTTTAGTATGAATCCAGAAAGTACAAAATTATTACTTCAAAATGTTTCAATAGATTTGCATTAATGTAGTGGGAATTATATCTCATGTGAGAGGAATTGACATCAATATGAATGACCAATGAATTAGTTTGAAGACAAGATGTCCTGGACCTCCAGATCAACTGCTGCACCTCTATTCTCATTTTATCTAGAGAAGCAGCAGATGTCTACAAGCAAGGTCCATTAACATTAATCTAGATTATATCTTTAATCGTAATTTGTGCCCACAGTTTCTAGCCCTTTGAGCCATGGCTTGCTTTGATATTGCCCAGTATTTCCAGATTAGGCAGTCCATTCAATTCTTCACATGTGAGAAGAATGATTGAATTTGACAGTCTTCCAGTGTTGCAGTCATCAAATGTGTTCATTTGTGCGTAGTATGCTAAAACTTGTTCAAGTCTATGTCAAACTATTGTTAGAGAACTTGTGCTGTAAATTTCAGTTATTGTTTCCATTCTTTAAAGATGTGATCCCAGACATTTTAAGGGAGGTGCAAAGTTAGAGCCCTTCTATGTCCGCAAAATAACAAAAGAATTAGGGATCTTCTTTCTCTCGAACCTGATGTTATTTCCAGCTCCCATCAGAATTTTATCCATTATAAGTTTGTTGCACCAGTGAGATCAGGTCAAGTCAAGTTTATTGTCATCTCGACCATAGACTGCTGGTACAGTACACAGTAAAAACGAAACAACGTTCCTCTGGGACCCTGGTGCTACATGAAACAACACAAAACTACACTAGACTATGTAAGACGGCACAAGGCTACACTAGACTACGTAAAACAACATAAAAGCTGCACTAGACTACAGACCTGCACAGGACTACATAAAGTGCATAAACTTTATGTCTCGCATTGCCACGTTCAAGCAGCAACCCCAGAAGATTTTAATCATTGGATTTTGATCTAAGTGGAAAAAGTAGCATAAATGTAAATTTATTGCTCATGCCTTTTCCTTTAAGTCAGCTGTCCACTGCTGCTAGAGAGCTAACATGCTACTCTTTAATCAGTTTAAGCCTCGGATGGGGATGTGCTACCAGTAACTGGTAGCAAGGCCTGCCTTGCTATTTAATCTGCTTCCTGGGAATTGGAGCTTTGTCAAGGCAAGGTGACCACAAATAACCAGGAAGCAATTCCATATTGCTATCTTTTAATTCTGTTGGGTGTATTTTAGAGAAAAATAAATTGAAACAAAGCAGCTCAACTTATTGCTTTCTGCTGCTGTTACACTGCTACTGTTTTAAACATTCACTCTTTCCAGCGTGGATGCATTGTGTACTCTGCAAAATACAACATAGTCACTAACTGCGTCTTCTGTGGTTTTCAAATATTTTCTGCAATTCTAACAAATTTCTGCTAGTTTCAAACACTGTATTTGCATTGCAGAATGACAAAGACAATAGGCAAGACAGTGCCTCTATTTTGTTAGAAGTTTGTGAAGATTTAGCATGTCATCTAAAACTGTGACCAACTTGTATAGATGTGTGGTGGAGGGTATATTGACTGGTTGCATCTCGGCATGGTATGGCAACAGAAAAGCTGGCAAAAAGTAGTGGACGTAGCCCAGTCCATCACAGGTAAAGCCCTCTCCACCAATGAGCATAACTGCATGGAATGCTGTTGCAGGAAAGCAGCATCTATCATTAAGGACCCCACCATCCAGGCCATGCTTTTGTATTGCTGCTGCCTTCAGGAAGGAGTTACAAGAGCCTCAGGACCCATACCTCCAGCTTCAGGAACAATTATTACCCGTCAAACATCAGGCTCCTGAACAAGAAGGAATTTCACTCAACTTTACCCACTCTGTCAGTGAACTGTTCCGACAACCTATGGGACTCCCTTTGAAGGACTCTTCATCTCATGTTCACAATATTTATTGCTTGCTTATGTATTTATTTACTTATTTGTTTGTTTGTTATTTTCTCTTTCTTTTTGTATTTGCCTAGTTTGTTGTCTTTTGTACTTTGGTGGTTTGTCCGTGCTACTGGGTGCAGTCTTTCACTGATTTTATTGTGTTTCTTGTATTTACTGCGTATGCTTGAAAGAAAATGAATTTCAGGGTTGTATATGGTGACGTCTATGAAATTTAATAATAATTCACGTTGACCTTTGAACTTTGAACAGGTACATCAGTCTTCCAATTTCCCTTGCATGCCAGCCTGACTTGAACTTCTTTCATTGTTCTTTCATAGTTGCTCTGTCAAAGACTTGGAAAGTCCTACCTGAGAGATTGGTGGGTATATCTTCACCAAATGGACTGTGAAAGGTTCCACCACTTTTCAAGATCAAGGATTAGAATCAGTTTCATCACCACCGCTGTGTGACGTGAAATTTGTTGTTTTGCAGCAGTGCAGTGTAAAAACACATCAAAATCTATGCATTGCATAAATGAAGAGTGCAAAGGAGTAGTGAGGTAGTGTTCATGGGTTCATAGACTGTTCAGAAATCGAATGGCAGAGGGGAAGGAGCTGTTCTTAAGTAGTTTGGTATAGGTCATGCTCCTGTACCTCCTTTCCAATGGTTGTAACAAGAAGAGGCCATGTCCTGATTGGCCAGGGACCTTAACGATAGATGTTGTGTTCTTAAGGTACCACCTGTCTATGATGGAGAGCCTGTGTTGAAGCTGGCTGAGTCTATAACTGGAGGTGAGCAGAACATTAGCCTTGCTAGTCAATGCCCTTGACTTGAGAATCCAATTGTTAAAGAAGTTCCATTTCATTGTACGTGCTTGAGGCAACTCAGGAGAAGTTCTCCTATTCCACTGAAGCAGTTCTTCTACAGCTTATAGTAGTAGATCATGGAACATGGGACTGTTTGTGTCTGACAGAAGAAATAAAATAATCTATTAAGAGGAGAATCATAAGAAAATGAGGGGAAGATGATTAACTTAGTCCTTAAATGTGTACAGCTACTGATGGATCAAAACTCTTAAATAACACAAAATTTTTTCACTAAATAGTTATCAGTGCCTGAGTTTGACTTTTGTATACATGTATGTCTATATTTTTATATCTATGACGGTGGTGTCTGGAAAGAGGATGCTGTCCAATTTGCATGCCATCTTGGACAATGACTCCCATCCACTCCATAATGTGTACTGGTTAGGCACAGGAGTACATTCTGCCAGAGTCTCATTCCACCGAGATGCAACACTGAGCATCATAGGAAGTCATTCCTGCCTGTGGCCATCAAACTTTACAACTCCTCCCTCGGAGTGTCAGACACCCTGAGCCAATAGGCTGGTCCTGGACTTATTTCCACTTAGCATAATTTACTTATTATCATTTAATTATTTCTGGTTTTATTTTGCTATATTTCTACTCTATTATTGGTTGGTGTAACTGTAAGTAAACCCAATTTCGTGTGCGTGTGTGCGTGCGTGCGTGTGTGTGTGTGTATTTGATATTATCAAGGCAGTTACTTATTTGCTGATATTTTCTAGAGAGAAATGCCCTCTAATAAGAGATGCTTACGATAAATGAACAGTAATCATTTCTTTTGTGAAATGATGAGCCAAATAGAAACTTGGGCTGGAAGTATGTGTATTTGATATATGCATAGTGGCAGAATATGGCAAATGGTTTGGAAAGAGGAATATTTAGCTTATATTCTATCACTCCATTTTGGAGATCTCACCTGATAAAAAGAGGTTCAAATTCAGGTCCCACTGGACTTACGGAAATCTATTACATTTTTAATGTTTGCTAGAGAAAATAGGTATTATAAATTGCATTCAGACTAAAGGAGTGAATCAACGTGCATATTTTTCAGTGAGATGGAACTGAGTCTGTTTTCAGTACAGTGTATATCCTGGCACAATGAAACCTTTTGTGGCCTTATGGATTTCTTAGAATTCAGATTTTTGAAAAGCACCAGATAAGAAGTGAACAAGAATCTCGATTGTGCTGAATTATCTGGATTCAGAAGGCTAGGGGAGGGGTTAATGTCTGCTATGTTTTGTAACTTCAAAAACTAATCAAAAGCCTGAGAGAACATGTACACCTAGTTTTCACTTATGATGCGAAGGCCTATTGAGTTATGTAAACAACAAAGAATGCTTAATCAAACAATATATTTACAATATTACTGAAATATTAAATACACACTCCTCCCTGCTTGGCTATAAACTCCAACTCAAATGTGTGTGTGTGTGTGTGTATTTTTTTTAAATTGTCCGATTCAGGCCTAAAGATTTAATCACTGTGGAGGATTTCTTTTGTGGGATGATGTCTTTCCTTACGAGGGAGGTCACACTGCTTGGCAACTGAGACTTTTTACTGTGAAGCAACCTCAGATTCTGGGACCTCCTTGATGGTTGTAGGAGTTGACGCAGGGACTGCAGGAAGTGGTTCTGACAGATCTGAATACCTTTCTTCTGGAGGTGTTGAAATCCCAAACAATGCATAGCAAGCTGCTCAATTTGCTGATCTATCCCAGGCCACCAGACAAAGCTTCAGGCCAACGTCGAGGAGTGTCCTCTTTTGTAAATTTTTCAGGTATTTCCTTTTTCAAGGGTAAATGGGACAATCCATCAGCATTGCCACGAAGAGTTTTCCTCTTGAGTTCAATCTTGTAGTTGTGCCCTCCACGAAACAGAGCCCATCCCTGCATTCATGCTGCTGCAGTGAATGGCACAGCCTTCTGTGGACTGAAAATGGACAGTAGTAGCAGATGATCAGAAATGAGGGTAAACTCTCTCCTATACAAGTCCTGGTTGAAATGTTTTACACCCCAAACCAGACTCAAGGCTCCTTTGTCAATTTGTGCATAACTTTTCTGTGCAGCGGTAAAGGAATGTGATGCAAAGTCTATGGGGTGTTCACATCCATCACTCGTAACATGTGACATGACTGCACCTGTATCATAGGACGAGGTGTCACAGGCAAGCTTCACTGGATGATGTGGATCATAACGTGTGTATAGTGTCCGATGTCACTGTTTCCTTTAGCTTTTGCTTTGCCCATTACCATTTCTTCCCAATCCATAGTAATGAATTCAAGGGGTAGAGCACAGTAGCCAGCTTTGACAGGAACCGGTTGTAGTAACTGACAAATCCTAAAAAGGACCCCATCTCCGATATGATCTTTGGCCTTGGGACATCCACCACTGCTTGAATTTTCTCAGCACACTTGTGTAATTCTTGTGTGTCAATGGTGTGACCACAGTAAGTGATGCTTCATTTAAAGAATCCACACTTGTTGCGTCATGCTCTGAGCCCATAATCTTCTAATCTTTTTAAAGCTGTCTTGAGATTTTGGAGATGCTCCTTGTCATCCTCATTGGTAATAGTGATGTCATCCAGGTAACACGAAGTACCTGGGCAGCCTTGCAGCACTGGCTCCATAGCTTTCTGCCAGATGCTACTCCAAAAATAAGTCTAGAATAGCAATAAAGCCCCTTTTAAGTGTTAATGGTGAGAAACACTTTGGACTCTTCTTCCATCTCCATCTGTAGGCCGGCCTCAATTAAGTCCACTTTGCTGAAGTGTTTCCCTTTAGAAAGGCTTGCAAAGATGTCCTCTATCCTGGGCAGAGTGTATTGATCTACATTCAGTATTGGATTGATGGTGATCTTAAAATCACTGTAGTTTCCTGACAAATCCAATCTTCTTGGCTACTGTGACCACTGGTGTTGCCCATGAGCTCCGCTAAACCTTAGAAAGAATTTATTCAGCCTCCATGCGAACTGGCTCACTGACTACTTTATCAAGGATAGTATAAGGAATTGGACAGTCTTTGTAAAACTTGAGTGTGGTGTTTTCATTTAACACTATTTTACCCTTGATATCTTTGAGCTTTCCAGTACCAGCCTTGAACATTGTTGCAGCATCATCCAGTAACTTTCTTAGTTCGTTTTCTGTTGCAGGGGGTGTGGCATGCAAATGGTGGATAGATCTCCAGTCAAGTTGTAGTTGTCTCAGCCAAACAATGCTGGCCCTCTTGTTTTTAACACTTACAAGCCAAATGTGTCTTGTTGGTTGCTGTATTTCACTGTTATGAATGTCATTCCCACAGTTTTTTACCCCAGTATAAGTTCTTAGTTTGAAATCTGCAGGCTTAGTTCAGTATTTTTTGAAATGCCATTCAAACTAGAATGACTGAAACAACCAAGCCAATGTCCAGTTCCATTTTAATTAATTTGCCATTCATTTCTGATGTAAGCCATATTGTTTGTATATTGACATAGGACGGAGTAGCCTTGAGATTTACATCCTCATCATTATCAGATTTTATATCAACGGCATGCAGTTTTGTGCTGTTTTTGAAACTGTAACTTGAATTTTTAATTTTGTTCTCCTCCTTGTGCAGACTGTTTATTTTTTCCTGTCCACCATGCTCTTCGTATAGATGTATATATCCTATTTTGTTACATTTTCTGCAAGTTTTGCCTTTAAACCTGCATTGGTGTGTGTGTGAGCCCTTGCCACATTGGTATACAATTTTTTCAGCCAGGGAGGTTTCCCTTTAGAAGTTGCAAATTTGTTCCTGCTCAGTTTCATTCTTGGCTCTTCTGACTTCTGTTTCCATTGATGCAGCAATTTCAACTGCTGTTTTTAATGTGAGTTGTGCTTCAATTAGGAGCCATTTTCAAATGCTTTCTTGTAAGATTCCACAAACTAAGCAATTTCTCAGTGCATCATCGAGCCCATTACTGAACTGACAATGCGGAGACAACTTCATTTCAGCTGCATACTTTGCAAAGGACTACCTATCTTTTGCTTCTGTTCATGAAGCATAAAGCATTCTGCAATCAGCAATAGTTCCCATTCTAAATGTTCCTGAGTTATATTCACGATATCAGTGAAGCTCATTTCAGCAGGGTTTAGTTGGAGCAGTCAAACTTCTAAGTAAACCATATGCTGTTCCACCAATTGCACTCAGCAAAACTGGCACTTGTTTCTCATCAATTATTCCATTCACTTTAAAATTCTGCTCAACTTGTTTAGTATACATCCCCCAGCTATCTTTTGTGCAATCGAATGCATCTACCTTTTCAATGTAGCAAGCCATTTCTGTTTTTTTAATTTATGATCATTATCACTGTTTATGAATCCGTGAATTTCATCCATTTTTTGTCTTTTTTTTTAAAAACTCTACCATCTCTGTCTCTTTGCAAAAAAAAAGTGGCTGCTCATTTTTTTAAACTCCTATCGTCTTTCTCCCCTTGCAAGGAAATGAACGTGCTGAGCTTCAACAGCTTGGTAATCATCTTGGGTTTATTTTAAAACTTACTCATTGCCACTGTTATGTTTTGTAACTCCAAAAACTAATTGAAAGAAAAACACCGGGGAGAATGTGTACGCTTAGTTTTTACTTAGTTAGGCGTGCACTTGTGACGTGGTGGCGTAATTACATGTGCCATTCACATACTTTTACATTTATCCTGTAATGTATTATGTAAATGACAAAGAATGCTTAATCAAACCATATATTTACAATATTACTGAAATATTAAATACATGACAGTGTTGCATTGCATCAGAAAGATCAGTCAGAATAGCTGCTCCTGATTTTTCTAAGAGTACACAGGTTCAGGAAGAGAGTTCATGCCCCTATGAGAGTTGAATATGTTATTAGAATTCAGAGTGTAGAGTCACACATGAAGAATGTTCACTGGAGTCAGAGTTGCTAATGTCCCAGGAATAACAGAGTGAGTCAGCACCTCAACGAAAAGGGAATATTGGAAAGAACAAACAATTTGGAATCTTAGCACTTCATGTTGAACTGGTTTGAGCCCTTTAGCTTTGACCTTAAGTGGGTACTAAGTCTTATGAATGAAGGCGTTGCTAATTTTCCAGCATCTGAGTGGGGGTTTAGATTTGCTAATGGAGGAGCTAGCAGATAGAGATGGAGTTTTTTTTATGATACGATGGATTTAGGCCCAAGCCCACCTCCTGTTGGGCCTTGGACTTTGTGTAAGCTGAAATGGTGGGTTGTAGACAGTAGACGACTCTCCTGGGCAGTAGTTGTTAGATCCACTGTGGTATAGCGACAGACGGAGCACTATGCTAGAATGAGGTTTAACTTGATTTATTTGGTTCCACAGTGGTAATAATAACTGGTTTATTATTGTCACATATACCAAGCGAGAATGAAAAGTTTGGTTTGGTATGCCATCCATACAGATCATTTTGAAATTTAAATACCTGGAGGTAGTTCAAAGGTAAAAGCAGAGACAGACTGTAGAATGTAATGTTCTAGGTGGAGTGACAGAGAAAGTGCAGAGTTGATAGACAATGAAGTCCAAGGGCCGTGATGAGGCTTTTCTCTTTAGAGAGGAGGATGAAGAAAAGATGACTTGGTAGAGATGTGGAAAATGATAAGAGACATAGATCAAGTGGACCGTCAGAGACTTTTTCCCAGGGCAGAAATGGCTAATACGAGGGGGCATTGTTTGGAGGGCAGTACAGGGGGATGTGAGAGATGGGTTTGTTACAGAGTGTGGTGGATCCGTAAAATGCACTGCCAGGGTAGTGATGGGGCAGATACATTAGGGATATCTGAGATACTCTTAGGCACATGGATGAAAGAAAAATGGAGCCCTGTGTGAAAGGGAAGGGTTAAATTGATCTTGTTAGGTTAAAAGGTCAGCACAAATACCATAGGCCAAAGGGTCTATACTGCGCTGCATTACGTTGTGTTCTGCGTTCACTGGAGGGGAGGTTGGTTTTCGTGATGTGCTCAGCTGTGTCTACAGCTCTCTGCAGTTCTGAGCACAGGGGATGCCATTATCAAGCTATGATTCATCCAGAAAGGACCTTGGTCCATTTGATCGGTGGTCAGTCTGGTTTCACACCTGCTCCTTAATCCGTGGGTAACCAGCTAGGCACCAGGCACTCTCAAGGCAGCCGTGCTGTTGGTAAGGGTCCTAATACGTACAGATGCATTCAAATTAGGATTTATGCAAGTTTAATGCGTGGGTTCAGGAAACGTGTTTCAGTTTTTACTAATATGGCAGCCAGTGCATTGAGTTTATGCAGGGAAGTATCCCACCTCATCGGACTCTCAGTCGTCCATTTTATGCCTGCTTGGTATGTCTTTCAGGCTGCTGTTGCCCTGCCATGGAACATTTTCAGAGACTTTATAAAACTACAATTTTCACTTAATGCTGACCAACCTCTAGCATTTTGAGAGCTCTTTTGGTGACTTACTATTTACTTTGTTGGCATTTTAAGCCATGACCTAACAGTCCCCAGTGACTTGTTATCCCATTGTTAAGACTCTGCCTGTGATCGTAAAAGCAAGCACTGTCTCTCTTAATGAGCTCCGTATTTTGCCCAGTATTTTGTGTCCACTCCCGTTTCCTGAATAATGTATTGTGTTCTGCTGAAATGTTTTGAACTGTAATGCAAAGCAGGAGAAATTCATGCATTTAAAATATTGGACTCATTTTGTAGCGTTGATTTAAAAAAAATATTTACAGATATTCCATGTTTTCAGCCATTTTATACTTCGAAGCACAACATGGAAGCAAGCCTTTTGGCCCATTTAGCTGGATTTGGCGCTTCCCTTTCAAAGAAGCACATTGGTTTAATTGCAGTTTCTCACCAAGTTGCCCTCCCCTTTTATTTCCCATCTTGTCTATCTGTCCAGTCCAGTCTCTGCTTCAGCCCGACTGTCAGTGCTGGTTGCTTCAGGGATTGCTGGCACTAAGTGTTTGCTTTTGAACTGTGATAGAGCAGGTTCCAGTGCCTCGGCTTAAACCGGGGCTTGAACGTGCATGCATAACTGCGTTAGGGCAGTAGTTGTACACAGAGGGCGAGTTCCTTCACAGAGCTGGATACATTGAAAAGCTTTCAAAAGTAAAGAGTTAATTGACGTGCACAGTGCGTTCATCTTCCTTGAGCCAAGATTAGAAAGCATGTTTTATAAATAAGTGCTATAAGATGTTTTGTTCTTCCATTTGCTGTTGCAGTTTGGTAAAACTTTATTGCCTGGAAATTGGACCCATTAACTCTTGCATTTTTTTTACTATATACAGTAAATCCTGCATAAAGATCACATTTCTAGTGCTAAAATTACCCTGGTGTTCATTTTCTGACAAATGGACAAATTTACACAATTCACCTTTTTCCTGATGAAATGTTCTGAGGGCTGTTTGCATAACCAGTGATGTCCCAGACCATGCTATCTCCATCCTGAGCAGGAATGAAGCCTTCCTTTCAGGATAACTGACGTTGTCCACTCACAGATGAATTGGAGGCACATTGTACGGGGATTGACAATAAAAGAATCTGCATGGCAATATCAATTTGCACAACACATCATCTGCCAGGACGCTCAGTGCTCAGGATAATGGAAATCGCATTGCTGCTTGCCCTGTCATTATTTGCAGTCTTCTTTTATAAAACTCACGTCAGAGCTGCATTCTGCAATTTCCAGCCACTTGATCATCCCACACTCAGCGATGTAGCGCAGGGCTCGGCTTAAACAGACCATGGCACGAGATTTATCAACCCTGGTGTTTTCCTGCACCACGTGGCAACTTGTTTTCTGTGCAGCTATTACTCTGTGCCTGCCATGGGGAGTGAGAACAGTTTAGCCACTGATCCAGTGATCAGTATGGTGGTAGATAGCTGTCATGCAGTTCCTGCTGGGAATGTCAGAGTCCTGTTTCCTTGCATGCATACCCTTCTTTCTGCCAAATTCCATGAACTCGTACAGCAAACCTGATCGTGCATTACTGCCTTGCTCACACAGCTAGAGCACCAGAAGAGGGTGAGATCCCGTTTCTAGGTGTATAACTTTTTAATTTCCATTTGTGCCTTAAGTGTATGAAGTTAATTGTGTGTTGAATACAATGGCCACTTTGCAATCTCCATTAATCATTTATGTACAAATTTTCCACAGTGTATTGGCATCTGTCCCACTAGTACTGCTTGCCTGTACTGTAATGCGGTGGTACTCCTTGTGTCTCCTGACCAGACCTTCCACTCTCTGAATTTGCTATCACTGCCTGGCAGCCTGTGTGTCCTTGCACTGTGCACCCCAAGTTCTATGGTAATTGTGTAACCACAGCCAGGACTGTTTAGATATGAAATAAAAACTCCCTGGCCTCGACCTGTTTTACACACTTGCATTGGGTAGGACAGAGTTTCTGAAGGATCGGATCTGACGACGTCTGTGTGGAGTTTGCACCTTCTCCCTGTGAAGGTGTGGGTTTCCTCTTGGTGCTCCTGTTTTCCTTTTCCTGGGGGAGAGATTTGATGGGAGTCTGGGTAGAATAAAATGGTTGGGACAAGATAAATTGGTGTTTGATGGTCAGCACAACTCAGTGGGTCAGGGGGCCTGCTTTCATACTGCATCTCTGAAAGGCGCTATGGCAGTGACTCCAGAAATTGTGCGCACAATGTTACCAGAGATGATCTGAAACATGAGTCACATACAATATGCAGGAACCATTGGGGATGCTCAGCAATGGCAGGTAATTTGCAGTGGTTATTTGTGCGTCACTTGAGCAGGATCTGTTTGTACACTGCGGCTGTGGAAGATCCAGGCCTCCCACATAGCTGGCTTAACTGGAGATTACAGGCCAGTTTTGGGCCCAATCTTACCGAGTGCTGGTAGTGATCACTACCTTGTGGCTGGCCCTATGTTGTTTTATCCCTCCCCATACCATTCATACTGACCCCTTTAGCTCCTCTCAAACCTCATCGTTCATTCGTACGTCCATCCCCATTCACCACCTGCTCACAATTGGCTCTCACCTCCTTTCCAACACTGCCTCCTGCACCTTCCTCTAAACTAGATGGTCATTCACTTTCTCCATCTTCACCAACACCTCAACCCTCCCTGCCCCTCACCCACCAGCACTGCTCCCAATTGCTGAACTCTTCCACTTCCCACTTTGCATTGCGACCCCCCCCCCCCCCCCCCCCGTGTATGCTCGGAAGCCTTGCACAGAGTGGCTATCGTGCTGCCTTGCTGTGTCTTCCCAATGCTGGGTTATTTCTAGCCCTAACAGTGTAGCTGTGGGTTACAGATAAGAGATTTCAGCCTCCGGGAGACCATTCAGCCTTTCACACATGACAGTTGGAAGTGGAATAATGTTGCAACCGTGCCACTTAGTGAATGCAAGGAAGTTCTGAAAACCGTGATGCAGAAGGAGGTGCAAGTGTGAGAAATTCTGATTACTGCCGATGATACTTCATCCAGTTTGGAGTGTTCCCAGTGAATGGCAGTCTTGGTCCCACTGGAGCTTCCTTTGTTTGAAGTGCTCTTTGTAGCTGGATCTTTTGTTGTGTTGTTAACTTGATTCCTGAATCTGTCTAGCTTGAAGCTATGCAATTCAGACTCTCTGAAGATGTTGTTGACGGCTGTTTCGTATCATTGAAAGGATTAACCTCAAGTTCTCAGGAATGGGATTTCACTTTATTGGCTGAAGCTTTTGTGATCCCTGATGCACTGAGATTCTTCTTGCAAACAATGCAGTAAGATATTCTAACTTCCTTGCGCTAATATTCCCCCAGTGTGTAATGTGTACACCTGATCTGCCCAGGAAAAAAAACTTCCGAAGCTTTTGCTCTTGATAGGTGTAAGCCTGGCTTGTGGGATATTATAAAATAGCTGATTATCAGTCATCAGGTTTGTTTATGCCTCTCACAATTCTCATTTTAATTGATGTAAGCAGGCTCCAAGCTCTGTTCACATGTTGTGTACTGCTGCACAAAGCCAAGCGTATTAAGAAACTCCCTTACGTAACCTATGAAGTTTAATTTCTTTCCTTCTTCACAACATCCGGTAACATGCACTGTGTGATAAAGGAGCTGATTTGTTGACATAATATGTTTAGCTTTCCATTTTCTTCATCGGGGTTTCCTCCAGTACAACATTTCCCATGGCCGTCAGCTTTTCTGACTATCGCTGGCTAAGTGTACACGTAATGTGGTCCCAGTTTAGGACCCGGGCAGTCATTTTTTAATAATTGAAAGTAACTTGAGCTGTTTGACATGTCATCCAGCTGTTGGCCTAGGGAACTCCAGTACCTGGAGATATTGACCATTAGTTGAGTGCTGGATTGATCTGCTTGATTTGTGAAGTACCTGGAACTGTACCCTTCTGATACTGTAAAGCAAAGGAAAGTAGAAACGATGAGCCTTTGGACAGATGAGAGTGGAAGGTATCTTCCACCCGCCAATAGTATGTGGCAGCAGTAAAGTTGCACCACTGTTGCTTGCTTCTTCCAGAAATGACTAGCGGAAACCTTCTGTTCTGGCTCATACTGAGAATAGAAGAACTGCTGACAAGCGGTTCAATTGGCCATCATGGTCCCAGTTGTATTGCTTCTGCTTTTGTCCACTCCGATGTAAATGGCCCCTTCAAGTCCTTCTTGTAAACATGTCTGTTCTTTAACCCATATTCCTTTTATTTTTAGAATAGTTATGTTCGTAACGGCTTCTTGTTTCTTGGGGCTGAAACTCAATGCTAGACCAGTTCCAGCAGAGGTCACCAGAAGTGATAGTGTGCAAGTTGACTGGCTATTTGATTGAAAGAGGTTTCAGCACCCCAGATTACTCAATTAGCTGTGATTGATCTTCTCAGTAAAGCCAAATATCTGACCCTTGGCTCGGTACAGAATATTGACATATATTGACCTACTGTGAGATAATTTCAATGTACCCATCTGATTCTTTTGGAATTGGCACTCAACGACACAGTCATGGGCAGTGTCTGGTTTTACCAATAAAACAAAAAATGTCTCTCTTTCACTGTTTCAAAGCTACTTGTGCATTTCCATCAAAGAAATAATTTTATTTGTAGATGGAGCAGCAATGCAGATGTTGCTGGACTGGCTAATTTATAATATTGGTATCTTGTAGCCCCTACAGATCTGACTGGGAGGATTGCACAGCATACAAAGAAAGCTGTGCCCAGTTAAAGCTCTTGGATGGATGAAGCACTCTACTGCATGGCCAGTTAAACTTAAGGTGTCTGCCCTCAACCAAGTGTTGTTGATTGCAATAGATACATTGCTCCAGGATTAATAGAATGTTACGGCACTGACAGAAGACATTTGGCCCATAATGCCTGTTCCAGCTCTTTGAAAGGGCTATCTGGTTGGTTCCAGTCTTCCTCTTTAGCCCTGAAGCCATTTCCTTTTGAAAGTTACTGCTGAAGTTGTCTCTCCTACGCTTTTCGGCACGCAGTACACCTCGCAAACCCTTGCTGCCTAACAGCAGCTTTTCGGCACGCAGTACACCTTACAAACCCTTGCTGCCTCTCCTACGCTTTTCGGCACGCAGTACACCTTACAAACCCTTGCTGCCTCTCCTACGCTTTTCGGCACGCAGTACACCTTACAAACCCTTGCTGCCTCTCCTACGCTTTTCGGCACGCAGTACACCTCACAAACCCTTGCTGCCTAACAGCAGCTTTTCTCCTCCCTGTTTCATCTGGGGAATTCAGATTTTAGATCAGTGTCCTCTTACCACAGACAGGCCCACTTGTGGAGCCAAGTTCCTCGAAATCATAGGTGGGTCTGAACTGCCTTGCTGAACAGTTCAAAACTCTGCAGGTTTAGCAACGGCTCAGGTACTATGATTCCCCTGTTAGTAAACCAACTCACACCCTTCAATTAGACAAAATGTCCCTTGACCCATTTTGAACATTCAGCTTGGATTATTTTTTTATTATTGTTGTCAGATGTACCAAGGTGCAGTTAAAAAAAAGCCTTTGTTTGTGTGCCTTCCAGGAACATTGCTCTATACACGAGGCAGTATGAAAGAGAAGAAACGTAGTGCACAGTATAGTACTATAGTTACATAAGAGTACCGTGCAGGTAGCCAAATAAAGTACAAAGTTCCTGAGAAGGTAGACTGACAGAGCAAGAGTCTATCATCTCCATATAAGAGGGCTGTTCAGCCTCGAACTGACTTTTTAGACCTGAGTCGGTGGTACTGCTACTCGGATGCTCCCTGTGTCGCTGCACAAATAGCCCAGTGACAGTTGTGCCTGGTGCAAGATGGACTGACTGATAAGAGATGAATTAAACTTTGCCGCAGTTTCTGGGTCTGTCAGAGAGCACGGAACGCCTGTAGTGTGACTGCATATAATTTGGCAACTGCTGGTTGAAGGAGGCAGCAGTTTGACACAAGGGAAGGGAGAGGATGGGATATACAACTGGTTCTGTCGTGCAGAGCCCTTAGAGTCAAGTTCCGTGTGTAAGCCTGTCCTCCCCCTCCATTGCCCAAAGTTTCATGCATATTAATGCAGGGTGTATTTGCAACACAACATCAATATTTCAAAAAGACTTGCTTTTATGTAGCACCTTTTAACTACATGTAATTCAAAGCAATTCAAAGCCAATTACAATATTATTGAAGTGTTGATGTATTAATATTCCTAACATGCTTTCAAAATATAGAACATGCAGATGAAGTAACACCTCTAGTGAAAATGCCAAATACTAGGAGGTGGGAAAGATAGATTTTAATGCTATGGGTTGGGCAGACCATATGGTATTGATGGTGGAGAAACTGGGGATGTAGTCATTGAGGAAAGAAGAAACTTACTTCCAGACTTGAGGCAGATGTAAGTCAATGTTTTAAACCACTCTCCACCCATTACCGTGCATATGTAAGTATTGTCATTGGAGAGAGTCCAGAGGAGGTTCACGAGGATGATTCTGGGAACTAAGGGGTTAACATATTAGGAGCATTTGGCAGCTTTGGGCCTGTACTCACTGGAATCTAAAATAATGTGGGTGGATCTCATTGAAACCTACTGAATTTTGAAAGGACTAGATAGGGTGGATGTGGAAAGAATGTTTCCTACGGTGGGGGTATCCAGAAGTACAGGGCGCAGCCTCTGAATTGAGGGGTGCCCTCTTGGCACAAAGGTAAGGAGGATTTTTTATTTTTTTTTGGCTAGAGAGTAGTGAATCTGTGGAATGCTCCGCCACAGACTGCAGTGGAGGCCAAGTCCATGGGTATATTTAAGATGGAAGTTGATAGTTTCCTGAGGGCAGTAAAGGATATGGTAAGAAGGCGAGTATGAGGTAGAATGGGATCCAGGATCAGTCATGATGGAATGGCAGAGCAGACCCAATGGGCTGAATGGCCTAATTCTGCTCCTGTGTCTTATGGTCTTGTGCAGTGTGGACCATCTATCTACCTATATGAGAACCACACCAGCATCTCACCAAAAGGTTTTCAACAACATCTCCTATTACCACTGCCATTTGGACAAGCAGATCCTTGGCCTTATTCCTGGAATGCCCTACCCAGTAATGCTGTGGAAATGCATTTCTCATACAAAGTTCAGGGGCAGTTGGGAAAGAACCTTTAGCACAAGTTTGCCACTAAACCTACATCTGTGAAGAATGGTTGGAAAAAAGACTGACTCTTAACTAGCCTGGTCATTCTGAACACCAGGTAGCACCAGAAAACTTGGGACTCAAAGAGAAACACATGGTGAGTATAGCAATGGGTAGAGCCCAATTCTGTTTCTGGTTGCCGACTCTGTCTTGCTGCATGTCAGATTATTTGATGTGCAGAGAATAAATTTGCCGTATTATACAACACAGCCCTTTAGCTCAAACAGTCCATGCCCACTGAGAAGTCCATGTAAACTTATCCTATTTGATCCCAAACTATGTACTTTCTCTGTATCTGTAACATTTTATTCTGCATTCCATTATTGTTTTCCCTTGTATGCTGTTTTAATGCACTGATCTAATGAAATGACCTCTATAAATGGTATGCAAAACAAAGTTTTTTTTCACTGTACCTCAGTACATGGGACAATAGTAAACTAATTTACCTTTCTTATCCATGTACTTGTCCAAGTGTCTTTTAAATGTACCAACCTAAACCAGTTCCTTTGGCAGCTCATTTCCTGGCAGCTCATTTCCATATGCAGGCCACCGTCTGGATGAAAATGTTGCCCCTCAGGTTACTATTAAATCTCTCCCCTCTTACCTGAAACCTCTTCCCGCTAGTTCTTGATTCCCCAACCTTGGAAAACTAGGTTTTGCTTTCGTGACTGGATTCTTGTCATACATGGACATGTGTCCCCTCGATGTGTTAAATGATTGTTGGAGGATGCCTCCATTTCAGTCGAGGATTAATTCTACTAATCGTATTCAGTGTGGCTGATGGGACACCTTAGTGAAGGTTTGTTGTGGGTTTGAGTTAATAATAATGCCTCTATTGCAGTTCCCCCACCCCTGCACCCACCTTGCACACTGCACTTAAACTAATGCAGTCAGAATTTACCCTTGTGACTAGCCAGAGCTGAACACGCTACAATCACCTCTAATAGCACAGGATTCCCACATGACTGCGCTGAAGTGTCAGCATAGATTATGGGCTCAGGTCTCTAGAGTGGGATTTGAATCCACAACTTCATGAGTTTAAATCCCTCTCCAAAGTGATAGAGAGAGTGCAACTACAAAACCAGTACTGACTGCAGTGAGCTCTACTTCCATTTATATGAAATCAAAACTATGAACATGTAACTACAGCAGAAAACAAGTTTAGGTACAAGAAGGAAACAAAAGCAGCAGTTTATCTACAACCACCATTCATCCACCTGGTCATTAGTGAAAACCCTCCTGAAAAAAAATGAAAGGAACTAAGCAGAAAAGGTGTATAGTGAGACTCAGGAATGAGGAACCATGACCAGTTGGAGAGTGAGCTAACTAACAAGGCATCCTGGGAGAAGAAGGCTGGAGATGGCCACAAACAGGGTGCCGTAAAAGGGGTGTGAGAGTTAAATAGTGCGCTGTCGCTATAGACGAGCTGCGTTGAGAGATTAAGAGAATTTCAGTCGAGGATTAATTCTGCTAATGGTACTCAGTGTGGCCAATGGGACACCTTCATTAAAGGTTTGTTGTGTGCTTGAGTTAATACTAAATTTGTTTTGGCAGTCTGATTTTATTTTTGTCCATCCTGTTGTCTATTTATCGCATGGCTCAATTTACATTTAACCAACGGTGTTAAATGGGGTGCCCTGACAATTGCTCGTGCATAACAAGAATTTTGCCTTTGTCAGTTAATTATTTCGATTGATGGTGGCGTCTGTTGGTCTCGAGAGACCGTGGATCTGTGCCTGGAGTTTCCAGGGCGCAGGCCTGGGCAGGGTTGTATGGGAGACGGACAGTTGCCCAAGCTGCAGGCCTTCCCCTCTCCACGCCACCGATGTTGTCCAAGGGAAGGGCACTAGGACCCATGCAGCTTCGATTACGTAGTAAGAAATGCAAAAAGATGCCAACATTAAGTTCCCCATTTTCTCTGTGATCCACAAAACAATTTGTGCTACTGACTTTTTGTCACCTCTTTTCCCATTTTCTCGGGTTCAGGCTGGTGTATCAGAGATGCCAGTAGCCTCCCCACATTATGGCCAAGTAGCCATTCTATGCATAGGTGTGGAGAATGACTAGGGGAAGTTTTCATTAGAAGCCTTGCTCAAAGCTCCACACGTACACTTGTGATTGGCCAGAAGCTACCAAGTAACAAGCAGGGGCAGGAATTCTAAGATTGACACATTCCAAGCCACTGCCTTGGCTCGAAGTTATTATTAGAGATTGAATCTGGGGTCATTTTGCACTTGGTTGGCAAACTCACCCACTTGCCTGCTTACGTGTCTGTTCTGTTCCTTGTTTGCCTCCTCCCCTGCACTCCCTGGTGTTGTTTGTAGGTTGAGGGAGCTGGTTGGCAGACCTTTTCCACACTGCAGAAGGCATGGAAAGACACAGAAACACGACCCACCTCTTGTGGTGTGCTCTTCCTCATCTCTGAGGGAGTGAATTTTACTTGCACAAGTGATGCACCAAAGTCTTTTTGACTGAAATTGTTTATGACTGTCTTGCCGTCTTGCTCTTCAGATCATTAAAAGTGGGAGGGGGAATATGCCATTTACAGTAGCTGCGTGAACTGCCTCTGCCATCCAATGAGATTGTAGCTGATCTGGGTATTACCTCAGCTCCATATTCATTCCTACCCCTGGTGACTCCTCTCACTTCTCGAGAACATATTTCCCTCTGAGTTAAAACATTCAGAAACCCTGTGTTCCCTGCCCTTTGGCTCAGGTACTTACAAAGATTCGCAGGAGACAGAATTTCATCCCATCCCCATCTTTCTTGGACAACCCTTTACTTTTAAACACTGACTTCTCGGTGAGAAAGAGTGCACAGGGCAACGAGGAGGGGCCTGAATTGCTGGGGGCGGGAGAGGGGATGCAGAAGTAGAGGTTTGGGAGGAACTGAAGTTAAAATGAACTCAGCAGGTCGGGCAGCATCCGTTGAAACGAGCAGTCCACGTTTCGGGCCGAGCCCCCTGGTCAGGACCCGAGAAGGGTCTGGGCCCAAAACGTTGACTGCTGGTTTCAACGGATGCTGCCTGACCTGCTGAGTTCATCCAGCTTGTTTGTACGTGTTGATTTGACCACAGCATCTGCAGTGTACTTTGTGCTAACTGAAGTTAAGAGTTACCCAGGTGTGTGGTGGTGCATTCCTTTGTGCAGAGTCCCATCCATTTTCCAGTGGAAAGTATCTTCATACCCTGTAGCACCTTGCATCCGAGCCAACCCAGTGTTCAGCGCTATCAGCATGTCACAGTGCAGCAAAACAGAATCCAGAGCTCTGACACTAATCCAGGCATGATTCGCACATCATATGCACCTAATTCATATATAAATGGGGAGAGATTTGAGGTGGGGGAGGAGGGGCAGGCTGGGATTAGCAAAATCTGGGGTGAACAATTACTTTTGCGATCCTCCCTCCTGCTTTAATTCTATTAGTATTTGCATTTTACTCCATTTAATTTTAATTAAGGAGGTTGTTTGCTGTAAATTATTCAGGTTGCAAATTCCCTAACCCTTTTGTTTAGGAAAGATCGAATTTACTCATCCTTTGTTACTGTAACAACCCACACCATGCGGCATCATGTTTAAACTTGGCTTCCCAAGTGATCTTGGACCCCAGCCCCTATGTTGAATATCTCTTCTTTAACCCTTACTGTGCTGAACAAGGCTGGATCCCACTGCAGAACTGGCACTGTAAGAGTTGAGTGTTTTTGTCCAAAGCTTCCTGGTTATATTCTGCATCTATTTTAAACAGGAGGCAATGCATTAAATGGTTTATAAAAGCTTCTGAATTTGGATTTCAAGCTTAAAACTTATCAGGAATCACAAAGAGCTGACATTTGCTGGCTCCATCCATGATATTCCTCAGTGCTCAGAGTTCAGAGCTACTGCTGATGCCATGCAGATGCCATTACCATAGCAACGGCTTTCTCTGGCTTGCAGTTCTTATCCACATCATGCTAACCCCCTCCTCCCACTATTACCCACCCCTCCGCGCCTACTGGCCCACCCTCCCTCACCACAAAACACACTGGCACAGGGGTGCAAGACAAGATGTCTGCTTTAAACAAAGAAACACCATTTATCATTATAGAACAGCAGGCAACGGGTAAAATTAAAGCAATGCACTTTCTGCCTTACATACCAGTGAACAAGAGGGAGGGAGAAAGACAAACCTCAGCCTTATATAACTGAGCAGCTGATCTCACAGTGTTTACTTGTGCACAGATGGTTTTTCAAACATGTTATTTTGTTCGTGAGGACACCACGACCAGTGGTCATTTATGCCCTCAGTTTGCGAACGGAGTTATGGGGGCAAACTATAGTTAGCAAAGTAGAGGGAGAAAAAACAATGAATCAGTCAAGAAGTGTGAGAGTGTCCTTTGGAGAGACAGGAACTGCTATTGGCTCAGACAGTGGCCCCACAGATCTAATGGAATTTGTTCTTCGTCTAAACCTGTGGGTTAAATGGAAAGTAGCAGAAGTCCTCTTTCCTTTTTTGACTGGTAAACTAAATGCCCAATTTCTCAAGCTGTGTGAGTGTGCGGGACTGCAAAATGTCCACGAGGTATATTTCCCTATCTTCGCCCACCAGCACGGAACAGGTCCTCCCTGACCCAAGAACACCCAACATATCAACATATGAACAAGCATTTGAGAAACCATTGGCATGGATGCTGTGTGGCTACAGGTCTATCCTGTTGCATAAAAGCAAGGATTTCCGCATGCTTTCTCTCCACCCCACTACCGCCCTAAAGCACAGCAGATGGGCTGGGTCGAGCCGAGCAGAGCTGGGAATCCTGTGTCGACCTGCTAGTCAGAGATATCAGCTGGCAGCCAATCTTCACACGCCCGCTCGCTCTCCCCTCACGGCTTGTTTCCATGATCCTCTCCCACACCCTGGTTTTGTTCATTTCCGACTTCCAAGCAATTGTGGCTCCTGAACAGTTCTCAGGAACGGAGCAATGTTGTAACCTGGGGACTGACTGTATTGGGATACTCTGTGCCCGGTGAGGTTCAAATATTGACTTTCTCAGAGATGAAGTTTGCCTCAATTGATGTTGAGTGTCTGTACATTTCCCATTCCTTTTTTAAATGTTGCTCAGTCATGTGATGAGCTTCTGAAGTAGTTTCCTTTGTTTCTTCAGCTTTCTTTCATCGCATGTGCTTTTCATAATCCCTCCCAGCTTAGGTTTGCATTCATTAAGACTCCCAAGAATTCTGGCACCTGTCTCTCCATCACACATTCTTCCTTGGAGTTGTGATTGGAATTGCTTTATCATTATCCCCTGTACTGAGGTACAATGAAAAGCTTGTCTTGCATATTATTCATACAGATCAAATTATTACACAGTGCATTGAGCTTGAATAACAATGCAGAACGAAGTGTAACAGCTACAGAGAAAGTACAGTGAGATAAATAATAAGATGCAAGATAATAACAAGGTAGATTATGAGTTCTGGAGTCCATCGTATTGTATTCAGTAATCTCATCACAGCCTGCTTTCAGACTTTTATAGCTTCTGCACAATGGAAGAGGGGAGAAGAGAGAATGTCCAGGGTAGGTGGGGTCTCTGATTATGCTGGATGCTTTACTGATGCAGTGAGTAGTATAGACAGTCCGTGGAGCTCTCAACCTTAATACAGTTGATATAGACAGGAGCATATGGACTGTCCCATTTCTTGAAATCAGTGACCAGCTTTTGTGTTTTGCTGATAATGAGGGAAAGGTTGTTTTCATGACACCATGTAACTAAACTGTCTGTCTCATTGTTATTTAAGGTTCGACCCAGCTCGTGCAAACTTGTAGATGGAGTTAGTGCAGAAACTGGCCACACAGTCAGGAGTGTACAGGATGTAGAGCAGGGGACTGAGAACAGAACCCTGTAGAGAACCAGTGTTTCAACTAATTCTGGCAGAGATATTGCTGCCTATCCATACTGACTGCGATCTGTTGGTCAGGAAGTTGAAGAACCAGGTGGAGTGGAAGATGTTGACTACCAGGGTCCAGAGCTTGGTGATGAGTTGGTTTGCAACTATAGTATTGAAGATGGCTCTATAATAAACAATAATATAATATACCTGTCCGGATTCTCCAGAGATTTGTGGGGCCATGGAGATGGTATCCACCGTAGACCTGTTTTGGTGGTAGGTGAATTGCAGTGGGTCGAGGTTGGAAGGCTGGAGTTGACATGTGCCAAGACCAGCCTCAAAGCTCTTCATGGTGGGTATCAGAGTGATTGGGAGGTAGTCGTTAGGGATGTTGTCTTGTTTGTGGGACCCAACTCCATAAGAAAGCACACTGGTTAGCTCTTTAAGGGAGTCAAAAATCTAGTGTTATTGTACGTTCAAAATTATTGTGTGTGTAATTGTGTGCTCTGTTTGGATGTGTGGGTCGTGCTGGAGAATCAATGAAGGCCAGGCTGAAGAGCAATGTATTCCATATCCAGATGTGCAGGGAAGAAGAGAATCAAAGTTTGTAGACTGTGTTAAAATGTATAGTCTCTCGACTTACCATTTATTTCTTCTGTCACACTTGTGAGCTCATTTGAAAAACTGATGTTATTTAACGGCAAAGCAGTTGCAAATGTATACATGTTCATTGGACACTAGGGTGAAAAGAATTTCTTAGGACAACAGCTTAGAGTCATAGAGCCCTACAACACAGAAACAGGCCCTTCAGCCCACCTGGACCATGCCAAACCGTTTTCTGCCTAGTCTCATCACCTGACCCTAGATCATAGTGCTGCACACCCCTCCCATCCAAGTACTTACCTGAACTTTTCTTGAATGCTGCAATTGAACCCGCATCCACCATTTCTGGTGGCAGCTCGTTCCGTACTTTCACCGCCCTCTGAGTGAATAATGTCCCCTCGGCTTATATCACCTTTCCCTCTTAACCAATGACTTATAGTTCTAATCTCCTACGTCTTCAGGGGGAAGAAGCCTACTTGCATTTACCCTATCCATACCCCTCATAATTTTGCAACACGTCTATCAAATCTTCCCTCATAACGTCCTAACCTTTTGAACCGTTCCCTATAACTCAGGTCCTCAAGCCCCAACAACATCCTTCTAAATTTTCTCGGTACTCTTTCAATCTTCGTGATATTTTTCCTGTAGGTAGGTGACCAGAACTGCACACAATACTCCAAATTTGTCCTCACCAATATCTTTATACAACTTCAACATAACATCCCAACTCCTGTACTCAACACTTAGATTTATGAAGGCCAATTTGCCAAAAAGTTTCTTAGTGACTCAATCTGCCTTGAATGCTGTTTCAAGGAAATGTGGATCCCTCTGTTCTGCTGTACTCCTCTGTGCCCTTCTGTTCATGTGTAAGGCCTCATGTGTAATGCTGGTATGTTCTCCTGAAGTGCAAAACCTCACACTTGACTGCATTAACTTCCATCTGTCACTTTTCAGCCCATTTTTCCAAATGGTCCAGATTCTTTGATAATCTTCCTCACTGACCCTCATCCGCAAATTCGTAGATCCAGTTTACCACATTATCATGCAAATCATTAATATAATAACAAATTACAACAGCCCCAGCACCAATCTCTGTGGCACATATCTAGTCACAGGCCACCAGTCAGAGCGGTAGCCATCTTCTACCTCTCTCTGGCTTCTCCCCCCTAAGCCAATATTGAATCCAGTTTACTACTTCCTCCTGAATGTCACGCAGTGAAACCTTCAGGACTAGCTGCCCGTGCGAGGCTTTGTCAAAGGCCTTAATAATGTCCATGTAGATATTTTCCACTGTCTTTCCTTCATCAACTTTCCTTGTAACCTCCTTTTTTAAAAAAAACTATGAGATTGGTTAGACATGACCTTCCACACAAAAACTATGTTGACTATCCCTAATCAGACTTTTTCTATCCAAAAACTTATATATGCTGTCCCTTAGAACACCTTCCAATAATTTACCCACTACTCACTTCAGGCTCACCGGCCTATAAATTCCCCACTTATTCTTAGAGCCTTTCTTGAACAAAGGAACAGCATTATCTTTTCTCCAGTTCTCCAGCACCTCACTCATGGCTAAAGACATTTTAAATGGCTCTACCATTGCCCCTACAATTTATGTACTGGCCTCCCACAAAGTCTGAGGGGACAGTTTGTTAGGCCCTGATTTGCCTCAAGCACCTCTAGATTAAGAAGGTTCTGGTAGCAAACAAAACTATAAGTTACTGTATTAATCACACTTTTTCTGGGTTATAACCACTGCACCGAGGTTGAGGAGTGACCCAATGTTTGCCCATTGCTGGAGTGAACCCAAGGTTTGCCAATTGAAGTGCCTGGTCAGATTGAAAAGACTGGGTTGTTGGGGGTCAAGGCAAGGGATGGGTTGGTGTTCAGCTCACTACTCTGTGAGGTTTGCTCATCTCTGTGTTGAACTGAGGCTGTGGCCTGCAACTAATGGGCTAGTGGATCGGCTACAGTGATTACTGGCTTTGTGACTGTAGTCTCAACTTCGTGAACTTTAGTTCTGAGTGTGGTTTGCTTACTTTTATTGTTTGCACAATTTGATTTTTTTCCCCCTGCATGTTGGGTGTTTGATGTTTTTTCTTAATTAGGTTCTATTGGGTTTCCTTGTTTTGTGGCTGCCTGTAGTGAGACAGAACTCAAGATTGTATATAGTATACAGACTTTGATAAATAATTTTCAACTTTCTCTTCTGTAATCCGATATGGTCCACGACCTCACTACTGTTTTGCTTCCGATCTGCAGACTGTGGTCCTCTCCCAAGTAAATACGGATGCAAAAAATCTATTTAGGATCTCCCCCAACTCTTACAGCTCCATGCACAGGTGCCGTGCACAATGCTGATGTTCAAAAGAACTAATTTTGCCCCTGCTATCCTTTTGCTCTTACTGTATCTGTAGAAGCCCTTAGGATTCTCCTTCACCTTGTCTACCAGAGCCTTCTTTTAGTCTTCCTGATTTTCATTTTAAGTGTTTTCTTGCATTTCCGGTACTCAAACAACTCATTTGTTTCTCGCTACCATTACCTGCCCCGCTCCTCCTCCTCCTTAACCATGGCATCAATATCCCTTGAAAACCAAGGTTTCCTAAATCTGTTCGCCTTGCCTTTTATTCTAACAAGAATACACAATTCATATTGAATACTACATATTTAATAATTTTACAATGTGCTTTCCATTCAAAGATTTCAAGGACAGTTTGGATGTCAGTGCTATCATAATACCACAAGGCTTAATTGGTGTTATTCTATCGGTTTTGAACTTCAGCAACCATTTGTGACGGAGGCTGGCCTCTGGCTCCACCCTGGTTCCCTTGCTGATAGGTAGCTGGCCAATCCTAATATTGTGTGATGGAAAGAGTGAGGTTGATAATGTAGTCAGGATGAGTCTAAAGCAGTGTTTGACTGGTCCACTGGATGTTTCCCATCTCCAGAAATCTCCCATCTTGTTAAGACTTTGTAACTTGAAGGGATACTGTTTTCTTTAGAGGAGATGAGACATCAGCCCCAACAACAATTTGGAGAGCTGATCATATCTCTTCATGTTAATAAGGTGAATACAGAAATAAGAACTTCTTCAACTTGTAGGTGTACTCCACAGCCCACCACCATAACTAGTTAAGCAGATTTTATTTTTTAGCTTTATTGACTGCAATCTTTTTATGTTATTTAAACATTCAGAAGTGACATTTGCTCTTGAACTGGCATGTCAGATGAACAAATATTGTGATGAGCAACATATCTAAGCTGTTACTACCATTTGCTCCTGTCGATACTGTTAAAATAGTATTTCATTTATAACAGAACTGCCATGGATTCTGACTGAGTCTTGTCTTTGAATGTCAGCTATGTTATCAGTGTGTGATAAAGTCCCATCAGTCATTGCCAAAAGTTTATAAGGCCAGAGGCTCCCATGGCCCCTCCTCCAGGCTGACCCAACTTGCTTCAGGGGAACTGAGGAGGAGGGGGACAGAGAGGTAGAGGCAGAAGTAACGTGCAAGGCAGAAGGTTCTTTGCAAGTACAACAAGAATAAACAATTACAAGCATTAGAAGTGTATGACTGGGAGCATCCCAACCATACACTTGTCATCTTCTGGAAGGACAAAAGTTAAGGTACTTGTTTGATTTAGCCCTTTGCCGACAACTGACGCTGGAGAAATAAAGACTGATCAAGACATGAGACGGATGGGAGTTAAAAACAGAATGTGCCAAAGCATCGGTGGTGCTGGCCTATGTTTCAGAGAGCAGTTCATGTTCTCCAAGCAGCTTTCTCCTTTTTCAGACTGTGAAAGGACCCTCTGCCCACATTCGTAACATGTGCGATTATGTGGCAGTATTGGCAACTTCTGTTGAGTTGGTCTCTGAGGCAAAATACAAGCAATACCCTGTTTAACAAATGTGTTGTTACTCTGCACATCAGGGATGAAATGGCCAAGCCCATTTAGGGATAGTTGACCATTAAGTGAGGCTCATGAGCTGGCAAGTGCTACAACACAACCCTAAAGAAAAACAGTAAGGCAGGTATCAGAGTGGTATACACTGAGGAACGGCTTCAAACATGAAAGGGCACTGAACAAGCAGTGGGAAAAATAGACAAGATAATCAAAATGTTAGCCAAGGTCTTGAAGTATAAGGGAAACTTGGCATTCAGTTCAAAGTTGGGATACGATGGGCAGTTTTGTTTCCTTTAGGCTAATAGTGCAGAGACTTGTCAGTTATGAAATATCCAAAAATTTGGATATAACCAGTTTTCTTTCCTGGATGTGTTTCAAATGCATGAATAGCATGACTTGTGTTGCAGAAATGTTCAGTATTTATTTGTAGCTTGTGAGGAATCTTGCTGGGCTTTGCAAAATTATAAAATTGTTCCAATTGTTCCTGAAGTTTGATGTTGGAATGATGTCAGAGATTGAGAGGTTTGCGCAGGAATTGGATGGGGTTTAAATTGAAGGTTATCAGTTGAGTAGACATGCGCAAATATAATTTGAACTTTCCAATTTATGAATAATTTTTAAACTCGTTCCAGCCCTTAAAAAGAAACTGTTTGCAATATATCAAGTCAAATTGCTATTTAGTTAGATGGATGTAGCTATATTTAGTTGAAGGTATTTCTGAATGAATTCACTATGATGCATTGAATTACCCCTCTCACTGGTAACGATCCTGTAAATTGGCTTTCTGGACATCACCATTCACAGTTGTGCCAGATTGCAACTATTCTTCATTCTTGGGCCCTTAGTTCCCAGTGGAGCATAGGCCATTGATGACCTCCTGTCTGCATCATCCAAAGTTGATGGTCTGGTTGGAGTTCTTCAATGTTTCTGTAATCCATTGTATCCACTGTACAAAGGATTTGCCTATACAGTTTCACCAGAGCCCTTTTGGCTGGCCTTACCTATTTCCACCTCTCACAGCTGGGTCGTAAGGCTGGACTTTGAGAGGCGCCATATTGCAACTGGTACCTTCCAATTCAACTTCTGGTGAAAGATCATTGCCCAAGATATTAATATGTGTTATTCTTCTTAATTTTTTTCCCCAGTGTTTCTTTTCATTTTGCAGCGTGCAATCATAGAATGCCAGTGATCTATTCTCTCTCGTTACGATGCTTGATCTGATTTTGGTGACAGTTTAAATAGTTCTCTGCATGTGGCATCCAACTACATTCGACTCCGTAGCTGTTTTACCAAGATACTCTGAGATTGTTTAGACATGACTTACTTGCACAAAGCTATGTTGACTATCCCTAATCAGGGTCTATCTATTCTAAAACTTGTATCTCCTTACTTTAGAATACCTCCCAAATATTGAAGTACTTAAGCCAGGGCTCTATTTTCTGCACTATCCTCCCACAAGGTCTGAGGGGATACCTTGTTTCAGCCCTAAGGTTTTATCCATCCTAATTTGCCTCGACAACAAGTTCCTCCTCTTCTGTAACCTGGATGTGGTCCAAGATCTCTCTACTGTCTTGCCTCCATTCGAAAGATTCTGTGTCCATCTCCCGAGTAAATACAGATGCAGAATGTCTACGTACAATCTCCCCCATTGCATAGATGACTATGTTTATTTTAAAGTAGACCAATTTTGTCCCGTGCTATGCTTTTGCTCTTAATATATCTGAAGTAGCCCTTGGAATTCTCCGTTACCTTGTCTGGCAGAGCAACTTCATGCCTTTTTAGCCCTCCTGATTTCCCTCTTAAGTGTTCTCTTGCATTTCTTATACTTCTCAAGCACCTTATTTGTTGCTTGCTGGCAATACTTGCAATGTACCTCCTTTTTGTCAACAGTGCCTCCATATCCCTTGAAAACCAAAGTTCCCCAAACCTGTTAGCCTTGCCCTTTGTATACAAAAAAAACAAATCCTGTACTCTCATTATTTCACTTTTGAAGGCTTCCCACTTACCAAGCACCCCTTTGCCAAAAAAACAACCTATCCAGATCCACACCTACCAGATCCTTTCTCATCAAAATTGGCCTTTCTCCAATTTAGAATCACAACCTGAGGACCATTTCTATCCTTCATAGTTATCTCGCAGCTAATGGAATTGTGATCACTCATCATTCAGCACCCTTTGCTTTAAGGAAAACAACACAGTCAACCCAAACTCTCCTCATAATTCATTCCCTCCTATCTAACTATCATCCTTGTCAATCTTTTGTGACCTTCTCTAGAGATCAGTTTCCAGTGTGTACAATGTTGAGATGATTCTTCTGATTGACAGCCAAGCTGACTAACAACAGAAATTAGAGGAAAAGCTCTCAGGTGTCTACTTTAAGGATAGTTTAAAGACCATTTGTTTGAAAAGTGAAGCATACATTTGACAAGCTTTTCTTGGGGAAAAAAGACTGTTTGATTTTGAAATTATTTATGGGATGCATGTATAACAAATTAAAATTAAATGACCAATTTCGAAGTGGAATTTGCGCATTTCCCTTCTGTTTTCCACCTTAGCAGCACTGTCTTGTATTTGATATTGCATTGTGTATTTGCTTTGAGAAATCAAACAACGATTGTTCAGAATATCAATGGGCAATATCTGGAAGGACATCGCTTCTATTCGGATTTGGAGGGAAGTTCTGAATGAAACATTGCATTTGATATGCTTATCATGCCAAAAAACTTTGAATGTTAGAAGTGAGTTTCTCTGTCATGCTAGGTAGTTGACATATGTAAAACCTCAAAGGACAGAGGAGGTGCTGTGATTTATCTTTCTTGTCCTAAATATCAAGATAAATCTGCCATTTGTTCTGTTCTGTACCCTTTACATCTGTTTTGTTGTTCCACCAGGTCTGATGTCTTAAACCCTTTTGCCTTACTCCCATGTAGTCAGTAGCTCTTGCACATTGTCACTAGGCAGCATGGAACGATTAACCAAGCATGGCTCTTTCTTCTAGCTCTCCCCGCAGAGAGATCTTACAGCTTTCATGCAAAGCCCATCTGCTTCTGTCTAATGTAGAGGTGGGAAATAAATGTAAAGAAACAAATGCAAGTTATGCCATTTCTTCCAAACGATGATTACAGCACAGGAATGAAATGCAAAACTAGCAATATTGGCAGCAGTGCAGAATTTATATAGTGCTATTGTACTGCTCTTTTTATATTTCATGGTATAATTCAACGAGTGGTTTGAACAAATGCTCACTGTCTCCTGCAATTACTGTTGAGCAAATTCACCCAGGCTCAGCTTCAGTTTCCAGAAGTTTCTTGGACAAGACAGCAAAACCTGGTGTTAAAGTTTCTCTGCCTGCTCTTCCACCCGGGATAACACCTCTGGACTGACTAGAAGCTCCTGCCAGTCATGTTCTAACCTGTGTTTAGTGTCTGGAATATAGCGGTGGGCATATCATGCACTGAGCTAGAAGTCAAAGTGATTGGATGCTTCACTTGTATGTGTGAAGAGGTCAAAGGTCAAGAGGTGCTGATTCTGCAGTTTGATTGGAAGCTACTGTGAGAAGGAGAGTGGCTGTCGGTGGGGATGGAAGCGTGGATCCTTGTGTCACTGAATGAGTGTTCCCTTCACACTGCTGAAAGTAGAAGAGAATGTGAACATGGTAGAGACATCATGTTGAAGGTGGTGGAAATTACAGAGAATAAATGATATACAGAATGGTGGTAAAGGGCTGGTAAGAGATGCTAGGAAGAGAAACTGACAGTGGTAGTGTGTAAAATGGAGAGTTGAAAACACTGTCCACAGTAAAAGTAAGAGTAAGGCACCTTGGGAGTGTTGTCATCAGGTCAGATATGACAGATTGAGGAACTAGGAGAATGGAATGGTGTATAGAGAAATCAGGGTTGAAGGAGGTGTGGAGCAGTTACCTGTGTGTGGCAGGGAGTCAGCAGGCCTGTAGTGGATCCAAGTTGCTAACTGTCCCCTGAAATAGAGAAAGGGAAGGGAACATTTAAAGGTGGACCATCCGCACCTGCATGATCAACTCCTTTTCCACAGATGTCCCTTTTGTCCTTTCCATTTCTTCCCCTTCTCTGCAATTTAAATATCCTTGATTTCTGACTTTTCCTTGTTTGGATGTAAGGCCATTGACCTGCAACCTTTACCTGTGTCCCTCTCTTCAGATCCTGCCCGACCAGCTGAGCACCTGCACGATTTCTGTTTTTACGTCAGATTTCCAGCATTTGCTATTTTTTTTTCCTTTTCTATAGCTTATAATTATTGGCCTGAGCTTTAGGGACTAGGTTTCTGTTCAATTCAGAAACATTCTACAGTACAAATAAGATGCTGAATAATCCAAACTGAATTAGAGCTCCCTGGGCTAAAATTGTATGCAGGTGGTGTCAAATTACCTCTTAATACAAGTGTTGACACATTGTGTAAAATAACAGTCTGGATGTAAAATAACAGTCTGGATCTGGCAGTCTGATAGATCTCAACCCACTTTGGAACTAGTAATTGACTGCATACAGGAGACGGGGATTTAGTCTGGCATTCTCTCTTTCTTTGCCTTCTGTGTATTTTGAAGTATCTTCTTATTTCACTCCCTTCCCTCCCCCCATCATTTCAACAATGTCAAAAACCATCCCAGTTTCTTGGCTGCCTGGTGTTAGCTACACCACATTGCCTCAGAGTTGGGGTTGTTGCTCCTTTACCTACTGATGGGACCATCAGGAACTTGCAACCTGTTTTTTCAAAGACCCGAAACTCCACAACACTGTCTTTTTCAAATATCTAATAGTAACTAAGAATAAAGTAAGATATTAAATACATCCCAGCATGTCCTTGTGGCTATAAGTATCCCACCTCCCCGTCCCTTTTATGATTTGAAGCCATTGCAGAAATGTCCAGTTTTAACTTGCAGCCACGTTATTACATAGGTAAGACATTGGTTGCTGCTCAAGACAACTGTGCCTAGTACTGTATAGGTATTTCTGTTACTGCTGTCTGCTATTCTGCCTATAGTGGACATGAAGATGTCCCCTGCCCTTTTTCAGTATAAAGAAAGCTGGGTTCTTTAATAGTAAGTATCCACACCAAAATGTATGTACAGACAAGAGCTCAAATAATTCCTACAAGATGATGCACACTCCAGTGGTCCTGATGGTTTGCCGTTACCAGATAATATTTGCTGCATTCCCGGTCGACTCACGGGCCACAGTTCCCACTCTCCGCAGCCATGCTGTAGCCCCAGTTCCTATGCTCTCTGCAAGCTCGTGGTTCAGTCGCCCGTGTTCCCTTGAAGCTGACTTGGTTTGCTGGAGTGTTTCTCAGTCATACAGCATGGAAGCAGGCTGTTCAGCCCAACTGGCTCATGCTGACCAGGACTCCCATCTAAACTATCCCCATGATGTCTCTCTCAAACCTTCCTACCCATGTACCTGTCCAATCTTTAAGATGTTATTTCTGTGCAATGTCTTTTTTAACATGGGAATTAAAAGTGTGTTGAAGTATCAACAAAATAACATCTAATAGATTGAAAAATCCTGCTGGTCCAGCAACAACAAAATCCTGATCAGATTAACTGAGTTTTACTCCTTCAACCCAACTCACAAAGCTCTTTATTTATTTTATATTCAGTAAATAATGCCATATACAAGATATAAAATCTTTCTGAATTGGGTTAAGTGTGATCTAGCCACTGTTCACAGATGGGTTGCAGTGTATCTGCGAGCTACTCATTCACTTTTAAGGTAACTACATCCATTGTCTTTCAACAATTTCCTTTTCGTCCCACTTTGTGTTAGTTTCATGGTTACATGTGGAAATATACACAATGTGCTTCATGGCGGAACTAAAGGGTGCAGAGCAAAAGGTTGGGTTCAGGTCTGTTTATCACGTACATCGATGGAAGTGTCATTTACGTTATAAACAACACATCTACCGATGTGCTGGGGGCAGCCCACAAGTGTTGCCACACATTCCGATGCCAACATAGCATGCCCACAATGCCTGGCAGAATAATACAGAACGCAACAAAAGAAGAGTATTTCTCAGACAGCAGGCATGACTATCAGTTGCTTATTAGTTGAAAACTGAACACACGGCTGGTTAGTGTAGATTTCGACAAGAATCTTGGAATAACTCAACAGTTCCAGACCCTTGAACAGAAGCAAGAATGTTTTACTAGCGCCCTTCTCCTTGCTAGTTCTGTAATGAAATATGTTTTAAGAGTATTTTTTTGTTTGATGTGGCCTGCTTCGATAAAGGATAGTGATGATAACAAAATGTCGATGTACGTGAGGTAGAATCAATCTTCTTTGCCTCTTAAATTTTTTTTGCAAAGTGCTGCCAATATTCTTGCCTTCGCCCTTCATACACAGACATAACAGAAAGCATTCTTAGCTAAGATATTAATATTGAAATGGTTATTGTTATGTTCTGTAACTTTGAAACATTAAACTAATTCAAAGGAAGACACGGGAGTCCAAAATGTGTGTCTAACTTTGGGTTTACTTTAAGCAAGGCATGCATATATCATATGGTAGTGTCACGACGTATGCTATTCACTTATTTTACATATTACAATACTGAATATTTAAATAAGCAAGAATGCTTAATCAACAACTTTTTACAATAATACTCAAACACTACATTAAATACACAACACTCCTTGCTTAACTATAAACTCCAACTCAATATAGAATGCATTTCAACTACTGTATATACACAGTATACTATATAATATAACTACTATATACAGACATCCACAACATAGTAAACCTTAAATTGTCCTGTTCAGGCCTAAAGTTTTAATCACTGTAACGGGTTTCTTGTTCTTCTGGGTAACGTCATTCCTGACAAGGGAGGTCACTCTGCCTGCCAGGTGATATGTGGCTGTGAAACAATCTCAGGTTCTGGCGCCTCCTCCGTGGAAGTTGTAGGAGTTGACTGCAGGAAGTAGTTCTGATGGTGCTAGATCTAATTTGTGAATTTAGTTCCTTTGAGTATTCTCTTATTAATCCTTCTCGTGCTTCCTTTATGATCTGATGTCTCCTCTTAGTTTCCTCATCCACAACATCATCTGACAAATCCTCTGCTTTTGTATCTCTATTGACTCCTTACTTTTTGGCCTTCCATGCACCCAGACGGGTTACTTTTTCAAGCAACTTTTTGTCTCAAACTTGAAGTTCATCCAATAACCTTAATGTACACAAAGCAGATTGTAGTTCTTTATACTCATAGAAGCCAGTTGCTCGCAACTTTCCTGAAGCTCTCTTCCAGCTTAAAACAAGCCACATTTTGCAAGTAACGTATCAGAAGTTTTCTCAAATGTGTTGTCTGCAAAAACTGTTGTAGTCAGAAGACCATTGCTTTTGTCACTTACACACTTCCTTTCAGCAGCATGGTCCTTCCTTGGTCCAATATGCATTCCAGCCAGAGGCACCAATGGTTGTTTGCCCTCTGTTGAGCATGGTGTACAGCATGGAGACGGTTATGGCATCATCCAGTACCATTCTTAACTCACTTTCATTTGACTCTTGCTGGGGGATGGATCTCCAATCAAGTTGTAGTTGTCTAGCCAATCATGTCCCCAAATGCTGGCCCTCCTGTTTTTATCTCAAGAAAACTCAATGTGGCTTGTTGCTATTTCTCTGCTACGAATATAATTCCCACATGAGTTTTCCAACTAAGAACCTATACTGGAAAAAAGATGTCGGTAGGCTTTAGTTCAGCATCTTTGAAGTGCCATTCTTACTCAATTTGTGTAGTGACTGAAACAGTTGAGAAAGTGTCCAATTCCATTTTAATTACTTTGCTGTTTACTTCTGGCGTAAGCCATGTTGCTTGTCTGTTGTTAGCTTTCACATTGAAAATCTCAAGACTACACAGTCCTGAGTCACTCTCATCATTATCAAATTTTTCACCAAACAGCATGCAGATTAGTGCTCATTTTGAAACTGCAACTTGACTTTTTATCTTTTTCTCTTCTCTCTGCAGTCTATTTATTTTTGTCTGTCCAACATGCTCTTTTTATGTGTCCTACTTTGTTGCAGTTTCTGCAGATTTCACCTTTAAACTTGCATTGATCTGGCATGTGAGCCCCTGCCACAATGGTAATACAATTTGTTTTGCCAGGTAAGTTTCTACTTAGATGTTGCAGTTTTGTTCATGCTCACTTTCTTTCAACGGTTTCCATTGATACAGCAATTTCAACTGCTCTTTTTAATGTAAGTTGTGCTTCAGTTATGAGCTGTTTTTGAATGCTTTCTTGTAAGAATCCACAAACTAAGCTATCTCTCAGTACATTATTAAGCCCAGTACTGAACTGACAATGCTCAGACAGCTTGTTCAATTCAGCCACATACACTGAAATAGACTCCACTTCCTTTTGATTCCATTTATGAAACCTAAAGTGTTCTGCAATCAACAATGGCTTCAATTCTAATGGTTAATGTTCCTGCATTACTCTCACAATATCATCAAAGCTCATTTCTGCTGGTTTGGTTGGAGCAGTCAAACTTTGAAGCAAACTGTCTGCCTTTAAACCCGATGCACTCAGCTATTCATTTTTCATTGGCTATTTCATTTGCTTCAAAATACTGTTCAATTAGCTCGGTATACATGAACCAGTTACACGATGTGTAGTCAAACATGTCAATCTTTCTGATGTAGCCAGCCTTTTCTGCTTGTTTTTATTTATCATTATTATCACCCAGTACTCACTGTTTATAAACTGTGAATTCTTCCATTTTCTGCCCTTTTTTAAACTTGATTGTCTCGCTGTGATAATTTAAGCATTTGGTAAAGTGAAGCACAATAAATTATTTGAAATATTACATGAAACTCTAGATCTAGATTCGAAAGACCTCCACCTAATCAGAAATCTGTACTGGGAACAAACTGCTGCTGTAAGAATAGATGAAGAAGTGAGTGCATTTACGAAAATCAAGTGAGGCGTTAGACAAGGGTGTGTTTTCTCCCCTGATATGTTTAATGTGTACCGGGAAACAATATTACAAAAAATAAGAGACGTCTTGGGAATCAAAGTTGGCGGTGAAAACAGCAATAATTTCAGATATGCGGAATACACTGTGTTAATTGCAAGTACAGAAGAAGAACTACAAAACTTAATGAATATAGTTGTTGAAGAAAGTGCAAAAATGGGTCTATCTATCAATTGCAAAAAGACAGAATGTATGGTGATATCCAAAAAGAAGGAGAATCCTATCTGCAGGCTGAAAATAAACGGGGAAGACATAAAACAAGTACAGAACTTTTGCTACTCCGGAAGTTGGGTGACATCAGATGGCAGGTGCGACATGGACATCAAAAGAAGAATAGGGATGGCAAAAGACACCTTTATGAGAATGAAGAGTATACTGACCAACACTGAACTAGGCATGACAACCCACCTCAGAGTATGAAATGTTACGTTTATCCAGTTATGTTATATGGTTCAGAATGTTGGACAATATCTAGTATCATGAGGAAACGAATTGAAGCAGCAGAGATGTGGTTTTTGAGGAGGATGCAAAGAATTTCATGGATGAAACAAAAATCTAACGAGGATGTCATGAACAGAACAAGCACAAAAAGAGAAATAATGTATGGGATCATGAAAAGGCAACGTAACTTCATTGGACATGTGATTAGGAAAGAGGAGTTAGAATGCACGGTAATTATGAGAAAGATTGAAGGGAAGAAAGCAAGAGGAAGGCAAAGACAAATGATGATGGAGACAGCAGCCAGAGAACAGGAAATGAATACCAATGAATTGATCCACTTGACGCGAAACAGGCGTGTGTGGGTCATGGCAGGCAAAGCTCAAACTGGGCACGGCACCTGATGATGATGATGATGGTGATGTCTCGCTGTGCTTTAACTGGTCGCTAGCTGTTTCGGTTTCATTTTTAAAATACCTTGTCACCACAGTTATGTCTTGCAACTTGAAAACATTAAACTAATTCAGAGGTAGAGATGGGAGTCTGAAAGTTGAGTCTAACTTCATTTTACTTTTAAGCAAGGCACTCACATATCATGTGGTAGTGTCATGATGTTTGCCATTCACTTGTTTTTACATATAACCAGTAATGAATTATTTAAATGAACAAGAATGCTTATTCAACAACAATATTTACAATATTACTCAAACAGTACTAAAATATTAACTACACAACAGTTATCAAAATAAAGAATGATCTGAAACAGAGCAGGTAGGAACAACTGTTCTTTAAACTCAACATCAGGCCCAGCAAAACCCCAGAAATTATATACCGTCAATAAACAGAAGTTGCAGATGAAATGAATGTTTTTTAAAACACTGAAACTATAGTAATGTTGTCTCTGTGCTTCAGACTTTGGCACCCCACAATGCCTAAGAGCCAACACCTGCTGTTCCAATCAGTTGTCAAGTAGCAGTTTCTTACACATGCTTTGCAGAGGCACGGGCTGCGACAAGAAGTGCGTTTGCAACATATTGGAGTTGGTTACCTAAGTTTAACAGGGAGAATCCTGTGAGAATCCTGTGAGAAGCCCATTCCCATTCTCCATTGTTCTATGGAATTACTTAGTTTACGGTAAATCTCAGAAGGCAGGGATGTTGATGTTTGTGTCAGTTTTATGTTGTGTGTAGGAGGCTCCGAGTTTAACTGGAAGTATTTATTAGAACATAGAATATTAAAGCACAATACAGGCCCTTCAGCCACGATGCTGTGTCACCCTGGTAGCTCTCTCTAAGGTCAATCTAACCCTTCCCTCCTACATCGCCCTCAACTTCTCTATTATAGATTGCCGATCTAAGAGTTCTTAAATGCCCCTTATGTATTAGTGACAAGAAACTGTGATCTTTATTCATCGTTGAGTATAAGGGAAATTGTCGTGCTCTAATAGAGTGTATTTACCATCACTCTGTCATTGTTGCACAGAGTTGCCATTCTACTGCTGAGGAATTAGAAAATCTAATGACATCCTGTGAAAATACAATTTACTGCTTGATTATTTGCTCACATGCCATTGCTTTTGTTATTGTGACTTGGAAATGATGCCAAACTAGAGAGGTGTCGTGATCTGTTGAGGTCATCTGTGTTATTTTCTCTTACCGACTGGTGATCCTATTCTTGTGATATAGGGGGAAAGAGCTGGCAGGCAGAGACAACGTTCCTGATCTTGTTTATGTCACTGTCTTCATGATTTGTGCGGTGCATTCTGCAGATGGGCTGCATTGTGTTGCACCCAGACAGTCAGAGCTACTTTGAATCTGAATCAGAATCAGGTTTATTGCAAGAAGCAAGAAAAGAATTATGCAGCTCCATCTCCCCTCAAACTCCCTCCTCACCATCTCCACATCTGGGACCAATGTTCCCTCTAATTTTTAGTAGTCAGCATGCGCAAAAATCTTACGTTGTGCAAATTATTTTCCTGTGACAAAAGTATGTGCACACTGAATGCACACATGGCACAGTTTATGTAAGTTTACAAAATATTTGATATAAAACTGCACAGATTAACAACAAAATAACATACATATTTAAGTCACTGTTATTTTTTTCTCTCTCCTGTCTTTGGCATTTACCCATTCTTTGTAAACTCTATCTAGACTAACAATAAGTATAATTATTAATTACTACATTATTTTAGGTAACTAACCTTTTGTGTGCACATTAATTTCCTTTGCCGGTTGAAAAACGTGCACGCGCACAGCTTACAGGGAACGTAGTCTGGGACTAGTGTAAAAATTCAAATGCTTTTAAATGAGTGATTGGAAAGGTTTATGCAAAGTCTGAGCTGTTTTAGTTCTGTGTTCTGACCTGTATAATACTGTTGATTAAGTGGTTGCACGCTATATAAATCAGTGATGTGGTGATGTCACAAATGTGCTAATTGCTCATCTTTTATGAACACCAGCTGATATTTCAACCGTCACATGTAGAGAATCCGAAATCTCGGCTGTTGGACTGTCTGAGGCTATGTGGTGCCGTGCTTCAGAGTGGCGTTGGTCATTGTGTGCCAGACATTTTTACGCAGCCACAGAAGAAAATTAGGAACTCTCCAGTCTGGAGACTGTAACATTTCATTTCTAGTTCAGATGCTTTCCACCACCAGCAGGTTAATGGGAGTCAGGTGATGGTTGGCCTGCCCAAAATCATCACCTGACCTCTAATGAACAAGCCTGCCCTCCCACCCATCCATTTCAGAGATCTAGGGTTCCCCTAATGCAGTGTACAGTAGCAATATTGGACTAGCTGTGAAGGGTCTGTAACGCAGTGGTCCTGGAACTCAAACTAATCATTCCCTGCCTCCACTGCTGTCTAAAACGTTATCCATCAGTATACAAGCAGGAGAAAATCTGCAGATGTTAGAAGTCCGAGCAACCCACACTAAATGCTGGAGGAACTCAAATAGGTCAGGCAGCATCTGTGGAAAAAAGTACAGTCACGTTTCGGGCTGAAACGTCAACTGTACTTCTTTCCACAGATGCTGCCTGACCTGCTGAGTTCCTCCAGCATTTTGTGTGTGTTGATTCATCAGTGTAGTTTAAGGCTACCTGTGACATCTCAAAGAAGCTGCCAGTGTGGGAAGAACATCTTCTCCAGTGTAGCATCAACAGTCATTTTCTATTATGTGGTAATCAGAAGGATGCTGAGTGATCTCTTACCAACACTTCAGATAGAGTTCTGGGCAAAGATGAAGCTCCTCACCTTTGGGTGAAGTAAGTTGTCCTCCATTACTCAGTGTTTGACAGAGTTAAAGAAAATTATAAATTCTTTAATGGGGGAGAAAAAATTAATCCCCTCAGGAAAGTAGTCCCCCTACTTTTCAGTGGGAATTTTGTTTTCCCTGGAACTTGTCTTCCAGTGTAAGATTCACCTAAATGATGTCAACAGTAGTATCACACGCAAAATTCGTCACCTGTGATATTTTCAACTTGAATTTGATGTCCGTGGAACCCCTAGCAGTCAGATAGCATTTTTTGCTTCTGTTGAGACTGGTAAACATCCATGACTGCAAATGCAGCATGGGCATGTGTGCCCATAATGGTTTGCTTGAGAAAGCCAAGGTTACAGTCAATCTCAGCTTTCTAGTCTTAGGATTGCTGTGAGCTGTTGCTGATGGAGCCTGCTACAGTGAAGGTTACTGGTTCATGAAGAAAGTCACCCCAATTCCATGTTCAAGCTGATATCTCCTACTTTTCCAACGAGCCATCGGCTGAAAGAAGCAGCATCCGTGTGGGTAAGGGGTTGGGGGGAGGCAAGTCATTGATTTGGGTCGGAATATGGGGATTGGAGTTGAGTTTCTCCAGAAGGTGGTTTGACGCTTCAGATTCCAACAGTCTCTTGCGCAGGAGCAGGCAGAGTTCACATGGGGCATATGTAAGCTTTGTCAGTATTCCTGAAATGCAAGCACTCATAGACTGTACGTGTGTCCTTCTGTGACTTCTCTAGCAGCTTTCTGCCAGGAGCAACTAGCAGTAGCATCAATCTAGAAAGGGAATGCCTCCAGAATTCTTCACCAGATTTCTATGATTCCTTGGGATCCCAATTCTATTCCTCCTTTCCATCATTACAATATCTATTTATTTCCAAGTCAAATTTATTGTCAAAGTGTTAATAGTATATGTTACCATATTTTACCTTGAGATTAATTTTCTTCCCGCATGGGAGGTTAGTAAGGAAGATTCAGTCGCTAGGTATACACGGTGAGGTAGTAAATTGGATTAGACATTGGCTCAATGGGAGAAGCCAGAGAGTGGTAGTGGGGGATTGCTTCTCTGAGTGGACGCCTGTGACTAGTGGTGTGCCACAGGGATCAGTGCTGGGTCCATTGTTATTTGTCATCTATATCAATGATCTGGATGATAATGTGGCAAATTGGATCAGCAAATTTGCTGATGATACAAAGATTGGAGGTGTAGTGAACAGTGAGGAAGGTTTTCAAAGCTTGCAGAGGGATTTGGACTAGATGGAGGAATGGGCTGAAAAATGGCAGATGGAGTTTAATGCAGACAAGTGTAAGGTATTGCACTTCGGAAGGTCAAACCAAGGTAGAACATACAAGGTAAGTGGTAGGACACTGAGGAGTGCAGTAGACAAGAGAGATCTGGGAGCACAGATACATAATTCCCTAAAAGTGGCGTCACAAGTAGATAGGGTCATAAAGAGAGCTTTTGGTACATTGGCCTTTATAAATCAAAGTATTGAGTATTGGAGTTGGAATGTTATGGTGAGGTTGTATAAGACATTGGTGAGACTGAATTTGGAGAATTGTGTGCAGTTTTGGTCACCTAATTACAGGAAGGATATTAATAAGGTTGAAAGAGTGCAGAGAAGGCTTACAAGGATGTTGCTGGGACTTGAGAAACTGAGTTATAGAGAAAGGTTGAATAGGTTAGGACTTTATTCCCTGGAGCGTAGGAGAATGAGGGGTGATTTGATAGAGGTGTATAAAATTATGATGGGTATAGATAGAGTGAATGCAAGCAGGCTTTTTCCACTGAGGCTAGGGGAGATAAAAACCAGAGGTCATGGGTTAAGGGTGAAGGGGGAAAAGTTTAAAGGGAACATTGGGGGGCTTCTTCACGCAGAGAGTGGTGGGAGTGTGGAATGAACTGCCAGATGAAGTGGTGAATGCGGGCTCACTTTTGACATTTAAGAAAAACTTGGACAGGTATATGGATGAGAGGGGTTTGGAGGGATATGGCCCAGGTGCAGGTCAGTGGGACTAGGCAGAAAAATGGTTCGGCACAGCCAAGAAGGGCCAAAAGACTTGTTTCTGTGCTGTAATGTTCTATGATTTTATGGTTCCAACTATGTACAGGAAGTAAAGAAATACAAAGGAATTTACCAAAAACTGTACATAAACTGAGACTGACAAACAAGAATGTCCAAAAGAAGACAAAATGTGCAAATTTAAAAAAAATACGGAGAACATGAGTTATAAAGAGTCCTTCCTTGAAAGTAAGACTGTGGGCTGTAGAATGGTTTCAGAGTTGTGATGAATAAAGATGTCCATACCGGCTCAGAAGGCTGATGGTTGTTTCTGAACATGGTGGTGTGGGACTGGAGGCTTCTGTACTTCCTGCTCAATGGCAGTAGCAAGAAGAGAGCTTTGCCTGGGTGGTGAGGTCCTTGATGATGGGTGCTGCTTTCTCGTGGCAGTGCTCCATGTAAATGTGCTCATTAGTGGGGAGGGCTTTGCCTGTGATGGGTTGGATTATGTCCACCACTTTCTGTAGACTTCTCTGTTCTTGGGTTCCTGGTTAACTAGTGAGAGCATTGCCCAGTAGTTGGAAGAGTGTCGTTTATAATATAATGTCTCCATTTAATAGTGATCCCCACAAGGCCAAATGCAGACAGCAGTGAGAAGTTACAGCAGTTCAATACAGAACATAGAGCTGAAGCTGACACTGTCAGAGTTATCTGCTTTAAGACGAACCACATGCCATTAATGCTGTTTATTTAAAGCTGGTAAAGCAACTCCTAATCTTGGATTAGCAAGTCAGGAGACAGTGGTTTTATAACCTGCCGCTGATCTTTGTGCAAAATCCAGACTTGCCAGTCGGTGCAGTGCCATGCTCAGGGAGCATGACATTGGTGAAGCTGGTATCTTTCGGGTTTGATCTTATACTGAAGCACCATTGGAAGCGGAAAAAAAGTTCCATAGCTCTATTTTAAAAGAGTACAGGGGTTCCGGTACAAGTTTCCCAATGAATTATTACCTCTCAACGAACAGCACTGAAAAATCAGTAATTTTCGTGCTGCTGTTTGTGGTTCTTGCAGCCTACAAATGAGCTCATCTGTCCTGCAACAGCAATGTTTGAGCTGCCCCGTGCTAGAGACGTTTAGTATACAAATTCAAGTTCTTTCTTTAATCCGTTATGTAAGTGTGTTAGGTGCAGGATTAATGTTGACCCTGCCATTCTGTCATACTGTGGTGGTCCAGTGGTAGCATGACACTGTTACAGCTCAGAATGCTGGAGTTCAGAGTTCGATTCCAGGGCAGTCTGTAAGGAGTTTGGACCTTCTCCCTGTGAACCGTGTAGGTTTCGTCTGGGTGCTCCAGTTCCCTCCCACAGTCGAAAGACGTACCGGTTAGTAGGCTAATTTGCCATTGTAAATTGTCCTGTGATTAGGCTCGGGTTAAATAGATGGGTTGTTGGGCTTGTTGGGCCTGTTCTGTGCCATTATCTCTAAATAAATAAGATTCTCTGGATGGATGGAACATCCACAAAGTGCTGGAGGAACTCACCAGGTTAGGGAGCATCAAAGGAGAGGAATAAATAGTCAATGTTTCAGGCCGAAACTCCTCATTAGACTGGAAAGGAAGGGGAAAGATGCCAGAATAAGAAGATGGAGTGGGAGGGATGATGAAGTAATTAGCTCGAACATGATAGGTGGAAGAGGTAAAGTACTGAAGAGGAAGGAATCTGATAGGAGAGGACAGTGGGCCACAGGAGAAAGGAAAGGAGGAAGGGCACGAGAAAGAGGTGAGGAGAAGAGAAAGAGGGGAGCCAGAATAGGGAATATAAAAAGAGAGAAGTGGGGGAGGGCGGGGAGAAATTACTGGAAATTAAAGCAATTGATGTTCATGCCATCAGTTTGGAGGCTACCCATATGGAATATGAGGTGTTGCTCCTCTCCCTCCTCCCCTTCTCTCTTTTTCCATTCCCCATTCTGGCTCCCCTCTTATTTTACCTCTTCCACCTTTCATCTCGCCTCCGCTACCCACCTACCTTCCCCATCACCTGCCAGCTTGTACTCCTTCTGTTCCCCTCATCTTCTCATTCTGTCTAATGCCCCTTTCCTTTCCAGTCCTGAAACATCAACTGTTTATTCCCCTCCACAGACGCTGCCTGACCTGCTGAGTTCCTGCAGCACGTTGTGTGTGTTCCTCAAAAGCTCCAACATCAGCAGAATATCTTGTGTTTATTCTTTAACTGGCATGTTTTCTCATGTAGGCTGAGGGTGTACACATTCTTCAACGGACGGGTAAAGAAAACCTCTTGCCAGCTAATTAACCATTGCTGAAAGAGAGAGGTGCTCTCTTACCTACTGTTTAACATTTTTATTCACCTGGGCTGGTATCGGCATTAATTTTTGTCCCATGTTTTTTTTCCCTTCTCAGTTATTTTCTGTTAATTAAGGGAAGTATAAAGGGAGAACCTTGCTTCTGAAAAGAAAAACAAACTCTGCAACGATGTTGACACAATTGCTTCAGAAGCGTAGTCACTGCTGGAAATTAGAAAGCATGGCGTTCTGGCTTGGGTATTGCAGAGTCCCATAAAAGGTATTGTACCAGTGACCAGGCACTCTGTTTTAGTGAGGAATACTGAGAGAAATGTTGACTAGGATACTGTGCTCTATCCTACCACTGTTCCTTGAAAAGTGCTATGAAATCTGTGTTAGTTATCCTGAGAAGATAGATGGTGTCTCTAGTTTAATGCTCCATTGGAAAGCTAGTACCTTAAAGTATTCCCTCTGATCCATGGGAACGTTCACTTGTATTTGGTCCTCCGGTCCCTGGAGTAGCAAATGTGAATCCACAATCTTTTATCTCCAAGATGGGGGGTGGGGGGAATATTACTGGATTTAGTAAGTCCTAAGAGCTAAGTTCTGCATCATTCAATCCTGCTCATTTTAGAATAGAAATTTTCTGCTTAATTAGAGCCATAAACTCAGAGAGTTTATAGCATTGAAACAGGCACCTTGGCCCAATCAGCCCATGCTGACCAAGATGATGGTCCCGTTTCCAAATTCTTTTCGTCCTTCTCACTTAAGGAATTGTTTCAGCTCCATATTGATTGAAGTTAAACTTAACCAAGTGCAAGAGGGCCGGAGGCTTCTTTTGAGATTGTATTTGATATCGACATTAAAACTAAAGGCTTGGCAGTAGACTTTGACAATTATCAGGCTCCCCAAGCTCAGTCTCTAATTGATTTTATATGAATTTTACACTTTCATGTCCAACATTGTTCATGAGATAAAGACTGTTTACAGGGGTACTCTGCACATTGTACTCTAACAAACTCTGCTTTATTACGAAGCCACAGTGGTTCTCAAGCAGGCCACATGTGGCCCAATCAACACACTGTTGCGGCCCATATGGCATCCTGTTAATTTTAACAGTAATGTACTTCTACTTTTAATCATTTAAAACGTATGCTTGGCAGTGTGGAAATGAGAGATATTACAGAACTTTCATTTGCATTAAATTCCTGTCAGAAGACAAAGTACAAAATGTTTATAAATGGATTTAGCAGAAGCTTGTTGTGTGGGTCCATCCCATGTAATGCGTTGAGGACACCACTTTGACCCATATATTATCTTCCTAGGGGGTTCAAGGATGACTGACTTCTTCTCCTCTTGTGTGTTCTGATGGCTGATGAGTCCAAGTGAGAACCATGGACTCTTCCCCATATGGGAAGTATAGGAGATGACAGAGTGGGAAGGAAGGTGCTCGTCTCCTCCCTCTGCTCATATAGGATTTCTGTATAATCCTGGAACATTGCTTGGAGGCATCAATACCTTCTCAAATGCTCCTTTTCTGCTTTGAGTGGTCAGGAATCTGGGAACCGCAGGAGAGATGCTCCATTTCTTCAAAGGGGCTTTTAACACACTATTGAACCTTTTATTTTGTCTGCCAATCCTCCAAATGCACTGGGAGAATAAGTGACCCAGTTCTCAAGCCAACATTATCAGCAGTGAAGCCCCCATTCAGCCAAAGTAAACTTATTATCGAAGTACATATATGTCATCATTTACCAACCTGTGGGCCTACTCAATAAATCGATAATAGAATAATGAACATAATAGAATCAATGAAAGACCCCACCAGCTTGGGCATTCAACCATTGTGCAAAAGACAACAAACTGTGCAAATAGAAAAGGAAATAAGTAATAATAAATAAACAATAATATTGAGAACATAATATGAAGAGTCCTTGAAAGTAAGTCCATAGGCTGTGGGAACAGTTCAGTGACTGGGTAAGTGAAGTTATTCTCTCTGGTTCAAGAGCCGGGGTTGAGGGGTAATAACTGTTCCTGATCCTGCTGGCATGAGACCTGAGACTACTCTACCTTCTTCCTGATGGCAGCAGTGAGGAGAGAGAATGGCCTGGATGATGGGGTTCCTTAACGATGGATGCTGCTTTCCTGCGACAGTGCTTCATGCGGGTGTGCTCAGTGGTGGGGAATGCTTTACCTGTGATGTACTGGGCTAGATAGGTCTTGTAATTCACATGCTGATACTAGAGTCCTGCCTGAGCTTTGTCCTGGGTGATTACGTTGGAAAATAGCTTGTGAACCTCTGCTATGCCTCTTAGAACTAACATGCAGCACCCGCAGTTTAAGTAAGTCAAACATAGATTAAGCTAAGTTTGATTGCATAGTGCCTGATAACTTGCATTGCGTTGAGCACTAACTAAACCAAGTGTAACTGAACACTGAATGCCAGTAATCATTATTGAGGCCACTGCCAACCAGTTTACTCTTGTAATGGAATAGTCTATCAATAATTGAAACCATCGCAGAATTAGTGAGAACGGAGGCTTGTTTAGTGTGACGGTGGCACATTGTTATACATTAGCACTATTAATCAGGTGTACAAATGAACCCAGTCATTCTCTGATGTCCTTGCTGAGTCAATGCCAATTGTTCAGAAGCTTGTTTATGGCTTTTTGTTGCTGTTAAAACCTGAATTTAATTCAGTGCTCAAACCTGTCATTTCTGTTAGGGGGAATTCAGGCTTTGGCAAAATTTAAGATGATTTGCAAGCTGTAGTTTGAACTATATTTTGTACCTCTTGACTTTTAATTTCTTTGACACAGATTATTTCTTAAAGGGATTTCTAAATATGAAAACAAAATCTGGAACAAGTTGAGGCTGAAGAAGATTATTGGCAACCAGCATTTAAATGAAGAGGGACCAGAAAGAACAATAACCCCTGAAAGCAGTCTGTATTTAAGGGGTCTGCAACAATGGAAGACTGCTCTTGCTTTATGGATAGGAAATTTGGATGTAGAGTACATATTTTTTCACTTTGAGGGGTTTGTGAGTCAGAAGATGCTGGTCTTATTCTTGTATAGTTCCTTATGAATCACGGATGATGGCTTGCGTTCAATGGTAGAGGATGGTGTCTATAAGGAACCTGCAGACTCTGATGACTCAAAGGTACCTCCAGATGGTACAGAAAAGGTTCATAGGGTGGACATGGTGTTAGTGTGGAAGGTGTTATGCTCTTTCTTCCATTTACGTTGGTCTTGTCACTTGAATGACAGGATTTGAGATCCTCCCTTTCCATATTGAACATTCCGGGCCATGGGATTCTGAGGAATCACTGGGATGTTAACTTTTTTCAAGGGGGCTTGAAGAATTTTTATATTATTTCTTGTTGATTTGGTTATCTCTTACTCTGAAGAAACTCAGAGAGAGTGATGGTATACATGCCTCTATCTGGACATTGAATATAAAAGTCAGGAAGTCATGTTGCAGCTGTATGAAACTTCGGTTAGGGCACAGTTCTTGTGTGCAGTTCTGGTTACTGCATTACAGGAAGTATATATGGCTTTGGATATGGTGCCAGAGAGGTTTACCAGGGTTTTTTTTCAAGATTAGAGAGTATTTGCTATAAAGAGAAGTTCAAAAAAACTTTGTTTTCTCTAGAGCATTGGAGGTGACCTGATGAAAGTATATAAAGTTATGAGATTTATAAATAGGGTGGATATTCAGAGTCTATTTTTCCTTTAGTGGAAATGTCAAATACTAGAGAGCAGAGATTTAAGTTGAGAGGGGAAAGTTTAAAGAAGATGTGTGAAGCCAGCGGAGTTGGTGGAAACAGATAAGAACAACATTTAAGACCTACTTAGACATATATTTTAATTGCATGGTGTTTGCTTATTCTGACCCCTTAAAGCACTTTTCCAGGCCCAAAAAAAATCCTCTGGTGAGATGGGAGAGAAGAGTGGAAATACGATGGCGGAGGGGTGGCTCAGGTGGTAGCAGAGTGGAGGAGAAATGACCCTGGAAAGCTCTTCATAAAGACCTCTTCTTACAACAGTGCAACTAATTGGAGACCTAGCATCCTCCCCAGAGCATGTGCCTACTGCAAGATTCAAGCTCAAGTTCTGGATGGCATCTAAGCCTGTTGCTAGATTAAGGAAGCTGAACACAGGACAGCAGCCACATTGAAAGAACTCTCCTTTGACTAATGTACTTAAATAAATACTTAATACTTTATTGTCACCAAACAATTGATACTAGAGCATACAATCATCACAGTGATATTTGTTTCTGCGCTTTGCGCTCCCTGAAGTACAAATCAAAGTAAATATAATAAAAATTTAAATTATAAATCATAATTAGAAAATAGAAAAGGGAAAGTATGGTAGTGCAAGTCAGGTCCAGATATTTGGTAGGTACGGCCCAGATCCGGGTCAGGATCTGTTCAGCAGTCTTATCACAGTTGGAAAGAAGCTGTTCCCAAATCTGGCCGTACGTATCTTCATGCTCCTGAACCTTCTCCCGGAGGGAAGTGGGACAAAAAGTGTGTTGGCTGGGTGGGACTTATCCTTGATTATCCTGGCAGCACTGCTCCGACAGCGTGTGGTGTAAAGTGAGTCCAAGGATGGAAGATTGGTTTGTGTGATGTGCTGGGCTGTGTTCACGATCTTCTGCAGTTTCTTCCAGTCTTGGACAGGACAACGTCCGTACCAGGTTGTGATGCACCCTCGAAGAATGCTTTCTACGGTTCACCTATAAAAATTAGTGAGGGTTTTAGCGGACAGGCCAAATTTCTTCAGCTTTCTCAGGAAGTAAAGGTGCTGGTAGGCCTTCTTGGCAGTGGACTCTGCTTGGTTAAACCAAGTCAGGTCATTTGTGATATTCACCCCGAGGAACTTAAAGCTTTTGACCTGTTCCACCTGCGCACCACCGATGTAGATGGGGTCATGCGGTCCGCTACTCCTTCTGAAGTCAACAACCAATTCCTTCATCTTGCTGACGTTGAGGGATAGGTTATTGTCTTCGCACCATGCCACCAGGTTCTTAATTTCTTCTCTGTACTCAGACTCATCATTACCCAAGATGTGGCCTACAATTGTGGTGTCATCAGCAAACTTATATATTGAGTTCGATGGAAACTTGGCTACACAATCATGAGTGTACAGTGAGTACAGCAGGGGGCTGAGTACACAGCCTTGTGGGGCACTGGTGCTCAGAGTGATTGTAGAGGAGAGCTTGTCCCTTATTTTTACAGCCTGGGTCCTGTCTGTGAGGAAGTTGAAGATCCAGCTGCAGATCTGAGTGCTAAGCCCCTGGTTCCAGAGCTTAGATATCAGTTTATTTGGAATGATGGTATTAAGGGCAGAGCTGTAGTCGATGAAAAGGAGCCTTACATATGCGTCTTTATTCTCCAGGTGTTCTAAGGAGGAATGTAGTGCCAGAGAGATGGCATCTGCCATTGACCTGTTGCTCCAGTAGGCGAATTGCAAAGCGTCGAGGTTGACCGGTAGGTTATGGTTGATGTGTGCCATAACCAATCGCTTGAAGCACTTCATAGCAATTGATGTTAGAGCCACAGGTCGGTAGTCACTCAGGCATGCCACCTTGCTTTTTTAAAAGAGCTGAAAGGAAAAATTCTCAGTGTCTTTCAATCCAGGTGTTATCAGCTCTTTTCCATTTCTATTGGAAATTATATATATTTTTGAAATCTGTTTAAGAAAAAAGTGAAAGGACTACTGAAGAAAATATTAAGGTGAAAGAAAAATAAAGGCAACAGAAAAGAAAGGAAGAACTTGATAGGTGTCTTTCATGAGCCAAGGACATCTCAAAACACTTTTCAGTCTCTCAGTAATCACAAAATGGTCTTGCTGTTGTTATGTGGGATATAGGCACCCAATTTACTTAAAATGAAGTCTGAAGAGATAGAAATAGGAATTAAAGACATTGCTATGAAACCCTATTTTAGTGTCTGGATTACTGTACAAGGAGTGCTTAGATGCAAGTTAGTGTGGGCATTTTCTGACTGGTCATTTTGGCAAGGATGGGGTGAACATGGGAACTGTTGGAAATGCACACGTTAGCATAGTATGGTATCCTTGTTAACAAAGTATGATTTTCATTGTGCTGGTGCCTAATTAAATTTGTTCAGTTTCATTCTACATTACTTACAAATTCCTATTGTCCAGTCTCCCATCCCTTTTGCTGCAATTCTTCCAGCTTAGAGACCTTGCATGGTTTGTTGTTGCTCTGAATTTAATCTCTTGCACTCCCTTTTATTTATTTATTGACTGATGATTTGATTGATTGAGATGCAGCAGGGAATAGGCCCTTCGAGACACGCCAGCCAGCAATTCCCCGATTTAATCTGAGCCTAATCATGGGATAATTTACAAGGACAAATTATCCTACCTACTGCTCTGTCTTTGGACTGTGGGAGGAAACTGGAGCACCCGGAGGAAACCCACGCAGTTGCGGAGAGAATGTACAAACTCCCAACAGACACGGAATTGAAGCTGGGCTGCCTGTACTGTGAGGTGTTGTGCTAACCACCAGGCTATCGTGGTTTTAATTGCTCTGCCAATTGCAACTGTGTTTAGCTACCTTGATTCCAAACTCTGGAATTCTCAGCCTTCCTTGTCACTTTAAGAATATCCTTTAAAGTCTACTTCTCTGGCCAAGCCTATGGTCACTCGTTCCAATTTTCTTCTCTGTGTTTTGGTGTCAAACTTTATTAAGCAGTAGTGATCGGGGATTCACTGCTTAGGGAAACAGCCAAGAGGCTCTGTAGACGAGAATGGTATGTTGACTCACAGTTGCCAGGGTCAGGGACATCTCGGATCAAGTCCATAGAGTTCTTAAGAGGTAGGATGAGCAGAAAGAATTTGGGGTCTACTTCGGTACCAGTGTCACAGCATGAAGGGTGATGAGTTCGTGTAAGGTGAGTTCAGGGAGTTAGGTACTAAATTAAAGCACGGGACCTCCAGGGTTGTGATCTCACAATTGCTACAAGCGCTACATGCTAGTGATGTCTGAAATAGGAAAATAATGGCCAAGGAGATGAAGGACTGTACATCCTTGGATTATTGGTCTATCTTCCAGGGAAAGTGGGGCCTGTACAATTTGCACCTAAATTGGAGGGGGAGGACTGTCCTTGCAGGAAGGTTTACTAATGCTGCTCCGGGGGTGTGGCGGGATTGCAGGGGGATGGGAAACAGGACAGCAAGTGGAATGGTTATGGGGAAAGATGTTGTTCAGCCTACATACAAAGACAGGAATTGAAAGGTTGAGTGTAGTGTGAATTATGTTCTGCTTTGTGTTTATTTCAATGTAAGGAGTATTGCAACTAAGACAGATGAGCTTAGAGCATGGATCAGCACATGAAATTTCTTTAATAATATTCCTGTTAAGTATCTTTGGATGTTTCATTATATTAGAATAAACCATGTATGAATTGTTGCTGAATGTTGTTGAAAATGCTTCCTTTTGGTCTTTGGTGATTGTGCACTTCTGTGCAAAACACCCCACTTAAGCTCAGACAAGTTAGTCTGCGGGTTAGTTTATGGAGCTCAGCATGTGGAGAAGTGTGAATGTGATAACCATGCTGTGTTACTTTTTAATGCAGTGCTATTAGAGCAATGAGCACGTGGAACAGTATCCAGCGAGTGACTGTATTCAAAGGCAAAGAAATTCAATGTTTGGTAACTTTTTTTTACAGGAAAGTTTAACAGCCTTAATACAAACTGAATAGCCTTGTTTTCCGCTCCTCCAATGCATGAAAATATACACTAGACACATACGTATAAAGGAACTAAACCATAGAAAGCTCACACAACAATAATAAATATTAAGCATTAGGCTATAATAGTACAATGTTGGTACTGGTTACAAATAGTTGCAATTTTGATCAATCTTGATCTTCTGAACCACTTTTGAATTGATCGGATTCCTGCACCAAAGCAGCACTTTTTGTTATTTACCCTGAAGAAAGTGGAAACATTTCATCTTTGCGCAAGTATTGTAGTGGTCCTCTGAGGACATGTGGTGCATCTTTACTACTGAGTAACAAGGGGTTGGGCGGTGTTTGGGGGGAGGGGGTTGCAATTAGTAATTTTTGACAAGTTCTTCAGTTTTGGCACAGAGCACTACAAACCCGGATGTAATCTGTGGCTAGGTATGCACGTCCCATTCTTCCGTTCTTGCTTCTCCACTGCCTAGCACCAGATGCCTGTTGAATTGAAGGAACTCGGCTCTGTGCAGGATCTGAATTCAGTCTCGCGAGTGTTTCCATTCATGTCTTCCCTCCAGATCAGGATCAAATTACCTGTCCACTGCAGGCTCTGCCTTGTTAGCCAGAAGAAGAAACAGAGGGGATTGCTCTCTGCCTGTCTGTACCACCTCTTGTCCATATGATTTGAGGCTACTGTTAACTGTTTGAATTCTAAATGCCTTTTCCATTTGCCAGACACCACTGGGTTTCTCACATCTTTCAGGATATTCAAATACCTCTCAGGAGAGAACCAGACATTAATGTTTCAGTGGTATGTGTTTAACAAGGCTCAGGGAGCTCCTAACCCCTGTTCTGTTGCACGGTTTGAGAACACAACTGAATTTAACCCCTCAGCTATTAAGAATTTTGAAATTTCCAATAGCTGCTAATGTATAAATTCCTAACTCCAGAAATTATTATTTTGGAAATGAGAATGCTTCAAAGCCTCCACTGTAAACTCGAGATATGTATGGGTCATTGTGTTGTTAATTTGTGTACAGTACCCTGTGTGCTTGGTACTAGAATTGGGGCAGGAGGTTCCAGCTAATGTATAGATTGCTGGTGGCATTTGTTCGTCTTGCCCTGATGTGAGAGTTGTGTGTAGTCTGGCCATCGTTAGTTTTCCCTGGATTTCAAATTTGCATCCAGGTTAATTAGTGTTCTCTTGGAAAAATCCCACTTCACTTTCTCCTGGTTGGGTTTGTGGGGGTTGAGATATATGCTTCGAACATCAGCTGTTGGTTGCCCTTGGTAGAGTCTGTCATGTGAGGCTCTTAATAAAATCAAGTGCCGATTGATTTGTGTTTATTGTGGCGTTTTTGCATGCTAAATGTCATTCTTTGCAATAATGATGTGTGAGCAAATTTCCAAATTTTTATGTTCATGTGTAATTACTGAGAGTGTATATCTATTTACATAGTAAAGACATTGCAGTATTGCACTGGTCTAATTTATTCTGCTTGTTTATTTGTCTCACTGTCAGTTTTCAGCAATGCTGCACCCCTTCGTGAAAATGCTACAAGCATAACATCCTTTCCCATTGAGTATATTATCAGTGCTGGTTTGGCAGATTAGTATCAAAGGAAAGGATTCTCTCAGGTGTGATGTTCAATACAGATCCTACTTCCTGATGAACAAGTTAAATCTCACATTAAGGGTTAAAAAAGAATCAGGCCCCCCCCCCCCCCCCCCCGCCCAAAGAATTATGGCCAACACTCCTCTCTGAAGTAACCCCACCGGAATCAGATTAAATGTTAGTCCATTTCATGAGTGTTGAAGTTGCAAAATAAACAAAGCATTTACCTACGTAAGGACAGTAGCTGCCTCATTCCGTGTGAAGTATTTTGTTTAATGCAGTACAGTAAATAAGATGTTGTTGCTTCACTGGACTGAGAGCTGGAGGCGTGGGCTCGCAGTCTGGTTCTACCTGTACGGATTGTTGCCAGTTGATTATTGCCAATTGACTCCACTTACTCTAGGGTGCACCAAGTCTCGTTGGGTTACAGCTCCACAGGATTTGGCAACCCTCCACAGCCTTGCCTGTCAGAAATTCTCTGTCTAAACCTAGACCGTGTTTCAGAAGCTGATCTGTAATGCAGACATAAAATGAAGCCTTCAGCATTTAATGGCCCTGTACTTTGGACAGATTGTTATTACACAGATGTTAACTCACCAATTGTACATTGGGATCCAATTTATAACAGCACCACAGTGGAACATCCGAGTAAATTCAGGACCTTGACATCATACTATGCAGGGTCCTGATCCTGAGGTAATGATATATACCTATTGAATCGATCTCTGATTTCTTTAGCACATATAATATTTGAATTATTGACCGCCAAGATGGTAGTTTATTAACTCAGACTTGCTTTTTAAGCTGTAAATAGACCAACATTTGGGGATTTCTGTGCCAGCGTACAGTTACAGATAATGAATATACAGGTAACAAAAACATAAATGAGGGTGAAATTAGCCAGCCTTTGATATAGCAAACTCATTCAGTGTAAAATGGTGGAAAGATAGTAAAGGGTGTGGGACCAGCTAGCTGAAGAAGCCCTGAACTTGCTTTCAAACAGCTGTAGATTGGCACAGATTAGAATTTACAGCAGCTGCGTAAATGATCCATCAGTCATAACTCATCGGCAATGCTGGCTGAAGCAGATGACAGAAGCTAGTGGGTGAATTACACACAGCTTGATGTTCTGCTGTGATAAACCAAATCGTCCTCCCACGGTGGCCAGCCAGTCAGCAGGCACTTGGGAATTCTATTCACTAGACAGCTAGTAATGTGATAAAAATGCTGCTGAATATTCAGCAAACTGGGGAATCAAGAAACACTGTTCGGACCGGCAGTCTAACACAAGTGAAAGATCCGGCATTTTTAAATCTAGGGAACTGTCCCTTTACCCCATCTCTTATCTTCCAAGTAATACGATAATTCATGCAGTGGTTAGAAGGTATTTGAATTAAAGCAGGCAAAGGCATTAGCAAATATTCATTGTTCTTTTCCAGCCAATGACCCAGTCTGTTCCTTTTGCATACCACTAATTGGTCCTTCTACTGCTATTAGAAGTTAAAATGGGTAAGTGCTATCTTAATATTTAGGGATTTGGTAGAAAGTTTTCTGGCAATTTTAGAAATCTAAAAAGCTAAGGTTGTAGTGTTCAAACAATAGGCGTCTCAACATCTGCCAGAGGGTCTCTATACAAATATTTATATTCTTTTCATCTGGTATTGGAGTAGTTCTGTTCTCCCAGTGTTTTCTGTCTAGGTGGGAGTGCATTCTTGAGTCATGCTAATGCTGTCAAGTAAGGTACTACTGAAGGCATGCATCCCTTCTCCTCGTCCTTCCATTTCTGTTTACCACCCTAGATGGAGTACCCCTGACCCAGCGTTGTATGGCAGGATGCATGTGATCCCAAGCTATTCTTTTTGTTCTCCAACACAGAGCAACCAAACTGAGGCAGTCCTCTATATTTTCCCTTCCTTGCAAATAGGTGCACGACCCAAGGGCTGTTAATTATCTGCTCCTGAGTTAACAGAACATTCCAGAACATGAGCTTATTGTCTTGGCTAATATTTTGTGTAAACACAAGAGATTCTGCAGATATTGGAAATCCAGAGCATTACACAGAAAATGCTGAAGGAACTCAGCAGGCCAGGCAGCATCTTTGGAGAGGAATGAACAGTTGATGTTTCAGGCCGAGACCCTTCTTCAGAACTTGAAAAGAAGGGGGAGGAAAGCAGAATACTTTGTGCCATTCCATTCACAGATTTGAGTAATGCCACTGCAAGCAAGTGTTTCATTGTACCTGTACCTCCCCGTACTCGTGCATGTGACAATAGATTTAATTTGTCATGAACTGACCTGATTCATTGCTCATTTCATGTGGAGCCAGGCAGATGGTGGAAACCTTTAGGACTACTGCAGTTTATATGCTCTCCTGATCTGCTGTTTGGGTGGTACAGCATGTGAACTCTCAGAAAGTTGGGTGTTCAAGACTCGCCTGAGTGCAGACCCAGCTGAATCTTTGGTGCTGAGCTGTTTCAGAAGTGATATTTTGGATGAGATGTTAAACCAGGCACTACCTGCACACTCAGGTTGATATGAAAGATAAGGCAAGGTCTAATGGCTTAAGTCAAGCCCAGTAATGATCCCGTAGCTTCAGTGGAGAGGTATAGTGGGTATAGTGGTAAACTATAGGGAGAGGAATAACTGAAGGTACTGGAGCAACTCTGGCTTCTCGTTGTTGTGGCCTGGCCTGATTGGTATTTCTGGCATTATCTATTTTTATCTTAGATTTCTGGCATCTGCAGGTTTCTTAGACGTTGGTGGAAACCAAAGTTTTGGTGACTATGAAGTAAAGTAAGAAATTGAATCTCGCAGTAGTATATGATTACATACACATATTTGATAATAAATTTACTTTGAACTTTAAACTTTGAAGTAGAATTAAAACCTTTGGGGAAAATGAAGCAATCAGTGTGGGCTTCTTCTGCTCCCATTTGTTAAGTGCAAGAGGTTCATGAGGCCGGCTATAGAATCGTTGACTATGGAAACGGGCCATTAGGCCTTTCCCATTCACGTTGAGCAGCAAGCAGCCTTCTGTACTTACCCCGTTTCTCCAGTCTTTGCTCAGAGCACTCAATGCTAATGCAATTCAAGTATTCATCAAATAATTTTTTTCAAAAGCTGTCAGTGACCCAGCTTCAACCATTCTCTCAGGCAGTGCATGAGAGTTACTTACCACCTCTGGGTGAAAGTCCCCTGCATATCCCCTCTGAATTTCTTTCCCCTTTACCCAAATTTATCTAGTTTCATCTATCACTGATATGGGGAAAAGTTTCCTGTAGTTGCATCTATTGATACCCCTTGTAACTTTATATACCTTTGTCATGTTCCCTCTTATTCTCCTCTACTCCAGGCAATTGCTTAATACTCCAGGAATTGCTCATCTCAGGTGAATTTGTTTTGTACCCTGTCAAGCACAGTTCTTGTGTCCTCCTCCAGAACTGCATATGGTACTCCAGATGAGAACTGACCAAGTCTTTATAAAATTGGACCATAATCCTTCTACTTCTGTACTCAGTCCCTCTGTGTTTCTAACCACATTGTCTACTTGCATTGTCACTATCAAGGATCTGTGAATTTTTAAGCCAGGATCCCTCTGTTCATCAATATTCCTGAACACCCTACCATTCGTGACGTATGTTGAAGCTTCGTTAGTGTATTATCTCACGTTCATTGGATTACTACTCCCATCTGATTTGTCTTTCACAGCCTAGTTCTCCATAACATTGATGTCTCTCTGTAGCCAAAGACTATCTTCCTAATGTTTCCGGCAGGTTTGACATCATCTGCAAACTTGCTGATCTTATCATCCACGTACACATCATATATACACACACATTATATATATATATATTTATATACACACACACACTACAAACAGCAAGGGTGCCAGCAAAGATCCTTGTGAAACACCACTAGTTATAGTCATCCTATTGCAACAAACAACCCCTCTATCATCACTCTCTGTTTCATATTGCCAAAGTAATTTTGGATTCAGTTTGCCAAATTACTCTGGATCCCAAGGACCCTAACCTTTTGAACTAATCTCCCATGTGGGACCTTGTCAAAGGCCTTTCTTAAATTCATCTATATCCCTTCATTGATACACTTTGTTTCCACATAGAAATGAATCAAATTGCTTAGATAGTATCTGCTCTTGATAAGGCCATTCTGGCTTCCTGTTCCTCAGAATATTTTTCCATTTTTCATCTACTGATGGAAGGCTTACAGATCTTTGGTTATCAGGTTTTTACCTGCTGGATTTCTTGAAAAAGAGCTAACTTTCCAGTCATCTGGTACCTCACTTGTGTCCAGTGAATATTTTAATTTCTCAGCCAGAGCCACAGCAGTCTTTCCTTGCATTCTGGAGCAACCCAGGATAAATCCCATCCAATCCTGTGGAGTTATCCATCTTTAAGCCTTCCAAGGCATCAAGCACCTCCTCTTTATTTGTGGAGACTAGCACTAGACTTCCACCTATCCTCTTACTGAATTCTCCAGACTCTTTTTCTCTGAATTCTGATGAAATGTATTTATTCATGACCTCCCCTATACTTCCAGGCTCCATGCACAGATTGCCACCGTTATCCTTAATGGGCCTACTTCTTCCCTGGTTATGCTTTTGCCCTTAATTTACGTATAGAGTGCTTTCAGATTTACCTTAACCTTGTGTGCCAGTGATTTTTTAAAATAACATTTTCACCTTCCTAATTTCCTTTTTTAGCACTGTCCTACACTTTTTTTTCCTTGACAGGCCTTCCCTGTCATTAGTTCCCTGTCTGTGCTTTCTTTTCTCTTTATAAACCCTCGCTATCTCTTGACATTCAAGTTTTACTAAACTTGTTATCCCTAGCTTACAGGAACATATTTGCCTTGAACTCTCGTTATTTTTGCTTTGAATGCATGAAGTACATTATGGATATGGAAATATGTGACCAAAGATGCGATTGTTTTACGGCACCCTTTCCAAAATAAGTTAGATTTAAATGCCAGCGCACGCACCTGTTTCTCATGTTCTTGAGCGAGAGAAGATTTGAAAATAATGGTGTCGCTGTGATCTTCCTCCTCCTCTCCTCCTTGCGCTGGGAGATCCTGTCAGAAGTGACGCGTTTCAGAAGCTGGACATCCTGTAGTTGCAAAAGACAGGATATAAGTGGAAGTCGTTCTTAGTGAGGATTCATTGACTTTGAAAGACTGACAGGTGGGGATGAGTTTTCACAGGTGGCTCGTTGCTGAGTTGTGAAAGAGGCTGGAAAAGATGTAAGTTGATTTTCCTCCTGTAGACTGAAAATGAAATTCTTTTATACCTATGGTGCTCTGTCCTAATGTTTAAAAAATATACCATTCACTAGTATCAAAGACGAAAAATGAACTGGAGAGTATCTTTCTTAGCTAGAATGTGGTCATTGTGCATGAAATGGATTGGAATAGTGAAAAATAAGAAAGCCCTGAATAATGCGAGTGTGATGCTTTTTTAGTGGTATGTCGGGACCTGTGCACTGTACCTGTCCATCTACTGCCTTCCATCCAGTAGAAAACAAGCCCACACCATGTGTATTTCCAGATTGCTAATGGACAGTGTTGCTATATAGGTTTGGGAAGATGTTGCTTTTTAATATTGAAAAGGTAGTGTAAACTGTCCGGTCAATGACATGCCAGTTGGTTGTGAATTTTAAGGAGACCCAGGGAAAAATTCAAGCTAAATTTTGTAGCTTACACTGAAGGCCATTAGTTACGTCGCAGTGTGGCAGTTTGCCAAGGTGAGTGGCAGCCATTTTAAATATTAACCCCTCTCTCAACTGGTTGAACAAGGAGTGATGAAGGTGGAGTTTATTTTGCAGATCACTCTATACTTGGAATTTGTCCTTTAACACTTGCATGCGGCAAGCCTTCAGGAATTCATAAATAAACCATTTATTTCTCAGACTGAGAGAATGAGCATGAGGACCATTATCGGGTTAACTCAAGTTAAATCTGAAGTAGTCAAATAATTATGCAGATAGAAGTTGTTTTGTATCCGTTAATTTGCTTACCTGCTACTCTATATTGTACGTATTGGTCACGTGGATGCAGATCTGAAAGTTGAAATATGCTTGAGCTGAAGGTGAACCCATGAAAATAGAAACAGGCCCCTGAAAGCTGCCCTGCATTCACGATGATCATGGCTGATGTACCAGGCACTTCTCCATAGTGCTGCAGTCTGTGATTTGTTTTTCAAACATTTATCTACCTCCACTTTGTATGCCTCCAAAGATCTAATCTCCACAACCATGTGGGGTAGAGAATTGCAGGGATTCTTCAACTTCCGTGAAAGAAAATCGTTATACGCCTCTCTTTTAAGTGTCTGACCTCTACATTGCAACAAAATCTCCCCTTCATATCCCCTTAAGGTGACCCTTCATTCTTCTAGACATCAAAGAGACATGTCCAGTTTTTAAAAAAAAATTATTTATGATAAGGTAACACCCTCATCTCAGGAATTAGCCTTTCACAGACAGGGAGATCAAACCATACACAGGTCAGGTGTGTTGTGGCCTCACAAACACCCTCTACAATTTAGGATGGTGGTGAATATTGTAGCTGGGGTTGAGGCGTTGGATATTGCGGTGTTCGCTGAGGTTGGCGATTAGTTTGCAAACGTTTCATCACCAGTTGAGGTGACATCCTCAGTGCACAGTTGTTGGAGCCAAGCTCTGTGAACACTGCAACATCAAGCCCTCTACAATTTTTACAATAATACCCAATTGCTATGCTCCGACCCATCTCCCTTGTAATTTAAGGACCAACATGCCATCTGCCATCCTAACCACTTGCCACACCTGCCTTTGTTCATTCCTTGGAAAAAGAGAGTTTTACTACTTTATTTCATCGCCTATCAGTGTATGTGTCCCTTGATCAGTCTTAACACAGGTTGTGATTTATAATGTCAGGTTCCTGACAAAAGTGCCATGACTATCAGTGTCATACACTGCCCACTTGCTCCATCAGTCAATGGCTTGTGGGTGAGCTTGAGAACGTGGCATGTCAAGTTCAGCCGATTTTTCTAACGTGGACCTGTTTGTGTTAGGAACTGCTGCTATACGCAAAAGAAAGCCTGCCATTTAGACTTCTACAGTGAAGTCCATTGATTGGTCTTATCGTCACACAAGGCTTTTTATTGTCTCGAAGCTTGCAGGTCGACATATTCACTGAGCCAAGCAAAGCGTAGCAACCAGCACTCCATACTCACTGTTAAACTGTGTAAGTTGCCAAGAAACCTTTTCTGGGAGCAGATTCCTGTGTAATTGGACTCTGTTAATGGTGTGACATAAGCAGAATTTTTTGCTTGGATCAGAAATTTTGCCATATGTAAGGTAATGAGATGCCCACTTGCAATTCCTGGGGTCTTGGTGATTTTGGCTGTACTTTTGTACTGTAGTTACATTATAAGCTGTAAATATTGGAGCTACAGCACAATTCAAATTGTTTCGCAATGAGGAATTGTAAATTATTTTACTCTGAAGTTGCTAGTACCATTCAACAGAGAGACTTGCATTTACATAGCTCCTCTCAAAATGAAAGCACTTTACAGCCAGAGAAATATATTTCATGTATTGTTATTATTTTAATTTAGAGTACTGGCTCCATCAGTAATCTAATGCATCATTTAACTAACTATTAGGGCCATTATTGATAGTTCTGATTTTGGAGTCATCGTTGTCATGGGAGTAATTACAACCAATGTGATATGTGCTTTCAGCTGGGGTACCAGTTGGACACCAGATGTTGGCTTTAGGGGACAAAATTCAAGCTGGCTTTACAAGCCTACTCATAGTCCAATGACCCCTGTTGGAATGTATGAGTGCATTCATCAGTTGAAAACAGGATCTGGCTGGGATAACTTGCTCCCACAATCAACAAGCCCGCCAACACTCACCGTCTAGACATGCAAATGAAAACTGCCCACTGTGCTGAGGTACTGGACAGCTACCAGCAGCACTGTCCAGTGATATACTGACTCACTGCCTTCAGCAGGCTGGAAAACCCAACCATCACCAACAGGACCTGGGTGGTGTCCACTTACGCCTGGATGGCAAGTGTGTGAGCCTCTTCACATTAGTGACGGGACTGAAGGAGCCCATTCAGCTCAATTGAGACTGTGCCAGAAATACTTGAGTCTCAGCATGGAAGTAATTTGGGTAACATCAGTTCAGCTATGTTGTGCAACTGTGTAAATACCATATCATTTGCTGAATAAAATATGAAGTGTATGCAATCACTCTTTAATTTATTAGAATATCTTGAAAATTGATTCAAAGTGCCCAGGTTCACTTTATTATGTCATTGCACACAGTGAATGAGGTCTTACTAAACACAGTGAAGGCTGGCAAAAAGAGAAATTAGGAAGGGGAAGGACAAAGTAAATAATTATTTTAAAATCAGGGATGCTGTAATTGGTGATGGTCCTTTCACCAGTTCGTGACCAGCGATATGATGTGCTGCTGCTACGATGCTTTCATTGTTCCTGTGCATAATGTGTAGTTAGGATGTAGGAGCAGAATTAGGCCATTCAGCCCATCGAGTCTGCTTTGTCATTCCATCATGGCTGATTTATCATCCCTCTCAACCCGATTCACCTGCCTCCCCCCCCCCCCCCCCCGTAAATTTTGATGCCCTGAACTTACTTATCTCCGCTTTAAATATAGTGGATTCTGGTTAATTGGTCCATTGATTAATCAGGAGCGCCACTTATTTGGAACAACTTGTAAAGAACAAAGACTAATTGACAAAATAGCTGGAATGCTTTTTGTTTATTTTAGACACTGTGCTACTTAATTGGGACAGGAAGCCTGTTGCCGAACAGTGTCTAACTTTCTTCAGTCACATACACTTGTGCGGCAGTTAGACACTACACAGTGCTTAGAGCAAACGTTTTTAAAATAGTGTCAGTTGCATGTGTTGTGTTCAAAAGGCAGTGATCTTTTGATTTTTGTCCCCTGATAGTTGGCAAGAAATAAGCAGTAAGACAATTGTGAACTGTTTTTGCTCACTGTGATTTCAAGCAGTCAAACTTGCAGACACCAGAAACGGCCAGAAGTGAACATGAAACCATTCACTACTTCAACAGGTTAGGAACTATGAAGAATTTGAGGGTATTAACAATATCTTGAATGTTACAATGAAACTGAAGATTTGGAGGATGCAGCCATCAATAATAGCATTGTATGAAGACGGTCCATTATCTGTACTAGGTGTCTACGCTGATTTTGTTCATTTATAGTCACTCAAAAGAACACAACAATGTACACTGTATGATTTCCTCTGTTGATAATTAATAGGAACAAATCGTAGTATTGGTAGTGTTTTAATTTGTTCTGTATTTCATTTAAATACATAATGTGTTACAGTTTTTCTTTTTTATACTTTAACTATTTCTATGGGAAGTCTGTTAATTGGGGGCTGCCAGTTAATTGGGCCAAAATATACTGGTCCTGATGTGTCCCAATTAACCAGGATTTACTACATCCGATGAACTGGCCTCCACATCTATCCGTGGCAATGAATTTCACAGATTCACCACCCTCTGGCTAAAGAAATTCCTTCTTATTTCTGTTCTAAATGGATGTTCCTCTATTCCGAAGTCATGCCTCTTGACCTAGACTCCCCCACTATAGGAAGCATCCTCTCCACATCCACTCTATCTTTCAGTATTTGATAGGTTTCAATGAGATCCCCTTCCCTCATTCTTCTAAACTCCAGTGAGTACAGCCATCAAACGCTCTTCATACTTTAACCCATTGGATTCCTGGAATCATTCTAGTGAACCCCTTTTGGACTCTCTCCAATGCCAGCATGGCTTTTCTTGGATAAGGAGCCCAAAACTGCTCACGGGACTCCAAGTGCAGTCTGACCAATGCCTTATAAAGCTTTATTGTACATTTAACAATAAGCTTAATTTTGGTTTTTGAACACACTGGCTGACTCATTGTGTGTAAGCCTCCACAATGGTGATGTAATTTGCTAATACACTTCTGCCTGCCAAACCACTTAACTCACTGACTTATGGTCTCATGATTTTTAATAATAGGTTTATATTAACCTAGAACCTGCTCTGCTGAAACCAGACAATTCAGTGAAGGGACTAGGTATCCCAAAGACCCAACCTAAAAGTCTGTTTAGGCAGCACCAGGGATGCCTGCCTTCAACAACTTAAAATACATATGAAACAACTTTGGATTCTTAAAGGAATTTCTTTTTGTCTGTATTTTTCATGTCACCTCTTTGCTTTACTAATTTCTCTTTTAATTTCAAGCCTGCACTTCCTATGCTTCTCCAGGCTCTGCGTGGTTAAGCTCTCAGTATCTTTTATACTTCCCTCTTTTTAACTTCTTTATACCCTCTATAAAACACAACAGGAGAATTAGCCCATTCAATACCATCATGTCTAATTTTAGTTTACCCCTCAGCCCCATTCTCCTGACTTCTCTCCACAACCTTTGCCACTCTTACTAATCAAGAGACTATCAACCTCTGCTGTAAGTATAATGAGTTGGCTTCATAGCAGTTCTCTAGTAATGCATTCCACAGATTCAGCATCCTCTGGCTAAAGAGATTCTTCCTCATCTCTGTTCTAAAGGGACATCCTTTTATTTTGAGGTTGTGCCATCTGGTCCTAGATTTTCCCACTATTGGAAACATCTTCTCCGTGCGGACTTTATGTAGGCCTTTCAGTATTTGATAGATTTCAATGAGATTCCTCTCTTTCATCTAGACTCCAGCGAGTTCAGGCCCAGAGCCATTAATGCGCCTTGTACATTAACCTTTTCATTTCTGGGTTTATTCTTGTAAACCTCCTCTGGACCATCTCCATTATCAGTGCACCCTTCCTCAGATATGGGGCCCAAAACTGCTCACAATACTCTAAATGTGGTCTGACCAATGCTTTACAAAGCCTCAGCATTGCATCCTTACCTTCATATTCTAGTCCTCTCAAAATGAACGCTAACATTACATTTGCCTTCCTCACCACTGACTCAACCTGCAAGTTAAAGTTCAGAGAATCGTGAACATCCAATTCCATGTCCCTTCACACTTCTGATTTCTGTCAAAGTCCATCTACAGACACCCTACTTCTTCAACACTACCTGCCCCGCCACCTATCTTGTATCATCTGCAAACGTGGACACAAGTCCATCAGTTCTGTTATCCAGATCATTAACATATAATGTGAAATGTAGCAGTTCTACATCGACCCCTGCCAAACACCACTAGTCACTGGCAGCCAACCAGGAAAGGCCACCTTTATTCCCACTCTTTGCCTTCTGCCAGTCAGCCAACCTTCTATCCATGCTAATATCCTGTAATGCAATGGGCTCCTATTGTTTAACAGCCTCATGTACAGCATCAGTTTCATCTTGTGAAGCTTCTGAAAATCCAGGTAAGCATAAATTGACTGCCCTTTGTCATTCCTGCCTATTAATTCCTCAAAGAATTCCAACAGATTTATCAGGCAAGATTTCCCCTTATTAAACAATGCTGACTTTGGTTTAGTTTGCCATGTGCCTCCAAGAACCCTGAAACATCCTTAATAATGGACTTTAATATCACCACCTGGCCTATAATTCCTTGCCTTTTGCTTCCTTTCTTAAGGAGTGGAGTTCCAGTCCTCCGGAACAATTGCAGAATCTAATCATTATTGAAAGATCACTACTAATTTTGCCTGACCTAGATGGACTACACCACAATTTCTTCAGATACCTATTTTAGGACCCTGGGGTGTAGTCCCATCTGGTCCAGGTGACTTGTTAACCTTCAGATCTTTCAGCTTCCGAAGCATCTTATCCTCAGCAACAGTGACTAAACTCACTTCCTCATGTCTTACTCGAATTGCTGGTTGTTGCTGGTGTTTTCCACAATGAAGTCTCATGCAAGATCCTTATTCGATTTGTTGGCCATTTCTTCATTCCCCATTACTAGTAGTATCATTTTCCAGCAGTCCGATTGCCTGTCTTTTACTCTTTATATATCTGAAAAGTCTTTTGGTGTCCTCTTTTATATTATCAGCTATTGATAGTTCATCTTTTCCTTCATTATTGCTTTTATAGTTGTCTTCTGGTTTTAAAAAGCTTCCTAATTTTCTAGGGGAAGAAGAGTGTAGACAGAGGATTGAGTAGTTAGGGTAGCAGACCCAAGATTCTGTAGATCTGAAAGAGGTACCTGGATGGTATGTTACCATCTCAAAGGAAAGAGGTCCTGAAGAGAGAATATAGGGAGTACGATAGAAAGCTAAAAAGCAGGACTTCCAGGATAGTAATCTCTGAACTGCTGCCTGTGCCACGTGCCAGTGAGAGTAAGAATAGGATGATTTGACAGGAATGCATGGCTGAGGAATTGCTGCAGGGGGCAGGGCTTCAGATTTTGGGATTATTGCAACATTAATTTCCATGTTAGTGTTCTTTCGAGAGGACCAGAATATAAAACCGAGGATGTAATGTTGAGACTTTGTAAGGCATTGGTCAGACCACATTTAGAGTATTGTGAACAGTGTTGGGCCCCTTATTTAAGAAAAGGTGTGCTGGCATTGGAGAGGATCCAGAGGAGGTTCACAGGAATGATTCTGGGAATGAAATAGTTAACATATGAGGAGTGTTTGATGGCTCTTGGTTTGTACTCACTGGTGTTTGGAAGAATCAAGGGCCTCTTATTGAAACCTATTGAATATTGAAAGGCTTAGATAGAGTGTATATGGAAAGTGTGTTTCCTATATCTAGGACCACAGGACACAGCCTTAGATTAGAGGGACATCCATTCAGAACAGAGATGTGAGGGAATTTCTTTAGCCAGAGGGTGGTGATTCTGTGGAACTCATTGCCACAGACAACTGTGGAGGCCAAGTCATTGGATATGCGTAAAGCAAGAGACAGGCAGGTTCATGATTAGTCAGAGTATCAAAGGTATTGAGGGGAGGGCAGGAGAATGGAGCTGAGAGGATTAATAAATCAGCCATGATGGAATTAAGGAGCAGACATAATACGCTGAATGGCTTAATTCTACTCCTATGTCTTATTGTCTTTATGGTTTAGCTTCCCACATTTTTTCATATATTATGCCCTCTCTTGTTTTTATGTTGTTTTTGACTTCTCCTGTAAGCAACATTTGCCTCATCATCCACTTAGAATTCTTCTTCCTCTGGGATAAACCGATCTTGCATCTTCCATATCAATCCCCAAAACTCCAGTCATTGCTGCTCTACCATCATCTCTGCTAGTGTGCCCTATTGATCAATTTTGGCCAGCTTCTCTCTCATGCTTCTTTAGTTACTTTATTATAATACTGACATGATCAATTTCAGCTTTTCCCTCTCATAGGGCAGGGTGAATTCTATCATACTATAATCACTGCTTCCTAAGTGTTCCATTTCTTTAAGCTCCCTAAGTATGCCTGATTCATTGAACAACACCAAATCCAGAATTGTGCTTTTCCCTGGTGAGCTTAACCACGAGCTGCTCTTTTAAAAAAAGCCTTTTTATAGGCATTCCACAAATTCCTCCTCTTGGGATCAAGTACCAACCTGATTTTCCCAGTCTATCTGCTTATTGAAGTTCCCCCACGACCATCATAACATTGCTGTTATTATGTGCCTTTTCTATTACCTGTTGTAATTTGTAACCCACATCCAGGCTACTTATTCGGGAGGTCTGCAGATAAATCCCATTAGGTTCTTCTTACACTTGCAGTTTCTACCCACGAGGATTCTACATCTTCTGATCCAATGTTATTTCTTGCTAAGGATTTTATCTCATTTGTTTGCTAACAGAGCTACCCCACCCTTTCTGCCCACCTGCCTGTCTTTTTGATAGGAGATGTATCCATGGATGTTTAGCTCTCATCTGTGATTTCCACTCAACCACAACTGTGAAGCCCACAACATTATACCTGCCACCTTTTATCTGTGCATTAAACTCAACGACCTTATTTCACATACTGAGTATATTCAAGTATAATAGTTTCAGTCCTGTATTCATCACCCTTCTTAATTTTGGCTCTTTGTTGTCTGAGGTTGAATTCTTATCCTTTTCTAAGCTTTATGTCTTCAGTAACCTCTCCTGAACTTTACACCCTCTACTATTTAGTTTAAAGCTTGATCCATTGCCCTAGTTATACCATTCTCCAGGACCCTGGTCCAGGCATGGTTCAGGTTGAGCTCCCTCCCTCCCCAGTACTGGTGCTATCTCCCACAAATTCAAGCCCACTTCTCCAAACCAATCTTTGAGCCACACATTTAACTCTTATCATATTAACACTGTGCCAAATTGCACTTCGCAAGCATAGAAAATAGGTGCAGGAGTAGGCCATTCGGCCCTTCGAGCCTGCACCGCCATTCAGTATGATCATGGCTGATCATTCAACTCAGAACCCTGTACCTGCTTTCTCTCCATACCCCCGATCCCTTTAGCCACAAGGGCCATATCTAACTTCCTCTTAAATATAGCCAATGAACCGGCCTCAACTGTTTCCTGTGGCAGAGAATTCCACAGATTCACCATTCTCTGTGTGAAGAAGTTTTTCCTCATCTCGTAAAAGGCTTCCCCTTTATCCTTAAACTGTGACCCCGCGTTCTGGACTTCTCCAACATCAGAAACAATCTTCCTGCATCTAGCCTGTCCAATCCCTTTAGAATTTTATACGTTTCAATAAGATCCCCCCTCAATCTTCTAAATTCCAGTGAGTATAAGCCTAGTCAATCCAGTCTTTCTTCATATGAAAGTCCTGCCATCCCAGGAATCAATCTGGTGAACCTTCTTTGTACTCCTTCTATGGCAAGAATGTCTTTCCTTAGATTAGGGAACCAAAACTGCACACAATACTCTAGGTGCGGTCTCACCAAGGCCTTGTACAACTGTAGTAGAACCTCTCTGCTCCTGTACTCAAATCCTTTTGCTATGAATGCCAACATACCCTTTGCCTTTTTCACCGCCTGCTGTACCTGCATGCCTCCCTTCAATGACTGGTGTACAATGACACCCAGGTCTCGTTGCACCTCCCCTTTTCCTAATCGGCCACCGTTCAGATAATAATCTGTTTTCCTGTTCTTGCAACCAAAGTGGATAACCTCACATTTATCCACATTAAATTGCATCTGCCATGAATTTGCCCACTCACCTAACCTATCCAAGTCACCCTGCATCCTCTTAGCATCCTCCTCACAGCTAACACCGCCACCCAGCTTCGTGTCATCTGCAAACTTGGAGATGCTGCATATAATTCCCTTGTCGAAATCATTAATATATATTGTAAACAACTGGGGTCCCAGCACCGAGCATTGCAGTACCCCACTAGTCACTGCCTGCCATTCTGAAAAGGTCCCGTTTACTCCCACTCTTTGCTTCCTGTCTGCCAACCAATTCTCTAGCCACATCAATACCATACCCCCAATACCGTGTGCTTTAAGTTTGCACACTAACCTCCTGTGTGGGACCTTATCAAAAGCCTTTTGAAAATCTAAATATACCACATCCACTGGCTCTCCCCTATCTACTCTACTAGTTACATCTTCAAAAAATTCTATAAGATTCGTCAGACATGATTTTCCTTTCACAAATCCATGCTGACTTTGTCCGATGATTTCACCTCTTTCCAAATGTGCTGTTATCACATCTTTGATAACCGACTCTAGCATTTTCCCCACCACCGATGTCAGACTCACCGGTCTATAATTCCCCAGTTTCTCTCTCCCTCGTTTTTTAAAAAGTGGGGTTACATTAGCCACCCTCCAATCCTCAGGAACTAATCCAGAATCTAAGGAGTTTTGAAAAATTATCACTAATGCAACCACTATTTCTTGGGCTACTTCCTTAAGCACTCTGGGATGCAGACCATCTGGCCCTGGGGATTTATCTGCCTTTAATCCCTTCAATTTACCTAACACCACTTCCCTACTAACATGTATTTCCCTCAGTTCCTCCATCTCACTAGACCCTTGGTCCCTTACTATTTCCGGAAGATTATTTATGTCCTCCTTAGTGAAGACAGAACCAAAGTAGTTATTCAATTGGTCTGCCATGTCTTTGTTCCCTATGATCAATTCACCTGTTTCTGACTGTAAAGGACCTACATTTATCTTGACCAATCTTTTTCTTTTCACGTATCTATAAAAGCTTTTATAGTCAGTTTTTATGTTCCCTGCCAGCTTTCTCTCATAATCTTTTTACCCTTTCCTAATTAAGCCCTTTGTCCTCCTCTGCTGTTCTCTGAATTTCTTATATGTTTCTTCTTTGGACTTGATACTATCCCTAATTTCCCTTGTCAGCCACGGGTGCACTACCTTCCCTGGTTTATTCTTCTGCCAAACTGGGATGAACAATTGTTGTAGTTCATCCATGCGATCTTTAAATGCTTGCCATTACATATCCACCGTCAACCCTTTAAGTATCATTTGCCAGTCTATCTTAGCTAATTCACATCTCATACCTTCAAAGTTACCCTTCTTTAAGTTCAGAACCTGTGTTTCTGAATTAACTATGTCACTCTCCATCTTAATGAAGAATTCCACCATATTATGGTCGCTCTTACCCAAGGGGCCTCGCACGACAAGACTGCTAACTAACCCTTTCTCATTGCTCAATACCCAATCTAGAATGGCCTGCTCTCTAGTTGGTTCCTCGACATGTTGGTTCAGAAAACCATCCCGCATACATTCCAAGAAATCCGCTTCCTCAGCACCCTTACCAATTTGGTTCACCCAATCTATATGCAGATTGAAGTCACCCATTATAACTACTGTTCCTTTATTGCACGCATTTCTAATTTCCTGTTTAATGCCATCCCCAACCTCACTACTACTGTTAGGTGGCCTGTACACAACTCCCACCAGCGTTTTCTGCCCCTTAGTGTTATGCAGCTCTACCCATATCGATTCCACATCCTCCAGGCTAATGTCCTTCCTTTCTATTGCGTTAATCTCCTCTCTAACCAGCAATGCTACTCCACCTCCTTTTCTTTCCTGTCTATCCCTCCTGAATATTGAATATCCCTGGATGTTGAGCTCCCATCCTTGGTCACCCTGGAGCCATGTCTCTGTGATCCCAACTATATCATATTCATTAATAACTATCTGCACATTCAATTCATCCACCTTGTTACGAATGCTCCTCGCATTGACACACAAAGCTTTCAGGCTTGTTTTTACAACACTCTTCGCCCTTATACAATTATGTTGAAAAGTGGCCCTTTTTGCTTTTTTGCCCTGGATTTGACTGCCTGCCACTTTTACTTTTCACCTTACTACTTTTTGCTTCTACCCTCATTTTACACCCCTCTGTCTCTCTACACTTGTTCCCACCCCCTGCCACATTAGTTTAAATCCTCCTGAACAGCAGTAGCAAATGCTCCCCCTAGGACATTGGTTCCAGTCCAGCCCAGGTGCAGACCGTCCTGTTTATACCGGTCCCACCTCCCCCAGAACTGGTTCCAATGCCCCAGAAATTTGAATCCCTTGCACCATTTTTCAAGCCACGTATTCATCTGAAATATCCTCCTATTTCTACTCTGACTAGCACGTGGCACTGGTAGTAATCCAGAAATTATTACCTTTGTGGTCCTACTTTTTAGTTTATCTCCTAACTCCCTAAATTCACCTTGTAGGACCTCATCCCGTTTTTTACCTATATCGTTGATACCTATGTGCACCACTGGCTGGCAAGTAAAAATCCAGAGAATAATTCCTTTATGGTTCTGTGTTTTAATTTAATTCATCGATTCTTAAATTCTCTCAGCAGAACCTCTTTCCTTGTTCTTCCTATGATATGTCATTGGTGCCCACATGGAACATGTAACTGGTTCTTTCCTCTCCCACTCCTTTGTAGGTCGGTGGAGATGTTCAGAACCCAGGCACTAGGCAGACAATACAGCCTTCAGGATACTTAATCCTTGCAGCAGAGAATTGTGTCTATTCCCCGGACAGTACTATTCCAATAACAACTACGTTCCTCGTCTCCCCCACCATCCCTGAATGGCTCTCTGAACCATAGTGCCACAGTTCAGTCGTTTATACTTCCTACAGCTCCCACCCCCATCCTCACATGGAGCAAGAATAAAAACCTCAGACTTGTTGGACAGCCCGAGGGCTGAGAAACTTCCAACATTACCACATGAGGCCTCCTGCCTGCCTCACCCTCTCGTCACTGAGCACTGACCAAATTCGAAGTAGTTGACCTACTGGGTGTGACTTTCTCCTGAAACACAGTGTTCAGGTATTTCTCCGCTCCCTGGTGCACTGCAGGATGTGAAGCTCAGATTCCAGCTCATCAACTTTGAGCCTGACCTACTTGAAGGACCAACACTTGTTGCAGACATAGTGAGCGGGAAACACGATGGGTTCCATCAGCTCCCACATTGTGCAACTACAAAAATCACCTGATCCTGCATCCCTGCTTTAGAGTAGGAGGCCTCAGATTCCCACTGTTTACTTAGGCCATTAACAGAATGGCCATTCATCTTTATCCTGCCCTCCTTTTATTGGCTGAACTGTCACAGACTTAGCCAATCACATGTTTCTAAAAAAGAGCAGCTGTTAGCTCTTCCTCTCTGCTGCTCTGTATGCTTCATCCGAAGAAAAGCCTTTGCGCGTTTGCACCCTGTCAAGCAAGGAGCTCCAGATCGGACAGTTCCACTCTTTTACTTTTTGACAACAGCTTTACTTAGAATCCCTGGAATCTCTTTTTTTGAAGAATCCCGCTGCTCTGATATTGATTTACCTTCCAGTCAACATTTGGTAAATGATGCTTAGCTTAGTCAAATTGATCTTCACCAATTTAGAACTATTTATTTCTATTTTATCTTTGTCATAACCACTTACAATGCTAGATCTAACTGAACTGTGATCACTATCCAAAAAGTTGCTCTTGCACTGACGCCCCTGCTCAAAGCTGAATCCAAAACTGAGCCTTCCCTCACGCACCAACATTGTACTCGGGCTTGCTACATACTGGTTTAAAAGGTTCTTTTGCATGCACTTGAGGAATTTTTTTCTATACCCTCGGCAAGGATTGTATACCTGTTAATCCTAATTTAATTGATTTGCCTCCATTATTACTGCCCTATTAATGTAGATTAACAGGAGCACCCAGAAAAAGTTACCATCTATTTTTGTTCTTCGGTTCACCATGTAGCCTCAATTCACGTTCCTTCTAATGCATGATCCCTGCTCAGAGCTGTGACTGTTTCTTTAACCAGTATTGCGATATTCCCCTCTTCCCTTGTTTAAGCAGTAGTACTCAGCTGCAATTCCTGTCCAACTTTTTGAGCTATGTTTCTGTGATAGCCACAGTGTCTTTCTTCCAAGTGTCTCTGGCTTTTGAGCTCATCTGCCTTATTCCTTATTCATTATGTTCCTTGCATTTAAGTATATCCCATTAAGCACAGTCAGAATCCTTTTATTTTGAGTGTTTTCTAACCATTGTTTGCTCTGCCTTCAAACTCAGGCACTGACTTTGAGACTTTCAATTCCAGTTCTGCTTTTCTCTCTTTTAAAGCAATGTCCAGTTTAAAGCATCCACGAGTCAAGCTGGCTTAAACCTTCCCTACAGTGCTTGCAAACCTGCCTGTGAAGATATTGCACTGCCCTCTCACAGAACAAGAGCCAGACGTTCTTATGAACTGGCAAAGAATTTTGCGACTAAACTGATTTTTTTGTGTATGTGACAAATAAAGTTATGAAAGATCAAGAGTCATATAGTTACAGGAGACTGCTATTCATGTGAGTAGTGATGGGTGATTTTGTTTCAGACCTTTAATAAAGTCAATCAAGCTTAGTGCAGGATTTGATTGTTAATATTGCTACTCATGTTCACTCGTCTCTCCATTCCCAAGTGTAAGCTCAAATGCAAATGTTTTGACATTATTTTCCTAGCGGGGAATTGACAGGATTAGATTGGTTGTTTTTTTTCACTCTGTACCCGCCTCTATTCACCAGTGACTCTTTGTATCAAGATTATCCATTCTTGTATAAAACGCCACATGGGACACAGCTGGAGTACTGCACTCAGTTCCAGTCACCGAACAGGACAGATGTGTGAGTATAAGGGAGGGTGCCCAGCTGATGCACAAGAACCTTGCCAGGGTTGGAGAATTCTACTTGTGAAGAGACTGTCTAAAATAGATCTGTGGCTTTCAAATAAAAGTGATCGAGGGGAAGTTTAACTGAGGCACATAACAGAGTTAGACAGGGTGAATATTTTCAATGACGGGTCTATATTTTCTGGACATGGATTGAATGGGTGGAGAGTTTGGGAAATTTCTTTTTTATCCAATAGTAGTGGGATCTGGAATTCACTGCCTGAAAGGAATATGATTGTAAAAACTCTTACAAAGTCACTTAAGGTATCATAACTACAAGGTTCTGGACTGAAAGCTGGGAGTAACCTGAATAGCTTGGCCTTGCAGCAGTCAGCATAGGATGGACCCTGAGGCTGCTGGGTTTTTTTGAGGGATTTTTTTGGTAAATTTATAATTCCTGCTGGTGAGATGCTAGAGATTTAAGCTCCTGATCTTTCACTTCAACCACCTTTCTCTGTCAATTAGTTCTTCCCCACGCCCGATCTCTTGTCTTTAAATGTTTCATAAGCAGGACACAATGATGATGAAGACATACTCTTTAAAAAAAAAACACTCCTGAGCTCCTATTTGCAATGTTCAGGCAGTTAATCTGAACCTTTTGGGACTTCAGGACATTGTTTGAGCATTGGCACCCACATTGCTCCTTCACAGTGATAGAAAATATTTTGTCTTATAAATATAGCAAACTAATGGAAGGCCTTAATTTTGTAAATGAAAACTAATTTCTGGTCATTTTTGGGGGAGTTTAGTTAGGAAACTGAAGTGAAGTATTTTGTTTCTAAGACACGTTAAAATCTCAGTTTCATGGACTATATTAAACCCTGTCTGTACACTTGGCGAGTGCTGGAGTTTGTCCTTTCACAGTGGAGCAACATCTCCCTGCTCAGCACTTGTCTGACCTTTGTCCGGCAGCTGCAGGTTTTAAGCCTGCACACTGCTTCATCCAACCACAGGAATGCATCCAGAGAAATGCCTAGCTGTGCAAACTGGATCAGACAAGTTTAGGGCAGTGCTGTAGCTTGCACAGGCGACCAGCATTTGTGGTGTTTGTAAACTGCCAGCTTTGAAACCACTGTTGCAGCTGCTTCCCAAGCCAGGGTTTAACAAAAAGGCAGCACCACTGTTCTGTGAGGAAACGTTTCACAAACATTGTCTGGCTGATCACGTGCTACAGTGCAGATCCAATCACGCAGAATCCTGGCAATGCATTTAATATGGCACTAATAATGGTGAAACGTTTCACATTCTCAAACCAGGACACCCGTCGGACTGTGAGGTGCCCATTGCTGGTATAAGAGCGTGTTTAATAGCTATTCCATGTTGCCTCAGTATGATTGCCACACTTTGTGGCTGTTTAACATTTTGTGCCAGTATTTCTGCAAAAAAAGAAGCATTTTGAGATGATCAGACAAGTCCCACTAAAAGGAAAGTAATATAGTGAATGCTTTAGGTGATTTAACTCCAGTGTTTTAGGTGCAGGGAAGCTTGAAGAGCAGTAGTGGTGTTTGATCCAATTGGCTACATGTGGGCATATTTTATTGGAAGTATCGAAATAACGAACCAATCATTTTGGAGGTTAGGGGTTCTATGGAATCTAGAGGCAGAGATGGAAAGAAACTTTTGTATATTAAGAAAACTAAGGGACAGGAAAGTGGGGTGAAATAAAAAATCAACTACAATCTCGGTTGGTGGAGTTAGTGCGAAGGGTCAAGTGGCCTACTCCTGATATTGTTTTGTAAGTTTTCCTCCTCCAAAAAAATCTCTTGAGTCATCTCAAAGAAAAAGGTCTTCAAACAATGGTTCTGTCGCAATACTGCGGCTTTCAGAATAAACGGGAACATCAGCTAAACTTTAACAGCCTCCGAAAGTAACATTCGTATGTAACAACAGTGTCAATACATGCAGCAACTTGCTAGAGAAAGCTACAGTTTCATTCTTGAGAACCGTAAACATAGATATTGTGGAAAGATCTGAATCAGGTAACAAACCATATTGCCATTTAAAGAAAGTAAAGTCATGTATTGAGGTTTAAAAAAGAAACTGGGCATACTCCACTTGTTTTCTGAACAGTAACCAGTCGTTTCCCTGGCTACAGTGGGCACACATATGCAATTGTCACCTCTTCCCTGTTAGTCTTATAAATCTACTGTTTCAGAACCAAAGGATGGGGCAAGACTTTCATATTCCAGATTCATTATTTGTTAGAAAGTCCAGACCAGCTGTGATACGCATAGCTATTTCTTGAACAATTCTTTTTAAGCACCGTCAAAGAGAAGCATTATGATATTTTAAATTAAAATGACAGTTTTAAGTACGTTTCACCCTGCACATGATCTTTTTTTTCTAAACTGAAGGTGCTAAAGCACAGGGAGGTGAGGTTCCAACTGCACTAGCTGCCACCCAGTCCTTCGTCTGTGACCTGGAAGTGAGTCAGAATCAGGTTTATTCTCCTCAATGCTCCTCATTGCAATGTTCCTCAGACAGGATGAAGAGGTCAATACTCCCCAATGCCATTAGGCTTTACAATTCAACCGCCAGGACTTAAGAACTTTTTAAAAGCTATTATTAATGCTTTTTGAGATAGTGATTTAGATGCATATCATATTTTTTACTGAGTTAAGTATTGTATGTAATTAGTTTTGCTACAACAAGTGTATGGGACATTGGAAAAAAGTTGAATTTCCCCATGGGGATGAATAAAGTATCTATCTATCTATCTATCTATCTATCTATCTATTATCACCGGCATGTGACGTGAAGGGCTGGTGGTTTCTTAGACCATGAAGGGCATCACAGGACCAACTAAAGCTCATGTATAGTCATACCCATTATCCTCTCCCTCTCCCTCTCCCACTCCCTCTCCCTCTCCCTCTCCCACTCCCACTCCCTCTCCCTCTCCCTCTCCCTCTCCCACTCCCACTCCCTCTCCCTCTCCCACTCCCTCTCCCTCTCCCTCTCCCTCTCCCACTCCCACTCCCTCTCCCTCTCCCTCTCCCACTCCCACTCCCTCTCCCTCTCCCACTCCCACTCCCTCTCCCTCTCCCACTCCCACTCCCTCTCCCTCTCCCACTCCCACTCCCACTCCCACTCCCACTCCCACTCCCACTCCCACTCCCTCTCCCTCTCCCTCTCCCACTCTCCCTCTCCCTCTCCCTCTCCCTCTCCCACTCTCCCTCTCCCTCTCCCTCTCCCTCTCCCTCTCCCTCTCCCTCTCCCCTCCCCCTCTCCCTCTCCCTCTCCCTCTCCCACTCCCACTCCCACTCCCACTCCCACTCTCCCACTCTCCCACTCTCCCTCTCCCTCTCCCACTCACGCTCCCTCACACTCGCTCTCCCGTTCTCGCTCCCTCACACTCGCTCTCTTGCTCTCGCTCCCTCACACTCGCTCTCTCCCTCTCCCACTCCCACTCTCCCTCTCCCTCTCCCTCTCCCACTCTCGCTCCCTCTCCCTCTCCCACTCTCGCTCCCTCACACTCGCTCTCTCCCTCTCCCTCTCCCTCTCCCTCTCCCACTCTCGCTCCCTCACACTCGCTCTCTTGCTCTCACACACTAGAGAGCATTTCGGAGAACGAGCCCTGTTTCTCTTGCTAAGCCGGATGTAACCGATTCTAGCGTCCTAATGGAGTCGGAGAGGACAGAAGCAGTCCTTTCAACCCACCATTTCCATGCCAACTCTTAAGTAGTTCTCTGTACTAATCATATTTGCTAGCACTTACTTGGTCCAGAGTAGTGTGTGTGTGTGCACTCCAGATTCCAGCCGCCCCTCTAGGTGGAAAAAAATCTTCCTCATCTTACAGAGGCTCTCTAAGCTTCTTGCCCCTTGCCCTTAACCTAAGCACTGTAGTTTTATATGCCTTAATATCTCAGTCAGTCACTGCAACTTAGTTTTTCTGAAGTGGTGCATCTACCTGTCCTTGTGGGTGGCAGACATTTTGCTGTGGCCCAGCTTGCCTCTTGTGGACAACTATCTTCCACGCCATAACATAAATAACCTTTAGCAAGCAGCATTGCTCACGATCAGGAAATTCTTTTAAAAGAACAGCTCGGAACGACAGCACTCAAATTCAAGGTGGCTGAGCTGACCATTTGTTTTGAGTCCAAGGCATTAGTTAAAGCTTACAGATGGTTAGTTTAAGATCATAAGCGGATCGCTTGTTGATGGACAGGATATGCTGCCCTGTAATTTGAGCCTGTTAAGCCCCAGTGACAAGTGGCCTTTCCACTACTGGTGGACTATGGTTGTTAGTTACAACAGAGCGTTTCTTGATTTCTTTTCAGTCCATCCCAGACAGCCAGGGTATCTTTTTTTAAATCTTTTACAGATTCATTCCTGCCTCTTATTCCTATAGCACGTCTCCCTTGAAGCAATATGATATTCACCACTGCAACAAGCTTTTGCCCTCTTATCATACATCTCCTTTTTTGAGCTCCTTCACTCTGTCTTGTCTCTCTCACTTTCTCGTCTTTCTCCCTTGTTCTCTCACTTTTTTGTTTTTCTCTCCTCTTTCCTCTTTCCTCTCTCCCCTCCGCCTTCTCTGTCCCCACCCCCTCTCCAGCATTCTGACTCCTCCTCCTCCTCCTTCCCCTCTCCCTCTTCCCCCTTTCTGCCTTTCCTTCACTCTTCCTCCCACTCCATGTCCCCATGTCTCTTTCTCTTGTCTGTACTCTCTGCTGTGAAAGTTTGTGTCCAGTGAATAGACGCAAAACCTCTCCAATAGTTGTTGGGTCAAGAATGTAGGGCCATGGATAAAATTAATTATATGTCTTAATAACATTAATTTGAAAGAGCAGAAACTTGCTTACAAGGTATTTGCAGATGTAAAGTTAATTTTCAGTTAGTATTTAGGGTGGAAATTGCATGACTGTTCAAGAATTGACTCGAGACATGCTTGAAAGAAAGGAAGAACTGAACCAGTTGGAGTGACTGTCATTAGATCTTTTCAATCATGTGGAGGAAAAATATCAACAGGGATTCACTGAGACATAAGTGTTGCTTCTTGGTGGTACGTTTGTGTGTATGTATGCATTTCTGCGATTCCCTTTCCTTCAGGCAAGAACTTACTCTCTTTGCAGTCCACCTTCAGACAACTCAACCATCGCCTACAACCATAGACCCGTACTCAACCTGCTTCTTATCTTCAAAACCTTCCAACATCAGAATCAGGTTAATCATGATGGACATGAAATTTGTTTTGCAGCCACAGTACAGTGCGATTCATTAAAAAAAGCTGGAAGTTAGAATAAGAAATATAAACAAATAAATAGTGCAACAAGTGAGCAAATTAATGAGGTAATGTTCATGAGTTCATGGACCAATCAGAAATCTGATGGCGGAGGGGAAGGAGCTGTTCCTAAAACGTTGAGTATAGGTCTCCAGCCTCCCGGATGGTGGTAATGAGAAGGGGACCTGTGGGTGGTGAAGGTCCTAATTGATAGATGCTGGATTCTTGAGGCATCACGTATTGAAGATGTGCTTGATGGCAGGCAGGCTAGTGCCCATGATGGATCTACAACCTTCTGCAGCTTTTTTCTGATCCTGTGCAGTGGCCCCTCCGTGCCAGCTGGTGATGCAACCAGTTAGAACACTCTCCACAAATCTCCTCAAATCCTAATGAAGTATGGCCGCTCTTTGTTTTTGCACCCACATGCTGGGCCCAGGAAAGATCCTTTGAGATGTTGATACCCAGGAACCTGAAGCTGTTTACCCTTTCCACTGTTGACTCCTAGATGAAGGCGGCTGTGTATTCTCCTGACTTCCCCTTCCTGAGGTCCAAACAAAAACTGTAAAGAAAATGAAAACTTTGCATTTCAACATCTGACATTGAGTGCAAGGTTTAGTTTGCAGTACAACTCAGCCAGCCAATCTACCTCAGTGTTGTATGCCTCCTCGTCATCATCTGAGATTATTCCAACAACATAGTTCATCGGAGAATTTATTACTGTGTGAGCTGTGCCTAGTCGCACAGTCGTGTGTAGAGAATAGAGGGGTGGGCGTCCTTTGGGTGTACCTACATTGAACGTCGGTGATGAGGAGATGTTATTTCTGCTCCACACTGACTGTGGTCTCCTGATGAGGAAGTAAGGGATCCAGTTGCAGAAGGAGGTACATCTCTGTGACTTTGCTGCCTCTTTATTGGCCTTTCTGTTCTTGACATTATCAAATGTATTTCTGTAGCCAGTCTGTTTTCCTCATCTCCGGGCTTAGAAATTCTGTCATGTAAACCAAAATTTTACATGACACTATGCACAATATGATTCAGTGCACTATGCACTACGTGATTCATTTTAATCTATAAACTGACACTGGATCCACATAACATGCTTCAGAAAATTCCATCCCATTCCTATCTGCATATAACATGCTTCCACATACAAGCCACTGGGTGATGGGTGTTGGACTGCATTTGTGATTGTGATATACAGTAGACCACAAATGTGCAGAAGGTGAATGGTACAAAATTCAACGGCAGGAGCAGGTCATGCCCAGAGGATAAAGATTCCAGCAGTGTGGATTGTTCACACTTCAGTCGTCTTCCTTCCACTGCACTTGCATCCTTCTCAGCAATCACTTCCTGTCTTCACCCCCCAGGCCCACACATCATTATTCTCTACCAATCCCTCAGTCAGTCCTCAAACTTCCAACAAGATACTGCTCCTTGTAATTCTCTTTGACCTTCCCTCATCATCTACCCCCATGGCCCTCTTCTCCAACTCTCCCTGTGCCGTGGTAGGGGGTGGCGGGGGAGTGAACTTCTGCTCTATGTTTGCATTGATTCCTGTTGGCCTCAAACAAAACAGGCACGGGCCCTCCACTGTACATCACCTCAGTGCATATGTTCTTACCTGGAAGAATTCTTGGATTGTCTTCTATGAACTATGGATGTCATCCAGGCTGTCATGAGTAAGGACAAGGTTGTCATCCTCAGCTCTCTGGACAGTCTCTCAGCTTTCTTACTGTTGATTTCCTCATGTTTTTAGTTTAAACCTGACTGACTGGCATCTCACTAACCCATCTGAGCACTGGTAGTCCTATAAATCTCACATATGTCTGTTGATGAGCTTTGTTTCCATTCCCCTAATTCATCCCATCTGCCAGTGAAGTCCTCGTTCAAATCTTCGTGACACTCAGGCTCAACTTTTCAAACATCTGTCTGCTGACTTTCCACCTTCCATTCTGGATAAGCTACAACTTGTTAAAAGCTGCACACATCCTGTCATGGATTAAGTCCCATTCGTCCCATCCTCTCTTTTATTCCTTCACTACTAGTTATCTGCCCTCCCTCCGTGCAAAACATTCTATGCAACAACAGCTTGCATTTGTGTAATATGTTTAACGTACTTAAATTTGCCACAACAATTCACAGTAGGAATTATCAAACAAAATTTGTTACCATGTCGTATTAAGATATATTATAGGACGGTTGATCAGAATCTTGGCCACAAAGGAGGCTTTAAGAAGCATCAAAGATGAGGGGAATAGGGGTGGAGGAGCGGTTTACGGCAGCAATTCCAGAGCATATGGCCCAAGCAGATGATTTTGAAACAGTGAAAATTGGTATTGGGCAGAAGACCAGAATTAAAGGGGCACTGAGAATGCTGGATGATTCACAGTAGCTCATTAGTTCTGGAATGCAAAAAAAAAACCTTAATGTTGGTAACATTTTTTCAAATTGCAAGGTGGTTGGAGTTTAGAAATACAGAAGTAATCCTACTATTGTAGAGGGCATCTTGTGAGAGCACACCGAGAATACAGCACAAAGTTTTGATCCCATTATTTAACAAAGGATATGCTACCATTGGAGGCATTTCAAATGAGTTTCACAAGGCAAATTCCTGGAATGACAGAGTTGTCCTATTATGAGCAGCTGAAGAAAATAGATATATAATCTTTGTATGTTAGAAGAGGTGATCTTATGGAAAATGATCAGGTCTGCAAGAGCATGATAAGATTGATGTTAGGATGTTGTCATTAGTAGGATAATTTCTCAAGAGGACAGGGCATAGAAGAAAAGGAGGCGGTCATTTAAAACTGAGGTGTGTAACAACTTCTCACAGAGGTGTGTTGGGGGGTGAGAAGGCTAGTTCATGGATATTATTTATATAGGATTGGGGAGCAGAGGGCCTTGGGGATTTGGCAGAAAAGTGGAGATGAGGTCTGCAGCATATCAACCATGGGACAGGTTTGAGAGGCTGAATGACCTACTCCTATTCCACTTTTCCTAAGCTCCCCACATCCTTAACACCCGTACCCTCTCGTTCAACAAGGTGACAATTTCTTTGTAATGAAGGTTCACACTACCCCTTTTAACTAATTTTGCTACTTTTACTCCTTTCTCCCCCTAGTCCACTCAGCCACATTATTTCTTGGGTTCTACACTGAACTCACATCTTCCTATGATTGCTGATGAGATGAGATTTTAACCATATAACAATCACAGCACGGAAACAGGCCATCTCGGCCCTCTTAGTCCGTGCCGAACTCTTAATCTCACCTAGTCCCACCTACCTGCACTCAGCCCATAACCCTCCACTCCTTTCCTGTCCATATACCTATCCAATTTTACCTTAAATGACACAACTGAACTAGCCTCTACTACTTCTACAGGAAGCTCATTCCACACAGCTATCACTCTCTGAGTAAAGAAATACCCCCTCGTGTTTCCCTTAAACTTTTGCCCCCTAACTCTCAAATCATGTCCTCTCGTTTGAATCTCCCCTACTCTCAATGGAAACAGCCTATTCACGTCAACTCTATCTCTCCCTCTCAACATTTTAAATACCTCGATCAAATCCCCCCTCAACCTTCTACGCTCCAATGAATAGAGACCTAACTTGTTCAACCTTTCTCTGTAACTTAAGTGATGAAACCCAAGTAACACCCTAGTAAATTGTCTCTGCACTCTCTCTAATTTATTGATATCTTTCCTATAATTCGGTGACCAGAACTGTACACAATTTGGTACAGTTGGTATAGAAAGATATGGAGGGCTTGAAAGCAGGAATCAAATTTTCAAAATTGATGTATAGTCCAGCCAGAGTGAGAATTGGTGAAGATCAATGAAGGCAAGGAAAGGGTTAAACAGAGTTTACCGTGACTAAGGATTGGTGTGCCAGAAATTTGGTTGACTATAAGTTTATGAAAAAAGTAAAATTAGAACCCTACTAAGAGACTGTTTGAACACTAACTCTCAGAGATAGTAATGAATGAGATCATTGGTTGGCTGACTGGTGTTGTAACAATAACCTTGCGCTCAACATCAGTAAAAGCAGGGAATTAGTTGTGAATTTCAGGAAGAGGAAGTTGAAGGAACACTCACCAGTCTTCATTGAAGGGTCAGCAATAGAAACATCAAGCAGTTTCAAGTTCCTGGGTCTCAACATCTCTGAAGATCTATCCTGAACCAAAAATAATCAAAGTTCAGAGTAAATTTATTATCAAAGTATGTGTATGTCACCATATAGAACCCTGAGATTTATTTTCTTGTGGGCATACTCAATAAATCTATAGAATGATGACCATAACAGAATCAAAGGAAGACCACTCAACTAGGGTATTCAGCCAGACAGGAGAAGACAACAAACTGTGCAAATACAACAATAATAATAATAAATAAGCAATAAATATTGAGTACATGAGATGAAGAGTCCTTGAAAGTGAGTTAATTGGTTGATGGAACATTTCAATGATAGGGCAATTGAATTTGAGTGCAGTTATGCCTTTTGGTTCAAGAGCCTGTTAGTTTAGGGGTAGTAACTGTTCCTGAAGCTGGTATTCTAAGATCTGAGGATCGTGCACTTTCTTCCTGATGGCAGCATCAAGAAGAGAGCATGTCCTGGTTGGTAGGGGTCCTTGATGATGGATGCTACTTTCTTGCAATAGATGTGCTCAATGGTCGGGGGGTGTGGTCTTTACTTACGGTAGACTGGGCCGTATCCATTGCTTTTCCTCGGATTTTTCATTCAAGGGCATTGGGGTTTCCGTAATGATGCAATTACGAAGAAAACACACCAGAGGCTATATTTCATGAGGAGTTTGAAGAGATTTGATATGTAACAAAAGACGAACAAATTTATACAGATGTACCTTGAAGGCATTCTAACTAGTTGAATACGCCATCTGGTATGGAGGGGCCACTACACAGGGTCAGAAAATACTGCAGAAGGTTGTAAACGCAGCTAGCTCCATCGTGGGCATCAGCCTCTGTATTTTAGAGGACATCTTAATGATGGATGCCTCAAAAAGGTGGCCTCCATCATTAAGGACCTCACCACCCAGCGCATGCCCTCTTCTCATTAATACCATTAAGGAAGGAGGTACAGGAGTCTGAAGGCATGCACTCAACATCTTAGGAACAGCTTCTACCCCTCTGCCGTCAGATTTCTGAAAGGTCCATGAACCTGTGCACACTACCTCACTATTTTTGCTCCTTTTATATACTACTTACTTTTTATATATTTCTTATTGTAATTTGTGGTACGTTTTATGAATTACACTGTACTGCCACCACAGAACAACAAATTACACAGCATATGTAAAACTGACTCTGATTCAGAAGACATGGATAAAAAGTTCACCAGTAATTGACATAGTTCATGTTAGAGTTGGAAGTATTGGTCTTAGTGGTGGAGCAGAAAGTGGATATCAGAACTCTTCTGATTTAAAACAACCAATTAGAAAAGGTGAAAACATAAGTACCAATCTATGCAGAGAAAAAGAAACTTAACTTACCCCGTGGTAAAGGTAAAAAATATTAAACTTAGTAAATGGTCGTGACTCACCTTTTTTATAGATTGCCAGGTCAGATCACTACCACCTATTACATTGATGTAATTTTTGTGGGTGGGTGACTGATGTTATTTATATGTGTTGCAAATTGCATATGAACAACATTTATTTCAGCCGCACCATTGCTACACACTTCTAGATTTCATAGGGTTGCCATGTTCAGGATTCGCTGTTGGGTTTGAAGAAAGTGTAGGTGGTGATGTGCATTGGCGCATAATTGGAAGAGAAGGGAGAGAACTGAGAACGTCATTGGATTCCATGCAATTACAATGCTGCCCTTGTACAATTTTGCATTCCAACGGCCAAATGTAAGCACATTAGCAGTTTAATGGGAAAACGGAACATGGTAGGAATTAAGTGGTGAAGTATCATGGGCTAAAAGAGAGTACAACATCCTAGCTTTAAAAATATCTAGTTGCAAAAGTGCTCACAGTTACAAACTGAAACTTTGTCAGTGTGGCTGAATTCTATTTAATAATATCAATGCTTTCTTCTTGTTTATTTTTTGGTACACTCTCCAGCCAAGGTGCATAATTGGTTTTGCTTGCCAGTGGCTACATGTGTAAATATACTGGGTGTATTCCAGTTCACTAATACTCTGCAGGAAAGATCACTCTACCAATTTCCCACCACAGTTCCTTCAAAAATGGTGTCAGTGATTGAAGAAAATGGCCATTCATATCCCTTGTTCTTCTGCTGGTGCTATAGGAGGTGATGTGACGATATTGAGAGTACCCATTCTACAGTCCAATACTTAAGCTAAGGCCTTAGTTTTATGCCTATAGGTTTATATGTCTTCTCACTTTAGGGAGGTTATACTATATCAATCTATATTTCAAACTCTAATGTGCTTAGCCACATTTGTCTCTTTTCTGAATGAGTTTAGCTGTCAACAATCACTATTGTGAGCATTGGCCCATCCTCCCAACCAAGGAGGAGATATTTCCAGCTAACAAAGCAGATTAAATAGTTATTTTATTTTAAATAAAGCACCTTTGTTTTGAGGGGTAATTCTATCAGAAATTTCTACAAAGGATATCCAACCGAAGTACAATCCTTGCAAACTAGAAAATCCTAACAATGAACATGTCGTCTGTCATGAAAAGAAGGCTCTAGGAAGAGCTCCTTCGTGGGTCAAGGCTGAGCAGTGGGCTCCGTGTCTACATCTCTGCAACAGCTCTCCATCTTTCCTGCTTTCTAATATTTATATCTTTTTTTGGCAGCCATCTAGTGACAAACTCATCTGCATGTGATGTCTTCATGACTGCATTGATCAGATTGAATGGCAGGACCCTTAGGTTAACAGACAACATTGTTTCTTCTGATTAGGTTGTAGTCTCATTTAAATCAACAGTAGGCTTCCTGAGCCTGGACAGCATTATTTCTCAAGAGATTGGCTAAATAGCATGAGTTAAACATTCACAGTAAACATCTTGAACCTTGAACAGATTTTTCTGGTGTGCTAAAAGTCGAGTTCAGCAAAACACTTCCTGACCCTAGGTAGTGAATATCCGTCATAGTGATTGGTTGATTCAATTTTCCTCTATAAACCCTGCCTTTACTTATCCCTTCACACCATGGAATCTCAGCTCCATAAGACCATAAGATATTGGGGCAGAAGTCAGCCATTCAGCCCACTGAGTCTGCTCTGCCATTCAATCATGGGCTGATCTAATTCTTCCAGTCATCCCCACTCCCTGCTTTCACCCCATACTGTTTGATGCCCTGGCTAATCAAAAACCTATCTAGATAGATAGATAGATAGATAGATACTTTATTCATCCCCATGGGGAAATTCAACATTTTTTCCAATGTCCCATACACTTGTTGTAGCAAAAACTCATTACATACAATACTTAACTCAGTAATAATATGATATGCATCTAAATCACTAATTCAAAAAGCATTAATAATAGCTTTAAAAAAAAAAAGTTCTTAAGTCCTGGCAGTTGAATTGTAAAGCCTAATGGCATTGGGGAGTATTGACCTCTTCATCCTGTCTGAGGAGCATTGCATCGACAGTAACCTGTCGCTGAAACTGCTTCTCTGTCTCTGGATGGTGCTATGTAGAGGATGTTCAGGGTTTTCCATAATTGACCGTAGCCTACTCAGCGCCCTTCGCTCAGCTACCGATGTTAAACTCTCCAGTACTTTGCCCACGACAGAGCCCGCCTTCCTTATCAGCTTATTAAGACGTGAGGCGTCCTTCTTCTTAATGCTTCCTCCCCAACACGCCACCACAAAGAAGAGGGCGCTCTCAACAACTGACCTATAGAACATCATCAGCATCTCACTGCAGACATTGAATGACGCCAACCTTCTAAGGAAGTACAGTCGACTCTGTGCCTTCCTGCACAAGGCATCTGTGTTGGCAGTCCAGTCTAGCTTCTCGTCCAACTGTACTCCCAGATACTTGTAGGTCTTAACCTGCTCCACACATTCTCCATTAATGATCACTGGCTCCATATGAGGCCTAGATCTCCTAAAGTCCACCACCATCTCCTTGGTCTTGGTGACATTGAGACGCAGGTAGTTTGAGTTGCACCATATCACAAAGTCCTGTATCAGTTTCCTATACTCCTCCTCCTGTCCATTCCTGACACACCCCACTATGGCCGTGTCATCAGCGAACTTCTGCACATGGCAGGACTCCGAGTTATATTGGAAGTCAGATGTGTACAGGGTGAACAGGACCGGAGAGAGTACGGTTCCCTGTGGCGCTCCTGTGCTGCTGACCACTGTGTCAGACCTACAGTCTCCCAACCGCACATACTGAGGTCTATCTCTGCCTTAAACACACCCAATGACTTGGCCTCCACAGCCACTGTTGACAATAAATTCCTCAGATTTATCACACACCGACTAAAGTAATTTCTGTTTCTCTGTTCTAAATGGATGTCCTTCAATCCTGAAGTCATGTCCCCTTGTACTAGACTCCCCTACCATGGGAAATAACTTAGCCATATCTAATCTGTTCAGGCCTTTTGACATTCAGAATGTTTCTCTGAGATGCCCCCTCATTCTCCTGAACTCCAGGGAATACAGCCCAACAGTTGCCAGACATTCCTCATACCCTTTTATTCCTGGAATCATTCTCAGGAATCTTCTCTGAACCCTCTCCAATGTCAGTATATCCTTTCTGAAATAAGAAGCCCAAACTGCGCACAATACTCCAAGTGTGGTCTCATGAGTGCCTTATAGAGCCTCAACATTCATAGTAAACATCTTAGTCCCAGATGTTGTGGTGATAATCTGGCCTATCAACATCAATGCAGCCCCAAGGATACATTGCATATCTTGTTGGTGCTTGGAGGATAAGATATATTACATTTCAGATCATTAGAAAATCCACACAAAAGCCTATTTTTACTGATGCACCTGCTCATTGTAAACTTTATTTGCAATAGACAGTGGAACTGAAACAAACAATTACCACAATATTGTATCCAGCATCACCTTTACTCACTCGGGGAAACGCCAGGTTGTTTTGGTGCTATTTGAGAAAGATTTCCATTGATGCATATTGTGTTAGCTTTATACGCATTGCATAAATGAATGCCCTATAATTTCAGAAGTATCATACACACAGCAGTAGATGAAGTTATGTGTGTTTAGGAATTCACCTCCAATCAACAATACTATATAATTGCATTGATGCATTATACCCTGCCTACGAAATGTATTCAGTTGAAGTTAAGGGAATGAATTTAAGAGGCAGAGAGCACTATCAACTGGAGGCAAATTCCTAGGCAACAGTGATTCTGAAATTCTCTGGGAATTAAATGAACCAGCTGCCATAATTCCATTTATGCTCTTTCTCTGGGGGTTCATCCAGCCTCAAGCCTGAATAATGCCAGAATTTCATGATCATTGTCAAACAATTGGGGAATGTTTAATGCTGATAGTCCTGTAAACAACCTGTTTATGGCAAAAGGCTTGTTATTAAGTTCATATGGATTTTTCTTGGTTCTTGAGTGAAACTCCAAAAAAAAATCCTATTAATTTAATAAGCTTCTCTTCACAAAGGAAGATACATTTGATTTCCTATATCCAAGCATGAATCTTTAAGAGTATGAGAGGCACACCACAGCAATATGCTTTGGGCTGTTATGTTCTTTTGGGGTGTCATCAAGTTGGAATGAATAACATTCTGGTGATTAGATGCAACCTTATGAACCATTATCTGAACAGGCTCAGCAATATTGTGAGCTTTACAAAGTATTGTGATTTCTGTAGCGAGAAGTTGTTGATTGAAAATCCAAATTCAAGTGGAATCTACTTTAATGGCTTAATAATTCATTGCTTATAACCTAAAGTAAAAGATAATTCTCTCTTCATTTCCAATAACTTCATGGCCCTGCTGATTGTAATTTCTGTATCCTCCAGATGTTCAGCCTCGCTCACTGTATTGCTGAGCCTTCAGATGTTGGTATGCAGAGCTCTAAAGATCGATCTGTAAACCTCCCTCCTTCTCTCCCCCCCTCTCTCTCTTCCCATCATTTCCTCCTCTCTCCTGTCTCCCCTTCTGTCTTCCAGTCTCTCTCCCCCACTCTCTCTCTACCTCCACTCTTTTCCCTTCTCTCTCCCACCCTCTCTCTTACTCCCATTCTTTTCTCACCACTCTCTTTACTGTTGCCCCTCCCTCTGTTGCCATTCGCTCTAATCACCCTCCCTCTCTGCCTCCCCATTAATCTCTCTGTAACCTTCTTGTCTGAAGAACATACTAAAGATGTTTGCTCTCTGCTACAAATTGCTCCAACACAAAACACGCCATCAACTATTATAGTAGTGACGATATCTGTTCCAAATGGGAGTCCTGGATCACGTGGGGCTACTGTAGTGTCCTGTGTACAAAGGGCAGTGCATGTGCTCTGCCATCCCAAAGGAATTGGTAGTATCCAAGCATTCTCATGGAGATTGTATCTGCATTTATTTGGCAAGTGAAGCATATTACTTTGAAGTAGTTTACTAATCTGTAGACAAAACAAAAAACTCACTTGGAAGAGGTTGGAAGTAATGGAAGCTGATTGGTACGCTTTGAACGGTTTTAAGTAGAGAAGCCTTTATCTTAGTAACTTGTAGTAAAAATGAGTAACAGTCCTTTTCCCCTATGCAGCTATGAATCAGTTTAACTGATAAACCAAGTGGCCATCTTATGACCCAGGTTTGAAATGTAAGACAAGAAGTAACATAGACTAAGATAGAATGATGCAAAAGGAGCCAGTTTTGATTTATTATGAAGACCCTGTCCACTTCCAGTGGGTGCTCTTGTTCTTAAATGGATTTTGTTGCAAAAAGTGAACAGGGGCAAACAAGAAGCAGTTACCGTAGGTGGTACTTTTACTCTATTCCCTCACTCCCTTAGGGCAAACAGGGGACTATGTGAAGAAAATTAGATTAAATGTTAAGCAAAGAAATGTAAGCATAAATATAAAAATATGGAGTAAAACACTGATGATTTAACAGTGGTTGAATGGATGTAAAAAAACTTTTTCACATTTATGTTATTGATCCTAATTCTACATGCCTCCTCCCATAATTAGTATAATATAAACAAGTTTGTCCATTATGCTGACCTGCGTTCTTCCCTCATCCTACATTGCTTGAAGCTGGATACTCTCTTTCTCCGTTGTTGTGGTTCGTGCCAACGTAGTTGCTTTTAGCCCTGGCATAATGAAAGTGTTTAAAGCGGGTGAACTGCCCATGGCTGTAAGGGGAAAAAGGATGCCAGGATGGTTCCACTGTTGGTCAATGGCATCCTGCTGTAAAGTGCTAGACTTGTGGGTGTCAGATTAGAATGCCATATAGAATACCTCTAGTGCTCAAGTAATCAACTGAGCAGTAAGCATCCAATTGGACAAAGTTAGCAGCTTTAAGGCAGGGGAGAAAAATGAGTGACAAGATTGTTTCAATATCATTGTACTGCCCCTGGTGAGAGTTACAAGAAAGAGGCTCACTTAGAGGGCTATCTGTGCTCAGTTGGGTCTTATGCCAATGGAAGACAATGCATCAAAGTTCATGTATATGGCAGCTTCCAGAGTTTGACTTTCCATGGGTTGGAAGAGCAGCCATTGATTATGGAAAACACAGTCTTTTTTTAATTATTGACGTTTAAATAATGCACTTGCCTTCCTCTTGCTCGCTATGTTTCTGTTGCAGGCCGTCTTCAATATGGACCCATCAGTATTGTAGTGCCAAGCATAGGAAAAGCTCATGGCGTCTAGCTTAGTATTTTATGTGAGACCTGTCATTGGTGCAAAGGTGTTAAGTATCAATTAATTACTGAGCATTGGAATGTACTCGGATTCAAAGCTAAATAGATATTTTTCATTATTATATTTGAACCTTTCTCTTGTCTTTTCTATACCTCTTTCCCTCTCTGCATTTCACTTTCTATAATTAGTTTACGCCTAAGTCATGTTATTTCCTCTTTTTGTTATTCTTTCAGTTCTTTATATTTTAATGCTGAAAAGGTTAGATTGTTGCTACATTTTGCTGGGCAAATAACAGTTCGCAAGTAGAGTAATTGTTGGGTGAAAAATGTTTAGATCTGATGGACGAAGAAGTGATCTGGGTGGAGGGGTGGAGATACGTCTCTACCAAAGGAGGTGTAAGGCACTCCTTCCCTCCGCCAGCCTGTAGGTTACCCTTGGGCAAGGTGTAGCACCTGCTCAGCCCCTTGATCAGGGTCACGTGAAGCCATGGGGCCAGGTGGTGTATGAGCAGCTGGTGCATATCACAAGTCCTAGTTATGTGACCACTGATGCCAGGCAGACGATCTCTGAAGAGTATAATGACTGTGGTCACCCATCTTGTAAGGTCACTGCCCAGAAGAAGGCAATGGAAAACCACTTCAGTAGAAAAATTTGCCAAGAACAATCGATGGTCGTGGAGACCATGATTGCCCACGTCATACAACACGGCACATAATGATGATGATCTAGCAAATCCAATTATTTGTGAATGGAGCAAAATGCTGCTGTTCTGTAATTTCTAGTCTAATACATTTACATTGGAAATTTCATATTGAAAGCAAGTGTGCTTAATACTGTCATTATTTTTAACTGAAAAGATTTTTGGGATGCATCTGAGATGGCTTTGCTGAAGGATGCCTTCTCTGCCGATGTTGCATGTTGTTAGTAGTACACTAGATTTTATTTTGTGTACTGGTTCCTGGATAGAGTCTTCTGTCTTGTTCCCAGATAATTTGATTTATTTCCAATTGATCAGACATATTTCTTTGATGCGAAACCTTAGTTACTCATTCATGTAAGTGAGATTTGTGGGTGAAAGTATTATTTTCAAGATTGTATTTATAAATGTATGACAAACATCAGGAAATACTTCCTTACACAGAGGAACAATCAACATTGATCATACGATTATTTGGTTCTGAGAGACTAGAATAATTCATGAACCAATCTTCTTGCATTAACCCCTCAAATGTTCAACCTCGCTTCACCATTTCAATATAAACTCTTCTTCCCTCTTTGGTTCTTCAGCCTTCAGGTTCAAAGGTCCATTTTATTATCAAAGTATACAACTCTGAAACTCTTCTTCTCTGGGAAGCCATGAAAGCAAGAAAGAAAAGAAAATCAGCACATTCATCAGCCCCCAACCCCCACTGCCCATTAAAAAATCAAACAAAAATGGAACAGGCTCATCAACTCCCAAAGCCCTCCTCCCATACAAACACGGAGCAAAATGAATCACGCACATCGACTCACAAATTCCTTCTCCTGCACGGGAAAAAAACAAACAAAACGGATCAGACACATCAACCCCCAATAGTATTAATGTTAGTCTTCAACAGCGAGGTATTCCTACTGTGGGAATCTTAAGGTAATAGAGGGGGAGCTAGGGCTAAATTAATACTCATTAATTAGTCATTGACTAAATTAATTGTATTTGTACTACAGGCTTTTGTATTGTGCCTGCTTATAAGGGGAGACAATAATGAGTGAGAAATTCATGGGCTAGCATACTAAGCTTTCAAATATGAGGTCTTGTCCATTTCTAGCTGAGACTTATGAGATGGAAAAAGTGCCTCATTTTCTTCGACAATTCAGCGTGAAGTTACTTAGGTAACTGAAGTACAGGACTTTCAACTTTTCTGGCCACCAGTGATCTAACTAGCAGGCACAGTTTCTTTGGTGGCTTCTATGATCCTTCCTAGGCCACGGTGACTTGGAACGGAATGATGAAATTATGGATCAGCACACTCTACTAATGATCTGATGGAGACCGTTGTCACGCGCCTCAGGGGAAAGTACTTTAGCTGAAGCTGTTGCTCTGAATGGCTGCATGGGGTTCCCTGCTGGAAAGTGCACATGTATGAAACAGAATTTTGCTTAGATACCACATAGCCCCTTCCAAAGACGGTCAATGTGAAGGTTCACACAAATGCAGATTACACATATTTAATGGCAACTCGGGAGATTATATATAGAATGAGAAATGAAATATTCCAGGAGTAATTTTACTTCTTACAGTTACCTTATTGCCATCTTGCTGATACATAGAATGTAGCAGTCCTGATATTACAGTGCATGTGGTGGCATTAATATCAATTTACAAAATCCAGTGAGGCTTAACATTGTACTGTTGGGCTAAAAGTATACAATTTAATGATTAAATGGATTCACTTAACCCCAGCCAAGTTTAAAAATCAAACTAGTTATATGACAATCATTCAGTCAGGAACTTATTGAATACATTGGGTAAGATCAGTAGCATTGAAGAAGATTTATGAAATATTATTTAGAAACGTCTAAGTTAGATGGAGTTTTTATTCCATTCTGGTGCACGTAGAGGAATTGTGCACATTTTCCACTGCACCTGCAATAAATCCTTTGGGTTTCAGCTTCAATTCAAGCTTGCTGATAAGAGCGACACGGGGAGGGAAGGAATGCCATGTTGCAACTGGTACAAGTCAACCGAGTCCTTGAATTAAATGCTTTGTCATCAGGACCCTCCGTGGTGACAGAACATTGGTGAAACTAACAGTTACTGCTAGGAGACTGACCAGGACACTTGCTGAAGGATAGACTCTACATATGAAATGAAATCAATAGCCTGGGATGAAGAGGAAAGGATGACGCTGGAAACATAAATGAGAAAGATAACCATCTTTTACTTCAACAAATAGAAAAATATTACAGGTAAATTAAACGTCATGTTCAATTTTACAATAGATAAAAAAAGTTAGTTATCTCCTATGTAATTGTGCATAATAACATGACATCACTAGAAAAGTAAAAAAAATCTGGATTGTCTTCCAAACAGGCTAATAATGAGCAATGGTGCAGTATGTGTAAAAGATAATCACTGGCTTAAAATTAACATTATCATTGATTCTTCTAAGCTGCATTGTCGATATATTAGTATCTGATTGTGCCTTTCTGTTTACAGATTTTAGAGCAACTGGCCACCAAACTTCATCGATATGTCAGTCCAAGGATCCTCCATCAGATCAGTACTGTGGACAGGCAGCTCCTGAGCTACAGAAGAAGATGCTTTCCCGAGAATTCTTGCGCAAAAAAAAAACTTTCTTTGTCTTTGAGCAAACGGAATAGCTTTGTCCCGTAGTAGAATGGAAAGGGGATTTGTTAGTGTTTCACCAGCGTGGTGAACAGATATTGGTAGGATATTGTGTGCTTTGCCTACGGTATAGCACCTTGCAATGCGACCCATTCAAATTGCTACTTAGCAGACGTTGGTGGGGGTGCAAAATTGTATCTGCTGGTATCTGCTCGCGTGATCTCCCAACTTCTGTTATAGATCATAATGTCTGTGGCAATCTGGCAGGGTCTTATGAAGGATCAAGCATCAGGAGAAGATTCTGTCGTACGTTGTCAACACATAGCAGATGCTGTCCCTCTTGCAGCCTGTTTGTAACTTCACCTTACTACAGATTCTCTGGCTTTCAGTGACTCATTGCTCTCTCCCGAGTTGCTGAAATCTCACGGACCAAAAACAGCAGAATTACTTGAAAAGTGACTCATCAAGAAGGCAAGAAGGATGTCTTACAATTAATGATGTGTCATGAAAATACACAGCACTAGAAATTAAGAAAGACTATTAAAGTGACAGATAGGTATATGCAGATCAGTCACAGTTGATTTATTTACGGGGGGGCTTTTCAGTGTATTATATATTGCAATAAAATCAAGTCAAAACCAGTTTTAAACTATTAAATAAAGTAAAACAAAGTGACAAAAGTTAATCACCCTGTTCTCCTTTATTATGTACAGTATCCTGTCTGCCACTCCTCCATGCTACATTCTGTTGGAAAAACTAAATAATTCTAATTGTCTCTTATTAATATAAGTTAGCATTGCAGTGGTCAAAAATTCAAGTTGTCTTGCTTGATTGGTGACATTTCTATATTACAAATGAATATAGAATATTAAGTCAATAAATGCAACTTGATATAACGTGCCTTGTTATATTGCTGTTTTGAATATACCAGGGATATTATTGAATTCCCTGAACAGCTGTGTTTTATTTTATTGCAATAGAGGATAAGTCTATAGTTTACTCCACATGGCTACATTATGCTGCTGGGATCTCTACTTATTAGATTTTATTAGATTTACGAAGAGTAATTAATGGATTAAGTGGCTTGGCTGAGTTATGGCATGCATTCTAGTACAGACAAATGTGAAGTCATCTGACTGGTGACTCAGACCTGTTCCCCCCCCCCCCACCCCCACCTACCTCCACAGCAGGAGTCTTTGCACATGGGACCTGTCGCCCAGGGAGAATTAGTGTACGAGAGACCTTGTCCCAGTTAGAGTCTGTGTACATGGACCCATCCCCATGGAAGAGTCAAAGTTCATGGGACCCTTCACCCAGGGAGACTCAATACGGTCTTGTTAGGTATCGTTACCTGTGATTTTATGGCTCCTGTGTTATCGGCATACTCCGTATGTTCAGCATAGGGTGTCAAAAGTTGTCCCTAAGACCCAAGATATACAGGGTTGCACTGCAGAGATATTTCAAATCCTCTATTAATGATATTAGACAAGAATTCCTCATCTTTCAGCCCATTTTACTCTCATCCTGCGTTTTGATTCTGCTGTTGGCCTATTCATGCTTCTGTGCGGCTGGCGCTGTGGGTGTCAGTTTGGTGAGATGGTCCATTGGTGTTGTTTATGACCAGGTTTATGCAGTCTGTTCCCTAAGCTGAATAGTATTTGATAATTTCAATTTGTTAAGTCAGTTCCATTTTCGGCAAAGCCTAATCTCAACACTGGTACTGTAGGAAAATGCAGCCAAAGTGGTTCACGTAAAAACATGGGAGACTGAATTTGCTTATAAGGTGAATTTGTTTATAAGATGGAGGAGAGTGCTTTGAGGCAGAAACAGAAAGAAACTGGAAGAATGAAATGAAAGTTGTGAATATCTTGAGGCATCTAGATTTACTGAGATTTTCTGATATTTACTACAAATCCTGCCATTACTCATTGTTTCATTACTAAATTGATCTATTTTATTCCATCAGTTTGTTTTGTTTATGAGAATTTTTAATGATCACTGTCTTTTATTTGGTGAATTTTGCTCTCCTGTCATCCATTTTCCTCTTTGAGTGGACATGATTAACTGATGCAAGCTCCACACTGACATTGCCTGTAATGAACTGCAGGCAGGCAGAGGAATCTGCAATTCATTGGAACAGCTCAATACCACATCATGTCTACGTGGTGGACCGGCCTTCAGAACTGATGGTTTCGAATGACAGGCAGGACTGTGTTTGGGGATTTATTATACTAATTGTGAGTCCAGTCCACTCCTAGTATTGTTCATTATGCACACAATTGCAAATCCTTAAGATTTCTTTTAATTCTGAGGGGATAAACATCAGTCTCAATAACCAAATAACCAGTTTGTTGTCATTCACCATTCTTTGGTGAAAACAAAACTTTCTCCCAATTACAAGATTGGGTACATGACATGTTAAGAATGCCAGCAATTAGTAAGAGCTGTATTTTAGCTGAAAATATACTGTCGTGTGATCTACAACTGTAGCCCCAGAAGATTCCACACTTGGCTGTAGGATCTCCTTTGTCTGACAGATTCAGAACTGTATGTTCACTCTTCTGAGTCCTTCAAGAAATCCTGCTGAATTTGCAGTACTTCAGATCTGTTTCCTTCACAGGCAGTGGCGGTGAAGAGAGAGCGGCATTACCAATGCTGAAATATTATCCCAGGCTGGTTAAATACTTACGTACAATTATTGTAATTGTTGGGGAATCATTCGTTTGTATGGTAACAAGTTGTAGACATTATATGAATAATGTAGGAGAAACTGTATTCTGTACAGCTGACCAAATAGCTGCATGACTTGGATGTATAAGTGGATCAGAGACCAGAATTTTGCATCTAAAAAGAAGTTTTTAGGAGTACATTTACATGAAGTGGAAATTTTTTTTTCTCCGTTCTCTTTCGTTAATGATCTCCCCTGATTCTCCACACTTCTGAAATTGAATATGCTACATACTTGTTAGCTATTGTCCCTCTTGCTTTTCTGTTTGGATGATTCTAAATGCTATTTGCTAACTTTTGTTACTTGCACGTTTTTTTTCTCTCTCTGCACGTTGGGCGTTTGTCGGTCATTTTTTTTATGGGTTCTTTTGGGGTTCTTTGTTTTGTGGCTGCCCATAAGGAGACAAATCTCAAGGTTGTATAATGTATACATATTTTGATAATAAATGTACTTTGAACTATAAACTTTGACTTGCTCTCCATATCTAACACTACTGAGATAGGGAGCCCGTCGTACTCTGTTGCATAATGCAGCGTGTTGGTTGCAGCAGGACACCCTGGAAGAGTTAGCAGTAGGTTGGACAATCTGCACTTGATAATAGTGAATTGTATAATGTATCCTCAGAGTTTTTGTTCAATGTAGGCACTGGAACAGGGGACAAGTAGTAATGAATTTGTGTGATTTGCCCCAAAATTCAGGTTGGAAAAGTAGGAATCAAAATGAAACTAGCAACAGTGAAGGGGCAAAGTTCAAAATTATTGAAAGGTCACAAGAACGTGTGCTGACCTCAGAGGTGTTGATGGAGTGATTATTCTGCTGGGTGTACAATTACTCTTTTGCAAAGTGTAACCACTGAACAGTTTGCTTATTTTCATATGACACAAAGTTCTGTAGGGAATGTTCCATTAATATTTAACTGTAAACAAACAATAGTCCAGTGTGTGTCAAGTACTGTTGCTCCTCCTATAATTAATGGAAGTGTGTGTGTGTGTGTGCGTGTGTGTGTGTGTGTGCGCGCGCGCTACAGTAGCTGACAAAGGTCAGCCCACAGGCCATAATGTTGCCACAGAAGCTGCAGTAAAATAACGAAGGCATACGGGGACATATTTGTGAGACAAGCAGCTTATTAGTTCATTAGACAATGCAGCTGCCGCCAGGCCTATCTCTTACTGATATGTAAACCTTGTTCATAAAATGGAATGCAATCACTCAGCCTGATTTCAGGTGTCCATAGACACCCCAGGAGGCTTTCACTGGTGCTGTGCTGAAATCCACAATAATCTAATTATGTAGTCTCTCACTGAAACCTCTGCAGTGGCATTCTTCATTGACTAGTGACCTGCTGTGGGAATGGTTATTGCCAAGTTCACTCAAGCCATACCGAATTCATTTATCTTTCCTCCCCATCCACTCATACTGAAATATTTCCACGGAGAGCTTGGCCTTAGGTATACAACACGATATAGAGCTAACAGCCCCAAGCACGAGAGCATGAGCAGAATCATGCAATACAGCAATATAGAATGGTACATTTTAATAATGACATCCAGTGAAAGAGCTATTAAACTTGGTCCTATTTCCCTTCTATTTCTATGCATCTTTTAAATGTGTTCATCTACAATTCTTTAAAGAGGATAAATGTGTAATTCATCCAAACTGTTCCAAGCAGCTGATTCTTCAAATTTTCTTTATAAGATTACAGAAATTCTCTTTTATCTTTTAAGGATTTTACATTTATTCCAAAAATGAAAATCAACCGATCAGTGGAAGTCCAGTAGTTTTGATACATTCTATATAATTTTCATCACCCAGTTAGATTATCCTTTATCTGTCTTGCTATGGTATAAAGAGCTGCTTTTTATTACCTAATAATTAAAGCCCCTTATCCCTCACATTAGCAAACCTTTTCTTTGTCCTTACTCCCTTCCAAAATACAGTAGTAGCATAGTAAAATAGAGATGAATTTCTTTGGGGGAGGGGAAACATATATTCAGTGCAAATAAAATCTTCCTTCTGCTTCATTCCAAACTTAGAAGGGAGTCAGTTTAATTTCCAGAACTATGTGTATTCCATTTCCCACACTGGCCAGTCTGTAGCTACTGAGAACCTGACAACCTGATGGAACCCGATTGTACAGACAACCACAGTTCATCCTTGTGGCGATCACAATTCACCACCAAAAAATCCAAGTTTAGAGGATAACAATTCACTTCCATGGAATTTATATAGAAATAACCAAGTAAATAAATGGAAATATTATTTTCTTTCTCAGTGCATGCACAGATAATGTGGCTTTATATTATGGAAAATGCAATATAGTTTTGCAGGAATACAATTCTCTGTAATGTGAGGAGTATCTGTATTGTAAAATGTTTGGGTTTGGGATGAATTTGGTATAACAGTGTTTCAGCTAGGTCACAATGATTTGCTTAGCGTTACTGCATGTGTGGTCTGACTTTGGTCAATACTTGGAGTTTCACTCTCGAACAGAGTGAAACAAGCAGATCAGTTGCATGTCTGGGGTTGGTATATTGGGTGATTCAAAAATGATGTATAACTGTGACTACGGTCGCTCACAGGTTTACCATGGTCGGGTCAGTTTTGTGTCAGATTAACTTTATACCAAAGCAGACCTCTTACTCTGAATGACATTGACTACAAGTCCTGCAAATTGGGTCGTTTCATGCTGCTAACTCAGGCATATGCGGAATAAATTGAGCCTAAACCTGTTCCACATAACGCCATTACAACAGCACCAGAGGCACTTTGATATCAGAACTGGTAAATGGCATTCTACACATGATGCCACCAAATTCATTCCTCCTTCTCCTCCCCACTCCTCAAATCCAACCCCTTAAAAGTAGAGCCGTAACTGGATGATACATTGGTCAAAATATTGATCCGTTTTTCAATCAACTTCAGATTTGAGACCTGCTCCCTCTGCTGGCCATAAATCCCAGTAAGGTCTCAAATGGGTTTAAGCACAAAAATTATCGGCCAGCCTCAGTCAAGAATGAATTTGGGACAAGTGGGATCACTGCCGTGACAGGGCAATTAATGGAAGCAGGAACAAAGGCACTTTGGCCCTGAGAATTGCAAGTCAAAGCATCCAGTGGCTATTTGAATCAACATTACTGATCCAGACCATTGCCTCATAGGTAATAGGATGGAAAGGAAAGCCAAGATGGGTGGAGGACTGGGAGAAGAAGGCACATCCTTCAGATTAGACATGGTCCATAAGCTGGACACTTCCCTAACCTTTCTGAAGAGATTAAAAGATCTAGTTAAACTAGTGGGAGTTGGAAAACTAATCTTGTATTGCATGTACCCAGATACAGTGAAAAGCTTGCTTTGTTCACTGTTCGTACAGATCAACTCATTGAGGAAGAACAAGGTAAAACAGTAAAATGCAGAATAATAAACACAAGGCATTCTGTTAATGTTGTAAACTTTCAGCAACACACACAAAATGCTGGAGGACGACTCGATGGGAGGAATAGCCCAATTCTTCTCCTATATCTTGTGCCCTTATTGAACTCAGCAAATCAGGCAGCAGTTATGCAGGGGATTAAGCAGACTATGTTTTAGGCTAAGACCTTTCAAGATGAACAACACTGCCAAGCACGTAGTTATATCAGGCATTGTTTTTGTCTCAAAGCAGAGGAATGTTATCATTGCTGAATCCTTCAGATCCTCACCCCTTTGTAAGTGGTGGCTTGAGACAGTAACCTTGCAAGTTTGATTTGAAGGCTTTAACCGTAATCATTCTGTCATGGAAACATGAGCAAAATAACTGCCCAAGTGCATCGGAATGCTTGTCAGTTTTCGGAGAATTGCACAGGTCGTTGTCTTTTGAACACTAGTAGGTGCAGTCTTTCATTGACTCTATTATGGTTATTGAGTATGCTCGCAAGAAAATGAATCTCAGTTTTATATGGTGACATATACTGTATGGACTTTGAACTTGTTGGGCCAGGATAGGAGGATCCTTCTTCACATATGGCTAACTTTATGCTTTCTCCACCTGCTCACATGTGCTGACTGAGTAATCAAGGTTTACGGATCTCTCCTTATCAGAATATTGTCTGAACAGCCATCAAATCGAGTGGAAAAGTGACAGTGAAAATGTTCTGAGCAGCTGCTTAAATGACAGGAACGTGATCCAAAGTTCAGATATAAAACAACTCAAAGATAGAGTTTCCAAATAAAGTGCTAAGCAGTAGATTCTCCAAACCAATACTTGGTCAGCAGACTCTCGATGGCAAAATCCAGAGAACAGACTGCCTGGAAAATCTCCCAGACACCAGACTTCTCAGAGGAACTGCCAGACAGCAGATTCCACCGGGAACCTCTCTGAAATTAGACTCAATGGGGGTAGGCTCCCTACAGGAACTTGCAGAATTAAACAGTGTAACATAAAGACAGCAGAGTCCCAGACAGGAGATTTCCCAGAGCCGCTCCCAGTTTGTCTGGATGGCAGAATATCCAGACTAATTGACGGACAGTGGTCTCTCCGGATAAGCTCACGTGGCAGTAGATCTCCCACCTTCCCCAGCAGAAACTCATTGACAACAGATTTGAAATAATTCTCCAGAAACACTCTCCAGAGAAATTCTTGGGACAGAAGATTCCAGAGGAACGTAGAGGGAGCCAACTGTCCAGAAGTCGCATCAACTTTATTGTCATGTGCACAAGTACAGTGAGATAAAAATACAACGAAAATCTTGCAGCAGCATGACAAGCAGACACCACACAGAATATCAATTAGACCTAAATTATACAAGACAGTGAAGTGAGAGAAAATAACACTGCAGAAACGGGAATTAGTGCAAGAAAAACAAGAAGTAATCAGAGGCAAGTCTGCGGAGTTCAAGGATGGTTTGTAGAGGTCCATTACTGAGGTAGGGTTAAGCTTGTGCAGGTCAGTGTAGGAAAGTACCGTAACTGTTCTTGAACCACTTTAGGCTTCTCTACTTCCTGTCTGATGGTAGCAGCAGGAAGGGGGGCTGAATGGATGGTGGGGATCATCGATGATGGATGCCTCTTCCCAGACTGCAGTAGAATCTGCGCACTCGGTAATTTGAGTTTATTGATACAGTGTTGGCTGGCATCTGGGTACCTTCCTCAGCTTCGTCCCTACATCACTACTCCCCTCACGTGGAGAGCAGTTTGCAGTAGCGTCTTTGCGGCTGCCTCGTTGTAGCTTGAAGCATTTATTTTTGATGAACTTTATTATTCCAGTACTAATTTACTCTGCAAACCACCTGCATTAACATTTTAATTGTGTCTCTTGAAGCAGCCTATAATTGACATATTCCAGTAAAGTTCATTTAGTAACAATTGAAAGCACGAATATGCTTACAAATAATGAAGAGTCCTACAATCCTTGTGGCACACTTTCCCCCATAGCCCCCACCCACTGTGGAGATGAGTCCCAGCAGGAAGCACACCAGGGCACCACGGTATCAAGGTGTATATTGAATTGAATTGAATTTCGGTTTATTGTCATTTAGAAACCACAACTGCAGTGCAGTTAAAAAATGAGACAACGTTCCTCCAGAATGATATCACAAAAGCACACGACAAAACAGACTACACCAGAAAATCCACATAACGTTTGGCAATCCCCAAATCCAGAATCCGCAGAGGCTGCTGTGTATTAATATCGCGCTACCATCTTAGCCTGCTTCCCAGAAAGGAGCTCCAAACCCACCAGACAAAACAAGACTACCCAGACACACCAAGTCAGGAGACCAACTCTACCACCCAACAAACCAAAAACTAAAGCTACAAGATCTACACAAAACCACATAGTTACAACATATAGTTACAACAGTGCAAACAATACCATAATTGATTTAAAAAAAAGACCATGGGCACAGTAAAAATAGTCCAAAGATGTTAAATGGCTATATTCTATGGGGTAGAATATAAGAGCTGAGATACTGTATCATGTCAAAACTTTATAAAACATTGGTTAAGCCAAACTTGGAGCAGCAGGTGTAATTCTGGACACTACAAGGACATGAGGGTGCGGACGACGTATTCACCAGATGTTGCCAGGATTGGAGCATTTCAGTTAACAGAAAAGGCTGGATTGGCTTGAATGGAGGAAACTGAGCAGTTGGCCGGATAAAGGTCTATTGAGATATTCCCACAGCCAATGATCCCACTTTAAGGACCTTTATCTTATGTTCTCATTATTTATTTTGCATCGGCACAGTTTGTTGTCTTCTGCACTCTGGTTGATCTTTCATTGATCTTGTTGTAGTTGCTATTCTATAGATTTGCCAACAGGAAAATGAATCTCGGGGATATATACGCACTTTGATAATAAATTTACTTTGAACTTTGCATACAAAATGATGAGAGATATAGAGTAGCAATGTTGATAACCAGGATCTTTCCCATCGGTGGTGTGTGTCGTGGGTCAAGGACGAGGACATAGGTTTAAGGTGTGTGGTAGGGACTTCAGAGAGAATTTCCTCCCACAGAAAGTGAGTAGTTGGAGTCTGGATTGCTCAGCCTAAGGAGGCGGCAGCTGCTCTGGCACAATGTTTTAAGAAACCGGCACTAACGACTGAGAGTGCTGGAGTCTTGTCAGTCTGCCGGAGGACATCAGTGGGTAAAGGAATTGTCGATCAGCATCTGGCTGCTGCTCAGGTGCTCTTCAACCTGCGGAGTTCCTCCAGCAGATTGTTTGTTACATTTAAAAAGCATCTGGACAAACACAGGAATCACAAAGGCACAGAAGGTGAATTATCGATGGCTGCAATGGTTAGCGTAGGCACGATGGACCAAAGGGCCGGTTTTGGTGTTGTACGTCTCAACAAGGAAATATTCAAGTCCCTGTAATAAGAAATTTACTCAGGACACCCTTAATTATATACCATTCTCTGTGTCCCAGCACACTTCCCAAACCACTGACTTACTGGACAGTGGGACAAGCTGGGCACTTTTGATTGATAACTTCCCACTCCAATGAATGGTGCCTAATTCTGCCAGTGGTCAATAGCAGAAAAATTCACTTGCTACCAAAGTTTTAAACTCTCGACTTCCTATTTGCGACTGTTGTATTGATAACAGTAGAATGGGAAGGCTCACCTGATAGACTGACTTTACTTTTCTAAAGCATGAAGGCAGCATCTCTCCTGGTCCTTTAAAAATCGAAAGTGCCAGAGTTGCTACTGACTTTACCTTCCCCCTTTCTGCACGAGGTGCATCATTGGCAAGTGGCAGGAAGGTGTCCAAACATGGGTTTCGGGTCTCTGTGATGGAGAGGTGCTCCTCGCACCGAGGTACTAACTTGGCGTTCCCAGGGTATGTGAACTCAGTGGGAATGAAGGAATGGAAATGCAGGGCCAAGTCTGACTGATATACCTCTGATGGTGATGGTATGCATATTCCTGTGACGTTGTTACACTTGCCCTTTTCTAAACGAGGTATTGTTAAAAAACTTAGAACATTTTAGCACAGCACAGGCCCTTCGGCCCACAATGTTGTGCCAACCTTCTAATCTACTCTAAGATTAATCTACCTTTTCCCTGTTCGATAGCCATCCACTTTTCTATCATCTATGCCCCTATCTAGGAGTTTCTAAATGCCCCTAATGTATTTTCCTCTATCAACATCCCTGTCAGGGCGATCCATGCACTCAGCACTCTGTGTAATGAATTTACCTCTAACATCCCCCGCCCTGATACTTTCCTTTAATCACCTTAAAATGATCCCTCTCACAATAGCCATTTCTGCCTTGAGAAAAAAACTGGCTGTCCACTCGATCTATGCCCCTTATCATCTCGTACACCTGTATCTTCTCATCCCTCTTCGCTCTAAAGAGAAAAGTCCTAGCTTGCTCAACCTACCCTGATAAGACTTGCTCTCTAATCCAGGCAGGAACCTGGTAAATCTCTGCCACACCCTCTCTAAACCTTCTACATCCTTCCTATAATGAGGTAACCAGATCCGAGAACAATATTGCAAGTGTAGTCTAACTAGGATTTTACAGAGCAGCAACAGTACCTGGTGGCTCTTAATCCCCTGTCTAATGAGTACCTTTTTAATCATCCCATCAACTTGCATGGCAACTTTGAGAGATCCACGGAAGTAGACTCCAAAATCTCTCTGTTCCACCACACAAAAATCATGCTATTAACCTTGTATTCTGCCTTCAAATTTATCCTTCCAAAGTGAATCACTTCACACTTCTCCGGATTGAACTCCATCTGTCACTTCTCAGCCCAGCTGTACGTCCCATCAATGTTCTATTGTAGCCTACAACAACCAAAACAGGCCCTTTGGTCCACCATGCCTAGGCTGACCGTTTCAGCCATTGATAATTTACCTGTCCTTATCATACAAGAGATCTGTTCAAGATTCTGCTAACAGTGGGATAGAACACCACATACACCCTCTGTATATGTACAGGAGTGAGCTCAAGCACTGATCTCCTGGTCTGCTGCTGCCTCTTTCCCCACTCACCCCTCTTGCCCCTTAAGTCTTTACCCCACTTGCACCCCATGTTTACTCCTGAACGACCTTCAGATTTTCTTCCCCTCCCTCCCTTGTCGTCCCTATCTTCACCTTACAGGAAAACAAAGAAATACAATGAATAGAATAAATTAAATATAATGTATGAAAAATATATATAAAGACCGATAAACAACCACTGTGTAAAAGAAGACAAACTGTGCAAATAAAAAATAATGCTGACAACATGAGTTATAAAGAGCCTGTAGGTCATAGAGCCAGTTTGGAGTAGCAGTGAACGAAATGATCCACGCCGGTTCAGGAGCTTGATGGTTGTTGGGTAATAACTGATGCTCAATCTACTACTATGGGATTAAGGCTCCTGTATCCCCTGACCAATAGTAGTAGTGAGAAGTGGACGTGGACTGGATTGTGTGGGTCTTTGGTGATGAATGCTGTGCTCCATGTAAATGTTCTCATGGTGGGGAGGGCTTTGTGTGTTGTATTCTGGCCTGTATCCACCACTGCAGCCTTTTCCTGTTCCTGGGCATTGGTGTTTCCAGACCAAGCTGTGATACAACCACTTAGGATACTATCCATTGTGCATCTATAGAAGTTTGTCAAAGTTTTTGGTGACGTGTCTAACTTACACAAACTTTCTGAGACTGTAGAGGCGCTGCCATGCCTTCTTTGTGATGACACTGAGGAGTTGGTTGCAGGACAGACGTTCTGATATGTGAACACAGGAAGTTTAAGCTGCTGAACCTCTCCCCTAACGAGGACCAGCTAATGGCCATCGTTTCTTCCTCCTGGAGTCAATGATCTTTAGTTTTCTGACACTGAGTGAGAGGTTATTGTTGTGGCATCATTCAACCAGATTTTCAGTCTCCTTCTGAGGCCCTTCTATGTCAATTCGTCACCACCCCCACCTTTGATTCGATCACACCCCTGTCTCACCTCTTGGCCACACCCTCATCCTCTGTCCAACCCTCACTCCCATGACGCTTTCCAGCCTCAGCTCTTCCTAATCTAGCCCTTTGCCCACTCCCTGCCCCCCACCCCAAAACACACAGCCACATACCAGCAACAACAGCATTCACAGGAGACAGTTTAACATAAAATTAAAGCGAATGTGAAGACCTTCAGACATGACTTTGTACTAAAAATACATTCATAAACTACTTCCTTTGGCTACATTTGCTTCCTTTGAAAGAAATGTCTGGAATAAGGCTTCTGCCACAAGCAGACTTATAAACAGCAAATGTAGAATTTCGAAGACAGCTTCCAGCTACTGGTCTCACCCACCTGCACTGTTAGGAAAACAGAAGCAGAAGGAAACTATTTATTACTTTGTGCCTGTTCCAACATTCATGGAGAATGTGGATAATCCGAGACCCAACTCTACAGTACATACCCACCTTTTCCCCCTTATCCACGGATACCTTGATCAGTGAGAATATATCATATAATTTAAAATTACTAGTTGACCAAGCATCTATAGCAAATTCTGAAACAGTTACAAATGTCTCCTTTCTCCTGCATGTTCCGTCATTGCAAAGAGTTTGTACATTCTCCCTGTGACTAGTGTGTTTCCTTTGGTTACGCTTGTGTCTTCCCACATTCCAAGGAGTTAAGGGTTAGTAGATAATAGGGCGGTGTGGGCTCGCTGAGCCAGAAAGGCCTCTTGCCATGCAGTATCTTAAAATAAAAATAAAATAGAGTGCTTTCTAACTTCCGACAAACTTCTCAAGAGAGAGTTTGATCGGGTTTGGGAGAATCTTGCCTAAACTGTTGAACATGTAAATTAATAATTATATGTTTTAGTTCATTTTCCAATACATGGTCACTTCACAGTTGATCCAGAAGAAATCTAAACCAAAAGCATCAAATCAGTTTGTGTATGTTCAGCAGACCAAACAGATCGTTATTGTCCAGTACATTGACTGCTGGACATGTGTGGCAAATTGGGTATGCAGTTGTGGTTAATTGTATTTCTAATTAGCAGATAATAGGAGTAACAAGCACCATTGTTTGTGGGTGACTTCGTTGTTCATTTACACGGAATGTGCACTTGCCCTTTAATCTGGTTGTGCATTTGTTGCTAAGATGCTGTACTGCTCTGATTACTGAATGGTGGTAGATGTTAATTAAATATAAACATGTTAAATGCATTTATCTACGATCTGTAAGTGTGTGTAAGTAATTCGTAGGAAATGGTGTTGCATATAACTGCACCTGTGGCTCATCAGTAATTTCTCAGGGACCACGCTGAATTAAATTTTAGCTGTTCTCTTGATTGATTTCTCTTCTCGGTATTGCCACTCTCGCAGAGGCACCCCTGCCCTTCACACTGCACCACTTAATCCACACAAGCACCATGCCATCCTGAAACTCACAGAGGCGACTTATCCCTTCTCATTTTAAATCTCAATTTGTTGTTAACCTTCGCACCCACTCTGACTTTCTGTTTAGCTCATGGACGTTCTTCCTCCATAGAAATTTGTAGCTTCTACTTGGCACATTGTTTTTTTTTGTTTCCATTGGGAACCACAGTGGACAAACATGAGGGAGAATTGGACCACGAGTTATCTCCATCCCCTGACTTCCCTATCATCATAGGGAATTATGCTGGGCCCTGAGATTCACTTCCACAGTTTCCCATTTCTCTGCCTGATCCGCCACTGCCCACTGCAGAAACCTGAGGCCACTTCCTCCAAGGACCAGGAACAGCCTTTCGGAATCAGAATTACGTTTGTTATACTGGCATATGTTCATGAAATTTGTTGTTTTTATAATGTTGTTCAGTCATTAATTCGAGTCCGACTCTTCGTGACCTCAGGAGGGCTTTCATGGCAAGATACGGAATAGACTGCCAGGCCTTTCTTCCACACAGATACTGCTGCGGCCCAGGTTGGGACCCGGCTGGGTTTGAACTCTGGACCATCTGCCTTGAAGTCCAGTGCTTATGCCACTACACCACCAGCTGGCCCGGGTTAGGGTTAGGTATAAGGGTATGAAGGTACACTTGTGCTGAATGTTGAGCTGTATTCAATAAACAGCAGTGTGATGTAAGTATTACTATTGTCCCGATAATCCAAGGCCAAATGGAGAGCCAGTGAGATTGCATCTGCTATAGACATAGGCAAATTACAGCACGTTCAGGTCCTTGCTTAGGGAACAGTTAATTCTAGCCATGACCAATGTTTCAAAGCACTTCATAGTAGATGGGAGTGCCACTGGGTAATAGTCATTGGGGACAGAGCTTTTCCTAGGCACTGGTATAATCGTTGCCCTTTTGGGAACCACTGAAAGGTTGAAGATGTACTTGAGTTCTGCCACCAGTTGATTGGCACAGGTTTTCAGATCCCTGCCAGGTACACCATCAGGGCCTGAAGCTTAGTGAGGGGTCACCCTCTTGAAAGATGACTTGACGTCAGCCTCCAAGACAGAGATCACGGGGGCACCACGTTCTGCAGGGATTCGCACAGGCGTAGTTTTATTCGTTCTTTCAAAGCATGCGTGAATGGCGTTGGCCTCATCTGGGAGTGAAGCATCAGAGCTGTTCATGATGTTAGGTTTTCCTTTGTGGGAAGTAACAGCCTGCAAACCCTGCTAGAACAGCCGTGCATCCGATTCCATCTCTATCCTCAATCAGAATTGTTTCTTCGTCCTCAAAACCGCCTCCCGTAAGGCTTACCTGGACTTCTCGTATGGACTTCCTGGATGATGGGCTTATTATTATCACATAGCATTGAAAAGCCTGTCTTGCATACTCTTTATACATATCAAATCTTTACGCAGTTCACTGAGCTAGAACAAGGTAAAACAATAACTATGCCTGATAAACGGTAAAAGCTGCTGATAAAGTGCACTGCAGGTAAATGATAAAGTGCAAGATTATAAAGAGTTAGTTTGTGAGGCCAAAAGTCCATCTTTTCATACAATAAGTACATTCAAAACTCTGATAATAGTGGGATAGAAGCTGTCCTTGTGCCTGGTGCTAGGGGCTTTCAAGTTTTGGTGTTCCCGCCCGATGGGAGAGGGGAAAAGAGTGAGTGTCTAACGTGGGTGGGATCTTTGATTATGCTGGCTGCTTTACTTCTCCAAATCTTGACTCTTGAGTCCAGATGAAGGGTGTCGGCCTGAAATATTAATTGTCCAGTTCCCTCCATAGGTGCTGCTCTGACCCACTGAGTTCCTCCAGTGTCCATGCCTCAGATCCCAGCACCTGCAGTCTGTTGCGTCTCCGGTTGACTCTCATGTCTAATTTGCCTTCATAAAACTTTCTGTCAGTTCGCAGCATATCCCCTGTTCCAACTATGCTTTTACAACCAATTCCAAACTTGGGCACTGGCTTGAGGTAACAACAAACAAACTTCACACTGTCTGCATCTCACCACAGCATTTCAAATCTAAAAGGAATAGTTTCTCCTCCCACCCTCCCTCTCTCTATGACACATCTACCTTATCTGTGCATGCCCAAATAACTTGAATTCCCTTGAGCCTATTTGAATGCGCATTTTGGCTGTCACTGCAGACTTGACCCCATTACTTCTGCCTGCGTTTTCTTTCCCTTTGCTGTCTCAGGGGAAATTTGATCTCTGGAGACAGCTGATCAGCTGTTGCAGTCAACTGGCTGATGTGCCACCCTAGGGGATTAAAAATTGTTCAGATCTACATACAATTCACGGGGCTGATCCCAACTCAGTTACAAAATTGTAAGAAAGCACGCACAATTCTTTGCATTATTAAATGTTCATTTCCAAAGTGTTGCTGTTGTTTACCAGATTAGCTTTTGTGCCTTCTGGCCTATTTCTCCCCTGTGTTTAGCAGCAGTTTGCAAAGCACAGTTTACCTGTTGCATGTCTGATGTTGAAACAGGAATCACACTTTGAAGTACTGAACGTCAAGCTGAAGACACCCAGTATAAGATCTTTGTGCTTCTAAAGAGCAGTATCATCAGATTTTTTTGTAGTCATGGAAAGGCAGATAGAGGCTCTTGTTTCATTTTACTTCTGAAAGATGTCAAATTACCTACTATTTAGAGGGAAAAAAAAGCAAGGGTGATATCCTCAAGCCTCAGGAATGGAACTTAACAGCCATGGCTCTCTATCTCAGAGGCCACAAGGTGCTATAGTTGGCTCATTTACCCAAGCTGGCAATAACTGGAGTCATGTTTTGTCCCGACTGGGTAGCTTTAATGGAGCTGGATATTCAATCCCAGGTGATTTGACAAACTGAATTTAAATTTTCCACTTGCCATGACTTTAGAGTTTATATACTCCCGTCCTTCTGTAACGTACAACTGAAGAAGAAGTTATAAAATAACAGCAAGAATGGCATAACAAGAAAAGCAAAAGAAAATGTGCATGAGCCTGGAGGTCTTCCCCTGTCCATTCTCGCATCCAATCTCAAGTTCCATTATTGATTTATTTTTTGGACTGCCTGTACATTTAAAAAATCATCTTTCATTTGCTTCCTTTCTATCTTTTTACTGAGTTAAGTATTGTATGTAATTAGTTTTGCTACAACAAGTGTATGGGACATTGGAAAAAAAGTTGAATTTCCCCATGGGGATGAATAAAGTATCTATCTATCTATCTATCTATCTATCTCCAGAATAGTTGGAGACATTTTCCTGGAGATATACAAAATGATGTTCAACATATCTATCCAAGGCATATGCACAGTGACACATTTTCTTTGCTTCCTTTCAAAGAGATGTTTTTTTTTAAAATCCAAATAATCACTAAAACATAAAACCTCCAAATACTTACTTACAATTCTATTTGGTGCTGTTTCCCAATTGCCTCTGGCACTGATTGGCCAAAACAGTGAATCAATGCTATTTATCTTGGTACAGATGCTGAAAGTACTGAACACTGCTGATGGAAAAGAGGCCAAATCAGTAATGCTAATTTTCATGCTGATTTATGGTAAATCAGTACATTGTGAATAATATTAACAAATCACTTTGCTGGAAGATTTCAAAGAACTTCAGGAAATAGAAAAGGCTAATCTTTTATTTATGCAGTGTTATTCCCTTTATCGTGTTTTATACTCTTATAGTGAGAGACGAGTCTGTTTTAAAGGATTGAATGTTCCTAGAATCACAACAGGGACTTCAGATGTTTAACTTTATTCTCTTTTGGTAGATTTTTAGACTAGTTCTGTTCCTGGCTCCATTTCTCTGCCTTTTCTTTCCGAATTTCACCCCTAACCTGAGAAGGTATTTGATCCAAACTCAGATCCAGGATTTCAGTAGCACAACACTGTTAGAGTCAGTGTTAGGCATTTGAAAATTTACTTTACTCCAAGCGAAATTAACTACCAATCTTTTACAGGTCATTTTACATCACTCTGAATTGGGTACTTCCTGAAGTAATCTATCCTGGTTTGCTAGGCTAGTTACATGTGAGTCGCAGGTGAGATGACATCATTCTCAGTTCAGTGGTTCTTTTGTAGTATTAAGGGGGAAATTTGACCATGTTGTTCTGGGAGCAACCTCTATTGGTGCACGAGGGACTGCTAGGCTGTATTAGTGCAATGGTTTTTAACACAAGTGGTATAAGTGGCCAAACCAGTGCTGACTTCCACACAACACCATCTTTATTTATTTTGAGATATAGTGCGGAACAGTCCCTTCTGGCCCAACAAGCCACACAGCCCAGCAGCTCACCTATTTAACACTAGTCTAATCACAGTACAATTTATAATGACCAATTAGCCTACTAACCAGTACGTCTTTGGACTGTAGGAGGAAAGTGGAGAACCCAGAGGAAACCTACACGGTTGATGGGGGAGAACGTGCAAACTCCTCACAGACAGCACTGGAATTGAACTCCAAACCCTTGAAAGGCCCGAGCTATAATAGTGTCACGTTACCATGATGCCCGGTGTCCCAATCCTCCAATTTCCCAAACCTTTGGTTCCATCATTGCAATAACCTCATTTTACTCACTCCCCCTGCCTCCATCCTCCCTAAACTACTCCAGCCAATTGTGCTTCCTCTCCAATTCCTATCTCCCTTGGTTCCATCAGCACCCACAAGCCCCATTCTTCATGACATTGGATACTCTTTTGCTTGCTGCACCCAACTCTTTGTTCACTCCTCGCATTGATTTTCCAGTAGTGTAAGGGCAGAATTGGGTAAAGTAGACTGAAATGTAACTTGGTGGACCTGCAATGACAAACATTTAAAGAGATATTTTGTAAGTATCAACAAGTATATATTTCAGGGAGATAGTGAATCTCTTAGAGAAGGAAATATATCTGTTGTTAACTAAGGAGGGTAAGAATGATATTGAATTGCGAGGTATAGAATATTGCAAAGATTAGTGGTAGGTTAGACAACTGGAAAAAAAATTTAGAAATCTGCAGATGATTAAACAAATTATAAAGGGTAAAGATAGAATATGAGGTTCAACTAAATAACCCAAAAGCAGTAGGAAGAGGGTAAAAAGGTTTGGTCCCATTGAGGATGACACTACATAATTAATATTGTGAAACAGAAATGGCAAAGATTCTAAATACAGTAAAACTGTTAATCTGCTATACTGTACCACCATTTAAAAAGACAATCATTTTGGATCAGTCTTTGCAATAGAAATGTTATTTATTTATTTGGCTGTCTGTCTGTATCTATCTAACTTAACAATATACAGAGTGAAACAAGCCCTTCCGGCCCCATGAGCCACGCCGCACAGCAACTCCCTGATTTAACACTAGCCTAATCACAGGACAATTTACAATGACCGATTAACCTACCAACCAGTACGTCTTTGGGCTGTGAGAGGAAACCAGAGCACCCAGAGGAAACCCACATGGTCACTGGCACTGTAAAGCGTTGTGCTAACCACGACACCGCCGTGCGGCTATCCTAATCAGTACTTAATAACTCACTGTTGGAGAGAGAGGAACATAAAACAATCTATAACAATAGTGAATAAGAGCTAGGCAAGCTAATGTGGCTAAAGGGTGACAAGCGCCTGGTCATCTGGTCCTTGGGCCGTAAAGGAAGTAGCTGCAGAAGCTGTGGTTGTAATTTGCTGGCATTCTTTGAGAATGAGTGGTCAAAGGGGAAACAGTAGATGTTGTGTATTTGGCTTGCCTATGGCATTTGAAAAGGTGCCACAAAAATGGTTCCTATACAAGGTAGGAGTGCACTGGATTGGGATAATACATTGACGTATATAGGGTATGAGATAACTGACAGAGAATTGAGAGTTGAGATAAATTGGTATCTAGTGGGGTTCTAAAGGGAGCACTTCTGGGATTTAGAATATTTAAAAAGTGCATTTGATGAAGGGACTAAGTGTCCTGGAGCCACATTTGCAGATGATACAATGAAAGGCTAGATTTAACAAGTAGTGAGGAAGACACAAAGGGTCCCAAAAGGGTTATTGATAGGTTAAGTGAGAGGGCATGAGCTTGGCAGATGGAGGTTAATGTGGGGTCAACAAATTTGAAAGTAAGAATGAAAGGGGAAATGTTGTCTAAATGTAGTGAATCTACAATTATTGCAGTTGAAAGGGTCTGGGGGTCCTGGTGCGTGCAAGTACAGCAAGTAATTAGGAAGGCTAATGGAATGTTGAAGAGTTATAGAGTATAAAAGTAAGGAAGCTTTGATGCAGCATTACAGGGTGTTTATGAGACCATACCCCTGGAGTATGCATAGTTAAGATCTCCATATTTAACGAAGGATATATTGGTAACCTAGCAGCAGCAGTTCAATGCAATGCATAACATGGAAGAAAAATAAACAAACAAGTAAATAAATAAATTGTTTGGAGTATATGTATATTGAATAGATTAAAAATCGTGCAAAAACAGAAATAATCTACATTTTTAAAAGTGAGGTAGTGTTCAGGGGTTCAATGTCCATTTAGGAATCGGATGGCAGAGGGGAAGAAGCTGTTCCTGAATCACCGAGTGTGTGCCTTCAGGCTTCTGTACCTCCTACCTGATGGTAACAGTGAGAAAAGAGAATGCCCAGGGTGCTGGGGGTCCTTAATAATGGACACTGCCTTTCTGAGACACTGCTCCTTGAAGATGTCCTGGGTACTTTGTAGGCTAGTACTCAAGATGGAGCTGACTAGATTTACAAACCTCTGCAGCTTCTTCAGGTCCCGTGCAGTAGCGCCCCCCCCCCCCCCCCGCACCCCATACCAGACAGTGATGCAGCCTGTCAGAATGCTCTCCATGGTACAACTATAGAAGCTTTTGAGTGTTTTTGTTGACATACCAAACCTCTTCAAACTCCTAATGAAGTATAGTCATGTCTTCCTTCTTTATAGCTGCATCGATGTGTTGGGACCAGGGTGAACATATAGAATATTTCCTGTAATGTGGATGGATATCAGGATGTAGGGGGTATATTTTTCTGATTAAGGAGGTCACACATATCAGATGGAGTTGAGGAGACATTTCTTCTCTCCACACGTCAGCAATCTTTGGAATTCTCAACCCTCCCTTCCTCGCTGTAACATGGTGGTGAGTCATCCAAGGAAGATATTGTGGCCTCTCGCTGGAAATCTCAGTCATGCCCCAGGTCCAAGTTAGTCTGGTGTTAGGAGACATGTCAGCTGCAACTGAAGCCCGGTCTGGGATTGAAGAGCATTGGGTCGAGAGTGTTGAGGCCGAGGTTGGATGTGCCAAAATCTTATCGAATGACAGAGCAAGTTCGAAGGTCCAATGGACCTGCTGGTGCTACTCCTATCCTCTTTCCCCACAGCCGTTAATCTGCTTGTCAAAACAACTCCAAAGTCTTGAGCCTGGACCACGTGCTCGCTCTTCATCCCGAACTCCCAGTAATCTTCAGTGTGGGGCATTAAACTAAAAGCTTCTGATCTCAAACAAGATAAAACCTGCAGGTGCTGGAAATCCAAGCAACAGACACAAAATGCTGGAGGAACTCAGCAGAACAGGCAGCATCCATGGAAAATGGTACAGTCGACGTTTTGGGTTGACTACAGTGGATTACTACACTACGAAATCTCTTCCAGGGATGCTTACCCTGAAGAAGTGTAAATCTTCATTGATGGGAGTTCAGTGAAACCCTCTCTCACTGCTCCCCCTCTGATCCCAGCTGCTCTTTTGTGCCGAAGGGTTTCGGCCCAAAGCATCGTCTGTACTTTTTTCTATAGATGCTGCCTGGCCTGCTGAGTTCCTCCAGCATTTTGTGTGTGTTGCTTCTTCTGATCTCTTGAGTTGATGTAAAAATCCCATGCCAGTATTTAAAAGAAGAATGAGGGGATTTGCTTTGTTCAGGCCATATATTAAACATTTTACTGTTGATGAGTTTTAATCATTTTTGAATATTTGAGATATCAGTAAATATGCCAGCTTTGACAGGGTGATAGTTTAACTGACTATCTGAGGCCCTTAGCCTACCAGTTATCAAACCCAGACGGATGTCTTGATGGGAAATGTCGGCTGTCCATTTCTCTCCATACATACTGCCTGACCCTCTGACTCCCTCCAACTGCACCACGTTCCAGCATCTTCAGTCTCTAGTATCACACACGTTTCCATTGATCCTGCATTAATCTATTTCATTATCCTTACATTCTCATTGATTCTCAGCCAGATTTTATCGCTCACCTACACATTAATGCAACTTGCCTTATTAACCTACCTATCTGCTCATCTTTAGGATGTGGGAAAAAGCCAGAGCACCCGTGAGAAACCCAAGTAGTGGAAATGTGTAGGCTCCACATAGACATCACCAGCTCAGGATTGAACTTGGATGGATGGATTTGTGAGGGAACATCTCTACAAGCTGTATCACTCTGCTACACACCATCATTGAGACAGTTTTCCATTTATGTCTGGAACTGGCCTGATCTCCCAGGTCAGCTGAAATCCTGCTGACCTGAGAAGGTTCATGTCAGAACACCCTCAACAAACAAGAATGGGTTTTGTGGGCATGCAGTCAGCAAGCACACGTGCATGCCGTTTCACACGAGATATAGGCCATTGAAATGTCTTAACGTAGCTTTTTGTTTAAATGTGAGCTCGATGCTATATATCATTTCCCCCAACTCATTCACGATTGAGAAAATTTGCATCCACGTAAATGTATCATGTTTCTTCTTTGAATCAAGTATTTTGAACCGGAGTCACCATTTTTTGGAAATCGTATTTGAATTACAGCAGAAAATGATAGGCAATAAGGCTGCTGTTAATTATTTGAACTTGTTTGGCCAAAATATTAAAATCTTTCCCTTCTTTCATCGTGTGCCTTGAAAGTCTGCCTGAGAGGGCAGAGATGAAGGGGTCTTTTTAATATCCCATCCAATTGGCAGGAGTCCTTCCTTGTGTCTCTCCACTTGTTTTGCACTGGGATGGGGTTTTGGGAAAAAAATCCACTCTGACAGTGAGATATGGTAGCGAGGTTGTGGTCCTCACAACCTTGCTGCCAAATCCCAGTACCCGACATCACTTGTACAGAACAGCCTTGGCAGTGACTTGCCACTGGGGGCAGATGTGAATGTCAGAGTGGATTCTTTCCCAAGATTCCATCCCGGTACAAAACAAAAAGTTCCTGCCATGCCACCACCATGAAAGAAAAAAGCTCTTTTAATAATTTGGCTGAACAAGTTTGGATAATTAACAACAGCCTTATTGCTTATTGCTGCCTGCACTAACTCAAAATATGATACCCCAAATAGTCTGACCAGATTCATTAATTATGCATGCACGCTTTCTAGAAGCTATTATTGGGCAGCAGTCGGGTGCAGAAAATCAAACTGCCCTTCTTTAACCAAGAGCCAATTATAACATCCTTTAAAAGTTAGCTGATTCAGCAGTTACTGGGAGTCAGACCTGGGAAGGTCTAGTCTGTATGGCTCAGCTACATTTCACAACTGCCAACTCAACCATTGATTTGGCTTAAGGTACCTTTTAATTCAACTTGCAAAGCAATTCCGAAGGATTATTGATACCAGTTGGCAGTGTCTTAAGCATTAACATCTCAAATCATACAAAACGCCTCAGGCAGTGTGTTCTATTTAAACTTAAGCCAAAGCCAGATTCACAGTGTGTTGTGTCTAAACTGGACGACTCACCAATAAATGACGTTTAGCAGTTAGTACTTTCAATATTCTGATGACATGATGTGTTAGAAAAATTAAAAGGGGACAAATCAGAAAAAGGATTGTCCTTTTAAAGTGTGACAGATTCATTTGTAATTCATTTGCACAGCAAGGGCCTTCCTTTCCCTATTCACCCAGCTATTACTCGCTACTGAAAATTCACAAAGCCCTGTCATTACTGAAATCAATCACTAAGGGGCCCGCAGAGCAATCCTGCAGCCTTGCATTTACTGTGTTAAGGAGCTCATGACAACTGGTGTCTCTCACTCTATCTGTCTCTTTTGGTGCCTGTGTTTCATACTATTTCCTTCTCCCTCTTTCTGTCTGACTCGTTCACTTTTGATTTATCCTTACTTCTCTGCTTTGCTGTTAACGGCACTCCTTTGTAAGTATGTTTCAGCCCATCTCTCTCCCATTCTGATGGCGCACGTGTTTGCCTTATAATTTAGAGATGGAGTACGGTCACAGGCCTCTCCAGCTCAATGAGACTGAGCCACTCAATTCCATCCATCTGACCAGTTAACCTACTAACCTGTACAGTTTTGGAATTTAGGAGGATACCGAAGCACCCAGTGGAAACTCACAGTGGAGAACATACATGCTCCTTACAAATAGTGGTGTGAAATGAGCCCAGGTCATTTGCACTGTCATAGTTTTACACTATGTCACCATGCTGCCCCTAAAGAGGTCTTCCTTACCTTGCACCAGAGTCTCAACTTAGTACATCTTTCTTTCTTTTTTAAATCACAGAATTAAAAGGTGATCAGTTTGTAAATATGTGAGGACTATGAAAGTCAGTTATATGCAGAACATGAAAGTATTGAAGGAACATTCCTTTTCAACGCCCTTAACACAATGGTAGTAAACCACGCAACCTCTTTTCAATTTGCTACAACTTGAATGCCAATGAAAATATACATAATTTTACACAGTGCTTCTCCAATTTAGCAAAATTCTCAATGCGTCACTTCCCAAATCTTTCTTTTGCAAAAGTGTAAAGAGGAAAGAGCAAATGTGATTTGAACGATGATTTCAAACAAGCAGAGAGTACAGGTGATGGCGGAGTGGCCAAACAAACCAAGTCAGAGAATGCCATTGTTGAAGTCAAAAAGTTGAAGCTGCTTAGATACAGTGAACAGTTTGATTTCCCACTTTTATATTTGGAAGTTACATTCAAATTGCCAATTCTGGCCACTTAATTTCCAAGTTCCCATTTATAACAGGACTCACCCTTTGTGTTCTGTCTTTTCAATTTTACTTGCTGAAGCATGAAAGAACTCTCTGGCAAGTGAACCGATTCTGCCTTGCTTTGTAACTGGAACCTTGTACAGTAAGGAATAAAACAATCCCAATTTGTCACCTAAAGTGGTTCTAGTCCGTGGCAGAGTTGACAAAAGTTCATACAATTTTGATTTATTATGAGATCCAGTGAACGGATTGTGTCTACATGTTGTCCAGGCAGTGGATTCCATACATAAGTACATCGAGATAGTACAAAAAAGGAAACGAACGGAATGCAGAATATAATGTTGCAGTGGCAGGGGAAGTGCGGTGCAGGTAGACCATGCTGCAAGGGCCATAACGAGGTAGACTAAGAGATCAGGAGTTCATGTTTATTGGATAATAGGTATGTTTAAGAGCCTTATAGCACTGAGTAGAACCTATTCTTGAGCCTGGTGGTTTGTGTTCTCGAGCTTTTGTTTTTTCTGGAAAGGAGGAGAAGAGAGAATGGCCAGGTGGAAGGGGTCCTTGATCATGTTGGTTGCTTTCCCAAGACAGGGGTAAGTATAGATTGAGTTAGTAGAAGGGATGCTCGTTTGCATGATAGACTGAGCTGCAATTACAGTTCTGTAATTATATTGCAGTCTTGGGCAGACCAGTTGCCATACCAAGCTGTGTTGCATCTGGATAGAATGCTAACTACGTTCAATCATAGTCCCATTTTAAAATATTTTAATACTTGGTACAATCTTTGAGTTAATAGAACCTTGCTTTTGAAGTTGGCAGCAGTGCAAAAGCAAGCACCGAGGATGTGAAGCTAAGGAAGAGGTCTGGGGCTCCAGCAACAAAGAAATCTCTTGCATTTTGCAAAGTTGACATTAGGGGCTTGGAGTCAGGAGAAGCATGTAGTTTGTGAGGGAATTTAGGGGGCCTAGGAACGAGGCTTCCTGATGTAGGAAGTAATTAGGCCTTTAGACTGTTTTCTGCATTCAGTAAAAATCAGACCTTGAATTTCCCACTTTCTGAAACTGCCAAAAATAGCTGAGTGCCACACTGACTCAGTAGGTGGAGCCTTACAGCTCTGATGAACCGGGTTTAATCCTGACCTTTGACATGGAGTTATTTGCATAGAGTTTGCACGTTCTTGCTCTGAATGCATTGGTTTCCATCAACTGTTCCAATTTCCTCCCGATCCTAAAGATTAAAAGGTTCCATAGATGCTACCTGGCCTGCTGAGCTCCTCCAGCATATTGTGTGTGTTGATTAAAAGGTTGATTTGTTACAGTACATTACAGTTGTGCATATTGGTGCTGGACATGTGAGAGAGAATGGATTATGTGTTGATATGGGGGAATAGGATTGATGGCATTACTCTGAAAACTGGCATGGACTTGATGGATCAAATGCCTGTTTCAATGTTGCAGAGATAAGAAAAAATATGAACTCACACACAGCTACTCAACAGAACTGGGCCTATAACAGCTTAAACAAAACCTTTTGTAGAATTCCTGCAAGCTAACTAGAACTGCTGGACAACAGCCTGTGTCACTTAACCCTGTGGAGTTACAGTCTAGGAATGTTCCTTCTAACCTGCTGTAGGCTCTACTAATATATCCCTTTTGATCACTAATGCCTCCTCTAGCACCTTTTGAGTACAGGCTGTCATAGAGTACTGTACACAAACACAAGGAACTCTGCAGATGCTGGAAATCCAAAGCACCACTTGTGTGTGTTGCCATAGAGTAATCCTTTATCAAATCTTTGACATGAACAATACATGAACAGAGATCACAACACTGACCCCTGAGGCACCCCACTAGCCCCAGACCTCCGGTCAGGGAATCAACTTTCAACCATCACCCTCTGCTTCCTATTGTCGAGCCTCTTCACTAGATTCCCCTGAATCCAATGCAACTTAACTGCCCGGATCAGCCTGCCATCTGGAAACTTGTACAGGGTTCTTTTAAAGTTCATAATAGCCACACTTACTGGCCCACGTTCATTTATTTCCTTAGTAACCTCTTTGGAAAAACTCAAAGATTCGTCAGACGTGAACTCCCAGATACAAAACTATGCTAACTATTTTTGATCAGGCCTTCACTATCCAAGTAATGGTTAACCTTGTCCCTCAAAATTCTCTTCAGTAACTTTCCTACAACTGAAGTCAGACTGACTGGCCTGTAGTTCCCCGGCCTCTCCTTGCTACATTATTTGAATGAAGGAATGAGATTAACTACCCTCCAGTCTTCTGGAACTTCAACAGTGGATAACAATGAAACAAATATCTCTACAAGAGCTCCCATGATTTCTTCTCTAGTGTCCATAAAGTCCAGCGGTGAACTTGGTCAGCCCCTGAGAATTTGTCTACCTTAATGTGCTTCAAGGCTGCAGATACCGCCTTCTCCTGATATGCAGATGATCTAGGGCCTCTCTGCTTATTGCCCTCTTCTTTGGCATTCATATTGTTCTCCACAGTAAACACAGGAAAAATAGACCTTAAAAATCTCAGCCATCTTCTGCACTATCACACATAGGTGGTCCTGATGGCCCTTAAGAGAACTTAATCACTCACCTTTACTTGTGATGCAACTGAAAAATCTCTTGGGATTATCTTTACCCCTGCATGCCAAATCTTTCTCATACGCTCTTTTTGCCCTCTTGATTTCTCTCTTAAGCATTTTATATTTGTCAAGGGAATCATTCATACCTAGCTGCCTCGGCACAATGCATGCTTCCTTCTTTTTCCTGACCAGAGCTTCCATAGCTCTTGTCAGTCAGGGTTCACTGGACTTGGTATGTCTCACTTCACCCTTGCAGGAACATGCTGCCCCTGGACAATTCATATGACCCTTTTTAAAGCCTCTCTCCCCCCCCCCCCCCCCACCACCAACTGTTCCTTTGCCTCTAAACAGAGACAAACTAGACAACGGGGTGACCCGTTGGGGCACCCTTTGAGAGAAGGGTAGTGCAGTCTGATGTGAACAGAAAGAACGTTAAATTTTCCTGAATGCTATTGGTATCGCTTTGCTTTGGAAATTGAAGAAGAAAACATCAGCTTATTAAAGAAGAACGATGCGTAGCAAGGCAAATATAGCTCCTCCTCGTTTAACGAAGGACACTTTTGATGGCATCATTTCTGGTTGATCTGCCATCCTTGTGCCTCTTGTAACCACAGAACTGTAATGAATGGCAGCAAAAGAACTTAAGTCTGATAACAAAGAACAAGAACTTTACTGTGCCCATTACTTTAAAAAAAAATGAGATACCATTCATTTCAAACCACATTGTGCCACTTGAAAGTGACTGATTAAGTGATGCCAACTGATGGCAGAATCTAAGTTACAACCCTTTGCCAGTACATCATCTCTTACTCCCCCCCCCCCCCCCGCCCCTTCCCCACTAACAACTAATTCTCATTGATTTCCGGGAAAACATGAAACAGAAAGGAAAGGAAAATCATTGTAGACATTAACATTAAGGTATATATTCTATTGTTCCTTAAAAAGACTAAGCTATCAGAGGGTGTTGAACCTTTAATGCAGATTGACAAAACATATCAGCATTGTCTCCACTATTTGTCTTAAAAATATAGTTTTCAGTGCCTAATCTCTGAAGGAATGAACCAAAAATAGTGCCCTGCCACCTGTGAGCTTATTTTGCTTAAGGAAAGGTACCTCAGTAAGGCATTGTGCTGGCTTTAATAGGTAACCTGCCTGGTAACAACTGAATAATAATTACTATATAGTGTGCACGTGTGTTTCTGAGCTGTCGGCTATTGGTTCAAAAGCCAGTCAATTCATTTCAAGCTGTCCGGTTTGTGTCCATGCTGTGATGTGAATTCTAAATTCAAATCTTTGTTTAAAACAAAGGGGAGAGCTCTTCATCTCCAATGAGAATTAAACCCTAATGAGCCCTAATATATGGTGCACCTCATTCAAACTGAACTCCGCCTTCACTCCATCCAAATTGAACAGACCTCCCAGCAATATGCATGCAAGGGTTCATACAGTATTGTGCAAAAGTCTTAGGCACATGTACCTATATTGTTAGGACAGTACTGTAGAAATTTTATCTATTGCCTTGGACTGCTGCAAAAAAAATCAATAAATTTCATGGCATATGTGAGTGATGATTAACCTGATCCTGATATGGGTCTCTGTTGTGGATTGGGAATGGGAAGGGGGCCGGGAGAAGGGAATCATGGCTGGGAAGAAGGGAACTGAGAGGGGACGGAGCGGGAAGTACCAGAGAGACATTCAGTAATAAACTAATTGTGTGCCTGCACCTACGTCACCACCCTCCCACTGCCCTGGCCTCTGGCACTCCTTCTCTGCCTCCAGTCCAACACCCTTCCCATGGTACTCCATCATTCCCAACATCCTTTACTTACGCCAGATTTACAAACTCACTGTCTGCTCAACGTTGACAAACACAATACTGTGCGAGCGTCTTAGGCATCCTAGCTATATATATGTGCCTAAGACTTTTGCAGAGTACTCTATGTATCATGAGTTCTTAACAGAGACATGTTAAAATCAGAAAAGGAATATGTTGTATTTTGCACAGCAAAACCTTGTTTTGTTTCTCTGGTTTAGTCGAGTGTCTCGGAAGATTTTGCTTTGCCATGTTAGAGGCAACAGCTGCAGGCTTGCATGCACTGCTGGAGACCATATAGAAATGAATCATTTGAAGGAGCAGTATCCCTGTGCAGCAATTGACTTGTCAGCTTATCAAATTCAACCCCAGCCAATAAGCAGTGTGCCTGAAAACATGTACGAAGGTCTGTGTGTTGCAGTTGTCTTTAAAACGGGGGTGTGCTTATAAACGCTTAAGTGTTGCTGCATTAATAAGTGTGAATCTGACATTTGTGGTCAAGTAATTTGGAAAATTAGACTAGAGACAGTAGCAAAGGAAATGTTGTCAATTCTCCCTCCAACAAAGGTACGATTGAGAGAAGGCTTACAGTGAGTCTTCATGTGAATTTTCAAATTCTGATAGACAAGATTACAAATCTTTTTGAAGAATTCCTTGCTGTTTTATACAGGCAAAAGTGAAAATAACTAATAGAGGTGATATATTTTGTCTTTCACTTTCTTAAAATATAAATTATTCTATTGTAGTGTCAGAACTGAGCATGTGATGCAAACAGTTATCTAAATTTTCCCAATGTCTGCTTTAAACGAGAAACAAGATATGAATGAGGTGGGTTGTCCTTCACTTCCAACTGGGAGTTTGTCATAGAAAGAATAGCACAAAGCACCTACCTTCAGTGATTGACATACTTCACATCTTACTCTGGAATGTATCCACCTGCTCTATATACCGTGCTTCCTATGGTTGGTTGGGCCCCCAAATCCTAAGCACTTTGTACAGGGGCACAATTGAGAGCATCCTGACTGGCTGCATCACTGCCTGGTATGGGAACTGTACCTCCCTTAATTGCAGGACTCTGCAGAGGGTGGTACAGACAGCCCAGCGCATCTGTAGTTGTGAACTTCCCATGATTCAGGGCATTTACAAGGACAGGTGTGTAAAAAGGGCCTGGACGATCACTGGGGACCCAAGTCACCCCAACCACAATCTATTCCAGCTACTACCATCGGGAAGCGGTACCGCAGCATAAAACCCAGGGCCAACAGGCTCCGGGACAGCTTCTTCCACCAGGCCATCAGACTGATGAACTCATGCTGAATTGAGTGTACTCTATATTACATTGACTGTTCTATTTATTATAAATTACTATGATTACACATTGCACATTTAGATGGAGACGTAACTTAAAGATTTTTACTCCTCATGTATGTGAAGGATGTAAGAAATAAAGTCAATTCAATTCAATTCACTGAAAGCCAGCCCTGTAAAGAATGCTTTGACTATACTACAGTATTCTACCCCAACCACTCTCCATCTCCCACTCCCACCACTACCACACAATCCCACTTGATATTTCTAGGCAACTTTGCCAAAGAACGGCATCTCTGAATAAAGGTTTTATTTGAATTAGACGTTACAACTCAAGGATATTTTTTTTTATTTCTTTTGAACAGATAAAGATTGAAGTGCAGGCTTTGACTAACAATCTCTGAAGGAACATTGTCCTTGGCAAAGTACATGGGGGAGAGGGGCCCCAAGCTTAAAGTGAGGAAGGAACTAGCACCTGTATGTAGTGTGCTGAAAATAACTATTGAGCTAATATTGTCTGAAAAGAGGCAAGGGGATTGTGGTGCAATTAATCCACACCAGTTGAGGGGAGTCCAGCTAACACAGAAACTTTGTACAGCCCGCTCTCAGGAATAATTTCTTTATGCAGCTCTTTCTCCTGCTGTGCATTGGCTGTACGCATCAGCAGGAGGTATTATCTCCTGGATGCACCTACCCTGCTTAAAGCTACACTGTATTCCTTAAAAGGGCTGGGTATCATAACAGTTGCTGGAAGACATTCTGCCTGGATCTGGTCTGGGAGAGAAAGTTGCCTGACAGAGAGGGAGAGTGGATTGCTAGCTTTCAGAAATAGTACTGAAGGTTTTGACAGAAATGCTTAGGAGTGTGATGCTTTGCTTACAAAGAGGCAGGAGACCTGACACCCAGTAACAAGGTAGTGGGAAGAGAAAAGCTGATATTATTGCTAGGTGTATAGCTGAATCTACTCCTTCCTTGTCGCAGAGAAGGAAATTGTTATCTCACAACAAAGTAGCCACAATGACATCCGGTATTCAGCAATCCACCATAAATAGCCTGATGTTGCCAACATCTCCAACAATGTGCCAGTCACAGGGTAACGTCAGAACCACATGGGCCTTCACATCCTTTGATGGTTTGGTTTTTGCCCTCCTCGGCAGCTGAGGTAGTGGCTGCAATTGGCAGATTTCAGAGACGATCTCCTTTGTAAAGCACATCACTCACCCGCATTGCTTGAATAATATTGTGGGCAAATGTGGCCTCCTCTTGAAAGCCCCTCTTCCTGCTCTTTGCCCCCTTTGCTCATTGCCCGAGCCATGCTCCATTCTTCCTAGCATGGTGAAAAAGAAAACGGCTATCAAATCACTGGCTGAAGACTCCTGTTTTAATCAGTGGCAGTAAGTGCTTAAAGTAGAATTGCAGCTTCAGCCTGAAGAAATAAGCCAACAGCTTCACTGTAAGTAACTGATGGCACCTTTAAATACACTGGGAAGAGTGTTCTTCCTCACATTGCTTAAATCTGTTCACCTGATCTGTGTGGACGTTTGGTAAAAATGGACTAATCCCTGCCAGATATTTTAGATTTGCATTATGGGTATGGGCCACTGATGCCATTTTGTAACTTGGTCCTCGCACTGCCTCGAAAAGAAGCATCATTGGGTGCAGCCTCCGCCCTCTGAATCCAAATTAATGTGGATATTAAATTTAAGGAAAAACGGCGTAACAGTGTTGGAATTATTCTGGTGCACCTTATGAAATTTGCATTGTGAGTATATTTATATGACACAAAGAAATACCAGTTGAAATAGAGCTGATAGCAAGGTTGCGACATTATTGGCTGCTGTTTGCGACAGCTCTTACTTAGGGCCAGCTCAAGTGTGGCGTGTCTGGCTTTTCAAAGGAAATGGTAATCCTTCAAAAGGCATTTGCAGTAAATAACATTCCTGTTGGATAGGCAAGGCTGACTTTTCCTCCGCTTTAAAGAAGACAAATGAGAGAGTCATATGGCACTCTGAAGCTGTTTTTCAGATAAGCATATTGCTTCTTCCCAGAGGCAATTCAGAAGTACACAGTACAAATGAGCAGTTTCCTTGTGTTTTAGATCGGCAGCAGATACAAGTGTCATAATGGGTTCAACAATTATTTGAATACCCTGCACATAATCAGTAATATCAGTGACAGCATCAACAAATTAAAGGGTTACTTCCCACTACTGCTCCTTTCTTTGTTCCTTGTGTTCCAGGCTTCCAGATGCTTTCCATGTGCTGGTAATGTCACCCACTTAGAAATGAAGATTACATAAACAAATTTGTCTTTTACTTTTAAGCTGACAAACTGCATAAGCAGTGTTGCTTCCCAGTTTAAAGAGGGGGAGCCTCGTTTCACGTTTTGCAGACTGAATATTTTTAGACATAACAGAATTGAAACAGAAAAGGAACATAGTTGGGAATTTCTGGATTGCAGAGAGAATTTGATGATGTAAACAAACTAATTGCTGAGTTAAACAACACCGACAAAATGCTGGAGGATCTCAGCAAATCAGGAGGCATCTATGGAGGTGACATTTCTGGCTGAGGCCCTTCATCATGACTTAAGGATCCTGCAAAGCATGGACAGTGAGGTCCATGGAATACTTGCACACTGAATTGTAACGAAAAAGCCACAGATACTGAATACTAAAAGGCCTGGGTAGAGTGGATGTGGAGAGAATTAGGAGGAGGACCGAGGATCTAGGATCTAGGAGCTCAATGTCTAGAATAAACGGATGGCCCTGTAAAGCTGAGATAAGGAGGAATTTCTTTAATCAGAAGTTGTGGAATTTGTTGCTACATAGTGTTGTAGAGGCTGTCATCCGGTATATTTAAGGCAGAGATTGATAGATTCAATTGATTGATTGAAAGGGTTAAAGACTACAGGGAGAAGGTTGAAAGAAGACAGCCTTGATTGGAAGTCCAAGCATCCTCAACAGGCCAAAATGCTCTATTTCTGCTCCTATACCTTATGATCTAATATCTAAACTGTGCTTGACTATCTCTCCTCAGCTCTCCTATATTGAGTTCATTACTAACCTTAGTTGCCTTTAAACAAACGACTGCTTGAGCTCCATGGAATAATGGCTGCTTGTTGGATCCACCCCAAAAGCCCCATGCAATTCTTCTCCTTTTAGAGAGGAAGATTTAATGCACATTTATAAAGGCATGTTCTTTTGAGAGCACTGTAAAGCAAAGGGTGGCGGGGGTGGAGATAAATCTCCACTAGAGGAGGTATAAGCTCTCCTTCCCTCCGTTAGCATGCAGGTCACCCTTGGCCAAGGTGTGGCACCTGCATAGACCCTGATCAGAGTCATATGAAGCCATGAGAGCAAGTGGTGGCTGGTCATATGAGCAGCTGGTGCATCATCACAAGTCCTGGTTATGTGACCACTGATGCCAGGCAGATGGTCTCTGAAGAGTATTGATAATGGCTGGAGTCACCCGTCTTGCAAAAGACACTGCCCAGAAGAAGGCAATAGCAAGCCACTAATGTAGAAAGACTTGCCACGAGCACTCAGGGCCATGGAAAGTCCATGATTGCCCATGTGATACGATGTGGCACGTAATGAACGGACAACGTAAAGCAGAACATCCAACGAAGTACTTTTGAAATGTAGTTACTGCTGTGGCATGGAAATATTCAGGCAATATGTGTGTAGCAAGCTTTACAAACTATCATGGTTATAATGCTTAAGGAATAGAAGCTGCCCTGGACAAGGGAAATCATAATTTTTACCCAGGATTTATTTAGCAGATCACATATGCTCTCTGGTTAATGTCTTGTCCAAATTGCAGCAGCATTCAAATTATTTGTTTCTTTTGATCTGGGCATTCTTGGTAGCGAAGGTAGTAAGAGTCTTGAATAAGCAAGAATTCTCACTGCGCAGCCAAGGCTCTGTTACAACATGTCTTGAGGCTATTGCTGTGTAGCCAAATCAAGGCTGGGGGTCCAATGTGGAGTGGAAATAGGAGCCACCATTGGAATGTTGCAAAATGAACAGATAAAGCTGTCAGTGATTCACTTGCTTTGTACTGCATTAGAGAATCAGCTTTCTGTACTTGAGTCACTGGAGCTGAATTGGAACGTGGAACTGGTAAACCGGAGGTAAAGGTTGACTGAGCCCATTTCTGTTGTTTTGAATTTCTCTGGCACTTCTACTTAATTTTCAGTGGTCACTGGTGGACTTTCTGATCAGCGACAGCATCAGGTTTTTTATTGCCAATCACAGATGATATTTTAGCATGCTGTGTCACAAACTCTGTCCTATTATTGTAGTGGAAGCTCAGTTCTGTGAAGAGGATTTTGCTTGTTAAGGATTCTTCCTCTCTTTGCGTCGAAGATTCTCACTTTGAAACAAACAAATGTTTTGAATCTTGCAAACTATAATGGCAAATCTCAGTATCTATATTATTGTAAATCCTGTACTTCAAACTTCCTCCCTACTGGCTATCTTTAAATGTGAAGTACTTGTATCCAATGTCTACATGCTTGGCTTCTGCCTCCTACTTTTCCAGCCCCAATGAAGGGTCTGGGCCCGAAATGTCAACTGTTAAATTTCCCTCCATAGAAGTTGCCTGACCTGCTGTGTTCCTCCAGCTTTTTGTGAGTGTGCTGAAGATTTCTATCATCTGCGGAATCTCTCGTGTCTGTGGTCTGCCTGCTGTCACTCGGAGATGTAGTGTTTTTTGCAGGTTACACATAATAGCGTGGAGATCAGCACTCTGCCATCTTTGAAATTCTCGATGGCGGTTTAAGAGTGAATTTCACTCCACTTTTTTTCTCTACCTCTTCCCTCTCTTGTGCAGATAATTCCTCTATGACAGTGTATGATACACAAACAGGACAAAGGGGTGACGACGACAGCACCTCAGAAGAAGAGACAGTCTCGTACCTCAGGGGAACCCAGTAGTGGGGTAAAAGGAGAGAATTGAGGATAGGGATGTCCCATCTTAGTTGGTGGGAAGCACTGTGGCTCGTTCGAGGAAAACAAGTCTAATGAAGTGTTGCTTGAATATCCTAGAAGATAAATATGAGGGCCCAAAGCAAGTCAGACCTCTGCCTCAGGAAATGGCATGGGGGTGCAGGGAATAGAAGATGTGCATGTGTTTGCATGCGTTGGTGTGATGGGAGGGGATGTAATAAAATAAACTGTTGCTTTTGCTTATTTTGGGATTCACATTGCTAGCAGCTGGAACCCCCCCCCCCCCCCCTCCCTCCACCACCATCTGCTAAGTATTGAGTGCCAATTGTAGCCCTTTGGAGCTCCGTTTGCTGATCGTTTAAAAGCCTGATTGATGGTGCAGTCCAGCATGGTGGCTCTGCAGCAAAATCAATTAGCACACAAACACGACAAAAATCAAGGCAGCCTGCTGTAGCATTAACAGGAAATATTTCCATAATACTGCTAAACTTCAAAGCCTTTCAAGTAGCAGAAGGCTACTACTGTAACTTGGCTGCACAAAGTGAAATCTTAATACTTTCCTTATTCAAGTTCAGTAGAACTGTCACATCGCCCTGGCCCAAGACAACAGGTTAGATACTGACGACATCACATATTAACCTGAGGTATTGAGTTTTAATTTCTCACTGCGGTATCATGGAAACTTCACTCATTGCTACCAGAAATGCTTTGTCTTTTGTGCATTTAGACCATGTAAACCAAAAGGCTTCATGTTCAGTTTCTGATCTGTCTGGCTCATCTGAACTGTGTATGTGGTCAAGGGCATCTATCACCATTGGTTCACCAGGGCCATGGCTTCCCCATTACCCCTCTTCAAGTAATCATTAAACTTCTGCACTTTTGCATGCAATGTGCTTTTTAAATTGGACCTTCAAAAGTTATCAGGTTTAAATTTCTGCATGTTCTGCCTGGGGTGAGGATACGATGGATTCAGGTGTGAAGTCAGATGGTTCTCTGGCCTCCAGAGTAGTAGGTGCGTCTTCTAAGTGAGCGAGAAACATAGCTGTTGCTGCGGAAATGAGACCTGGATGATTTGAACTCCAAGGCCTCATTATTAACACGCTACTGATCTACATCCCACTAGGAACGGACCACATGCGTTGCCAAAGGTCCTGGGAGGTCAAGCAACAATGAAAAGACTCCTCTTCCAACCTTGGAGCAAACTCGAACTGTGCCGATTTCTCTCCTAGGAAACATTAGAAAGCAATAACGTTTACATTTACATAACTTGGTAAAATTATAATATTCACCATGATTTCTCCCTTAAATAAAGTTCAAAGTAAATTATGTTACCATATACTGCTCCAAAATTTATTTTCTTGCTGGCATTCATAGCAGAACAAATACAAAGACTGACAAAAAAATGTGCAAAAGACAAACTGTGCATATTAAAATAAATAAATAGTAAATAAATAATACTGTGAACATGAGTTGTAGAACTCTTGAATGAAAGTTGGTCCAGTGGTTGTGGAATCAGTTCAGAGTTGAAGTGAGTGAAGTTCTCCACACTGGTTCAGGAGCTTGATGGTTGAAGGGTAATAAGTTTTCCTGAACCTGGTGGTGTGGGGCCTAAGGCTCCTGTACTTCCTCCCAATGGCAGCAGCGAGAACAGGGTATGGCCTGGATGAAAGCAGTCTACCTATTTTCATTCCTCGTCTCTTGGTAAGGATCAGTACACTCGAGGTTCACCAGCCAGTTGTATTTCATCAGTGGTTATAAGCTGGCTAATTAACTGAGCAAGCTACCAGAACCAGTCCCATGCAATTCCTTCCCATTGGTGTTTCCTTCACTCCATTTACAGAGAGCATTGAGATCCAGTTGCAGTGGTTTAGCTTCCTGTTTGTTAACATCAGTTCGATCAACACCAGCAAGAATTCTAATGTGGGACCACGTTGGGCAAGTTTTTTAATTTAGGTATTTGATTCATGAACTTCCATTTGCATTTCTGATAACTTTTGAAGGTCCAGTTTAAACAGGTTCCACACTGGCTGTGTGGTTCGTTATTCCCACCCTCCATCTCAGCATGAACATTTCAGTACTCAAACATAAACAATCACTTACTTAGAAAGAATAGGGGAGAAATTTTAGGGACCAAATATAAATTTAGGTTACTTATTCTTGCTTGAGTGACTAGTGGCAATACTTGTCTATGTTCAAGAATAGCTTTCTCATGTGTAACACACATGTGCTGTGCTGCTAAAGGATTGGACAGGCCATTGACAAGGGCACAACTCTGCAGTCGGGTTAGGAATTGATCCGGTATTGTCCTCAGCCAATCCAGTAACAGTTACAGTGGTGTTAGAAAGTTTGTGAACCCTATACAATTGATGCACCATCAATAACTCTCGGAGATGTGAGGCGAGATATAGGCTTTTATTAGTTGGAAGAGAGCAGTCAGCAGCAAGAGACCATCACACAACATCCTGGAGACTGAGGGAGGGGCAGTGCCTCCAATCGCCTTTATACAGGGGTCTGTGGGAGGAGCCACAGGAGCAGTCAGCGAGGGGGGGGGGGGTGTGTCCAGACAGGTATATGTAGTTCACCACAACAATTTTCTCTATTTCTGTATAAATATGACCTAAAATGTGATCAAATCTTCACTCAAGTCCTAAAATGAGATAAAGAGAATCCAATTAAATAAGTAAAACAAAAACATTATACTTGTTCATTTATTTATTGAAAAAAAATCCGATATTACATGTATTTGTTGGAAAAAGTATGTGAACGTTTGGGGTAATGCCTTCTACAAAAGCTATTTGGAGTCAGGTGTTCCAGTCAATGAGATGAGATTGAAGGTGTGGGTTGTAGAGGTGTCCTGCCCTATAAAAAAGACACACAAAATCAGGTTATTGATAGAGCCTGCTCTTCTCAAGAAAGATCTGTGTATGTGCACCATGCCTCGAACAAAACAGTTTTCAGATAACCTTAGAAGAAGAATTGTAGAGATGCATAAAGCTGGAAAAGGCTACAAAAGCATTTCTAAACACCCAAGTACTCATCAATCAACAGTAAGGGAAATTGTCTCAAATGGAGGAAATTCGGTATTTTTGCTACTCTCCCGAGGGGTGGGTGTCCTGCAAACGTGCAATGCTGAAGGAGGTAAAAAAGAACCCAAGGATGACAGCAAAAGACCGGCAGAAATCTCTAAATCTTGCAACGGTCTCTGTTCATTTACCCACTAAAAGAAAAACACTGAACAAGAATGGTGTTCATGGAAGGGCACCACGGAGGAAACCACTGCTCTCCAAAAAAGCATTGCTGTAGTCTCAAGTTTGTAAAAGACCACCTGGATGTTCTACAGTGCTCCGGAGACAATGTTCTGTGGGCAGATGAGACAAAAGTTGAACATTTTGGCAGAAATGCATACTGCTACGTTTGGAGGAAAAAGGGCACTGCACACCAACACCAAAACCTCATCCCAACTGTGAAGCATGGTGGAAGGAGCATCATGGCTTGGGGCTGCTTTGCTGCCTCAGGGCCAGGACAGCTTGCAATTGCTGAGGGAAGAACGAATTCAAAATTGTATCAAGACTATTTACAGGAGAATGTCAGGGTAGCAGTCTATCACCTGAAGCTTAATAGAAGTTTGATAATGCAACAAGACAGTGATTCAAAAGACAAGAGTAAATCAACAACAGAATGGTTTTAAAAAGAAGAAAAATTGTGTCTTGGAATGGCTAAGTCAAAGTCCTGACCTTAATCCTATAGAAATGTTGTGAAAGCACCTTAAGCAAGCAATTCATGTAAGGAAGGCCACCAGCATCCCAGAGTTAAGGCAGTTTTGTAAGGAGCAATGGTCTAAAATTCCTCTAAGCTGATATGCAGGACTGATCAACAGTTACCAGAAATGTTTCAAGTTATTGCTGTATAAGGGGGTCACACCAGTTACTGAAAGCAAAGGTTCACATGCTTTTTCCAACAAATACAGGTAATACTGGATTATTCTCTCTCAATAGAGAAACACGTATAATGTTTTTTTGTGTTATTTATTTAATTGGGTTCTCTTTATCTAGTTTTAGATGTGTGAAGATCTGATCACGTTTTAGGTCATACTTATGCAGAAATGGAGAAAATTCTACACGGTTCACAAACGTTCTAGCACCACTAAGCCTTGGGGCTTCCATGTGAAACTCAGCTGGGATCAGAATTTTGGTTTTGCCTTTTCAACTGGAATTACTTTTCCCCTTTCCCCTTTCTCCTTCAGCTATTAGAGGTCACATGAGACTTGGCAGTAATTGCCTCCTCACATTGAACTGCTGTTACCTTTATTGGATTGGAGTTCAATTTCAGCAATCGCGTTTACCATGCAGTGTGCGAAACCATCGGAAACACTATGTGTTTAAACAGCCTCCAATTAGCAAAGGAAACAAAACCAATCTGACTCAGATTAATGCGAGCAACATCTTTTGCATGCAGCCTATTCATAAACATTTGGATGAGCGAGACCGCGTCCATAGCAAGCATCTTCTGAAACGGGTTTGACCCACTGACTGCCCTCAGTAATGGAAGGGGAGGCTTGCATTGTCATTGAGCTTGGACACATACAGAGCTCATTATATCTCATTACATTAGTATTACAAGGACTCAGACTGATTCCCGAGGCGTCTGCTCCTGCCAGGTTCTTTCTAACCCTTTGTGTGGTGCAAATATTGCAGTACCAGTGAGCACAAAGGCAAAAGACAGGTTGTGAGCATCATCAGCAGCTCTTTGATCCCTGCATCCGGTCGATATTTTATTTAATCATTTTAGTTGCATTTTAGCCAAAAAATGTTTTGCAAGAAGCAATATATTTGAGCATGCTGGCTGCAAGCATATTCTGTTCACTGTTTCAGAGGGCTTGCATTTCCAGCACACTTGTCAAAGTAACTGAGGGTTCAAAGTGAAGAAAATTGGGATATTAAACTATTGAGTGAAAGATGGCTTTGTAGCCAAAGTTAATTCCTTGTTCAGCACAGTAATTCCAGTCACTGATGCTCACTTAATTCTTTTTTGTTTATTAGTTTTTATTTTTTGTTGTGATGGTTCCTTTGTTCTTGTGATCCCCTCCGGTTGTCTACCTTGTCTGAGGGAACATGCAGAATGCTTTAACCACTGCCACGCCATTTACAGCTAACAAGTGCTTGGGGAATCATTGAGTCATTTTGTAAACTGGACCCGACAAATGGGTGACACCTGTGCCACATCACCTTGCTGGTTGGTCTCTATGTTAACTTCCTGTAGGTAGGCCAGGAACTTCCTGTAGGTAGGCATTTGGTGTTCACAGTGTGGTTTGTTATTCACCCGTACCCCGACACATACACCCTTTTCTCCCCCTTGGAGTGGAGAACTGGTCTTGTTTTTCTTTATTCTGTTTTTTAACTTTTTTTCCCCTTTTTTCTCCCCTCCTGATCCAACCACCCCACCCCATCACCTTATGTCCTTCTCCCTGTCCCTCTCCCTTCTCTATCTAACCATCACTTGTTGCCCTCCTCACATCCCTCTCCTTTATGCCGTGCTCCTATCACCTGCTCAGTTTCCTACCATACAGAAACACCTCTGCATGGACATCCAGACTGGAGAAGAGTTTTCCCCAGGGCTGCTGTGCAACTGAACAATGGCGCACCCCCCTACCCGTAGTCCATGAGCACTATGAACAATTCCTAAGTGCAGTACATGGGCATGTGCAATGTTTGGGTTTAGCATAGTGGTTAGCACAATGCTTTACAGTACCAGCGGTCCAGGTTCAATTCCTGCTGCTGCCTGTAAGGAGTTTGTACATTTTCCCTGTGACTCTGTGGGTTTCCTCTGGGTGCTTTGGTTTCCTCCCACAGTCCAAAGGCGTACTGGTTGCTAGGTTAATTGGTCACTGTAAATTGTCCTGTGATTAGGCAAGGATTAAATCTGGGAATCGCTGGGCAGTGCAGCTCAAAGGGCCTATTCCGTGCTATATCTCAATAATAAAAAAATTATTAAATGGGGTAACTACCTTCCTTTGATTTCAGAATATTTTTTTTTATCTCAGCTTTAATTCTCAATGCTACTTTATATTTAATGATTGCATTTTATAACATGGGTAAGTGCAATACTTGAATGAGGCAGCCATTTTTTAAAAATTTTAAAGTTATTTGTTGTGAATTCAGTTGTAACTTAGATATCATTCTAAATAACCGAGACGCTATTTTAAATTTGGTAATTGTTTTTGGTAATTGAATTGCCAGTCTGCTGTTTTGCATTGAATGGAATAGCACTGCAATCTCATTGTCCTCGGTAATGAAAATAAAGCTAATGATCATGTTCCATCATCTTCAGCCCTTTGTCTCTTCCATCTATCCACTCCCAGCTTTTGCCATCTCTCCAGCCCTTATCTGCCGATCACTTCTCTCACCTGGATCCACCTATCACCTGCTAGCTCATGCTTCATGCCTTTCCACCACCCTTTTATACTGGCTATTTCCCCCTTTCTTTGTCACCTGAAAACACCATAGATGCTGTCTGACGTGCTGAGTTCTTCCAGTGCCTTTTTTGTCGCTCCAGGTTTCAGTATCTCTAATCTCTTGTGTGTGTGCCGCTCTCTCTCTTTCGTCAATGTTCTTTTGTCTAATTTTTCATTCTCTAACTGCTCCCATTCAGTATTGACCAGATAACCTTGTTTACAACTTAGCACATGATCACAGCATTTTACTCTTTCACAGACATTCCTCCTCTTCCAGCCTCCTTGCAGCTTAACAAGTTTCTTTTGTCGCCTTTCTGGTTCTGATGAAGGGAACTTTGTTTCTCTCCCCAGAGATGCAGCCCGGCTTCTGAATATTTCCAGCAGTCTTTGTTCCCATTTTAAATTTCCAGTGTCTTCAGTGCTTTTTTTTTGGTTTTTATATTTTTGCTTTGTTTTGTTGTATTGGAAGGGTGACCCAATCTGATAATTCAATGGCAAAACTTCAAATACAGCATTTTTCTTTCATAACCGCTGCAAACCTTCCTCTGGTATTACCCTCTACCTTATTCCCAAACTGCTAATAATTCAATTAGCTAATCAATTTGGAAAAGAAGGTAGATATTCCCTTAGTTTGTTTCTGACATCTATTGCAAAACTTTTGAGGAAAAATTGGTTATTAATTAACATAGAAAATTCTATTAAGTAAGCCAAGTTCAGTCTTGTGGTGCTAATTTATATCTGCTAATTGGGGTCTCATAATGGTAGTGGGCCCCAAAAGCAATCATAACTTTGACTTTATAGAAGAAATGACCATAGTTTTCTTGTCAGATGTAGAGGGTTAGAAAGCTGACCAGCCCTCCAGCTAAGTTTTATTTTAACGTCCTTTTTCGAGTTCAAAGGAAAAGGAAAGAGCTTTTGTTACTCTTTGCCCGGGAGTCATCTTCTATTCCCTATCCATCCTGCCGCAATTAATTTCCACCAAAGTTAAGTTCCAACAATACGCAGAAAGTCAGACTAGCAGTTAGCTGGCTAACAACCCTCGGGCCATGGAGTGATGGTAATTCTGATTCCTACACCCAGATCTGCTGGATAATTAGTGACAGCAATCTTCCTGCTTTATTCTGTGCGGTGATGATAAAATGGTGGGAAGGTGTCTGCAGTCGCAGTTCTGTGGACTGGATTATTATGAACTCAACCTTCATTGGTAACTGCAAAATGAGACAATGTTTCAACAACAACAATTAAGAATCCAAGATCTACTTTACAGTCTGCTCAATTCAGGGGCCTGAACAAGACTGGCTACTCTTGAGTTGCCTATCGTTGGCTTAAAGATGATGAAGCATTTCTACAGTGCAGAATCAGTCAAGTTTATTTTCACTGATATATACTGTATCGTGAAATTTGTTGTTTTGTGGCAACAGTGCATAAAAATACTTTGTTATAAATTAATAGCATGAGTGGGAAATAGTGAGGTGGTGTTTATGGACTGTTCATAAATCTGACGGTGAAGGGGAAGATGCTGTTACTAAGAGTGAGGGTGTGACCCTTCAGGCTCCAGTGCCTCCCCCTTCACAGAACAAAAGAATCTACAGCACATCACAGGCCCTTCGGCCCACAATGTTGTGCCAACCATGTAACTACCTAGAATTACCCTATCGCATAGCCCTCTATTTTTCAAAGCTCCTCATACTTATCTAAGAGTCTCTTGAAAGACCCTACTGTATCCGCCTCCACCACCGTCTCTGGCAGTGCATTCCATGCACCCACCACTCTCTGTGTGAAAAACTTACCTCTGACATTCCCCTGTACCTACTTCCAAGCACCTTAAAACTATTCTTCCTCGTGTTAGCCATTTCAGCCCTGGGAAAAAGCCTCTGGCTATCCACATAATCAATGCATCTCACCGTCTTATACACCTCTATCAGATCACCTCTCATCCTCTGCCACTCCAAAGAGAAAAGGCCAAGTTTACTTAACCTATTCTCATAAGGCACCCTCTGCAATTCAACCAACATCCTTTTAAATCTCCCCTGCACTCTTTCTATAATATCCACATCTTTCCTACCATGAGGTGACCAGAACTGAACTCAGTACTCCGAGTGGGGTCTGATCGAGGTCTTATTGATACTAATAATGAGAAGCGGGCATGACCCAGGTGGTGGGGAAGGGGGTCTGAATGATGAGTGCCACCTTCTTGAGGCACCACTTTTTGAAGATGGCATTCCTAGTAACTAGACCGGGTGGGCGGGTGGAAGATTTCTTCCTGCATCTGATCCTGCAGCACTTTGTATCTTCTGAGAGAGGCTCTTTTGTTCTCAGTGGCACTGGACCATACAGTAGCCAGCCCAAAGCCTATAGTAACAGTCTGCTGGGTTTCTGTAATAATGGGAATTGAAGATCTTGTTTTAAACAATGCAATGTTTTTTTTGACTGATTGCTGAGCAATCTATCTTGTTGCAACTGGGTTGAGAAATTGTGTGTTTCATCTGGTGAATCTACCAGTCACTGTTAGTCTGAAGTAGAACTGCGGTATGCCACAACTCCTGGGCCATCACGCAGGTTGAGTGCGTTGTTCCGATTGGGATTAGCTAATTGGAAATCAATTCTGTTATAAAGAAAATCACTTAGTGCCCAGAAGGTTACTACAGTTTACAAGAAATACAAATGAAAATAGGTCTCTAGCACCATCTACTCAGTCAATGGAGCTCAGCTAGAATGACTGGAGGTGAATTAACTCAATCAAGTTTAGTGCTTTGTGTTTGTTTAGCAGTTGGCTGGAAGGGGGAGGGGGAGGGGCTGTGAAAATTTTGATTTGGTTCAAACACTGGCATGTACACAGGAGAGAGCGAGAGAGAGAGAGAGAGAGAGAGAGAGAGAGAGATGGTGCTGAATACGGCTGCCGCTTTGTGTGATCACATCCATCATCTCGAATGCCAAGCGCAAGGGATCGTGGGAGAGGCACTGTGCATTTTTTGTCGTTGTTGTGGTTGCTGCAGGGTATAAACTGACATGGTTTTAGTCAGCGGGCAACCCAGCGCTGTCTGAGAGCCACGTTCCTGCAGCAAAACTTCAGCTTCATTTGTGGTCCGCCTCGTGGAAGGCATGAGTGCAATTACCACTGCAATGGGGCTGACGCAGGGGGCTGTGGTCATACAACCACCGGTGCTGTACTGTGGCAGGGAGAAAACCAGCATCTGATTTCCATTTGCCATCCACCAGTAAAATACCTAATCAATCTACAGCAAAACCGTTCAGAGGAAAAGTGAAAGATCTTATAGTTAACCGCATTACTGGAAATGCATGTCGTTAGCAGAATAAATGAGGCACCCTTCAGTGGAACAATTGCAACAATGGGATTTATGGACATATATGACACCTGGTTTAAAGTGCTGTCTTTTCATTACTGAGCCATCCTTCGTGTGACTGGAATGTGAAATCGAATGTTTCAAGTGATGACACTCCCAGTCACTCAGATATCATCAGATATAGTGAGGCATGCAGTCAGAGAAGCCAGAGTTTCCTGCCTCGAATCAGCTAGAACTGAAACCAAGGCACACAAGAACCCGTCCCCTGCAGCAGACTGGGCACGAACATAAGTGTGGAGGGTTCAAAGATGAAGTAACGTGTTCAAAGATGAAGTAACGTGCTCAAACATCTTTCATGTAGCTGGAGTCACTTCTTTGTAGTGGAAGGAGAGCAAGCCTTTGAACAGTAGGAATCAAGCTGTTTTTCCTCAGCTTGCCACTGTAAATAGAGCTCAAACAAGTGCCATTTTGTGTGAGTTGGGTTCTGTAAATGTGCACACACACAAAAAAAGGAAAGCTTGTGAATATGCAACAGTTCCGTATTACTGTTACAAAGGATTAATGTCATGATCACTGACACAGAATATGAAAGTCCTCTCACAGATGACTGTTAAGACAGACACTTTGAGGGAAACACAGAACCTGTCAATGCCACAGTACAGAGCTGGAGGAAGTCAGTGTGGAGGGAAATGCCAAGCAATGTTTCAGTCACCGTGCCTCAACCCAAACTGTGGATTGGTTTATAAAGAGGTTTCTGCTGCTTTACGTGTACCGACACCTCCACTGATGCGAACTTCCCCTAAATATCCCACATCTTGTGTAATGGAGATGACTTGCATTTGAACCGGAGACTAAATCACCTCAATCTCATTGGAGGACCAGTCTAAGATTTGACATTAGTTTGGGATAATGCACAGATCCAAGAATTCCTGCCATTTATTTATTTTATTTCGAGATAACGGCACAGAACAGGTCCTTCTGGTCCAGAGTGCCGTGCCGCCTAGCAACCCACCTAATCACAGGACAATTTACAATCTACTAATCGGTACGTCTTCGGACTGTGGGAGGAAACCAGAGCACCCGGAAGAAACCCACATGGTCACGGGGACGATGTACAGGCCCCCTACAGGGGGCGCTGGAATTGAACGCTGAACCCTGAGCTGTAATCACGTGCTAAATGCTACACTCCCGTTTTTCATTTAGAAGTTGCTGCCAGTGTACAATTAAATCACACTAGAAGGTTAAGAATATTTAGAAGAACAGGATGATTTTAAATTTGACCATTTTGAATTACTTGTTTGTAGCCTGACTGAAACAGTAACAGTGAGAAATTCCTGCAAGGAATTCCAATGGAATGCAGGGGTTTGTAGGAGAGAGAGTTAAAAAAATTACCCTCCCTCTCCCCTTCTATTCCCCATTCTGCCCCCTTACCTCTTCTTACCTGCCTAGCACCTCCCTCTGGATCCACTCTTCCTTCCCTTTCTCTTATGGTCCAGTCTCCTCTCCTATCAGCTGCTTTTCTCTCCAATCCTTTACCTTTTGTACCCACCTGGCTTCACCTATCACCTTCCAGCTAACCTCCTTCCCCCCCACTCCCACCCCCCGCTGTCTTCCTCCTTCCTTTCCAGGCCTGAAACGTCGACAGTTTATTCCTTTCCGTAGACGCTGCCTGACCTGCTGAGCACCCCCTGCACTTTGTGTGTGTTGCTCTGGTAACTTGCTGTCACTGTGTTGACCAAATTTCCCTGCTGGTATGTGAACATTCGCTTTAACCTTGATTTTTCAGAACTACTGTTAATGCTCTTCAAATAATGCACCTCACAGGCACATTTTATCCAGAGTGCTGACCAGGAAATGTTGGGCTTGATCTAGTGGTAGGATCAATGGCAGGTGCTGCTAATGGAGTCGACGGGACGGGAAGGGGAAAAGGCCTCTGCGATTCTCAGCCACAAATACTACCCAGTGCTCCCTGCTGACAGACTGAATGTGTGTATGAAGGCAGGCTCATGTTTGGCTCTGATGCTCCTCCCTACCTTCAGTCCACGACCTGCAGCAATTGTATCGTCTGGCAGTGCTTGCCCAGACATGAAGAATAGGCCACTTGGGCGAGATGCTAAAGGATGCTGGCACCTGCGGAGGCTTCTTTCAGTATGAGTCATTGACTTCAGGAAAGAAAAAATAAGGGAGAAAGAGGAAAGAAATGTGATTGACAAGATAATATGTTAAGCATCTCTCAGTCAATTATATTGCCAGCAGTGGGTCTGAATGTTAAGTGCATCGCGGCTCCCCCTCCCTTGCTAACCAGATAGAGAACTGTTGTGTCCCTTTGTATTCTGAATCCTCATTCAGTTCTGATATTTTAAACTCCTATGTTAAAGCACATAAAGGCAAGACGTATGTTCACATCCTGGTTAGGTTTTCCAAGTATCATCCAGTATGGCCATTATTTATGGCAATGTCACATACACAGACAGCATCATATTAGCATGCTGACTGATTCAAGTAGCATCTCAATAAAACAGGCACATTCAAATCACTTTATTTAGAGAAGTGATCAATCTGCAACCAGTACCTTAAAACAAAGAAAACAATTCCATGTGATTGACCTCAGGACATCCCTAATTGGAATTAAATTAATAGCCTTCTAGGGATAGATAATTCTAAACGTTACTTCAACTAAGAATTGGAATAATACATTATGTCGGTAAGTCTTGTGATATTTTCTGTAGCTTACTGTGAGCAGTATCGCAGTAAATCCACTTGTGTGGTGTAAAGCTTTTTAACTGAGCATAAGGCCAGTTCAGTTTCCCTCAGAAACTCCACTGGCTACAAGAAAGAGCTGACAATGAAACTATATGTACACATGGCTAAGGCATGAACCCGGAGGATAGTCTGCATCACAGGTCCCAGTCAAACAGAAGCAATAGTAAGATCGTTCCGTGTTTAATTTGTCACTTATAAGTATGCTAGAAATAAAAAAACTCGAGGATTTAATGGCCTTATTATGTAAGCCCTGCTGTTTTGTTTAGTCTTGAAGAAGCCTTTAAACTGACAGTAATTTTAGTCATTTACCTGTTTAAATACAATAGTCAAAGCTTTTACAGCTTCCATGTAAACCTGATTGTTTCTACATTTTTCTGAATATTTTAACATCTGCCTAGGAGACAAAATGAGCCTCAGAGTGATTTTGGTTCTGATTAGAGGGTTAGTATTGTGGATTGGCCAGAGAGCACACTTGCACTTTGTTTTAACGAAGTGACCTGCTCACTGCTAAATATTTCCGAGAATAAAAATCTTCCCAGTTTTTTTTTCATTTTCTGCTGGGGCCCCAGCAGGTAGATTCTGGAAGCAAGCCAGAGATGAATTAGGAATTAACTACTCCTCGAAGGAATGCATAAAGAAAACTGTGGACAACCGGTAGAATAGTGACTAACTGCTTTTGAGAACATACTTGTCATTTTTATTATACTTTTAAGTATTGTGTGCTCGCAAGGAACAAGACATTTCTGCAAAACAGTCATCTCACTGTGTGTAACATAACAAGTAAAGGCAAATAAAAGACAAGAGTGGAGCAAAACCGGTCACTTCCTCTGCATAGCTGAAATAACTGTCCTCTGAAGTCACCGTGGCAAACAGTGATGGTGGGGGAGGTGCACCACACTGAGCTTAGTCTGTTGCCATAGTAACACCTCGGTTTTTTTTTGTGTTGTTTTAGGGAAGGAAATGTATTGGGATCCATGGGGCACTGAGCAGATCAGTTTCTGCAGCCATTAGCAGTTAAAAACTCTCTTGTCTGTGGATTGCATCCTTCCATATCTTACTTCAGCTTCTTAAGCATTGTGTATTTTTAAAGGGGGACTGCTCTGAATAGGGTTCTACTCGGGGTCTGGTTCATAGAAGAAGAGATGAGATTGCATTAATTAAAAACCTTTTCCCACTCTGTGGTCCTTGTCAGAATGTTCAGTTTTGTACTTGTGAGCCAATAGTTTTTAGCAATTTACTTTGGACTGCTTCTTCATCAGGGAATAAGTACCAAATCAGAACGCTAACGGTAGTTTTTACACTCGATTGTTATGGAAAATGACCAGCACAGGCCTGCAGTGAAGATCATGGACTACATAACATCTTCCATAACATCAGAACACTTAGGTTAGTTCTACCACTTGATTGTTATAGGACATCCTGCAGTGAACATCATAGTCTACATACCTTGGATCATGTAGGAGTTTTACATCTCTTATCCTCCCCAGGCTAACTGCTTCTGGTGCTGTTTTGGCATTGTTTTAATTGAAGCATTAAATAATGGCAAATCTGTTATCAGGAGTGGGAGAGGCCTGCTTTCTTTTTAATGCGTGATACCACTTTCAAGAGATGTGGTAGTGTATCTAAATGCAATCTGCATCATTATATATAAACCGACAAATTAAAAGGTTTGCTAGAATATTTTACATGAAGTTAGAGCCCTCTTAAGAACGCAAACAGATTCTTCTTTGCAGGAGAACCAAACCATGAACAGGAACCATTAAAAACATGGTAAAAAAGAGATCTCTTGTAAAGGAATAAAACTTAATCCAAGTACAACAACTAATGAATGATGGACCAAGTTAGCGGAAGCCATGAAGCTTGCATGATTCCAACAGTGGCTTAATAGAGAAGTGCAGAGCTTCTAGAGAGCTTTCATAATTCAGTGGTCATGAATGATGCTGCTTTTGGGCCTCAATGTATTATATAAGAACATAAGAAATAGGAACAAGAGTAGGCCATCTGGCCCATTGAGGCTGCTCCATCATTCATTAAAATTACGCTGATCTGACCATAGATTCAGATCCATAAGAGATAGGAGCAAAATTAGGCAATTTGGCCCATCAAGTCAGCTCTGCCATTTCATCATGGCTGATCCATTTTCCAATTTCCCCTACTATGTAAAAATCTATCTGACTGTGCCTTAAGTATAATTAATTAGGTTATCGCTACTGCTTCCCTGGACAGAGAATTCCAGATTCACCACCCTCTAGGAAAAGCAGTTTCTCCTCATCTCTACTCTGTAGTTAACCTACCCCCATGCCAAACTTTTGAGGCTATATATCCCCTAATTTTAGTCTCACCTACCAGTGGAAGCAACTTTCCTTGCCCTATCTTATCTAACCCTTTCATAATTTTTAAAAAATGTTTCTCTAAGATCTCCCTCATTCTTCTGAATTCCATTGAGTATATTAGTAGGTGACTCAATCTCTCCTCAAAGGATCCCTTCATCAATCGTGTGAGCCTCCTCTGCATGCCCTCTAAAGCCAGTATATCTTTGCTCATCTGAGAAGACCAAACTGCATGCAGTACTCCATATGCAGCCTCACAAGTACTCTGTACTGTTGCAGCATGAACTCCCTGCTCTTAAGTTCACTCCCTCTGACAATGAAGGCCAACATTCTATTGCACACTTGCTATCTGATTGTGCCAGTATCCCGGGCTAGTGAATAGAATTTTCATGATAGATAACATCTAAGTCCTGTTTTCTGTGGCTTGTTTTTGTTCCCTTTAAAGGTTGGAGCAGTTCTCAGAGCAGTACAGTAAAGTCTACTTACAATCTAGATTTTGCCACACCTTCCCCATGCAAATCTAACTAAATTTACCTGGCTGTAATGTTCCCAATGTGTACTAGATTTCTGGTGGCAACACACTAGGAATATTGAGGGACAAGTCAATACAGTTGCTTTGATTGAACCAAGTTTCTTGGTCTAGATCTTGCTGATTAAGCAAAGCAAATTCAGAACTTCGGCTCATGGATGCTCCAAACTTCCTGATAAGTTCAGAACTATACATTCTGCCACAGGACAGCTGAAACCCTTGGAGATAGTCTCTAGATGCTTGTTGTAATTAATGAACCAAACTTCATCGTCCAACATCAAGACTTCTAATTAGCCTACAACTGAGCTCAGAAGAATCTCTGTTGGAAATGTGTTTCCAGGACTCCTTTTGCTCTGAAACTAATGAATGGCATTTTCAGATGATTCTCCTCTGATCAGTCTTCCAGCCAAGATAAGGAACATAGAGGTCAACTATAGTGAGTTCATGGATGGGTTGGGGATGCAGATGAAAGTAAAACACTCGAGACCCAATTAAATGATAATGTCCATCTTGCCTCTTCTTGGACTGCTAAGCTGCTAGTGGCAACTGCACTGTAGTATCCTTGAGGAGGGAGAGGAACACATGACAGACTCTTAATGTTTCTGAAACTTTGAGGTAATATAAGCCTAAGAATAAGTTCAGAAACCCATATGTTAATTTTATAAACTAGAGAAAATTTGCAGATGTTGGAAATCCATGCAACACACACAAAATGCTGGAGGAACTCAGCAGGCCAGGCAGCATCTATGCAAAAAAGTACAGTTGGCGTTTTGGGCCGAGACCCTTTGGCAGGGCTGTGATACTAGTTTTATAATTCACCTAACGTTGCTCTCCCAGTCAATTGGGTTATAAAATCAGTCGTGCTTCTGATCCCATCAGTTGGCCAACCTTTGAGTTTGGTTAAAGTTACCATCCTAATTGTTGAAAGCCTTGGTCTTGTCAGAGTCCTCTGCTGTGATATCCATTGTAATCACCATCTGCCACTGCTGGAGGCCAGACAGGATTTCTCCTATCATATACTGGAATCCTTCACCTAAAAAAAGCATTTTTCAGGAGTTAAGACAGGTACAAAACAGCAAAAAGAAATTCCAAAGCACTGGAAATTTGTTCTGAAGACAGAAATAATTCTACTTCCATGCCCCCCCCACCCGACCCACCAATGTGAGCAAGTGAAATATAATAACATTAACAAAAGATTGTTTTCCTGATTGGTGGAATTTTATAACTATTAGCGGTAACTATATTATGGAGAATTATGGATATTTCTTCATAATGGTAAGGTAAAATAATAACCAAGTTTCTTTATGTTTCATTTAAAGCTTCAAGAAACGGTAAAGAGAAAACTTGAAGGTGCCCGTTCGCCACTTAATGGAGACCTGCAAAATGGAGTTTCTGACAGCAGTTTCTCCCCGAGCAGCAAGCGAGTTCGAAAAGAGGGATCTGGGATAGACCAGGGCAACAGCCTCTCCAACAACGTCCCTATACCTTCTGTTTCTCCCCTGCACCAAATTGACTTGAAGCCGTCACTTCCAATATCTACCAGTGGAAATAATTCAACAGGGTTTGATGACGGTAATAAAGAGAGCAGGCATCCAAGAGTGAGCTTACAGGCTAATGGCACCAGAGAGGATGACGACTTCAACTTAATTTTAGCCAAGGATCTTAAACAAGAATTGATTGATGATCCAAGTTGTATAGACTCTTCAGATGCTTCCCTTCTCCATCAAAATAAACTATTCTCGGATATTAATCTTAATGAGCAAGAGTGGCAGGAGTTAATTGATGAACTAACAAGCACAGTTCCAGAAGATGACATGCATGACCTATTTAATGAAGACTTTGATGAAAAGAAGGAGATGGAGGTTGTCAAGCCTACGTCTCAGACCCCAGTTCCAGCAGATAACCCAAGTATAAAGAGTGAAATGTGTCAGTCTCCTTTTAATCAGTTGTCAATGGGATCGCCACAGGTTAGACCATCTTCATCAGGCCCTCCATTTTCCAATGTCTCCACAGTCTCTAGTGTGTCCTCTGTGTCAAGTATTTCATCCCTTTCTGCACCTGCTACTTCACCAGTGACATCTACAAGCCAACCCTCACAGCAGGCCCCAAGTCAAACTCAAGCACATGCAAGGTCGGGAAATGGCTTCTTGATGACAACGTCTTCTGGGTCAGGGTCGGGACAGGGACCCGGACCCGGACCGGGACCAGGACCTGGGCCAGGGCCCGGGCCAGGATCTGGTCCGGGAGCTCTACCATCGACGAGTACTGATCTTTCCCGAGCAGAGCAGTTGAAGCAAATGGCTGCCCAGCAACAGCAACGAGCGATGCTGTTGCAGCAGAAACAGCAGCAACACACGCAGCCACACCAGCAGAATCAGGCACATGGTTGGTCCCCTGCAGCTCCGCCACACAGTCCCTTTGGAGGCACCTTTATTCCAGACAAACCAAATAGCCCAATGATGTACCCACAGGCCTTTAATAATCAAAAGCCTATGGTGCCTGCTATGACAAGCAACCCTCAGAAGGCCATGAATAACTACCTCTCACAAAACCACATGAACATAATGAATCAACAGCCAAATACTATGGGGCAGATCTCTGTGAACAAACAGCCTATGCTTTCGTACGCTAACACTAAGCCACTGTCGCATTATAATATTGAGCCTGTGGGCCAGAGAATGACCCCGCCAATGGCTAATCAGAACAAAGCTCCCATGATGCCCTACCTACAGCAACAGCAGCCGCAAGTTCAGCCTCAGACTTCTCATATTAGTGAGGAACAGAAGCACATGCTGTTAATGAAGCAGAAAGGACTCCTTCCCCAGACAATATCTTATGGAGCTCTGCCAAACCATGGTCCGGTAAGTGAGAGGAGAAAATTGAATTTAATGTTGGCAAGGTGGAGGCCTTCTGCTGATGAATTTCTTTATTTCACTTCCTCTAATTTCTGTGGTGTGTGAATAATTTTGAATTTTTGGCTTTCTCCCTTATTTTAATTAGCTTGATGTTAAATGTTATGCATATATTTTTTTTGGATTCATTGATTGGAGCATCAGGGGGTCTGATGAAAACTGACTCTCTGGGCTACACCAGTAATTCCTTGCTTCAGGCTTTGCTTTGGTGGGCATTTTGTGTAGTTTATGTTAAATAAGTAAATACGCTGAGAACGATTTGCCTTTACAAACTCTCAGAGATTAAGAAGTGTAACCAGGGAACAGCATATGATTAAAGGTTTGTAGCAAAACATAGGCTTCACAGTTTGATGTCTGAACTGCTCACTTGTGCCGTATCTTGTTATTTCTCTCCAGCAGTAGCTGACTAGTTGATCTGTTGTACTGAGGCAATAATCCTATGTTGTTGGTTCTGTAAACGTAACGACCCTTGTTCAAGTTGTAAAACCTTTTTGGTTGCCTGATAGCCAGTTAAAGGCTCTTGTTATAAAGGGTTAATACATAACACCGGACAACAAATTTTTTCGAAAATGTTGCTTTCTCAGAATTTTTTAAAAATTTACTATAGACCGCTTGAAGCTGAACACAAATATAATTTCAGACTACTTGTATCACATAGGAATTTGGAGAAACAAGAAAGTAACTTTCATTGAATATAACGCATTTAATTGCATAACGGTGCTAAGGCTTTGCAATAGTTCAACTAAGCTAAAAATGTTTTGTTGATGATTTTCGTTTGTACTCAGTGTTTGAGGCCTCTCGCTTATGTCCAACAGTAATCAGCTCAATAATCAATAATCAGCCAGCATTGATAGATTGCAGTTGCTCTGATAGCATTTTGCCAATGTCTTGGCAAAGCCTTTCACCAGGCTCGTCACTGACAGCATTAAGATTTGCAGAGCAGAAGTATAAATGAAAATGCAGAAAATGGTATTTAGTGGCATGTTGCACTTCATCGTTTTGTATGCTGAAGCATGTTGTCAACCAGTTTGGTATTCTGTAGTTGCCAAAAAAATTTTGACATCTGTGAATGCCTTCCATGCGATTTTCTCCTGTCCCGCTGGAGTTCTTCGAATTGCCTGTCATTGATGACCTGTTTGATTTGTGCACCAACAAAAATGCTTTCCTTAATCTTAGTATCAGTTATTCTGACTTGAATTATAAATTGAAGTAATAAATATAGGTGATTTTTAAAAATTGTGCGTGATAGGGAAATTTCATGTTGATTTTCATGATCAGCAGCCCAAAATCCATAAGAAACACCCAAAAGTATTCAGGAAGCAAAATCTTTGTTTTCTAGCATAATGCATTGGTTGTGTCTAGCTCCTATGTTTAATGATAGCACAATATTCCTGCTTTTTTGACCTGAGCAATATCAGGTGTCCTTACAACTTTTAACATTTTTTGGGAAGCTCTGTAATATAGTGACAGAAGGTATTATCATTTTGACGCACATGTTTATCTTTGATGGAGATAGATCCACAAGAGAGTAGCTGCTGTGTTTTACTTTGCTTCTTCAGGTCCAGCTCTTAAAGTCAACAATACCAAGTTTCAGAAGTAAAGAACAAAGCGCAGCCACAACTACATTGTGTGTTATTGCTACCAGTGCTTGTGGGTGCATGCTTTTCCCTCGTACTTGCAGAATTGGACTTTGGCTAACTGGAGTTCAAGGCAATACACACAGAAGGGGAGCATTTTGCCAATTGTGTCAATTAAGTGTGGTTGCCCAAACGCTGTGCCCTGCAGATTTCCCGCAGATCCGTGTCCTCTGATGTTTATCTTCTACAGCCCTCTGTACTTTGGTCACTCCCTGCTGTTGATGACAGCAGATGAACTGTCTGAGATGCCAGGTTGATGGTTGACAGTGGTAGATATGCAGAGTTGAATTAGTACGCTGTGGGACTGGTGATTGAACACAACAGGTGTTCTCCTTCCCTCGAAGTGTATGTAAAAGCTCCAGAACAGGAAAACTAGGAGAAAGAGCACTTAAGTGAATATTCCATTTTGTGTTCCCTGCAGCTATCTTAAGTGCTATCCCAGGCTGACAATTAAAAGCCCTGAGGTTAAACTGTTCTTCAAGCTTAAAATTGTGGTTGAGAAATCCAATGAGGGCACATTCATCCCATATTGATCACCTTCTGTCCTTCCATTAGAAATGCCTGCCCCAAATAAGGAGTGGTAGCTTTTAAAATGACAGCTCAGTGACAGAGTGTGCCAATGTGTAGGTAGTATCCAGAATTTCTAGGCCTACTGAGGCATTTAAAAACTAAATAGATCCCATGGAATAGAGCCAATTAGAGTTAGGAGATTAGCCAATTAGGAAAGGCTAAATTTTGAAGGCTGTGTGATTCAGTTCATTATAATGTTCCCTCTTAATATGAGACTAACCACATTTTATTAACTTAAAGGGACGCCATTTCCACCAGATATACGGACTAAAGTTGTCAGCAGCATTGATTTCCTAACTTTCTCCTCTTGGTACTCCAATGCCCAGGAACCTAACAGGAGTTACATATAGTTTTACTATATATGGCTGTCATGATTACTGTGGGAACGTCATATGTAGTTGTCCCATTGACAGAGTTTGTGATGCATAAGATCATGGCATAGGAGCAGAATTAGGTCATTCAGCTAATTGAGTCTGCTCCACCATTTGTACATGGCTGATGTATTTTCCCCTTAATGCCATTCTCCTGTCTTCTCCCTGTAACCTTTGATGCCCTTAATAATCAAGAACCTATGAACCTCTACTTTAAATATACCCAATAACTTGGCATCCAGAGCCTTCTGTGGCATCCTGTTCCACCTAATGTTGCAGGATACTGCATAATTTGTTGCTTCCCAGCCAGTTGTAGATATACTTACAGTACAGCAACAACAAATATGCTAACCATATGTGTATCAAAGAATTCTCTTCATTGTTATACACAGTACAGCTTTGCTACTTTGTTATAGATCAATGTCAATACCTTGCTTCAGAGTGATTGACTTTCCCTAAAACCTGAGATTCACTGAGTCCATTCATTTTGACTTTGGGTCTCTCTGTGTCGTATAGAGGACACTTAAAATTGCATCAAGCATATGATTAAAAGCCACTAATTCCAAATCATACCGGTTGACGTCTACTTACATCGGAGACCTTATGGTGCTTTAGTTTTAAGGAAAGTGTCTACTTCATTCATGTTTGAAGAAGAATGAAAAATGTCTCAAAGTTCAAAAAGTTCAAAGTAAATTTATTATCAAAGTAGATATATGTCACCAGGTACAATCCTGAGAATCATTTTCTTGTAAGCATTCACAGTAAATACAAAGAAACAAAAAAAAAGAAAAAATGAAAGAACAAGCAAGATAATAATAATAATAATAAATATCAAGAATGTGAGATGGAGTCCTTGAAAGTGAGTCCATAGGTTGTAGCACAGTTTAGTGATGAGGCAAGTGAAGTTATCCCCTCTGGTTCAAGAGCCCAGTGGTTGAGCAGTAATAACTGTTCCTGGACCTGGTGGTACGAGTCCTGAGGTTCCTGTACCTCCTTCCTGATGGCAGCAGTGTGAAGAGAGCATGAGCTGAGTGGTGAATGCTGCTTTCCTGCAATAGTGCTCTGTGTAGATATGCTCAGTGATGGGGAGGGCTTTTCCAGTGATGGACTGGGCTATATCCACGACCTTTTTTTAAGGCTTTTTCATTCAAGGGCATTAGTGTTTTCATATCAGGCTATGATGCAACCAGTCAGTATACTTTCCACAACACATCTATAGAAGTTTGTCAAAGTTCCAGATAACATGTTTAATCTTCACAAACTTCCAAGATGTTAGAGTGCTGCTGTGCCCACTTTGTAATGGCACTTATGTGCTGGACAAAAGGCAATCCCACTGGACGAAACACCGAGGAATTGAATGTTGCTGACTAAAGTTGATCATTTCCAGCTGTCTTCAAAAATGTACCTCCACAACGCCTTTTCTTACTTAATGTAGTAACTTACAGTATATCTACCTGGTATCTGCTCCCAGACCACCCTGCTTATTATACATTGGACCACATGGCATCATCTGTTTTAAAGCTACATGGTGACATTTCAATAAAATGTAAAATTGAAAGTTGGGGATTTGCTGCTAGGAAGCTGGCTCACAGTTGTTATTCTGTGTCCAAAATAGGTATAAAAGCATTCATGCTTGGAGGACCCTAGACGTAGACAGTGGCATCCAAGAGAGGCAACATGTGTGTGGATGGCACTTTAAGCATTGTCAGTAGTTTGTACTTGCTGTCTGTGAAGTTCTAAACTCCAATGAAGATCTTAAGCCCTGTCTGATAAAGATATGGGTACCCTCACCAAAGGGAGATTATACTTTAGCCACCTACCCTTCAAAGACTAGGTCACTTCCTTGCTTATCTCCATGGCACTTTTAACTGCCAATACCCACATACACCTCCATGCCAAGAAGGAGATACTTACGCTAAGAAAGTAGTTTAAACATACTTCATTTATTTTTAGTGGTACTTGTTTAAATCCAGACAGTATTCTTAAAACACATTTAAGAATCACGTTTTCTATCTTTAAAAAGATTTTCAAATAGCAAATGATTTCAAAATCAGGAACAATTTCAAAAACACAGACAAAATTCCTATAAGCTAAAAGAAGATATCAGCAAGTTGCGATGAACGAGTAAGCCATCGCAGAAATTGAAGGCAGTGGAATGAATTCTCATCACTCCATCTTTCTGTCATTCTTCCTGCTCTTCCTTGACCATTCCTAACAAGCTTGACTGCTCTCTTACATTTAAACTCTTTTTCTGTCACATGCAGGTGATATTTTTTTCATCTACCCTTTTACACAAACTGTCTAAAGGCTTCTGGATACAGTGTTCCCAGACACCCACAATTAATGCTATGAAGTTCTTTGAATACACAAACCTTCCAACTATTAATAGATCAGTTTAAGGATAAAGGGGAAGTCTTTTAGGACCGAGATGAGGAAAAACTTCTTCACACAAAGAGTGGTGAATCTGTGGAATTCTCTGCCACAGGAAACAGTTGAGGCCAGTTCATTGGCTATATTTAAGAAGGAGTTAGATATGGCCCTTGTGGCTAAAGGGATCAGGGGATATGGAGAGAAAGCAGGTACAGGGTTCTGAGTTGGATGATCAGCCATGATCATACTGAATGGCGGTGCAGGCTCGAAGGGCCGAAGGGCCTACTCCTGCACCTAATTTCTATGTTTCTATGTTTCTATCAGTTGTCTGATGTGCTAAGGACTGGTATCATTCTGGTCTGCAAGCTTCCTTGAACTAAATAACTTAGCCATCATAGTCTGCTGTGAAACAGGCCAATTGAAATACCCTAATTGTCTTACACTGCAACCAGCTCCATGCTACGGGTCAGCATCCTGTGCTCTATAGACAGTGCTACTGTTTGCAAACCTACCTTTTTAATTTCAGACTGATCATTGCTTGCCATTTACATTAAGAACTGAAGACTGGCTCTCGCTTATTACATGAAACTGAACAAAGTATTGGTTGTAAGCAACTCTTTGATCTCTGCAAGTGTCAGTAGCTATGTTAGAAAGATGGGCTTGGCAAAAAAACACCCTGAACAGTAAATACCCCTCACATGTGCAGATGCTGCTTTTCACAATTATTTGTTTTTCTTGCTCTCTTTGGCCTCTCTTTCTTTGCAAAACAACCTTTGTCCAACACCTTTTACTATCAATCATACCTCCCCTCCCCTCCCTTACCTGATCCTCACAACACTCAGTCATAATCACCCAGACTATCTATGTTTGTCCTCAGTCAACTGTTGCTTCCCTTCTCAACCAATCCCTTGCAAACAATGTCATCTCAACCTCAGTGACTTCTGTTCTTGGCTCTGAGACAGAAGGCTTAATGCTTAACTCCAATTCTAACATTCATGGACTTAGGGACTTGGTGTAACATGCATGGACTCAAGGTCTTAGATGATATATTTTTGTGTGACTGTATTTTACTGATATCTTATATGTGCTTGGTATCTTATATGTGATGTATGTGCCTTGTGCTGTGTGTGACTGTTGGTACTGTGTTTCGTACCTTGGCTCCGGAGTAATGCTGTTTGTCGATATTCATGTATGGTTGAACTTGAACTACAAGTATTTGAATGTAAATCCAGCTGACCCTTGAGTACAGTACTGAAGAGGGCAACATTGACAAAGCTGTCGTCTCTTTGAGGAGACACTAAATCAAGAACCTATCTGGTCTCACAGGTAGATGTAAAAGATACCGTACCATTATTTTGAAGAAACGCAGGGGAGTTACTTAGCCATGTGTCTCAGCCAATAACTTGCCTTCAAAGAATCTGACTAAAAGAGGTATTTGTGGAAGCTTGCTATGTATAAGTTATCTGCTGTATTCTCCCATCTCAATAACTACACAAATTCATTGACTCTAAAGTGCACCAGAAAGTTGTGAAGGGGATGCAATATGTGCAGCATTAATTTAAGGTTTTATTTCAAATTGCTAAGCTGTACTTCAACTCTATTACCATCCTCAATATCCTTAGCATATAAAAAGCTGCCTGTCATGCTTTTGAAATTCACAATCAACACTACGATTAATGGTTTTTTTGCAGAGCAAGTTCTATATTCCACTCCCTAATGTATGAAAAGTGTTTCCTAATTCCACTCCTTTTAAGATATCTTTTTGGCCCTAACTTCTCACCGGAGTAAAGTTCCACAACATCCTGTTGATTTCTGTTTTTATAACCTACCTTGTCTCAAGTCACTTTCAACTAAATGTAAACAAAATGGACCGCAAACTAAATTTCTCCAAACTGTCTCTGAAATTTATCCTTCATGTCATGATATAACTCGTTAAATTTATCTTAGTTGCCATGCATCTGAAATAGTGTATGAGTTGAGGCCATATCAAGATTCATAAACAGTGTATCCTAACTTTTAACAGTAAATCTCGTTTGGAGTAAAGGCCAACATTCCACTAGACCTGTTGGTTGGTATTTATGCCCATGGGTGAGATTTCAGTGAACTGTACACCAGGGAACCCAAGTCTTTTAATTCTTTCACACTATATACCGTAGTTTATTTTTGATTTGGAAAATATTTTATTTGTGTGCTTTCTCAAATCCAAATTGATAGCCTCACACTTCTTTTGCCATGGTTTTGCCCACTACATTTCTATTTTTCTCCCTTACATATGTAGTAACAGAGATATTATGATTCACACATTCATTTCAAGTACAGATCTGGATATATAACTCTACTCATTCATTTTACACATTTTCATAAATAGTTCAAAGTTAAATTTTCAGTACAGATCTCTGAGAAAAACCACTTATTCACAACCTGCTAATTAGAGCACATTCTCTTTATCTCAATTCCTCATATTCTGTCTGGGTAGCCTCCAACCTGATAGCATGAACATTGTTTGCCAGCCCTCCCCCTTTCTTCTTCTTCAATTCCCTACTCTGGTTCTCCTCTTACCTATTTGCTTCTCCTCATCTGCATATCACCTCCCCCTGGTGCCCCCCCCTTCCATTTTTCCTATGGTCCACTCTCCTCTCCAATCAGATTCCTTCTTCTCCAGTCCTTCACCTTTCCCACCTATCATCTCTTAGCTTCTTACCTCTTCCCCACCTACTTAGCTTCAACTATCATCTTCTCCCCTCCTCCCGCCTTCTTATTCTGACTTCTTCATCCTTCCTTTCCAGTCCTGATGAAGCGTCTCATCACAAAACATTGTGTTCCATAGATGCTGCCTGACCTTCTGAGTTCCTGCCAGTCCAACGAGCCATGGCCAGCAATCCCCTGATTTAACCCTAGCCTAATCATGAGACAATTTACAATGACCAAGGTTACTTCCAATTCCACTTTTGCTCATGTACAGCTTTATAGAAGTCCATTCACATGGCACCCATGGACATCCCACTAACTTCTTCAGTACCCATTAGTAATATGCCTTCAAAGAATTCAGATCAGTTAATCAAATATGGCCTGCCCTTCATAAACACATTTGCTCTCTGATGATACAGCCACTGATTAGCTAATACTCAATCAGTCACTTCTGATTAATAAGCCCATAACGGAGGCTAAAGAAACAGCTCTGCCTCTCATTGGACAATAATCTAATCACAAGATTCATAATCCTGACATAATTTTTATTGGTGCTTCTCAGTCCTTCAGGGCAGTTGCCATTGTGGCTTTTTATGCCTCATTAAATTTGTTTAGCAAGATCATGGTGGTTCTCTCTCATTCCATCTTGTATTATTGTAAAGAAATAAGGTACGCGTTCTTCCCACTTTATCAGAAGGCTGTAAAATTGTTTGGAATATTGTGAAGTTATAAATACAAGCTTGTTTTATTTAATGCTACTCAATTTCTTACAGTGCACCCTCCTTGTGTTTTTCACTATTTATTTTGGCATGTTTTATTTTTGTTATTTTCACCATTCTCTGGCCCTAAACTCATTCTCCTTTTACCACATCTGGTCTCCAACATGCTCACTAGCATGTTTTTGTATCTTCCCCCTCCCCACCCTACTCCACCACCCCCTTAGGACACAGCGCCAAACATAACCTCTGGCAAAATCCTCATCTATTTGTATGTGGCTTGCCTTTCCCTCCAACTTCTATTTAACTTCATGGCTGTGGGGGAAATCCTCCTCTTTTCCCAATCCCTATGGAATCGTCTAACTTGCCGTGAATGATTTTTGCCTTGCTCTTTTTTTCAGGTCCATGTAGGCATGAGATATTGGCAGACCAGGAGTTAATCAAAGGGATAGTGTTGGATCAGGGATTTAAAAAAATGTAAACTCCACCCTTCATTGTGTTCCTTCCTCCTGGTTAGGTCATGCATCAGACACTTTTGAAAGCCACTGAGCTACCGTAGATTCCGGATTTTAAGCCGCTACTTTTTTCCCACATTTTGAACAGCTTTGAACTTTGCGGCCAATAATCCGGAGCGGCTAATGCAAAGTTTTTTTCATGCCGCCTCGTAAACATTTTGCCTCGTAACAGTAGACCAATAAAATTGATGAGTAGTTCACAGAGGTCCAATGAAATTGTACGATAAATCAAGCGCACTTTCACAATTAAATTATTGTAAATCAGTCATTTGTACTCACCCTCATCAACATGGAAAACACTCGAAGCATTGTGCTACCTACCCTCTTAGTTTAAACTATATTTGTTTTCTGTACTACATCGCGGGATGCTATGACGACACACCCGGTTTCGCGGCGTCTTGTGGGAAAATGCCGTTTGCGATGAAACGGAAAGGAGGGGGTCGAGCGGCGGAGCGGCTTTGGATCTGAGCGAAATCTGCTTTTAAATGCCGTTTGCGATAAACGGAAAGGAGGGGGGGAGCGGATTCCGCGAGCGGCTTTGGATCCGAGCGAAATCTGCTTTTAAGTTAAAGGTATCAATAACTTTTCCTGGTAGGCTGCAGTATATATATTTTTTACCAGTCGTTAGGAGATATTGGAATGTTGTTCAGTAAAGAAGTATACGCAACGTATATTTAAAAGTAGCCGCGTACGGGCACGGTTCGAAAAAAAGCATTTGCAATATGTATTTGTTTTTGTTACCATATGGATTTAATTAAAAGTTAAAAAAATCCTCACGTGTAATATCTTTCTGTGTAAATATCTCATATTACAACGTGGGACACCTGCGGCCGAAAATCCGGTGCGGCCTAAAATCCGGTGCGGCCTTTACATTTAAAAAAATGATTTTATTTCTAAAATTAGTGCCAGCGGCTAAAAATCAGGTGCGCTCTGTAGTCCGGAATCTACGGTAAATTTAAGGGTGCTGCATCATAATGATTGGCAGATATATTACTTCATTTGTAATGCAACTGAAGGCATCTAAATATACCTGAAATCCTGAGGTTTTACTTAATTATTACATTGTGCCATATTGTCTAATTGAAGTTAAGTATTATCTCTGCAAGCTGATTTATACTACGATGCATTCTTTTTTTGCTATTGTGTTCAGCCTGTGGAGTACACAGTTCCTCATTTGGATTAGATTTGCTCTGGCTACCTAATATGAAACTGACAGTCGTTTATTGGTGTCACATGACCAGCATGAATCAGAGTTTTACAATCATTCTGAGGTTAGACTTGCCTTGGTTCAAGGTTCAAGTTTGCATTGAAAATATAGCCCCCCCCCCCCCTCTTACTCCACAATGCTTCATTTATTGTAACTGTTATAATTTTCACGTCAGCTTGGTCAGACACTCGTGATATAAACATGTTACTCATCCCCACTCGTTGCTTATGCAAGCTGTGCTGAAGCTGATCACACATGTTGAGACTTGTGGAGCTGATATGTTGGCTCTCTGCGTCGTGATTTTGGTCGAGACTCTCTGAGGGAGCATTTTAAGGCAGCACACTTCTGTACTGCTAAATCTTTTGGCTGCATTATGGGCCCAGCAACATGCAGAGCATCAGAAGCCCTCACGCTAGATTTCACATTGACATGTAAATAAGGGCGGATGATGCACTAGGCGGCTCGCTGCAGAGCCTAGCGAGGACTAATAATAATGTCAGGAAGGGGAATCAATCACACTGACAAGCAATGCAATGGATAACAACTGGATATTGAAGCAAGGTGATGCACAGGCTTAATATTCCAGGCTAGATCTTGCAATTCACACTATTTTCTTCCACTGTCGATATCCAAACCACTTTTTCCCCTTCTATTTAGACAATGAGAAAAAAAGAATTACATTTTTAAAGGCTTATAGATTTTATTCCTCTAGATAGTTTAATTCCTGCATTTCATGGCTGTCTCCCTCCGAAGGGTGGAGAAATGCAGTTTCACTTTCCTTTTTGATGAATTTCTGGTCACTTTTTTTTTACTAATGGCACAGTTCATTTTCATTTCCAGTGTAGGGGTTCGGGTGGGAGGGGAAGGGAGAGAAAGGAGCTGATAATTATTCCCACTAATCATGCAAAGACTTTTGCAAATAACCAGGTCCCATCTTTCTCTTTTCATTGCCAATCATAAAATACTGTCGGCTGTTTCACCGACATCTTAATAGGTTCCTAATGCAATAGTTGGCACCTCACAAGTGTGATAGAAGCCACAGCATAAAACATTGACTGCAGAAGTTACCTATTAGCTCAGTAATTCATATTTTAGGGCATTAGTGTAGAAATATTAATTCAGTAGCATATGCCCATGTATTATTAAATATATATTTTCCAGGAACCAGCAACTTAACCGCTTTAGGGTGGGGAAAATGTTACTCAAGTTTGTCATGTGTGGACGTCAGTTAAGATAAGGATCAAGCAGATTTATGATGATGCTTATGATGGAAAATAATTCAAGTTGGCTGAGGCTAACTCATGTAAGATGATGACTCAAGTAGAGCAGGAGAGACAGTATGTCCCAGGAAGGATTGCATGCTCTCTGCAGACAAGTGAAAAAAATCAGCAAGAGACTAGGAGGAGAAAATAAACTAGCTTCAGGGCTAGGAGTGGTGATACAAATGCGCACTGATAGACTTAATGAGAATATCCAGTTATTACATAAGGTTACAGATGACCTTGTATGTACAAAGTACACCAGTATCTTCAGCCTCTTGCTTCGTCAGTCTGGAGTACACACCTGCTTCAAGCAGGCTTCAATTATACCGGTGCCTAAGAAGAAAGTGGTGACGTGTCTCAGTGTCTATCGTCCAGTAGCACTTACGTCCACTGTGATGGAGTGCTTACAGAGGTTGGTCATGAAGCATATCAATTCCTGCCTGAAAAGCAACTTGGATCCACTCCAATTTGCCTACAGGCACAACAGGTCCACAGCAGATGCCATCTCATCAAGCCTGGAACATCCGGACAGCAAACATACATATTTCAGGATCAATTTTACTGAGTACAACTGACCATCTCATCCCCTCAAAATTCAATAGTTCAGCAGTTCCATTTAATATCAGAGAAATGTATGCAACATACATCGTGAAATTCTTGTTCTTTGCAAACATCCACAAAAACAGAAGAGTGACAGTTAAAACTTTAGAACCCCAAAGCCCCACTACTTCCGCAAAAAAGCATCAGCAGCCTTCATCCACCAAGCATGCAATAGCAAAGCCCCCAATAAAAACCATCATCTGTGGCAAAACAAAAACTAATCGTTCCCCCGACAATTCGACATGTCACAGGCTCCCAATCTCTCTAATACCTGGAAAAAGAAATGTCCCCTTTCACAGCGAGAGGGGAGGCATAAGACAATAACTTGCTTTTTGATGGTGTTAAAAGTCTGTTGTGCCACTTTTTTTCCCGAGTGCTCTCCCCGGAGCATCGGCAACAATCTCTCGCCCACCAATGAGAGAGAGGGAGAGAGAGAGAGCACAATTCGCCAAGTACGAGCCTGCGGCAGCTGATCCGCTGTTCCCGATGTTCCATTCTCTCCTCCGATGCTTCAGTCGGCGACACTGGCTTAGAAAGCCTGCCTATAGGGTCACGAAACCTCAGAACACAGAAGGCACGCTCATATTCCTAGGCCGAGTTCTTGGGATATCAAAACACGGCCGGCCATGAGCCCTGGGAAAACAGGTCCCACCACTGCAAAGAACCAAAGTCTGTGGGTAACTCCAGGTCAGGGTCTTCAACAGAACCCCATCCACCCTAAAGGGAAAAAGAGAGACATCAAAGATAGAATTTAAACTGCTTTCGAAGATGAACACGAAGGAGTCACAATGTAGCCACATCATCCTTCGTCTACGTTAATAAGCTTCAAGACATTGGCCTCAATACATCCTTGTGTAATTGGATCCTCAACTTCCTCACTTGCAGACCCTAGTTAGTTTGGATTGGCAGCAACATCTCCTCCATGATGCCCATCAGCAGAGGTGCAGCAGAAGCCTGTGGGCTTAGCCCCCGCTTTACTCACTTCACACTTACGACTGTGAGGCTAAGCACTACTCCAGTGTCATGTTCACATTTGCTGATGACACCATTATCGTGGTGGTGACAAATCTGCATTTAGGAAGGAGGTTAAAAATCTGGCTGAGTGGTGCCACAACAACAACCTCTCACTCAATGTCAGCCAGACCAAAGAGATGATTGTTGACTACAGGAGGAGGAAATTGAAGATTCATGAACCAGTCCTCATCAGGGATCAGGGGTGCAATGCTCCTCAGACAGGATGAAGAGGTTAATACTCCCCAATGCCATTAGGCTTTACAATTCAACCACCAGGACTTAAGAACTTTTTAAAAGCTATTATTAATGCTTTTTGAGATAGTGATTTAGATGCATATCATATTTTTTACTGAGTTAAGTATTGTATGTAATTAGTTTTGCTACAATAAGTGTATGGGACATTGGAAAAAAGTTGAATTTCCCCATGGGGATGAATAAAGTATCTATCTATCTATCTATCTATCTATCTATCTATCTATCTATCTATCTATGAGGGTCAGCAACTCATTGGTGTTATCATTTCATAAGATCTGTCCTGGGCCCAACACGAAGTGCAATTATGAAAGAAGTACGGCAGCGCATCTACTTCCTTATAAATTTGCAAAGATTTGGCATGACACCTAAAACTTTGACAAACTTTTAAGGGTGTGTGGTGGAGAGTATAATGACTGATTGCATCACAGCCTGGTATAGAAATACCAATGTCCTTGAACAGAAATTCCTACAAAAAGTAGTGAATACGGCCCAGTCCATCAGGGGTATCGAGCACCACTGAGCACAGCTACATGGGGCCTGCTGCAGGGAAGCAGCATCTATCATCAAGGACCCTCAGCACCCAAGCCATGCTCTCTTCTCGTTGCTGCTATTAGGAAGAAGGTGCAGGAGCCTCAGGACCCATACCACCAGGTTCAGAAACAGTTATCACTCCTCAACCATCAGCTCTTGGACCAGAGGTGAAAATTTCACTCACCTACCACTGAACTCACTTTCAAGGACTCTTCCATCTCAGGTTCCCGATATGAATGATTATTTATTTATTATCCTCTTTTGTATTTGGAGTTTGCACATTGATTGTTTGTCTTGTTGGGTGCAGTCTGTCATTGATTCTGTTATGTTTCTTGGATTCAGTGAGTAGGCCTACAAGAAAACAAATCTCAGGGTTGTATATGGTGACATATGTACTGTACTTTGATAATAAATTTACTTTGAACTTTGTGTTACATAAGGTCACAAATGACCTTGGATGTTAAGCTTGTACTATCCATCCCTCTTTCCCTTCTGCAAAGAAAACCTTAAAACCCCAGGCTCTTGTTTCTCAAATGTTGATACCTAGGGATGTGGGGTAAGACAGATGGAGTGCATGTTTTCCTGCACCTATTAGTAAGAAAACATAAAACAAGCTCATTAAAAACTGCACACACATCTGTTAGTGCTGTTTACTTTCTACTACACTAAATCTGAAGAAAAAAGGTGTGAAGAGATTCCACAAGTGATTTTTAAAAACTGAAATTTGAGAATACCAATTGAACCGTTGGGAAGGTGAGACACCGTAGTTGTCTTTATTTGTCCTGAGTGAATATGGTTTGATTTCTGTCCAGAGTCAATTCTGACGTACAGTTCGGTCTTCGTAGCATTGTAAAAATTCTTTTTTGTGTGCGTATGTGTATACATATAGGGACTAACTTGACCTGACTAACCCATAAGCATGTCTGAGGTCTGAGTTCCTTAAAATCTGAAGAGGACAGGTAAAATATTCAGAACTACTACTGACCCCTTTGTACACCCATGTGACTGATTATGGAGACTGCTATGCATACTAACCTTCCTTGTTTCATTTGCTTAGTTTAGACTTAAATATCAGAACATATGAACATGGAGCTGTTGAAAGTGCTGCTATAGAGACTACATGTTTTCGTCCTAATGATGATTAGGGCTCTGTGATGCTATCCATTATTCGTAATGCTCTGATGCCTGCTCAGTGCCAACTCAAAGATGCGGGATATCAATATCGTAAAATAGTCTTTGTTTTTCTCAGTTATTAGCTTCATTTCTTTCAATATTTTTGGGGGTGAATTTTCAGCCCTGTCTGTTTATAGATAGCAGGAGCCAATAAGCACGTGGCCTCAATTTGCTGCCTGTAGTGATCTGGGAGAGTGAACAAGAATGAGAGAGGCCAGTTATAAAGGCACAGATTGACCCTTCACTGTCCACCTCCAAAAGCAGATCAATTGAAAAGGAATAATAGCCGGTGACGTACAGTGTCGCTGGTGCAGAACCAGAGAGGGCAAGGATTAAACAAAAGTTCAGAGAAAATTTATTGTCAAAGTACATATATGTAACCATACATTACATATAAACAAGGAGAAAATGAAGGAGGCTCTTGAGTAGATGGGGCAATGAAGGGTTAAGACCTTTACCCAGGCTATGGCACTGAATAATTATCTTCTACTCTGATTACCATTGTTAGCATTTATACTGGTCCTCTCAGCTTTTGCTAACCTGCATGACTGTCCTGGAGCTTCCTCATTCTTTCTGTCTTTGTTGAGCACTTACTGTGCTGCAGGATGCAGGATTTTTATTCCAGCTTTCTCTGAAGTTCATTTTTATATCTGTTGGTAATGGCATTTTATTCCTCCCTGATTTCTGGAGCTTTTGTTCTCTTCGCCACTTCTACCTCCAGGTTTCGTTCTGTGTCACTTTTTTGTAACTGGGAGCTGCCAGCTGGCACCCGAGGTTTGGTTTCCTGAGGTCAAGTTGAGTTCATTAACGTCAAGGAGAGGGTGTCCTTCATGGGTGATCTTGGCCAGGGTATGTCAATTGGCTGATCGGCCATGATGGCAGGTTTACGCAGAAGCTAAATCATGTTGTCAGTCAGTATCCACACGTGTGGGCCTTACATCACTGTGCAGTGCTCAGGAGCTCTGACTCATTTCTCTGCCCATTGCAACAAATGCAGAGACCCGTTATGGTATTTCTCACCGTCATTCTTGTTCAGCTCTGCTGACCCAACATCCAGTGCCTTGAAAAAGTATTCAGCCCCAACCCTCTCTTCACATAAGTGCGTATTACAATCAGGGATTTTGATCAATTTAACTGAGAATGTTCATTTGTCGATCACGTGCTTCTTTTTTCACAGTAGACGCCAAAGAAATGGAAAATTGTAAAGCATGAGAAACTAAAAATTGAAAACTGAACTGTCAGCAGTTCAAAAGTATTCATCCCCCTTAGTTGAACCACCTCTGCCAGTTATTACATCCTTTTTTTTTGAATAAGTCTCTATTAGATTTGCCCATTTTTCCTTGCAAAATTGCTGAAGCTGTGCCAGGTTAGTTGAGGAATTGTGGTGGACAGCAATCCTGAAGTCTTGCCAGAGATGTTCGATTGGGTTAAGGTCAGGACTGACTGGGCCTCAAAGACATCAATTTTCTTCATTTGAAGTCACTCCATGGTTGCTCCAGCAGTGTGCTTTGGGTTGTTGTACTGCTGAAGAATGAACTTGCTTCACAGTTTAAGCTTTCTGGCAGAGGCCAGCATGCTTTTATCCAGGATCTCATCATATTTAACAGCATTCATTTTCCCATTGATCCTGGTCAGACTTCTAGTCTCTGCTGCTGAGAAGCATCCCCAAAGCATGATGCTACCTCCATAGTATTTTACAGGAGGGATGGTGTTAACTGGCTGTTGCACGCTATTAGAATCACGCCACACACACACCGCTTAGTGTTGAAGTCAAAAAGTTTCACTTTAGTCTCATCTGACTACAAGACCACCTTCTACAGCTTTACAGAATTTTCTTAGTGACAAATTACGGGCAACGATATACTTTTTTTTATATAGCCAGGGCTTTTTCCTTGTCACTCTTCCATGAGTACCCTTCTTTGTTCAAAAACTCAGAGATTGTGGAGCCATGAGCTCCATCTCCAGTTGCAGCCACTGATTTATGTAGCTACCTCAGAGTGACTGTTGGAATCACCGTGGCTTCTCTTACAAGTGCTAATCTTCTCCAGTGACTAAGTTGAGAGTGGCAGTGTGGCTCTGGATTCCTATTTTACTGCCTCTTCACAATGGACCGCACTGAGCTTTGAAATGTCTTCAATGCTTATGAGATGGTCTTGTACCATTCCCTAGATTTGTCCTTCTCTATTATCATTTGCCTGACTTGTCTTGGATGCTCTTCTGTCTTCATTTTGGTTTGGTCTTTTGAAAACCTGCCATACTGCTGGACCTAGCAGTTGGAAGGGTTATTTATTCTTATGAATTCATTGAAAACAAGTGATCCTCAAATTTTCTACATCAACAAATTGGGGGAGTTGGTAAAATATTGTATATTGCAACTGAGGAAATTTAGAATAGTAATTGCAAAGGGGATGAATACTTTTTCAGCCTCACAATTTTGATTTTTAATTTTTAGTAAATTATTGACAGGTTTTGGAATTTTTCTTTTGATTTGACATGATGCACAATGATTTGTAGATTAGCTGATAACGTCCTGCTTCAATATATTTTAAATTTAGGAAAATGAGACAGTAAAATGAAAATAGTTGTGGGGGCTGAATACTTTTTTGAGGCACTGTAGATCCAGAGTCAAGCCAACAACCTTTTTATTGTTACAGCTTAACTCAGAATCCCCCTAAGCAGCTTCTCTTTAAAATTCCCCTTTCCTTTACAATTTTGTACCATCTTTGTCATGATTTTACCACTAAGTACACCTGGCACATTGCAGGTTGCACCCACGTATCCATACATCCGATGGTGCTGGGCAATATTAACTCAAGCCCTGACCATAGGTACTGTTCACAATTTACAGCATTTTCCAAGTGAGTGAATTGAGTGCGTGCAGAATTGAATCAGTTCATCTTGTGTCCCATAGGATGTCTGCTGCTGCAGTCAAAATTGCCAGCCACAAGGCAGGAAAGCTCAAAATGTGTATAATGACAAAAAAATAATGCCGTCAATCAAACGGTATAATCTTATTGGCATAATATTACTACCTGGCTGAGTTTGCTTCAAATTGAAGCTGTTTGTCGGTTGAAATGTTTAATCAGCATTGCAGCAGCCATTATTTTAAGGAGCAGGATGCTATGCAAGCATATGTCCCTCAGTAAACAACATTAAAAATATCATAGCCGCATTTTGTTCTGTACAAAAGAAGGGATAAGAATTACGTCTTAAAACGGATAACAAGGAGCTGTTATGTTTGCATAAGTGGTAGTTTGCAGAGGGAACAGTGAGGTGACATTAATGCTGTTTTGTATAGATGAAGAAAAGCTGCACTAAATACAAATGTGTGTCAGAAAGATTTACTGCTGCACCACAGTCACTGTAAAACTAGAATCTGGAATCAAATATAGATGTACAGTACATGCCAAAAAAGCTGAGATTCATATTTCTTAAGGATCTGATTAAGAAAATGCATTGGGTGGGGTAGGAAGGGGGATGGGGAGGAAGAAAAGATAAATTTAAAAATACTGTTTTAAAATCTATAAACCTATTAGTCATGAGTGCAGAATGTGCACCTTTCTTTCACACTACATTTTTCACTGCAATATTACAAAAGCCAGAGGTTAATAAGCCATATTGCATATTGCTTTGTAATTGTTTGATGGGGGAAATAGAACTATAGGAAAACCAATCCCACAGAAGCTGTTTAAAATGGGACTGGTGTGCAGGCCATGACAATTAAATTCCAAAATTATGTCATTAGCTGCTACACTTTGGTCTACCAACCTGTACAAGCTTGGTTTGGCGAAGAATTTACAGTGGTGTCATTGCCCAGATTTTCCGGCAGTACGGTGTGTCGCAACAGTAGTCAGTTAAGCTCAGTGTGCATTGAGATGGAAGTTAATGTGGATTGATTTGACCCAAGTGAACCTCAGAATGCTCAGTATTCCTGTATTAGCACCCTGGTGAGCCAGCATTTACACTCACGTGCCCTGCAGCACTCAATCATGCAGGTATGTTGAGGGCGGCATATAGGGAGTAGCATATAGTGTTTGGTTCAGTCATTTGCACTGGCAGGTAAACCAAAGGAAATGTTGATTAAATCTAAGGCAGATTAAAATCACCTTAAAATCACCTTAAAATCACACACAGTTATGGTGCTGCTTCACCTTGTGGTCTAAGTTTGTGTGGGTTCTGATCAGATTCTACCCCCATGTAAACAGAGTTAACAATAGTTAGCATATCCCCTTTCACTTCTGGCTGGTAGGGGAATATGAGAGACAATTAATAACATAGCTGAGTTTATTCTGGAGAACTAAATGGTGCATTCCTTCCGACTTGTGCAGAGGAGCTGCACGTATATTCAGTTATGCAGCAAAAATATTGCTAACAGTACTTGCATTTCTATAGCACAAATTATCTCTCAAAGTGAAGATCTGATTAGGTAGATATTGGGTGAGATCACCCATTGAACCTTTTCTCTTCTAAGCTTTTTTCCCCCATAGTTTTCAGTATGTCACTTTCCCATTCCTGCCTGCAGTGTATCTGGATGCTAAAAAGACCCTCTCTTCAGGCCAGAGTTTTTCACTCTTTCCAAATCTTGCTTCCAATAAGCACAGATTGCTGTTTCATGAACATACTAAACCTTGAGGGAGTCTTTCATTTTGGGAGTGTGATGGGGAGTGGGGGCGAAGGGTTCTGGTGGGTGGGCTGTGTTAGAAGCATCACATTTTCTGTTAACATTGAACGAGGGAACTCATTGTGCAGAACAGGTCCTTAGACATGCCCCAATGAACTGGGACCAAGAGTCTGAATCAGGGAACATCTCAGACAGCCTGTTACGCCACTGGCATTTAGGGCTGCAAAGCCTGCAGTGGCCACGTAAACAAATACACTAGGAATGAAAGAGAGAAGTGAGTTATGCTATCAGTGAAGCAGCTGTGACTGGCTCCCTACCTGCATAACCGTATCGGAGTCCTGATGAAGGATCTCTGCCCAAAATTTCATCTCTCCATTCCTTTCCATAGACGCTGCCTGACCTGCTGAGTTCCTCCATCATTTTGTGTGTGTCACTCTGCACAACCTTTTGTTGATAGTTGGTTTGAATGAACTGAGAAGACCAATAAAAAAATCAATATAAAAATTATATATGAGCCCCAACTGTCCAATTTAACTTATGCAAGGAACCCGACAATTTTGAAGATCTTCTGAAGTTGAAGTCTTCGTGCAAACTGATGAGTAAACTTCAATCCTGCATTCAGTTTCGATGTGCAGCAAGAAGGAACAATGAGTGAACAATAAATCCTTCATTGGCAAACCGGAATATTTATCTGTTAGCAAATTGGAAATGGATTTCCTTGCAATTCTTTGGTAAACCTCTGGTTGCATTATGTATAGCGTCCAAAAGGACTTTGGAATCCAAGGCTCATACCAAAATCTTGAGTTTATAATCTAGACTCCAGCAGTGTCAGATCCAAGTTTAGGACATGCGGGTTTTTCTTTTTTTCCCCCTTCCCCTCATTTATTTCTCAATTCACAAAGGTGTAATTGGTTTGTGTGGGACTCCGCTCTGTGCAAATTGGCTTCCTCACACTTCAGAAATACTGTATTGACTGGAAGCTCTTTGGGAGCTGAGATTATGAAAAGTGCTATATAAACATAAGGTTCCTTTGTAAGCTCCAACAAAGTTAATATTACTGTATACATGGACAGACAAGTTTTTTAAATTCCATTTTTCTTTTATTAAATTATGTATTTGTGGATTCTGTACAAATTAAGCATTAAAGACAGCACATCTTGATGGCTTCTGAGACCATGGTTACTGCTATAGATCAGCCACATGATAGTCAAATTACGCAATAGTAATAGGCCAGAAAATGGCTGGCAAAGTATGGATTTTAAAATTGTTGTCCACTACTTAAGGGTTTACATAAAAAATGGAAATTAACTCAAAGTTTAAACTAAATAATCAAAGATTTTGATCAATTTAAGACAGGAGTCCCTTTATGATATTCCATTTAATATCACTAGAATGTAAACTTATCCAACTGTGACCTGACAGCAATGTTCCCTCTAATTTGCAATGACCAGTGTGCGCAAAAATCTTGTGCAATTTTTTGCCCAGTGACAACAACATGTGTACACTGAATATTATCTTCATTAAAAACAGTATAAATAAACTAGTTCTAAAAGCTGCAGACGAATCTGTTGACTCCGTGCTGTCAACATCGTCTGCATCAGAAACCAGAAAAGGAAATGTGATTGTGTACGATCGTGAAATATAGTTAACATGCCAACAAGGTGGAGGGAGACAACCTTTTGTGCGCAGTTTAAATTACTTTGTGTGCTAGTAGCAAAAGATGTGTGCACACACGCACACCTTAGAGGGAACATTGCCTACTGGGTAGGATACAGACTGAGGCCATGGATAATGAGTAAAGGAGAATGATGAGAAAAGAACTGACATGATTGGCACTGCTTTATTTGTGATTTCCATATTCAATAGCAAACCTTGGATTCGGACTTCTAGTTTAAGTAGCACCATCCTAGGGCATGGCTGATAACTATTGAAAATTAAAATACTGAGCATAGTTTAAGGGAAAGTGAACATTTTTGCAACTGGGACTCATTTAAGTCTCCAAAGAAGCCCTTTAGCAAACTCAGATGAAAGTTTATTTCATCAAACTAATGAAAAGAATATACTTGAATTCATTAAGATTCCTAAGAATGAACCAAAGCTTGTTCTAATATGTTTAACACAATTTAAATTATGATATTTATTGCAAATAATAGTTTTCAAATGTTTAGAAAGTTGAGCTCATTTGATGCAATCTATCTGTTGTTAAATTGCATTTTATCTTTAGTGTAGCATTGATACAAGTGACTTATTCCCTTAAAGCAAATTATAATTGAACCTTTACAGTGTATCATGTACATAAAAATTACATTACATGTTTAATAAAAATGTTGCAATTAAATTATTTCAGTCTTATAATGACATTTTTCTAAAATTCCTTAGTCATTATCTATGGCATGGATAGTAGATTAACTTTGTATTATCGGCTTGATTTTGCAATTGCTCATTCCTGCTGCGAAGCCTCAACCAATGCAAGTACATATTGGGGAATATGTGATTTTCTTTAATGTGCTTCTAGAGGCTGACATTCTAAACTGGGATTAAACAATCTCCTTGGTTAAATCAGTACTGTTTTATTTATACTATGTACCATGTTTCATGGGAAATGACTGGATTTTACAGCACCTTGCCTTTAGTAATTGCAGTTCCACTTAGCCATTTGTAAATCACAATTAGAACATTAGAAAGTTTTTGACAAGAACAAGCTATTCAGCCCAACAAAACTTGCCAAATTCTTATTCACATAGTGTGTTGAAATAATTGTCATTCAGATTTGAATGTCTCTAAGATACTACTCTTAACTACACAACTAGGAAGTTTGTTCCATGTGTCCACAATTCACTGTGTAAAGAAATGCTTCCTGATGTGAGTCTGAAATCTCCCTTTAACCAGTCTCCACCTATGGCCCCATGTCCTCGATGATGGATTAATTTTGAAGTAGCAGCTGGCATCCACCTTACTTAGACCCTCAATGATTTTGAATACTTCTATCATGTCTTCTCTCATTCTAGGTCTACTTAGGCTAAAAAGATATAATTCTTACAATCTTTCTTCATAGCTCATCCCCTGTGGACCTGGAATGACTCTCGTCGCCCCTTTTCTGAACTCTCTCCAGTGTCTTTACATCCCTCACAAAATATGGGGACCTCAATTGTCCACAGTACTCAAGGTGTGGCCTCACAAGCATGTTATACAGCTTAAGGAGAACGTCTCTAGACCAGGAAGCCAGGTCTCATACAGTGAACTTTCTCACTCAAGACCCCCCATTGTATATTTATATCCAATATTTTTATTTCCTATATGTAATATTTTACATTTACTTACATTAGATTTCATCTGCCATTTATCTGCCCACATCTGGATTTTGTTTAGATCTAACTGTATTGATTCTGCTGTCTGAATGTTATCAGCCCATCCCCCTAATTGCAGTACTGTGTGCTGCTTAGCAAACTGAATCATGCAGTTCTGTTCAGTGTGCGTGCTGGAAGTCCGCAGAGTAAGTTGTCGATAATGTTAATCCTCGTTTGGAGGATGTGAATTGTGATACATTGGCCTGGGTTTGTGTACCTGATTGGCTGTGTACACCCTGCACACAAATCAGATGCAAACACCATCGAAACACCATCTTTCAGCACGTACTCTATTTAAGTAGATGGTAGGTTTGCTGAGGATTGAATTGGAGGAGATCTTATTGTATTTGTATGGTGTGAATAATTATACTGCAAGCATTGTTGGAAATTGTGGAAAGCATTGAGTTAGAGATTACTTTTTCCAGGAAGGCCTCTAAACCGTGGAGTCTGGAGGGGAAGGGGGAGAAGGACCCTGACTAAATGGGCCTTTTCCACCATAGACCTCGGAGCATTGTTAGCTCAATGGAGGACTGTTGTATCTGGTAGCTTAAGTGTGATAAGGAGGTAATCACAGAGATTAGCCTTGTACTGTAGCACACACCAGGTTATTTAGGGGGTGGTTGCTATTCTATGGATGTAGTTCACTCTGCAGCACTGCATTTGTATCTGAATGGAGAGTGTTACTCATTGCCCTTGAAGAAGCTAGAGGTATCACACCACTGAATAAGGGATTGGGCAAAGAGGCAATTTATACCTGTATGCAACATTCAGTCTTGCTAATAAATGGCAAATCGCAATCATATCTCACTGATGCCAGGTCTCCAAGAACCACAGATAAACTCCTGCTTGACATTCAATAGCATTACCATTGCCTGGTATTTCCTGACTAGAACACTAGAGTTGAGTGGGCCCGTCATTTCCATGGATGCAAGAGCACAAGGATGAGTATTTTGCAACAAGAGACTCAACTCCTCTGACTTCCAGAGCCTTGCTAACATCCATTTGACAACTCACCACAACAGGGCTGTGAAAAGAGTTTTCCATTTGTCTCGGTGATTGTAGCACCAGGCGCATTAAAGAAGCTTAACATCAGTCACAGCAAAGCAGACCACATGACTGCTGCCCCACCAACCACCCTGAACATACACTGCTGCCCACCACTGATACACTTTGGCTGCAGAATGGACCATTTTCAAACTAGTGGGTCCCAACTTTCTGTTACTTCCATGACAGCAGCTGGATAAATGGTTACTTCTACTATCTTGTTCTGTTCTGACCTGGAAATATATTGCTGTTCGCTTCATGATCACTGCGCCCCAATTTTAGGAATTGGGTCCCTTCAACATAAAGGTTGCAGGGTTTCACACAATCTTCTCAAAGACAACTATGAATTACCATTTAATGCAGGACTAATGACAATGCCTAAATCCACTGAGTGAAGAAGGATAAAAAGTAACCAAAATTTGCAAGCCAGTACAATTCCCATGTTACTTTCCCCTTGTTACTGTTGAACTATTGTCTAATGGGAACATACTGTGAATAATGCCACGGTAACGTAGCCATTTGTGCAACACTGTTATAGGTTGGGCAATTGGAATTCAGAGTTCACTTCTGGTGTTATCTGTAAGGAGTTTGTACGTTCTCCTGGATTTCTTTCTGGTGCTCTGGTTTCCTCCCACATTCCATAGATGTACCAGTTAGTAGGTTAATTGGTCTTTGTAAGTTGCCCTGTGATTAGGCTAATGCTAAATAGATGCGTTGCTGGGTATTATGGCTCTTTGGGCCAGAAGGGCCTGTTCCACCTTCTATCTCTAAATTAAAAAAAAATTAAAAATAAAATAACTCACCAATTCAACATACCAACCATACGTATTCAGGTACAAAAACTGTAAGATTGTTTACCACATATTCTGTGCAATCTCCTCAAGCACATCTTTGGTTGCTGTATTACTTCTGCCCACATCTCCTCTGCAGTGGCTACAGCCAACCTTTTGAAAAGTCATTCACCACCATGGACAGTCTACCCTGGTTACCAGCTCCAGACTCTGCCACCCACACTGTGAGAGGTTGTGAGCTGGAGTAGCTTGAAAATGAAAGTTTGGTGTCAAAATACATCTGATGTGAAAGCATTCAGAAAGAGGACAGGCAACTTATACTTCTCCAAAGCATTTGCCCTCTTCCAGCCTCTCATTGAAACATGAATTTTTCGAAGGACCTTGCTCAAGTACCAAACTCTCTGGAATCCAAAGCCATGATGAGTTGCATGTCAGTGAGCTCGTGGTGTCACACCAAACAAAATCAGGCCCTCCATCCCATCATGCCCATGCCAACCATTAAGCACCAATCTGTACTCATCCCATTTGCAAGCACTTCCATATCCTTCTATGCCATGTTAATTGTCGGAATCAGAATCAACTTTATTATCATCTTCTTCTTGGGCCCTTACCTCCCAGTTGAGCATAGGCCATCAAAGGTCTCCCATCTCCATCATCCTCTGCAAAGTCAATGGTATGGTTGGAGCTCACCAATGTTTCTGTAATCTATTGTATCCACTGTTCCGGCGATTGGTCTTTGCAGCTTCGCTGCCTAGACCAGGCATGCACCCAAACAAACAGAAACTCCCAAGTATTTCTGACGTACGGATGGACATAATCACATGATCTTGCCCGCATTCATTTTCTCTGCCTTTACCCTCTTTGCACAGTACAGTACACCTCGTCCTCAAACCCATCACTCTTTCAAGACCATCTTACTACCTATTCCCTCTTTTTCAAACTGCGTCCATCAACTTCCCCTCTCCCTTTGTGTTCCTGCTCAGCTCTCTACTCCTTTTTTCACCTCCTGCCCCCAACTTTCTTCTTTTCCTCTGTGTGCTCGATTCTGGGCCCAGCCACAGGCTTCAAAAGCTCATTTCCTGGAGTAGTAAGTAATTTCCTTCACCAATCCTGATGAAGGATCTTGGCCGCCCATTTTCCTCCACAGATGCTGTATGACCTTCTGAGTTCCTCCACCTCCTTTGCGAATTGCTCCACCTTTACAGTATCTGCAGTCTCTTGTGTCTCAAAGATTCCATGTAGCTTATTACTAAGAATAGAAGACTCACTGCCAACATATTTCCTTCAACCATTGCTATCAAGCACATGTTATCTAGTTGTTATCTTAGTGATATTTGTAGAAATTCGCTGTGTAGAAATGATCCATCAAAACAATGACTTCACTTCAAAAGTGTTTCTTTGGCTGTGAAGGATTTTTCCAACAAATTACATGTCCTCCCTTAATCCGTAGCTAGTCCTTGAACAAACTGAACTAAAACACTATTTACCTGTGACACACAAAAATGCTGGATGAACTCAGCAGGTCAGGCAGCATCTATAGAAAAAAGTAAACGGTTGAAGTTTTGGGCCGAGACCCTTCATCAAGATTCACTGTTGACTGTTTATTCTTTTCCATAGATGCTGCCTGGCCTGCTGAGTTCCTCCACCATTTTATGTGTTTTCCTTTGGATTTCCAGTATCTGCAGATAGTCTTGTCACTTTATTTGCCTGTTTTACCATGGCCAGACACCAAATGGGATGTTTCCTGTGTGCTGCCTCTGGTGGTTTTACATGCTGCCTGTTCTATCTCTCAACCACCATACACCAACAGGCCAGCTTGACAAGGTTTTCTTATGAGGAGAGTTTCCCTGTGGGTTAAAATGTTGGTAATGTTCCATTTTATTTCTTCTGTGCCATCACCATAGTACATTATTGAACATGGAAATGAATTTCCTTATCTTTTTGAGCTAATCCACACTAATTTACAGGATAAAAATCTATCTATATGTTAATGATGTGGTATGTCAGTTTGTATGCATTTAGATTACACATTTTGAGCATGCCGTGAACTGATTGGTTCGGAACTATGGTAACGTTCTTAGTAATTATATAGCTCAGGGTCTCTACTAGGTTTAATGATATCGAAGGAGGGGCAATTGTAAGTCTCACCTTTTACCTTGACAAACAATCCATGGCCATTTCACATCCATAAACTGGATAAAAGGCACTAGCCCAGGAGTTGTACTGCCTTGGTATAGGCGTGTTAAGTGGTGGATATGAGCTGTGATTGTGACCTTATCACTTATCTTGATATCCGGGCACTTGGGCCAAAGCATCAGCAGCTACTGCATCTGAATTACACTTGATCCTTCCCACTCTGTAGAGAACCAGAAGAACAGGTGCCGTCTCGGAGCAAGGTTGAGTTCAAAGGGTGAATGGGGAGAAACTGAGGGATGGGTGGACCTCACACGCATGGGTCAATGGTGGAAAGGGTTCTGGAAGGAGGTTGGTCAACAGTTAGAGGATTGCAGCCAGAAGGTTGGTGCTGACGATTGGCATGGCGGCCTGAGGTGGGAGAAAATTAGGGGAAGGGTGTGATAGGTAGTATGGGTTATGTTGACAGTCAGGACATAGAATCATTGGAAGTGTTTTTGTTCATACAGTAAATGAGCTAAAAATGTCTTTGGCTGTTCTATAAAAGTTTAGGATTATATTTGGGGGTGTGACTCATTTTTCTTTCATTTTACAGGCAGAGATGCCCCTCGGTACTCTATGTTGTGCGGGAATACTCCCTGTGGTTAACACGGAGGATTACTTGGAGTACATTTATACTTAACTCTTGTGGTCAGAGGCCACCAACCACTGACCACACGATCTATCCATTATCTGAACACAAGGCTGGGGGAGCAGTGCTGAAGTCAGGTTTGCACGTGATTCTCCCAATCAGGACAGGGGTTATGTCTTGCCTATTCAGAATCGTCTTTGACCCCCATTCATGAAAAGTAACAGAGCCAGTACCAAAGGTCTGGGCATTTGCAATGTTTTCAGCTCCAGCAGCTTACTGAAGACCTCCTGTATAGAAACTGGATTGTGTAGTACAGGTTATCTCAGCCCAAAGTGATCCAGAATCAAAATGAGCCAAACGGAATAATGCTAGCAACCATTTCTGGAGGAAATCACCAAAATCTGGAAATTGGTGATGATCCATGTTAATGCGCCTGCTATTGTCAGACAAGCACCCTTTAAACCATTGGCATTGATCTTGTTGCGTGGTCGAGTAGGCACAATGGGGCAGAAAGACCTTTTGCTTCACGTGCTTAGGTTCTATTTCTATTGTGATGATGATATAATGTCTGTTTCATGTGACATAATTTGGAGCTCAAAGTTGAACAGAAACAAGAATCTCCGGAGAACATGAACACAGTGTATATTACATTCTTCTTTCCCTTGCAGTTCAAAGGGGCACTCCGCTGACATCAGTTGCCCCGACTAGGAGGCTTTATAACTGACAGTTAATGCCCAGTCACCACCCATATTCCCAGGGACGTGCCAAATCTAGCACTGTGTGACTTCTGCACCATCTGCTCATTACGTAGAGTAGGTCAGGCAGCATCTGTGGAGGGAGAGAGAAAAACAGTCAACATCTCAGTTCGGTGACTTTTGGCAGAATTGGAAAAGAGAGAAAAGAAATGTGTTTTCATTTACCAAGAAGGAGTGGGGCGGTGGAGAGGATAGGGGAACTCTACTCCATCTTCATTAAATGGGTGCCTCAGTGGTGACACTGCTGTCAGCATTAGGTTTCCTCAGGCTCTGGCAAAGATGTAGCCATCCGCTCAGGGTGGGATGGAGAGCTTGGGACAGAATACAAGGAGCTTTCCGTTTGTGAAGACACTATTCCTAGAAATTCTTCAAAAACACTTGATTCTACCTCCACCTATCCTGAAATTTGGGACCGGATATTTCATAGACGTTGTAACTTGCATTCTGGTATAATTTCTGTGCAGTTTTCTCAACATTGCTGGGGATTGATCACGTAATCCTGTTTGCACACATGGTTGAGCCTTCCCTGGTCTAGATGGTCCTCCCAATACATTGCTGGATCAGTAAGTTCGGATCCTAAAAGTGCACTCAATCTCCACCCTCATCAGATAATCACTCAGCAATCTCCCTCTCAACTTTCCAACTTGATGATTAGCCAAGTGCCTGTTTCCAATCTGTCCTCATAATCTTCATAATTGAACCCCCTGAAACCCAGCCTCTCATAGCAGAATGGAACATCACCCTCCCGGTTATTAAGGTGCTGCAGAATTTGAAGGCTAGTGCCTTAAGTGCAAATAGATAATGATCATAATAGATCATTTACATTTTGAATTATTCAGGCTTTAAGAGTAAAATCTTACAAAGGCAGTTCCATTTCTTATGGGCTACTGTGTGAAGTTGTACACAGCAAACGTAGCTCAGTGTTTGAAAATCAAAAAATAACTGTGAATGATGGGAATATAAAATAAAAACAGAAAATACTGGAAATACTCTGCTGATCAGGATGTATCTGAGGAAAGCGAGTTAGTATTTCAGGGTTAAATACTTAAATGGTGATTTAAGATAAAGCATTCATGACTTTTATATTCCTACATTGAGAGAGGTAGCATCTGCATTGGTAATAGAGCAATTTGCTGTTGTTTAACATTTGACCCTTTAATGTTAAGTGTATTCTCTAATTTTTCGCCACCCAGTACCATTATCCATCCTCTAATACATGTTCAGTTGTCCTGTTTCAAGTTCCCCAATAAACTGCTGCTGGTCATGGAAAAGATTTAAATTTAACTGAGGAAGTTTCAGCTTCTGCTATTTGCCAACTTAGACTTTTGGCAGCTCATAAAATCATGCCTTTGTGGCATTTGTCTTTTCTCCAATGCAACAATGTTTTAAGTTCAAGAGGAAATAAATATTCTTATCCTTTCATCATTTCCTCGGCCACACGAGAGGTGAGTCCCTCAGCTAGCAGATAAAATATTTACGAACACTCAATGAGGCCAATCTCCCCCTTGGGGACTCTCACACCTATTATTTGAGGCATAGCTCTGCTTTGATCATTGATTTTTACAACCAGCTTTCTTCCTCTTCACTTGTGGTGTGGTGACTCAGAGTGTCCCAGGCCTTGACCCCATTATTTGCATAACATAGGTAGGAGCCATAGTACTCAATAGGTAACAACACACAATGCTCACACAACCACGCACGCAGTCCTCTACAGATACTCCTTGGAGCCCAGATGAGATGTGAGGTTGGTTACCTGCAGGAATTTGGAATCGTCACTACCTCTAAAACTTAACCTAAGTTATCTCAGACTACCAGACAGGGTGTCTGGTGGTGTTGTCATCTTGCCAATCGATGTTTTATTCTGATCGTCCCAGCGTATTTTCCCAATGTGCTGGAGAAAGTTCCAGATCCCTGCTCTACTCCCTCACCATGGAACTCCCACAGTCAGGAATGTTCAATAAGGCATTCTTCACTGGTTTCAACAAACACATTACTTGAAGTATTACCTCACACAATTCTACACCAGACAAAAATTCTACTCAGTCATAATTCAGCTCTTCACTCACTGCTCTAAGTCATAAAAATAAAAAGAATCATGTAAGAAACATACTGCAGCCACGGTAACCACTATACCTTCTCCACAAGCAGAATGAAACTTGTTCAGCCTTTGAATGACCTGAATTTATGACACTGTATTCTTGGCCACGTACAGTGGCACAGCCAGCAAAGAATCACTCAATGCTTGATCAACTTTGCCCACATCAGCAATGTGAAAAATAGCACATGAAGAGGGGCATGTACTGCTTTCACTACATTGGCCCTCTTGAGATCTTAGAAGTAGAGTCATGGGAGCAAAGGTACAAGCCAGTAGTTGCCTTTAAAGTACCTACCCAAGGGATGCCCGTGAAAGCAGGGGCAGGAGTAGGCCACTCAGCCCATCAAGCCTGCCTGTCATAATAATCTACCCCAGCTTTGAACTCTTCTTTGCCAGTTCCCTATCACCCACAATTCCCAATCGCTTAGAAATTTATCTACCTCCTCTTCAAATACCTCCAATATTCCAGTCACCATAGCACAATTAGACCAGCATCGGTTAGTGCAGCACCCTCTCAATTTTGGGATTGGTAAGCTTTTCTTTCACCTATCGCAAGTGTTCAGAGGACAAGGTAAGAAAGCTGTAGGGGAACTGGCAAATGATCTGAAAGCTACAGTGGATAATTATCCTGGTTGTTTGGTGACAAATAAATACAAGACCCTGTCCTAAAGGATTGTACCATGTATTCCATGTTATGGAGCTATTCATGGACACACTGCGTTGTTCTCTGGACTGTATTCTTCTCTCACATAACAGCCATTAAAAGTACTTAAAGTACATGTTCTTCAGATTTCTTGTTTGTGGGAATTAGCTACGAGAATAAAGTGCCTACCCTTGACTAACGCAGTAACAGTTGTTCTCTTTCAGTGCAATTCATTATCCATGGAGTGCTTTGGAACTTTTTAGAAAGATGTGATAAGAGCTGGTATAAATGCAAGTTTCCTTTGGCACAGTGGCAGAAGGATATCATAGCTGCTGCCCACTTCCTGTTGGAGTACTTGTGGAATCAGTTGGCCATAATTTAGTTCTGTAAGACAGTCCCTTTCAGTACGTAAATACTAGAAAATACATAAATTATTATTAACGATTGTAATTAGGATTTTTTTCTTCCGCAAACCCACCCCGCAACCTCCTCCACTTTAAATAACTGACTCACTGTTAATGTGCTTTCCTAAGTGGTCACCAACTCTGCCTCATATTCCTATTTCTGTTGCACAGTGGAAACAAACAGTAAAAAGTGATCAATGCATTGTTTTTGCTTATTGGTTATATAATGTGTGAATGGAACTAAGGATCTTGTGAAATCTCTACTGATACATATTTCTTGTAACTTCCTTGAATCAGTTATAGTTCTTTAATTTGGGCTGAGACCTCTGTAGTTTCCCTTACTAGTTCTCTTTACCATTCTCTTTGTTGCTTAACATTGATGCAGAGCTCTTCCCCAGTAGTCTGAATGCTGGTGAGGAACTATCTGGGAACATGACAGAGAAATGCGCATTATGCACTAATTTATGTTTACTGAAATAGCCATGTACACGGTTTTCATGTAGCTGCCCTTTAAGGTCATGCCGTTCATGAATGTGTCTGCCTTTGTCATTGTGCTTAGCTTTTGGACATGAAAGTCCAACACAAAACTAATCTGACAGAGGGCAAGATCTGAAAGATCTGGTAGAGCAGATGTGCCAGTTGTCACAATGACCTCGGATGCTGTTCGGCACGGAGTGTGCACATGCATTCTGTGACTGCGCAGATTTTCTCCAGGTGCTCCAGTTCCCTCCCATGTCCCAAAGCGGCACTAAGTTTATTGCTACTAGTACATGGACGTGTGGTAGAATTGAAGGAGGTTTTGGGGAGAATACAAAATTAGGTTAATGTTGAATTAGTGCAAATTGGTGTTTCATGGTGAGCTAAAGGACCTTTCTCTATGCTGTACCTCTCTATGGCTATAATACAGCCTCTCTGTGACTATAAAGCATGAGTAACATGTTAATGTATCCCAGAGGACCTCAGAAGGAATGAACAAGGGTCAGTAAGCAAAACCTGGCTCAGAGCACATAAGAAGAGATTAGGGCAAAAGACCGAAAGGTTAGTCAAAATTCGATGAAATGTTCCAAAGGAGGAAAGAGGATAAGAAAGACATAGAGGTTGGCTGGAGTTGAGTTAAAATTGCTTGGCAACTGAAGGCTTACCCTCAAAAGTAGAACAATTGAAGTTGAGAATGCTGAAGATCAGAGCTGGAGGAACACTAGAATCATGGAGAATTATCGAACAGGAGACAAGGAGAGCAAACCTGGGCAGTGATCCCCTCAATATTCATCTTGAAATAAAGTTTTACTGTATGTAATGTGAGGGTGTGAAGAGGCATATAAAGAGGCACTTGTGTACACTCCCCCTGTAACATTAAATTTGTGGTCAAGCACCCAATTAATAAGCAATCAGGTTAATACTCCTGCGTATAGCCCTGGCGGGAGGACATCACAAGGATAAGGAGTGGACAAGCCATGGATGGATTTGAATCTAAAAACTGAACTATTGGTCAACCCAACTCGAAGTTTGGATGTCTGAAGAGTCAAGGACATTCAGGAGAGATGATGGTGTGATGGAGCTGGGTGTCACTGAAACTCCTCCAGAAAATAAGACAGACTAAATCCAGAGGTCAGGACGAAGGAGAAGTTAACATGTGTAAAATAACACCATTAAAGAATGGAGCCCATAGTATTCCTGTACAGTATTTTCAACATGTGTGTGGGTGGAAAATTAGAACTGGTGGATCAGTCTCCTTTTCAACGTGCAGCTCACTTTCCCATTCCAGTGAATAAATAGGAAGAAATGCAGGTGTTCAGTCCACCAGCAGGAGTTTTCATTCCATTTGGGTTAATTATTAGTGATCTATTCAAACAAAGAGACAGAAGCCCAGTCTAAACCAGTTATACCACCTCAGAAGGCAACCTGAGATCCCCGTCAAGCTTAGGGTCATGATCGAGGTCCCTCCAGGAAAGATGGGGTTGGTTAATTTGAGCAGGCGTGGAATCCGTGTAGGCTGATTAGTATCATGGAAAAATAAAAAGGGTTGGGATTTCTCTCTTTGGATGGCAGAGGGGAAGGAATGAAATTCTTGGAGAAAAAGAATGGAAATTGCTCAATTGAGCTAGTGGGTGGTGTGGTGAGGGGAAAGGATCATGTGAATCTCAGTGGAAAAAGAATGAGGCAGATACAAACCTTTAGAGCTGTAATGCGCTGTGATGTGTGTTGTTTAAAAGTTCAGAATGGTTTTGTGTGGGGTGAGGTCATGTCTTACAAAATTGATTTGAGTTATTTGGGGAGGGGATGAATTTGATTGAAGAGGCAGTGGATGTTGTATTCATGGAGCTTAAAATAGGCTGATCCTGAAGCTCAAGGCTAACAGGATGCATGGAGAGTGGTCTATTGGATTCAAAGTTGGTTTGGCCATGGAATACAGAAGGTGGTGGTGGAGGAGTGATATTCTGAGTGGATATCTGTAACCTGTGGTATTCGGTGCTGGAACATCTGTTGTAGATGTATCACATTCTGTGATAGGCATAAATGAGTTGGACAAAATGTAGATGGTAGGTTGATAAGTTGCGTGATGACACAGATATTAGTGGAGTTTTCAAAGGATTCAGCAGAATATGGACAAGTTGGGAATTTTATTTATTTACTTACTCATTTATTGAAATATGGTGTGGAATAGACCTTTCTGGTTTTTCAAGCCGCACTACCCAACAATCCCCTGATTTAATTCCAGCCTAATCACGGGACTATTTACAATACCCAATTAACCTACTTCTTTGGATAGTGGGATGAAACCAGAGCACCCATATGAAACCCATGTGGTTGCGGGGAGAATGTACCTTACAGGCAGTGGCGGGAATTGAACCTGGGTCGCTGGTACTGTCAAATGTGCTAACCACTACATTACTGTGCCGCACCACTACACTACAACAGGCAGGGAAATGGCAGATGGAGTTTAATCCAGCGAAGGGCGAGGTTTGCCATTTTGGAAGGTGAAATATAAGGGGAAAGTATGCAGTAAATGGCAGGACCCTTAAGGGTATTGCATGCAAGTCCGTAGCTCTCAAAGTGGTATCACAAGTAGATAGACAGGGTAGTAAAGAAAGTGTATGCCATACTTGCCTTTATTGGCCAGGGTATCGTATGTAAAATGCAGCAACTCATGTTGCAGCTTTGTAGAGTACTGCATGCAGTACTGGCCAGCACATTACAGGAAGGATGTGGAGGTTTTGGAGAGAGTGCAAAAGGGGTTCTCCAGGATATTGCCTGGATTAGAGATTATTATCTATAAAGAGAGATTGTACAAATGTGGATTGTTTTCTCAGAGCATTGGAGCTGTGGAGCAATAATTTAAATAAGTTTATGAGGGTAGATACTCGGAGTCTTTTTCCCAGGTGGAAATGTCAAATAGTAGAGGGCATAGCAGTAAGAAGAGATAGGGAAAATTCAAGGGAGATTTTTGAGGCTAGTTTTTTTTACACAGGAAGTGGTCGGTTCCTGGAACATGCTGCCACAGGAAATGGTGGAAGCAGTTACGAAGCAATTTAGGCAGGCAGGGTACATGCATAGGCAGATGGATCAGTTTGGATCGGCACTGAGAATGAGCAACTACAGCAAAGAATTACTCATACGATGAGGAGAATTGAGTCTTTGTAGTAGAATTGGAAACCACATTCTAACTCAGATAACGTTGGCCTATAAGCACAGTGGCACCGCTGGTGGTGCTATTGTACAGTCACAGAGATATAGGTTCAATCCCTGGCTTGTGTGAAGTTTGCATGGTCTCCCTCTGACCACATGGATTTCCTCCTACATCTCAAAGACATGCAGGTTGTTCTTCAGCCACTGTAACTGGTCCTAAATGTGTTGCTAAGTGGTAGATTTTTGGTTAGATTGTGAAGCAGTAAGAACAACTTGGAATAGTGCAGAATTGGTGTATAGGAGTAGCGGATGTCAGCATAGACTCAGTGAGCTGATGGGCCTACTTCCATGTTGCGCCTCTCAAACAGAAGCACTTTGTAATATTGTGAGTGTCGCTAACTGTGGATTAATCTTTGAAATACTTATGCTTAGATTTATATGGCTTGCAATTAAAAGACTTAATTAACCTACCTGTAAAATACAGGGAAAAGAGTAAACATATTGCACACTACCTAGACAGTATGGAACTGGCTGTTTTGAACAAAAGAAATCTGATTGAGCCTGCTAGCATCAGCAGAATTGCCCTGGCATTCCCATAACAAGGTTAATGTCCTTCTTCATATTTATATACAGTAGCAAAATGGATGAACAATCATTCTGTGGTAAGTGTGAAATGTGAATCTAGCATTTTTTAAAACGAACATTGAAGTACAGAAGGCAGCCATTCATCTTGTCAAGAATCTGAGAAAGAGACATCTCTCTGGATGTATTCACCCGATCTCCAGCCCAGAACTTTGTAGTATCTTTCATTTCAACAACCCACTCAGTTCTCTTTTGAATGATTCAAGTGAATCTCCCTCATCTACCACTTCTGATCTACCAGACGCTAAACACTCACTGTTTAAGAAGTGTTTCGTCATAGAACTTTTGGCTCTTTTGCAAATTGTCTTCATTCCTTGTCCCCTCGTTCTTGACTGCTCCACCAATCGGAACAATTTCTTTCTCTCACAACACAGAGAAAATGCTGGAGGAACTCAGCACATCAGGCAATATCTATGGAGGGGAATAGACAGTTGATATTTTGGCTTGAGACCCTTCATCAGGACACTTGCTTTCTTCTTGATCTAGATCTTTCATGATTTTCTCAACTACTTCTACCCCAAAGAGAATCACATAAACTTCTCCAGTTTATCTACATAACTAAAACTACCTCAATTCTCAAACCAATTTTGTAAATCTCAATTGCACATTTTCCAAACCCTTCACGTGTATTCGGAATGTTGGCAGCTGGAATAGATCAGATTTCTTTAGTTCTACTGAATGAGGTAGCCCTAGCTTGTGGACTAAAATCTACGTCAACAGTTTGAATTTGTTGAAGTCCATGGTCTAAAAAAAAAGAGTTGAACATAAGTTCAAGATTCAAGATTGTTTATTGTCAATCATCAGGACACAAGTGTAAAAGAGAACAAAATGATTGTTACTCCGGATCTGATGCAGCATAAAAAAAACCACAATACAGTGGTGCTAGAAAGTTTTTGAACCCTGTAGAATTTTTTCTATTTCTGCATAAGTATGACCTAAAATGAGATCAGCTCTTCATGTAAGTAAAAAAGCTATATAAAGAGAACCCAATTAAATAAATAACACAAAAAGCATTATACTTGTTCATTTATTTATTTAGAAAAATGATCCAATATTACATGTATTTGTTGGAAAAAGTATGTGAACCTTTGCTTTTAGTAAGTGTGTGACCCCCTTGTACAGCAATAACTTCAACTAAGTGTTTCTGGTAACTGTTGATCAGTCTTGCACATCAGCTTGAAGGAACTTTAGGCTATTGCTCCTTACAAAACTGTTTCAACTCTGGGATGTTGGTGGGTTTCCTTGCATGAACTGCTTGCTTCAGGTCCATCCACAATGTTTCTATAGGATTAAGTCAGGACTTTGACTTGGCTATTCCAAAAACACAAATTTTCCTCTCTTTAAACCATTCTGTTGTTGATTTACTCTTGTCTTTCAGATCATTGTCTTGTTGCATTATCCAGCTTCTATTAAGCTTCATATGACGGACTGCTACCCTGACATTCTCCTGTAAATAGTCTTGATACAATTTTGAATTCATTGTTCCCTCAACGATTGCAAGCTGGCCAGGCCCTGAGGCAGCAAAGCAGCCCCAAGCCATGATGCTCCTTCCACCATGCTTCACAGTTGGGATGAGGTTTTGGTGTTGGTGTGCAGTGCCCTTTTTCCTCCAAACATAGCAGTGTGCATTTCTACCAAAAAGTTCAACTTTTATCTCATCAGCCCACAGAACATTGTCCCAGGAGTGTTGTAGAACGTCCAGGTGGTCTTTTGCAAATTTGAGACATGTAGCAACGTTTTTTTGGAGAGCAGTGGTTTCTTCCATGGTGTCCTTCCAAGAACACCATTCTTGTTCAGTGTTTTTCTTATCATGGACACACGAACAGAGACCTCAGCAAGTTCCAGAGATTTCTGCAGATCTTTTTCTGTTACCCTTGGGTTCTTCTTCACTCCTTCAGCATCGGTGTGATTTTTGCAGGGTGCCCACTCCTAGAGAGAGTAGCAACAGTATTGAGTTTCCTCCATTTGTAGATAATTTCACTCAGGTCTTTATATAAAAACAGAAAATCTACAGCACAATATAGGCCCTTCGGCCCACAAAGCTGTGCTGAACTTGTCCTTACCTTAGAACTACCTAGAGTTACCAATAGCCCTCTATTTTTCTAAGCTCCATGTACCTGTCCAGGAGTCTCTTAAAAGACCCTATCGTATCTACCTCCACCACCATTGCTGTCAGCCCATTCCACACACTCACCACTCTCTGCGTAAAAAAACTTACCCGGGTGACGTCTCCTCTGTACCTACACCTTAGAACTGTGCCCTCTTGTGCTAGCCATTTCAGCCCTGGGAAAAAACCTCTGACTATTCACACAATCAATGCTTCTCATCATCTTATACACCTCTATCAGGTCACCTCTCATCCTCCGTCACTCCAAGGAGGAAAGGCCGAGTTCACTAAACCTATTCGCATAAGTCATGCTCCCCAATCCAGGCAACATCCTTGTAAATCTCCTCTGCACCCTTTCTACAGTTTCCACATCCTTCCTGTAGTGAGGCGACCAGAACTGAGCACCAGAAATGCTTTTGTAGCCTTTTCCTGCCTTATGCATCTCCACAATTTTTCTAAGGTCCTCTGTAAGTTGTTTTGATCGAGGCATGGTACACAAAAAGCAGGTTCTTTGACTTTGTATGTCTTTTTTACAGGGCAGGGCACCTCTACAACCCACACCTCTAATCTCATCTCATTGATTGGAACACCTCACTCCAAATAGCTTTTGTAGAAGATATTACCCTAGGGAGCCACATACTCTTCCCAAAAAATACATGTAATAGTGGATCATTTTTCTCAATAAATAATTGAACAAGTATAATGTTTTTGTGTTATGTATTTAATTGGGTTTTCTTTATCTAGTTTTAGGGCACATGAAGATCTGATCACATTTTAAGTCATATTTATGCAGAAATAGAGAAAACTCCACAGGGTCCACAGATTTTCTAGCACCACTGTAAGTATAAACAACACAATAAAAATATAGCAACACACAAAAATGCTGGAGGAACCCGGCAGGTCAAGCCGCAATTATGGAAACGGATAGACAGTCTAAGTTTCAGGCCAAACCTCTTCCTCAGGACTGGAAAGGACAACTGAAATGCCAGAATAAAAAGATGGGAGAAGAGTACGGAGGATAGGCAGAAGATGAAAGATGTAGCCAGGTAGGTAGGAGAAGTAAAGAGCTGGAGATAAAGGAATCTAATAGGAGAGGAGAGAGAACTATAGGAGAAAGGGAAGGAGGAGATGACCTAGGGGGAGGTGAAAGAGGTAGGGGTCGGAGTAGGGAATAGAAGAAGAGGTGAGGGGGAGGGAACACACACAAAATGCTGGAGGAACTCAACAGGTCAGGCAGCATCTTTGGAAAAGTGTACAACTCTGCTGAAGGGTCTTGGCCTGAAACGGTGACTGTACTCTTTTCCAGAGATGCTGCCCGGCCTGCTGAGTTCCTCCAGCATTATGTGTGTGTTGCTTGGATTTCCAGCATCTGCAGATTTTCTCTTGTTTGTGAGGGGGAGGGGTTTTTTTTACTGGAAGGAGAAATCGATTTTCATGCCATCAGGTTGAAGGCTACCCATACATAATACAATAAAAAAGCACTGTGGCGACCCACTTTCTGCGCAGGCAAACCGGCTCACAAATAGCCAGCGCGCGGGGGGAGACTTTGGTAATGCACCTCTGACGTCATTTCCGCCCGGAGAGGGCGGGCGCTAGGGATTAAATGCCAGCGCCGCGAAGTTTGAATAAGCTAGTCTCGAAACGACTTACCGACTGCGTGTCGTTATTTCAGCGCTGTGTCTAGCACATCGCTACAGCACAATAAATATAAATACTGATTATACGCACATAAAGTGACACCACGTACAGGGACATCTGTACATTAGTGATTCTGACAGGAAGTGATAAAGTAGTTGAGATGGGGTGGGTAAATGGTTGGAGGTGTTGATAAGTATGATGACCTGAGAGAAGTAATTGTTTTTGAGTCTGGTGGGCCTGGCATGGTTGCTGCATAGCCTCTTCCCGGATGGGAGTGGGACAGATAAGGTGGAAGGAATCCTTCATGATATTGCTGGCCTTTCTCTATGAACTTTCTTTACATACGTCCTTGAATACAGATGGACTCGAGCCGGTGACCACCAGCCAGAATGTGGGTCAGTCTCAGGTTATTGGACGGAGCTTTGCACTTGCTTTCCACTTCTCTTTATGGACTTGAAGAAGGGGTGTTTCCCAGCCAGATTGGCCCAGTGAGCACACATTCACTGCTATGGGGATCTCCTGGGAGAGAGATTAATCAATCAGTCAACATATTTAGGAATTGCAGTAACAGGGCCATTCTCCTCTATATCTTAGCAAGTTTTTTTTCCCCAATTGCATTTACTATATTTGTGTTTCTTGATCATCGTAGTGATGTCCATTAACGTTACACAAGATGGAAGAATGGTTTGGCTCATCAAGTGAGTGATAACTATCAAGCACCATGTATACTAATCCTACTCTGATCCCATTTTTATTCTCCCCTCAGACCTGTTCAATTCCCGCCAGATTTTACCACTTGCCTACATACCAGGCGTAATTTACAGTGGCCAATCATCCAACAATCCTGCACGGCTTTGGATGTGGGAGGGAACCAGAGCAAAGGAAGTAAAGGTCGTGCAGTCACGGAGGCTGAGCACGTTCCACACAGACAGCACTCGGGCGCAGGATTGAACCCAGATTCCTGGAGCGATGAGGCAGCAGCTCTTGAAGCTGTGCTGCTGTGCCACCTCCTGAGATATACCCTCCTTCGCACACGATCTCTGCTGCTCAAAAGTCAAGATGTCAGCTGCGGGCCAGCTGGTGTAAGGTGCTGCAGCTTGCTTTCCATCTGTGAGAACAGATCTTTTCCTGGAAGAGGCAGCAAAGCCGAGGACCTTGGCTGGTCATGAAGCAAGGAAGGAGCAAATAGCATTAGCTTTTTGCTGCTAGTTACCGTTAACCCACTGAGAACAAACAGCCTGCCCTCCAAGTGTTTTGAGAAACAATCATTAAGCCCACTCACAATGTGTCTGCTCCTGTAGCCTTTGTGTTTGCCATTTCTTCAAATAAGAGGTTGAAGCCATTGTATGATAAATTTATTAGCTACCAATCTAGAACTCACGCTGGAAGCTGAACCCCATGTCACATCTGAGCTGACAACCAAAAGTAAGAAAGTGGGGCTACAGATTATTTGTAAATGCCAAGTTCATTAATTTTCCTGTGGGATGGTGATGTGTCCCTTCCCCTTCCCCTTCCCCTGTCTGATGTACGAGTCGGGAGTTCTTTACCAAATGGTTGATACTTAATGCCCTTTAAAGTGCACGTTACTCTGCGGTAAAATAGTCGTGACTATGTAGATAGGAGTGTACAACAAGCTGGAGGAATTCAGCAGGTCGGGCAGCATCCGTGGCAACGAGGGTCTCGGCCCGAAACGCTGACAGCTCGTTTCCACGGATGCTGCCCGACCTGCTGAGTTACTCCAGCTTTTTGTGCATGTTGCTTTGACCACAGCATCTGCAGTGTACTTTGTGTTTAAATGGGAGTGTCATGCTTCCTGGGTAGCAGTTACATCCTGGCAGGGTGCTGAATGGACGTAGAGGGAACGAGCTGGAGGAGAACGGCGTCAGGCCCTGGCACATGTGGTTGGGGAAGCTTTGGAGAGCTGAGCTGCTCATTGGGGGGGGGAGACCTTTAGGTCTGATGCTGATGGGTAGCTGAGGTGAGGAGGAACTGCCACTGATGGTGGATAGCAGGGGAAAGATTGGGGTACTTGGAGAACATGTGATTATAGGATGTAGGATTCAGGGCATGGAGCTTAACTGGGTGGTAAGATCAGGACAGAACGTTGTGGGATGAGGCACTGGTTCAGGGATCAGTTCAGTGCAAGGAGAAGAAGGGGCAGGAAGTCGTAGGCAATCTCCTACCACCTGGTATTGCAGTGGGAACATGAGCTTCTTCCGGATATGCCCAAGCACGATGGTCAGACCAAAGGTACTGTATGTTTGGGGTAGTTCAGCTAGCAGAGCTGCTCTCTCACAGGATGAGGTTTTGAATTATTTGGATGAACATGATAAAATAGGCTGAAATCAGCATGGCTTTCCTTAGAGGAACTCCTGCCTAACAAGTCTGTTGGAATTCTTTGAGGAAATAACAGGCAGGAGAAACAAATGAGAATCAGTGGATACTGTCTACTTGGATTTTCACACAGATTTTGACAAAGTGCTGCACATGAGGCTGTAAAACAAAATAGGGAGTCCACAGTATTACAGGAAAGATACTGGCGTGGATGGAGGATTGACTGACTGGTAGGAGACAAAGGGTGGGAATAAAGGGAGCTTTTTTCTGCTTGGTTGCTGGTGACTGGAGCTGACCAGAGGACACAACCTCAGAATAGAGGAGTGCCCATTTAGAATAGAGGTGGTGAGGAAGGTAAATGCAATGTTAGCATTCATTTCGAGAGGACTAGAATGTTAATGGCAAGGATGTAATAGTGAAGCTTTATAAAGCACTGGTGAGTTCTCACTTGGAGAATTGTAAGCAGGTTTGGGCCCCTTATCTAAGAAAGGTTGTGCAGACAGTGGAGAGGGTTGTGAAGAGGTTCACGAGAGTGATTCCGGCAATGAATGGTTTATCATATGAAGAGTGTACGATGGCTCTGGGCCTATACTCGCTGGAATCTAGAAGAGTGAGCGGGGATCTCATTGCACCGAAGGGCACAGCCTCAGAATAGAGGGAAGTCCATTTAGAGTAGAGATGAGGAGGAATTCCTTTAGCCAGAGGGTGGTGAATCTATGGAATTCATTGCCATAGTTACTGTAGCTGTGGAGGCTGTCATTGGGTTCATTTAAGGTGGAGGTTCTTGACAGATTCTTGATTAGTCAGGGTGTGAAAGGTTATGGGGAGAAGGCAGGGGAATGGGATTGAGAGGGAAAATGGATCAGCCATGTTGAAATGGCAGAGCAGACGTGATGGTCTCAGTGGTCTGGTTCTCTTCCTTTGTCTTACAGTGTTATGGGCGCAAATTTAGAAATTGGAGGTGCAAAAGGACTTGGGAGTCCTAATGTTCCCTAAAAGGTAACTTGCAGCTCTAACATTGGAGAGGGTTCTGAGGAGGTTCATGAGAATGATTCTGGGAATGAAAGGGTTAACATATGAGGAGCATTCAATGTCTCTGGGTACTTGCTGGATTCTAGAACAGAGATGAGGAGAAATTTCTTTAGCCAGAAGGTGGTGAATCTGTGGAATTCATTGCGACAGATGGCTGTGGAGATCCAGTCATTTGGTATATCTAAAACAGAGGTTGATAGGTTCTCGTTTAATAAGGTGTCAAAGGTTCTGGGGAGAAGGCGGGAGAATAGGGTTGAGAGGGAAAATAAATCAGGAGTGATCGAGTACATAGCAGACTCTTTAGGTCGATTGGCATAATTCCGCTCCTATCTCTTGCAGTCTCTGTCGCGTCCAGGTTCACCAGCAGTGAGACATGCTCTCGGTGCTCCTAAAGGAATACTGCATAGTCTGCGCTGTGACTTCAATATTGTTTCAGGGTCACGGTCAAAGTCAAAGCAAATTTATTATCAAGGTATGTGTATATCACTATATAGGACCTTGAGATTTATTGCCTTGCAGGCATTTTCTGGAAACAAAGGAAATACAGTAGAATTTAGGAAAAACTATACATAAACAAAGACTGACAAAGCAACAGTGTGCAAAAAGAAAACAAATCGCTTAAGTAATAAGAAAAAAGTAATTAAATAATACAAGAACATTAAGATCTTTCACTGAGATTTTTAGCCTCTCACTTCGACAGTGAGTGGCATCCGCCTGCTTCAGTTATACCAGTGCCCAAGAAGAGCGTGGTAACCTGCCTCAATGACTATCACCCCGTAGCACTTGCATCCTCAGTGATGAAGTATTTTGAGAGGTTGATGATGAAACATATCAACTCCTGCCTGAGAAACTACTTGGATCCACTCCAATTTGCCTACTGGAACAACAGGTCCACAGCAGATACCATCTCATTGGCTCTTCACTCAATCCTGGAACATCTAGATAGCAAAGATACAAACATCAGGAAGCACGTTATCAACTAAGCTTAGCATTCAATACCATCATCCCCTCAAAACTACCAAGACCCTGGCATCAATACCACCTTCTGCAATTGGATTCTCGATTTCCTCACTTGCAGATCCTAGTCAGTTCGGATTGGCAACAACACTTCCTCCATGATCTCCATCAACACTGGTTCACCACAAGGCTGTGCGGCTAAGCACAACTCCAAAACCATATTCCGGTTTGCTGCCGACACCACTTCCATAGGCTGAATCAAAGGTGGTGATGAATCAGCAAACCTGAGATTGAGTATCTGGCTGAGTGGTGCCACGACAAGAACCTCGCACTCAGACCAAAGAGCTGATTATGGACCTGAGGAGAAGAAGACTAGAGGTCCATGAGCCAGTTCTCACCAGAAGATCAGAGATGGAGAGGATCAGCAAGTGTAGGTTCCTTGTTTTACTATTTCAGAGGATCTGACCTGGGCCCAGCACATAAGTGCAATTATGAAGAAAACACGGTAGCACCTATACTTACTTCAGAATTTGCAGAGATTTGGAATGAGATCAAAAACTTTGACAAACATCTATAGATGTGTGGCGGAGAGTACATTGACTGGCTACATCACAGCCTGATATGGAAGCACCAATGTCCTTGAAGGGAAAATCCTACAAAAAGTAATGGATACAGCTCAGTCAATCACGGGCAAAACCCTCCCAACCACTGAGCACATCTATATGAAATGCTGTTACAGGAAAGCAGCATCCATCATCAAGGACCAACACCACCCAGGACATGCTCTCTGTTTGTTGCTGTCATCAGAAAGGAGGCATAGGAGCCTCAAGTCTCACACCACCAAGTTCAGGAACAATTATTATCCTTCAGCCATCAGGCTCTTGAACCACAAGGGATAACTTCACTTGTCCAATCATTGAAACGCTCCCACAACCAATGGACTCACTTTCAAAGGTTCTTCATTTCATGTTCTCGATATTTATTGCTTATTTACTTGATTCTGTTATGGTTATTATTCTACAGATTTATTCAGTATGCCCACAAGGAAATGAATCTCCAAATTGTATATGGTGACATATATGTACTCTGATAATAAATTTACTTTTCAACTTTTTTTGAACATGAGTTGTAGCCCTTGAAAGTGAGTTGATGGGTTACGAAGTCAGTCGAGCATTGAGATGAATAAAGTTCCTCATTTTGGTTCAGGAACCTGATGGTTGAAGGGTAATTACTGTTCCTGCACTTGGTAGTGTAGGACCTGAGGCTCCTACACCTACTGCCTGAAGGAGGTAGCAGTAATAGTGTATGGCCTGGATGCTGGTGGTCCTTGATGCTGGATGCTACTTTCTTGAGGCAGTACACCATGTAGGTGAGCTCATTGATGGGGAGTGGTTTGCTTGAAATAGACTGCACTGCATCTACCACATTCCCCGCGGGGCATGGTGTTTCCCTAACAGTCCATACTCTCCACTGTGCACTGTAGAAGTTTGCCAGAGTTTTAGATGACATGCTGAATATATGCAAACTTCTAAGAAAGCAGAGGCACTGTTGTGCCTTCTTTGTGATGACACTCACGTGCTAGTCCAAGGACAAATCCTCTGATATGGTAAATCCAAGGAATTTAAAGCTACTGTCCCTTCTACCTCCGATCTCCATGGAATCTTGTTTCTTCCTCCGGTAGTCAGTAATCAGCTGATGTTGAATCAGAAGTTGGTGTTCTGGCACCAGTCACTCGGGTTTTCAACCTCCCTCCTAAATGTCAGTTGTTGACCATCTTTAACTCAGCCAGGTATCATCAGTGAACTTAAGTATGGCATTGCAGTTGAGAGCCACAAACTTGTAGGTAGAAAGTGAGTGGAGTAGAGGGCTAAGCACACAGCCTTGTGGCGTACCCGTGCTGATGGAGATTGTGGAGGAGATGTTGTTGCCAATCAGAACTGACTGGGGTCAGCAAGTGAGGAACTCAAGAATCCCATTGCACAAGGAGGAATTGTGGCCTCGGTCTTGGAGCTTATTGATTAGCTTTGAAGTGATGATAATGTGTGGTCGAATAGAAATTGTCATTGTTAAGTTTCAATCTGGAAAAGCTAAACTTTCAATTGCAAAACCCTGAAAGAAGCAGTGCAATGTAGTCAAAGACTACAATTCATGTTCAAAAAAGTTGGAAGGTGAAATCTTTTGAAGTCATGAAGGCCATGGAATACTTCTGTTTTATGTAGCTGTGAATTTCCTAGTGGTGACTGGTTGCATTCAGCAGGGTTGAGCTGGACAAAAAGTGCCAAGAGAAACTTTGCACAAACGAGAAAATCTGCGGATGCTGGAAATCCGAGCAACACACACAAACTGCTGGAGGAACTCAGCAGGTCAGGCACCATCGAAGGAAAGAAGTACAGTTGATATTTCGGGCTGAATATCAATTTCACTCTTGCTGGTTTAATCCAAATTTCTCAGTATATTGTTTGGGTAAATGTGGTAGTGATATTTGCCACAACGTTAAGATTTAGAAAGGCCGTACACTTAGCCCAGGTTCCTGTCAAGACAGCAGAATCTGAGCAGCAAGGCAGTGAGGCAGTTCCTTCAAAAGCCTAAAACCTGGCCCACCTTTGTGCAGAATCGCTGTCCGTGTACCTACCCTATTGGCTTTCTGTGATTGACAAGGTTTGGAGTAAGGCTTCAGTTGAAGTTGAGTTGAAGTGACTGGAGGGCAGGCCCCTAGTTGGGGCTATCAAAGCTCTCCCACATTTGTCAACAAGCTCCCTATCTTTGCTGCAGTTTTTGGATAGTAAGAGGTATAGCAGCAGTTCCATTAAACTGCACTCATTAGAAAGTAAGGGGGGTATCATTATTGCATCAACAGCTCTAGTGGAAGCACACCATCAGCAGTGTGAATGCACTATAGCCATGAGATTCTTTTCACTCAAGAAATGCTCCTGATTAAGGAATCAGGAGGACTTAATCTCAGCTGTCAGGCCAGGAGCACAGAGCACAGGGGCAGACGGTGACTGAGGAAGAGAGAGGCTGAGAACTGTGTGAAGCTGGAGGGGGTATTGGGTAAATTCCTGCAACAAGGTATTCGTGTGTGCAAGCAAATGAATACATCATCACCATTGATAAAGACAAGGGGAAATGCCCATATTTCTTTACAACATGGAAGGGGATATTTGGCCCATCATTTCTGGCTCTATTCCTATTCCCCCACTAATTTTCCCTGTGATCAATTCTCCACAAATTCCCATCAATTCTCAACTCCTTTGAGATTCTCCACTATCCTACACACAGTGGTAAGTGTCAGTTTATAGTGGCCAATTAAACTAACAACCAGGACATCTTTAGGATGTGGGAGGAAAGCTGTGCATGTTGAAATAACCCATGTGTTCACAGGAACACTGTGCAGACTCCACAGAGAGTATTAGAGGGAGGTCAGGGACGTGAGGCAGCACTCTGCTATATTTTTGCCACTGCAGACATCCCACCTCCCCCGGAAGTTCCGGGAGTCTCCCGCCTATTGATAGCGGCTCCCTGATGCCCGCAAATTATATACAATATCCCAGAAATTGATTTTTTTGAGAGGGAGAGGGAGCATCCTGATTGGTCTCTCTTCGTGCTAAGTAGACTTATCAGTTTTCTCTGTGGGCGGGCTTTACAGTTGAGGTAAAAAATAACGACAGTGTTGCTCGCTGCACTGTTTGCAACAGTGACTTTTTTATTGCCCATGGTGGGTTAAAATGTAAAAGACATGTTGAGGTGAGTTTAACAAGTGTCATTCGTTCATTAGCATAGCTAATGTTATTTAAACTAGCTGGCCAGCTGCTAAGGAGCTACTCTATTGATGTCCTACGTGATGAGGCCAAACTCCCTGTAGACTTGCTTAAAGTTGTAATAGAATAAAAAAAAACAACTCCATGATAATATAATATAATGTAATATAATATAATATAAGTACATATTTTAATGTCATATTTTCTGGATATACCCAACTTGGTTCACAGATTAGACAAAATCATATGGGGTTGCGGGGGTGGAGTGCTACCTCCCCGAAATGAGTTTTTGCAGGGTGGGATGTCTGCCACTGTGCCACCCAAATCTTGTCAACCTGAATGGTAATTTTGACAACTGTGCATTCCCTGGGCAGCTCCAAGGGAATCCATTCTACTTGCGGAGGTTGGGATGGTAATGTTAAATTTAATGTCCACAGGACACCTAATGACCGATAACTGTCTGGCACTGGAAGAGAAACTTTTTGTGCCCATCTAGGGCCCAGCAGCCATGAAGCTTTTCACTGTTTCCTATTAAGCACTTGCCTCACAGCCCTGATCTGTGGAGTTTGCACAATGTTCCTGTGAATGCATGGGTTATTTTCCAATTTCTATGAACGTAGCTAGTTCTCCATTGGCATGTGGTCTTTTGTTTTCAAAGGAAAAGAGGAGAAACGGAATTGTGAGGTGGGATGTCGGGGACTGATACAGTGATGTGTGGGGCAGCATGGTAGCGTAGTAGTTAACACAATGTTTTACGGTACAGGCGACCCGGGTTCAATTCCCACCACTGCCTGCAAGGAGTTTGCATGTTCTCCCCATGAAAACATGGGTTTCCTTTGGCGCTCTAGTTTCCTCCCACAGTCCAAAGACATACCAGATAATAGGTATTTGGTTATTGTAAACTGTTCTGTGATTAGGCTAGGATTAAATTGGGGGATTGACCAGAAGGGCCTGTTCAACAGTGTATCTCACTAAATAAGCAAATAAAATGGGCAGAGGCATCCCTAGCTCACAATCTTGGAAAACAGATTTTTTTGTAGTTCTCATGCAGAGGGCTAAAAGTCTGCAGTTTTAAAAGCATGCTTAAAATTATAAAGTAATATCAAAACTGTTCGAAATGATCTGTACATTTTTTCACATTGACTCCAAAGAACAGTGCAAAGTTCCAGGGAGGAGTCTCATCACGCTGGCAGAGGGTTTGTTGAAATGGAGCAGTGAAAGTTCAAGGTCAATGAAAGGGTTAAAGCACAAAGTCTGCGGCGGAAGTTGCTGCAAGTACTTGCACTTTGGTCTTGTTAGTTCAGTTACAAAAAAGCCTTCAGGATTGACTTCATTCATGCTTCACTGGGCGTGATTTCCTCCTTTTGCAGGTCACAAATTGCGGAAGTGAGGAACTGACCTCAGAAGGATTTGGAGCACAATAATTCCTTGTGCCATTTGCAGCTTTGTGTTACTTTATGTTATGTGATATTTTGAAAACTGAGAGCCTGATAACGGAACGTCCATTAATACTTACTTTGTATTGGTCGTTGAAGAGAGATTTCTCCCACATTTAACCCCTGAGAAAGTGCTGCTCCTTCTCCCATCAGCTTTAGTTGAGACACATATTTTCACTTCTCTGTGTGATATCTTTGCACCCTGATGTGCTGCTTCACTTACGGTGTAGTTCACTTTCCATTGTAGAGCCAATCAGACCAGGATGGTTACAAAATGAGAGGAAAACCCGAGAACAGAACATAACTACCTTTCAGCTCTGACTATTGTACTCACTTGGAATCCCAGAGTAGCTGGGGAAAACGGAACAACTGGAAGAACTTTCCTTCAGTTCTATCTACCCCTACTTAAAGGCATTAAAATGGAAATGATGCTGATCCTTTGCTCGAACGTTTCCCTGTGCAGAACTGCCAAATACAGCCCAGGCTGTCAGTTGGTGACACTGAGCAAAGAGCTGTCTTGTCCCCTGAGGAGGGAGGAGAACTCGAATTGTGATTCATTCCAAGGCCGCTGTTATCATCTTGCAGAGGCAGGAACAGCAAGTGCTGGTAAAAAAGCCTAAGAGCTCAGCCTACAGCAATAGGGAAGTAAGGTTTAATGTCAAGAAGTTTATTTTTTGAAAAGGTATGTCTATCATGTGCTTAATGTGGTAGTTATTCTAAGGAAGTCATTCTAAACTCTAGACTAGCCCACTGCTTTATCACTGTGGAAAAAAGGTGATGCCTTGGTCTGCATCTACGTAAACAGACACATAAGCACACGTGGGTGACACATACCTTTAACACACCCTCTCAAAAGCCACATATTCAAATGCATACAAATCTGCATGCACATAAACACACACATAAACATCTGCACACAGACACGTGTATATACCTGTATGTAACCACATGCGTATAATTATGCCCACACACCAGACACTCATTCAGTCAACTGTACACACACACACACACACTCCCTCTCTCTCTCTCTCCCTCTTCCTCTCCCTCCTAATACTCACCAACACTTGAGGGAACTATAGCCCCCGTTGAGGGTTTTTATACCAATCCTGGTTTACTGATGCCTTTACCTGCTTGGTTAAGGTGAAAGCATTCAAATTTAATCTCAGTCCTATTTTGAGTTTAGTTTCGAGCTGGCATTGAGCTCCAAGAAGTGTTAAACATATTGGTGATCATGTTCTTTATGTCTGTGTGTGCTAGGTGCTGGCTGCTTCTACATCAGCAGTCTGCTCGAACAGTCAGCTTGGACTGTGCTGTGTTATAAAGTTTCTTCTGATGTGAAGTGAAGCAATCTGGCTGCCCACTCACTCCCTGCTGATTTGTAATACCAAAGGGCTTTGTTTCGGTGCCATTTTGGGCCCTAGCCTCAGAAGCGTTGGACCATTTTTGCTGCTCTGTAACTTGTGTCATGGCAATCATGGTATAAACCTAAAAAAAACATGAGACAACTGCATTAAAAATATTTTGTAATAACGAACAGTCTACATTTCGCCATTGCTGTCACCCACCTCCACATTTCACTGCAACAGCTGAGGTGTCCACTTAAGTGCCTGCAAAAATAAATGTGATTGGCAGTGAAATAGAACTTATTATTGACTGTTAAAGATTGAATATGAGCGGGGGAGGGGAAATCTGGCCTCTGTTTAATGGGCAGCTTGTAGGGAAGCAGCTCACCACTAATAAATAGCCTTTTCCTTACTGGCTGTAAGCAGAGAAAGATTACAAGTTTGCAGACTGCAGTACACCAAATGTGTTTGGCTTTGACGACATAATGTTGGATGAGGTTCAGGTTGCAGGGGTTTCTGTTTCAGTTAGGGGAATAACAAACAGGTACTGTTCTGATTTTCTGTCTTGTTTTAAGAAAGGAATTTGCCCTGGATTGACAGTCACACAAGCAAAATATGTTATTGGCAGGTCAACTGTGGGCTGAGTTCCTGGCGTGTGAACAGGAGCCTGTGGCAGAGGTAAATGTTCCAGTAATTGGCCGGACTCTGTTAAGAGCCCGTGAGCAAAGCTCTGTAGGGACTGCAAGTGGCTGTTTTAACTATTCAGCTAAACAGCTTCCAGCTGGCAGAGCAGAAGTCTAGTCCTGTTACCTCAGACTATCTTTGATTGAATCCTGTTTCTCATCATGTCTTCTGTGAAAACACCCTGACCTATCTATGAAGTTATGTTCTATATCACTTATTCTCATTTTTACAAAACCAAGTACTGTAAAACCCTGTTGATAAGATACTCTTGTGTTTATTTTAGAGTTCTCTTTGTTATAAAGACCACGAAGGTTTCACTTGGTGCAAACATCTGCTTTTAAGAATCTTTGTAAAACCATGCATGTCACATATGACAAATATCAAATCTACATCTGCTAAGTGACTGCCAGAAATTCCACCATTATTTGACCAGAACTTAAGTCACCTACAAAGTTAGAAATGACATCTGAGCCAGCAGAAGAGGCAGTCGTATGCACAGACAATTTACAGTGTGGTGCAGACAGGGCATCCTGGTGATAAGAACTGGAGAAATAGAAGCAGGAGTAGGGCATTTGGCTCCTTCTACCTTTGTTACTTAGAAGGTCATGGCTGTTCTTTTACTCCAGTGCCACTCTCTTATACTTAAATGATATCCTTGATCGTTTTAATATCAAAAAAAATATTGATCTTTGCCTTGAGTACACAGTTCAGCCCACTTGGATAGAGAATCTCAAAGGATTTTCCTCTCATTTCAGTCTTGTGATCACACAGGTGAAACGTCATTCCATCAGCTAGTCCGACAAGCCAATGAGTTCACCTGTTACTCTTCTAAATTCTGTATAATCTCTCCTCATGAATCCATTCACCCAATCCGAGAATCAATCTGGTGAAACCTCAGTCTTAGTTAGTGCGAGCAGACCTGGTGCAGTGCATTCAAAGTATTGTCTGCAGTTGAAACTTCTTTTACTGCTTCAATTAAACCTTATAAGAAAGGCCCAGATACCATTAGTCTATCATTTGCTTGCCGAATCTGCACCTTAGCTTCCAGTGGCTTGTGTAGAAGAAATGTAATTTTCCAGGATGGCGGTGAGCACAGACACAGCGGCTGGTCAGGGTCCAGTCAAAGATTCATCTTGTAAACCTTTTTCACAATCGCAAGTCACTACTAAGAACTTCAAGCACTGAAGGGCTGTCCCTTCAGCGAGTTGCTCAATAGCAATGGGGTTGGACCTATTGCGTGTTGTGTTGTTGCCTGGACCTGTTGCGTACCATCGTGCTGAGATGATGCACGATCTAACAAACAGATGAGTGATTATCTTGGACGGTTTTCTTGGGATAGTGAGATCCTGTTGGACATTGGTACTGTATGTTACAGGGAAGCAGGTTCATGGGTTCGGTAAGTGGGACAGAAGATACTGATTATGAGTAAGCTCGTTAGCCATTTATTTACAGACAAACAGTACGATACTCAACCAAACATCTAAGTCAAACAAGTACTTATCAAATCCACTCTAAGTTACAAAAACTACCACACTAAACATTCAGTAACACTTAAATCTCAACAAGTACTCTGTTAACTCTCCAAAAGTTGCATAACTACAGAACTAAACATTCAACAAGCGGGTACTTAGTTATGTAAACGCAGGAGGCTGGTCATTGTCTGCAATGCTCTTTCCCAATGGTCGTCCAACACTGGTTGCAACTTCAGCCTGAAGCAAGCCCAGGGGACAAAGGAAAGAGCGAGTCCTTGTATGTGCTAATCTCATACCCCTGAGGCGCCCGGAATCGGAAACTGGCGCCGTTGTGCGCAGGGCAACCAATGGGACAGAGCTGCAGCATCCATCAAATGGGCCAGTCAATGACTGGCACAGCAGAAGCGACTTTCGACCGGCGAGTAAATTAACCCTTCACATTACAAAGTAGCAAGTCTGTTCATTGGCGAGACCCATGGTGGGGGAGCTACTTTGCCTTGGTAGTGGTGAGGGCTCGGCTGTGGGGTCATCTTGGATGCAGCAGCTTGTTGCAGTCACTCGGGAGAGCAGGGGTCTCTGTGGGCACGCTGGATTCATGCTGGATTGGGGCCTGACTCCTCCTGACGGTGCTGCTCTCCAGTGTTCACTCACTATTGCCCTCTAGTGTTTGCTCGGTGCTGCACTCCAGTGTTCACTCAGTGGAAGCACAAGCTGGACCCGGGACAATCTACAGTCATGCCACTCACTGACTTGGCTACAATTTTTTCTTTTTGACTGTATGTTTTTTTTCTGAAATCATAACTATATGTGCTATTTGTGCTGTGTACTATTTGCAGTGTGCTATGTGCTGTTGGTAATGTGTTTTGCAGCTTGGCCCCAAAGGAATGTTGTTTCATTTGGCTACATTCATGTATGGTTGAAAGATAATTAAACTTGAACTTGATCTAGCTCCCTCCAAACTGAATACTTCTCAGATTCTCATCGTTAGAAAAAATTATTCTGCTTTTGCTTTTTTCTGAAGAGGACAAGCATATGTCTTTCCATAGTATTTTTATCTGTCATGACCTTGCCCGTTCACTTTTCTGCCTGTATTCTCTTTATCCCTCACTGTATTTTCATTCCGTTCACTGCAGCCCAGCTTTAAATCATCAGGTTATCCAAGCTTTCGTTATGGACGTCATTGCTTCCAAATCTAGTAAACAGCTTGCTCCATTGATTTACCAGGTGTGCCACTTTTCTTCCAGCTGCACAAATACCAGAATCGAAGCATAGAACTTCTTCCACAAAATGCAACAGTATGGTGAACTATAACAAAAAAAAATTGTGGCCTGCTTCTGCATTTGTTAAAGGGAACCAGCCCTACTCAGTCCATAACCATGGAGTTTGAAATCTTTGTCTGCAAACCTTCTCTCCAGAATCTAATTACGGATTATATTTTTGGCTTTGGTGCCCTATCTAGCCAAAACACAGCTCCAAACCTGCCTTTTCACAATCTCCTTCCAACTCAGGCCACTGAATCTCCTGCTGTTGGGAATGAGTCTCTCTCTCACTCCCTTCAGCATTATATGAGAAACAACAGGGCAGACAGATGTTAAGGATTAAAGCAAACTGAAAATTAAAGTAAAGAGTATAATTTGACAGGATAGATAGACTAGAAGTAGAAATCATAGGTTACAGGAGGAAGGTAAAATATTTTCAGGGAATCTGAAGGAGAACTTTTTCAATGAGAGGGCGGTACAAGTGTGGAATGAGCTGCTATGAGCTGTGGGGGATGGCATTCAATTGCAACACTTAAGGGAAATTTGGGTATGTACATGGATGGGAGGGGTATGGAGTGCTATGGTCCAGGTGCGGGTTGACGGGACTATACAGTTCAGTGTGAACTAGGTGGATCAAGATGCCTGTTTTTGTGCTGTTGTACTGTACAACACTACGAACAATCACCTCCGAGCTTGTACTCCATCCCTCCCCACACCTGCTTATTTTGGCTTCTTCTCTCTTCCTTTCCAGTCCTGATAAAAGTTCTCTGTCCAAAACATCGACTGTTTATTCTTCTCCATTGATACACGCTAACCTGCTGAGATCCTCCAGCATTTTTGTGTAGGTTGCTCAGGATAGACAACAGGATGTTTTGACAGAACACCATTTCACTATGTGTCTCCAGTACAGGGACCACAGTTATTTTTGTAAGGTTATTGTTGTGTATTAAATATTTTAGTAATATTTGAATAATATTGTAAGTATATCATTTGATTAAGCATTGTTTGTTTGTGTAAGTAACTTATTATGTTTATATGTAAAGGTATGTCAATGGCATACATCATTACACCATCATGTCATATTTGAGCACCTCACCCGACGTAAGAAACAAAATACGCATGCATCTCCTGACTCCGTGGTTTTCTTTCAATTAGCTTTATGTTTTGGAGGTACAAAACTTAACAGAGGTGACAGGTAAGTTTTAAAACAAATCCAAGACCTGTTGACCCCCAGGGAGATATTCAAATTGAAGAAAAGTGCAGCATGTTTGTTTCTTTGCAAAGTGAAGAGAAAGTTGGTCGAGAAGAAGAAAGGTAGAAAACAGACAAAATTCACAGGTTCCTAAACAGTGAGTACCAAGTGATAATAGTAATACATTTTTAAAAAGAGCAGAAATGGCTGGCTTCTATATTGGAAAGATAGACGTGTATAATTGCGCAAGAAATAACTGAATATTGAACACTGAACAAATTGAGCTGTATTTTGAAGCAAATGAAATAGCCAATGAAAAGCCAGTCTTTCTGAGTGCAATAGGTGGAAAGGCATACAGTTTGCTTAGAGGTTTGACTACTCCAACCAAACCAGCCACAATGTGCTTTGCTAATGTCATGAAAGTAATGCAGGAACACTTAGAGATGAAGCCATTGTTTATTGCAAAACGCTTTAGGTTTCATAAGTGTAATCAAAGGGAAGGGTAGGCCATTTCAACTTACGTGGCTGAACTGAGGAAATTGTCTGTGCATTGCCAATTCAATAATGGGCTTAGTGATGCACTAAGAGGTTGTTTAGTCTGTGGAATCTTGCAAGAAAGCACTCAAAAATGGCTACTAACTGACATTTAAAAGAACAGTTGAAATCACTGTATCAATAGAAACAGCAGCCAGATACACAATTGAGTTACAGTGAGAAATGAAAGTGATAATGAATGAAATTACAACATTTATACAGAAACAGGCCTGGCCAAATAACTTGTGTAACTGTAGAGGCAGGGGCTCACTTATACCAGACCAATGCAGGTTTAAAGGCAGAACTTGCAGAAAATGCAACTAAGTAGGACACATACAAAGAGATGTGTCAGGCAGGCAATAAATAGACTGCAAACAGAACAAAAGAAGATAAAAAGTCAAGTTGCAGTTTCAAAAAAGAGCACTAATCTGCACACTATTGATGAAAAATCTCATAATGAATAAAGTGACCCAGGACCTGGTAGCCTTGAGATTTACAATGTGAAAAATAAACAATTAGACACTGGCTCAGCTGTTTCAGTCATTCCACAAAATGAGTTTGAATGACATTTCAAAGATACCAAACTGAAGCCCGTAGATATGCAGCTAAGAACTTGTACCGGAGAATGTTATTCCTGTGGGAATAACATTCTCAACAGTGAAATACAACAACCAACAAGCCACATTGGGCTTGTATGTGGTTAGAACAGGAGGGCCAGCATTGTGGGGTCATGCTTGGCTGAGACAACTACAATTTGTTTGGAGATCCATCCACCATTTGCATGTCACATCCCCTGCAACAGAGTCAACTGACAATGAATTAAGAAAGTTACTGGATGTTGTCGCAGCAGTGTTCAAGGATGGCATTGGAAAACTTAGACACATCAAGGTTAGAATAGTGTTAAATGAAAATACCACACTCAAGTTTTGCAAAACACATCCAGTTCCTTTTACCATGCGAGAAAGTGGCCAGTGAGCTAGATCGCATGGAGGCTAAAGGAATTCTTCCCAAGGTTGAGGGAGTCCATGAGCAATGCCAGTGGTCCCAGTAGCCAAGAAGAATGGATCTGTCAAGGTGTGTGGTGATATTAAGGTCACCATCAGCCCAGTACTGACAGTAGATCAATACTCTCTGCCTAGGATAGAGGATATCTTTGCAAACCTTTCTGGAGGAACACACTTCAAGTAAGTGGACTAAGCTGAGACCTACTAACAGATGGAGATGGAAGAAGAGTCCAAAGTGTTCCTCAACATAAACACTCACAAAGGGCTTTATCACTATAATGGGCTTATTCTTGGAGTAGCATCTGGCAGAAAGCTATGGACCAGGTTCTGCAAGGCTGCCCAGACATTCAGTGTTACCTGGATAACGTCATTGTTACCAGTAAGGGTGAGAAGGGATATCTCCAAAATCTCAAGACAGTGTTAAAATGTGTAGTTTGTAGTTGAGATTAATTCTATATTGAGTTGAAGTTTATAGATAAGCAGGGAGGAGAGCTGTATACTTAATATTTCAGTAATATTTGAGTAATAATGTGAATATATTGTTCAGGCATTCTTTGTTTAAATGATTCATTATAGGTCATATGTAAAAGTATGTGAGTAGCACACATCATATCTGAGCGCCTCACTGAAAGTAAGAAATGAAGTATACACACATCTCCAAGCTCTGTGCTTTTCTTTCGATTAGTTGTATGTTTTGGAGTTACAAAGCATGGTTTGTTGGAGCAAGCGACAAAGCAAAGGAAAGCTGAGGTGAAGTGAATAGATACATAGAGTGATGGCTTCCTTTCCTCCCTTTCCTTCCTACATTCCTTCCCAATTGGGAAAAAGACCCTCTCATAGTGGGGGTGGTTTGGGAGGGCACTACCTTGATTAGCCGCCAGGTATGACAATATTGCTCCAGACTGAGTGGCCAGGGAGGATTGCTAGCAAGATCTCAGCCTACACTGAAATCTGCTCATTTTCCCAACAGAGTGAGTAAGTTTTGTAGGTTTAAGTCACAGTCTGTTTGCAGGAACATTGCTTGAATCATCCATTACTGTCTTCTTTTTTTAAAAGCTATGAAGAGAATCCCCAGGCTAATGAGTGGCAACAGTCTGAAGGAAGTGATAACAGAATGTATACTTTGTCTAATTTGCCTATTCATTGCAATTGTGGGTAGAAAGTGTGGCACCTATGCTCCTATCACAGCCAGCAGGCAAAACCTATCAAAAGGCTATTGTTTCTTTACCAAACAGATTAAAGAAAAGGCTCCAAAAATAAGAATGATATTGGGGTTTATCAGCAAAGTGCACAGTGTTTGGATAAACTGCAGCAGACTTGAGAAAAACAACTTGACATATGGCTGCAAATGACACTTCCGATTTCATGAGCTGTAAACCAGGCCCTGATTAATAGGATGTAGGGAGAGTTGCAGAAATACTTTTATCCCCACAGATGTCGATGAATTAGTTATAGAGACAAAGAAAATGACTTTTGTTTCATAAAAGCAATTCTGCCCATCATAAGCACAAGAAAGTCTGCTGGTGCTGCAACACACAAAAAACACTGGAGCAACCAAGCAGGTCAGGCAGTATCTATGGAAATGAATAGATAGTCGACGTTGGGAATGGAATGACTGGCTGAACATTGAGACAGGCATTCTGATAGTGAGGTTTGAGGAAAGAGACTAGCTGTGAGTTGGAAAGTGGCTGGGTCAGTGGGAGATGTCGAAGAACCTGGAGTGGGGAACCAATATATTTATTTAAGTATTGACTAACATTGCAGATCTCCTGAGTTGTCCTTAGAGTGGCTAATAACAGGTTCCAATTGGTTCAAGTTCTTCCGCAATGCTCCAAAAGCTTTGCACAGGAAATGGGGTCATTATATTTAATTTAATTTAGAGATACAACATGGTATAGGCCTGTCCGGCGCAATTAAAACCATGTGACCAATTAACCTACTGCTCATATGTCTTGGAAAGTGGGAGGAAACCGGAGCACTTAGAGGAAACCCACACCATCAAAGGGAGAATGTATGAACTCCTTACAGACAGTGACAAGAAGCGAACCAGTGTCACTGGCATAGTAATAGCACTGTGCTAACTGTTATGCTACCATGCTGGCCTTGTGGCTGTGGTCCTGTCACAACTTTCCAAGTGCCACAACACAAATTTTCAGGCACATTCTCCATACTACTGGGCTTTCCTTTAACTCTCCAGCTGCTGAAAGCATGCTTCATCTGAGGCACGAACTCCTGCTGGGAATGGGGACCTATAATGTCTCTCAGTGAAGCAGTACTTCGATTTGATTTTAAAATTGTTATCTGTGTTTTCAAATGGCTTGTCTCCTCTGTTCTGTGCAGTCTTCTGTAACCCTGTGCTCCTCCATTTCTGCCTTCAGATTTAATTCCCTAAGTCCACCTCTCATTAACCAAATTCACCACTGGATGACCAAGTCCACTTCTCATTGACCAAGTCACCGCTCGATAACCACGTTCACCGCTTGTTGACCACGTTCACCACTCGATGACCAACTCCACCTCTCTCAGATGAAGTCCACTTCTCTTTGACCAAGTCCATCTTTCATTGACCAATCTTTTGACCCTTTGTTCTAGTATGTCATTCAGTTATGAAGTTCACATTTTTTGATACTTTGAACATTTTCCTCTCTTAAAAATGCTGCATAAATGCAAATTTATACTAAACTTCATCAGTTAAGTGAGGGGCATAGTTAAAATTTCACAGATAACATGCTTCAGGAACTGTTGCTGTGCACACAAAGCTCACCAAAAATTCAGTCATAAAAGTTTTCTTTAAATTATGTGTCTCCCCTTTAATCTGTATGGTTTTGTCTCAAGTATATTCTCAGACTGTGGCAATGCTAGAAAAGTCATATTTCTTGTCCAACTCTAGTGACGTGGACTTTGTCAGGACAGATCTGATTATCAGAATCGGACAGCATTACTCTGAAAAGTCCTGCTTTACTCTAGAGTTGGAAGTTGTTTGTTATGAAAGTGGCAGTTCAAATTGGAACATGTTGTGTTCCCCAGTATTATTTCTAGACAAAAAAAACAGGAACAGTTAGCACCGACTGCTAGCCTACTGCTCCCTGTTCACACAAAATGCAGTAAAGCATATACAGCCTTCTGAAAATGCTTCAAACTGGCTCATAATGACTAATCTGGTATTTTGTGAGGGGGAGGAGGTGGGGGAGGAAGGGAAGATGCAACATCAACAGCGGCTGTTAATTGAACAACAACATTCTTTGTTCAAACAATATTTAAACAAAGATTAACAGACTGAGAGAAATAAATGAAAGGATGTTAAAGTAAATGATGGTGGTTTATTTTTAATTAACTATACTGAATGTGAAATTCTTCTTTAATCAAGTCCCTTCTCAAGTCAATCTCAAGTGCATGTGCTGGCATTTTTTTCCAAATGGGACATATTTATTTACAGGCAAGATTTAATGTTTTCAGAGTTTTTCTTAAGTGGGTGGTGGTGAGATTTATATTTAGCAAGGTCTGTCCCAGGCTGCTTTTTGACAGAGTAGTCAACTAACTTTCTTCAGTTGCACTGTTGGTATAAAGAATGGCAGTAAGGTCAGGAGTTAAATGCATTGGATTTCATTTGTAATATCACTCCTTCAAGGCAAAGTAGTGGGTGGGGGGGGGAAGAAGAATTATATTCAAAAGCGGCAAAAGAGTCATGGAAATCTGGTGGGCTGCTATCATCCTTCTGGTGTGCAATAGTAGGGATATTGGACCATGCTCTGACCTTTGCGTTACTTGAAGTATTGTGCCTCAGGATTGTTTGGGTGCTGCTGATTATCGCCCTTTTCCTTGGGAGCTATTGCCCCACTGAACAGTTTGCTCATTGCATATTTTGAAGTGACGTTGAGCTCCACAGCTCGGCATTGAGGAGTTACTTGGTCACTATGACTACAGAGCCTTTTAATGACCTGATGGGAGGAGCATGAAGGAGACCTGCCAGTGATTTCCTTCCACCATTCAGGCTCATTCACGGATTAAATGCCATTTATGTAAGGTCGACGGGTCATGCTATTTCATGATGTGGTTTGGAACTTAGACAGTCACGAGAAATTACCTTGCCAGAACCTTCAGAGCCGAAGAAATAAAAAGCAAGTATAAACTATTCAGTACTTAAAACCAATCCACTGTTCAGTAACATTGTGGCTAGGTAGTCACTGGCCTGAACGCTACTTTTCTCCCTGATCCTGATAATCATTTTAGCCCTGCAATCCAAAAATCTATCAGGCTCAGCCTTGACAATTCCAAGGATTCAGAACTCCATGAATGAAGAAATTCCTTCTCATCTTAGTGAATGGTTGTGCCCTGATTGTGAGACTATATCCCTTACTCCTAAATTCACCCATCAGAGGAAATAGTGTCTACTCTGTCAAGCTCCATTAGAATCTATATATTTCAGTAAGATGGCCTTTCGCTCTTCTACCCACCAATAAGCATAGGCCCAATCTGCTCAATATTTCCTTATAAGACACCTATTTCAACTGGGGAATCAGTCTAGCGTGAATTCTGTGCTTTACCTTCAAGTCAGGTAAACTCTTTGTATAAGGTTTAGGGTAAGGGGTAAGAGGTTTAGAGGGAATCTGAAAGAATCTTTTAATCCGGGTGAATACCTGGAATACGTTGCCTGAGGTGGTAGAGTAAGCAGAGTTGTGGACAGCATTTAAGAGGTGTCTAGATGAACACTTGAATCGCCTGGGCATAGAAGGTTGAAGGTCGAGCTCTGAAAGATGGGATTAATGTGGATGGCTGCTTCTTGGCTATCATCGATGAGGAGTTTCAAGTGGCCTGCTTCTGATCTGTATGACTCTAAAGCTATCTGCAGTTTGATATCACCAACAGCCTGTAGCGAGGAGTGAGACTTCTCCTGTCAACACTGCATCCACTGGCGTTCCAAATTTCTTGCTGTATCCGTGAAGGAAATTTCCGTGTTTCATGTATGAGCTACCTGCATCATTAGTTTCACACCTTTGAAATAATAATCTCTACCATTCATTCCTCCAAACTGGATAACTTCTCACTTACCTATGATAATACTCCATTGGCCATCTTTTTCCCCTCTCACATAACCTGAAAACATGTCTTTGCAGAACTTTTGGGCTTGAAATTATTTCCTATGGTGTTAAAGCACCACCGATATCTTTGTGAAAGTCGCGTAAAGGATAAGTTTTTAAGTTGCGAAGTTCACACGCCAGCACTCGAGTTCCTTTGCATAGCACCTCACTGAAACTGACGTTTCTTGCAGCTGCCCGCACTTAGACTGACAGGTGGGATCTGTGCACCCAGCAGTGTAAACAGCACTCTGTCAGCCACAGGGGAGAGTGGCCTGGCTGCTGATTGCATTGATCTTGCAATGAAGGGAGGGAGAAGGAAAAGTGCTCCCAGGCGATCATTGTCAGGCTGTTGAAGAATAATGGGTGTGTCCTTTGTGTAATGGGGATCGTAAAGACGTAGTGCATAATGCTAAAACTCTTAGAGCTGTTGCCTTACAGTTCCAGCGACCCAGGATCAGTCCTGACCTCCGGTGCTAACTATGCAGAGTTTGCTTGCTCTTCCTGAGGTGGTATCCATCCCCATGCCAAAGACGTTGTAGGTTAATTAGCCATCGGGAATTGCCCAGAGCATGTAGACAAGTGACAGATTGATGAGACTGTGGGGAAAACAAAATGGGACCATCGTAAGATTAGTGTAAATGGGTGTTTGATGGCAGGAAGGATCCAGTGGGCTGAAGGGCCTGTATACTTGTATCTCTTGACTCTTATGAAGATTCTCCAAGACAAGATTAAAATTGTAAGTTCTTCAGGAAGATGTCTCCAAGGACATAAGAATATGAATTCCTATGCTTTGAGGGAACTAGCAGTACAGGCAAAATGCCTGTGCCTGTCCTGTCCGCTATTGTTGGCTGACAGAAAAAATATCTGAGCTCAGCTCTCCTTGAAAATGGAGTTTGGATAATTTAAGGTTAGGAAAATTAAAGTAACCATGATCTTGACTCCCACGGGTAAAGCAGTTCAGATGCAGATGGGAGGCTGTATTTGAGCCTGCAATGTGCCACAGTGAGGAATGCAGCGGATCCATCGGACCTTAAATACCAATTCAGGTGGAATAAGGTTAGTAAAGTACGGTTACTCTGTGAGTAAATATGAGCTGTCACTTTTTAGATCAGTGACCTTGAAAATCTCGCTGCAGATAATTTTGCAGGTTTTATCACTGTAGACATCATCGGGAGGAGCTCTACACCAGAGAAAATATCAGATAAATTAAAATGCCACTGAATAACCAGGAATAATTAGAATTATTATGCTCCAGGTTAAGCCAATTTTCAATTGCAGTGTTCTCTTTCCTGGAGTTATATGAATGGATTTATAGGCCTTGGCATCCTTAAGCGTATCTTTATCCCAAACATATATTTCATTAAAATTAATATGCGCATGGGGCAATACTTGACTTCTTAGGAAAATAATAATGAGATCATGTAATTTTCAAAATACTTATATTGGAGGGTCATTACATATCTGCCTATAATGACAGGGCATTCCACTGTTGTCTGTTACTGCTGGCGCATATGGCCATAGAACAGGGGACTCAAGTTATTCAGCTGTGGGCTTAGTGATGCCAATGTAAAGCTGCGCCAACCAAGGCAAAATATTTCACTATAAGAACAAATGGGGGTTCTCAAGTGTGTCACCATTTCAAATCTTCAGGGAGAGAATGCCAACTTCACAAGAGTATCTTTTAGATTCCAGGAGTTGAAGAGAAATTTCCTAGAGATTGGAAGAGAACAGCACTAAGGCAATGAGGAAATAAGGCACTTCTCTATCATTCTTGTGTGAACAATTTCATTTGTTCATTGCAAAAATAGTGTGTTACAGGCAGCTTTGTGTCAATGTGTCACTTGGAAACAGGTGGTCATGTAATGAAACCTTTGAGAATGTGTCCAACCAGAGTTAAAAGTACCAATTCTTGTCCAGGTTCTACAGGCTTTAGATTCATTTATCTGTTTAGATAGAAAGATAAAATCTCATTCAAGTGACACTACTTCCAGCAACACAGCACTGTGTTCAGATACAGACTTACGGTCAAGAGTTGGAGTTTGAGTTAACCCTAACATACTATTAATATATAAATGATTACCAACAAAGCCTGACAAATATTTTTAGAACCATAGAACATTACAGCACAGAAACAGGCCCTTCGGACTTTCTTGGCTGTGCCGAACCATTTTTCTGCCTAGTCCCACTGACCTGCACCTGGACCATATCCCTCCATACACCTCTCATCCATGTACCTGTCCCAAGTTTTTCTTAAATGTTAAAAGTGAGCCTGCATTTACCACTTCATCTGGCAGCTCATTCCACACTCCCACCACTCTCTGTGTGAAGAAGCTCCCCCTAATGTTCCCTTTAAACTTTTCCCCCTTCACCCTTAACCCATGCCCTCTGGGTTTTTTCTAGCCTCAGTGGAAAAAGCCTGCTTGCAGTCACTCTATCCATACCCACCATCATTTTATATATCTCTATCAAGTCTCCCCTCATTCTTCTACGCTCCAGGGAATAAAGTCCTAACCTATTCAACCTTTCTCGGTAACTCAGTTTCTCAAGTCCCGGCAACATCCTTGTAAACCTTCTCTGCACTCTTTCAACCTTATTAATATCCTTCCTGTAATTAGGTGACTAAAACTGCACACAATACTCCAAATTCAGCCTCACCAATGTCTTATACAACCTCACCATAACATTCCAACTCTTATACTCAATACTTTGATTTATAAAGACCAATGTACCAAAAGCTCTCTTTAAGACCCTATCTACCTGTGATGCCACTTTTAGGGAATTATGTATCTGTATTCCCAGATCCCTCTGTTCTGCTGCACTCCTCAGTGTCCTACCATTTACCTTGTATGTTCTACCTTGGTTTTTCCTTCCAAAGTGCAATACCTCACACTTATCTGCATTAAACTCCATCTGCCACTTGTCAGCCCATTTTTCCAGCTGGTCCAAACCACTCTGCAAGCTTTGAAAACCTTCCTCACTGTCCACTACACCTCCAATCTTTGTATCATCAGCAAATTTGCTGATCCAATTTACCACATTATCATCCAGATCATTGATATAGATGACAAATAACAATGGACCCAGCACTGATCCCTGTGGCACACCACTAGTCACAAACATTAATATTTTTATAGTATTAGTGATATTCTTAGGTAGCGTGCCAGTGGGTTTATTTGACACAGCAGTGGAAACTGTGAGTGCACCTCTCATTGACCCAGAACACATTCTACACAATCAGGGGCTCTACTTTCTGAGGAGGCTGAAGAGAGCTGGACTGTGCTCATCTACACTCACGCCTTTCTATAATAGTGCAATGGCAAGGATCCTAACACGCTGCATTACTGTAGCAGACAGGAAGGCTCTACGATTGATAGTCAAAACTACCCAACACATCGGCAGCTCCAGCCTACCTGCATACAATGGATTCCAGCAAACTGGAACGCATTGGGACCAATATACTTTGGCCCAATTATGCAGCAGACCCAATAAGCCAAAGTTGCATGGAAATCGTGAAAACAGTATAAACAAAGACAAGCTAAGTAACAAATTATTTATTTAAATGAAATACAGAACAAATTATAACACTACCAATAATACTAGTATAGTATAAAACTGTATATCAGTTCCTGATAGCTATCAATGAAGGAATTCATCCAGTGTATGCAATGAAGAAAATCAGCGCAGACATCTCGAGCAGGTGATGCACTGCTTTCATATGGTGCTATTGACAATTGCATCCTAAAAAATCTTTATTTTCATTGTATGTTGAAACCTTGAAGTTCTTTGTAGTTCCTTACTTGTTGAAGTAGTGAAAGTGTTTCACTTTCTCTCCTGGCTGTTTCTGGCATCTCCAAGCCTAAGCCACAGTGAGGAAAACAGTTTTGAATTGTCATAGTTCTTGCCAACTATCAGTGACTAAATCACTACTTTTTGAGCACAAACAGGCACAACTGATGTGTTCGCTCAGAGCACATTGTGGCATCTAATGGCCAGACAAGTGCGTGCGACTGACACTAGTTAAAGCCTGTTCAGCAACAGTCTCCTGCCTCAGTTAAGTGGCATAGTGTCCCAAGTAACCAAAAGAAATCCCAGCAATTTTCTGGATTAGTTTTAGTTCCTTAAGAGTTATCAAAAATAAGTGGCTGCCCTAATTAACCGGAATCCACTGTATATACAGAAAGGTGCCGGGACAGGGCCAGTAATATCTTGAAGGATCCCACATTGGATTATTTGTCTTACTCCCATCAGACCGTAGCATCCATGCTAGGACCACCAGACTCAAAAGTAGTTACTTTCCCCAAGCGGTAAAGCTGATCAACACCTCCAACCACTGATCCACTGCTCCACACCCCCACCACCACTACTATATCATTTCCTGTCAAGAGTCACCTTATGTACAGACACTGCTGTGCCTAGTGTCACCTTTTGGACATAAAATCAATCTATGTATATATGCTGTCTTATGTATTTATATTTATTGTGTTTTTTATTATTATATTCATTATCTAATTGAGTGTTTATTTGTGCTGCACTAGATCAGAAATCACAATTGTTTCGTTCTTCTTTACACTAGTGTACTGTATTTGACATTAAACAATCTTGAAAGTTGAATTTGTGTGAGTGAAAGTATAAGAAAATTGAGAGGTAGAGCTGTAAACATGGTATCCCTCATTGAAGGTAGTAACCACTAAACATCTGAGACTGGTACAGGAACATATCAAGACCAAGATATAATACATAATACACACAATTGTTCAAAGTACTCAAACACTTAATCTCTAGCCTTTAAAAAAGACAGTAAACCCCTATAATCTATCAACTTCTTACACACATAACGTTGAGGTTTTTTATTGATTAACACAAGGGGCGTTGCTATTATTCGTAACACAGGATTCTTGGCCATCCCTAATTGCCCTGAGTAAAACATTCCTGTTGATCCATTCATGGATCTGAAATCCCGTAAAGAATAGTCAGTTTCTTTTCCTGCAGCACGTGAGTAAACCAGATGGGTTTTCTTCTGACAATCTGATAGTTTTGTGGTTACTGTAGAAGAGACTAGCTTTAAAACAATCCAAATCTATTTAATTACTTGAATTTAAACTCCCCTGGTGAGATTCAAAACTGTGCCCTTGGGGCAATAGTCCAGCATCTGGTCCAGGTAATTTAACCACCACATCACAAAAATTGTTATATTTGCAGAGATTTGCCAGTATTGAATTCAACCAATATTAATCCATTGCACCTTCTGATCTTTAAATGACTGCTGGGATTTTCTCAACTGCATAGGTGGATTTGCCAATCCTGAAGGTTCATGCCCAGGTGAGCACAGGTCTGATAGATCACTTGCTGCTGTAGGCCATGCATCATCCACTCAGTTGCAGACCTCCTGTGCATCCTACTCCATTATCTTAATCCTGCAATGATTGGCTGCATCACCAACACCATCCCCTTGTAACTCAGGTCATTCCATACCTTTTTCTTGACGACCATCCCACTTGGAATCAGATTGCTAATGTGAGCTTTTGGCCTCTATCTCTTGTTTAAATAATTTCACCCAAGCTCCTCACCAACCAACCTGTGCACTAAACAATTCAGCAGCGCCATTCAGATTAATGAAGACCTGGAAAATGAACCATCATGTTGTCACTTTTCAGCACAGTACCAATTTCTCCTGCTTCCTGATTTGCATTTACCAAATTTGTCGCACTCAAAAATCTCCAGTGATGCCAGATTTAAAATTGTCCTTTCAAGCTTTAAATGATATTCATGGGATTCCTCATCCTTAGCTTGTGGAGCTAGTAGGCTCACCGGTCTTCAGTCCTATCACCAGCAACCAGATTGTCTTCTTCTTCCTGCATAACACCAATCACAATGACACGGTGGTGTAGTGGTTAGCACAACACTTTATAGTGCAGGCGACCCGGGTTCAATTCCCACCATTCCCTGTGAGGAGTTTGTACGTTCTCCCCATGGCCTCATGGGGTTCCTCCGGGTGCTCTGGTTTCCTCCCACAATCCAAAGACATACTGGTTCGTAGGTTAATTGATGATTGTAAATTGTCCCCTGATTAAGCCAGGATTAAATCGGGGATTGCTGGATGGCATGGCTCAAAGGGCTGGAAAGACCTATTCTGTGCTGTATCTCAAAAAAAAATCTCTGATTTGTCTCTTCCCTGGGACCTCAGTAATATATCCTCATGAACAAAGCCTATATACAGAGTGAAAGGTTAAGTTCACTCGTTCCTGTTGAACTCTCTGTTATATCTGGAATATGCACTGCCTGCCAATGAGCCCATTATCCACTTTCCTCTCACAAGCTTATTGTCCTGTTTATCCCTCAAGCAGCAACATCCCATTATTGTCACTAGTGTAGTGTTGTAGGTTTCTCTCTGTTGCCACATGAATAAGTAGAGCTATAAACAGAATGATCTTTATTGAAGGTGGTAACTCTTCACTAGCATCAGCATCTGGTGCAACAACACATCAAGGTCATAGCACATGTTACGTTTGGTTGTTAAAGGTACCCTTGAACTTGTATTCAGTATACCAGCAACCTTGTTTCTTTCCTTCTTAGAGGAGCACGTTTCATATGAATTAATGTAGCGTACGCAATTACAAGCTGATGGACCTGTCCAGTATACAGATCTACTAACAAGTAGAGACAAGCTATCTAACTGGAGATACAAGCTTCATATAAATCAATTCTTAAACTATAAGGAGAACAGTTGTCTAGATTTGCAACAGTGCCTTTTCAATACGACATGGACAGAAGCTGACATGCCCAGAAATGTTGCGTGATTATGTTGCTTTGTAGGGAAAATAGTACAATCATAGAAATTTGAGTCAAAAACCTGCATCAGGACTCAGCTTGGAGGACACAGATGGGCCAGTATAAGGAGGAGGGGCAGTGATGACCAATGGCCAAAGGTCAGAGTTCCATGCGGGCAAGAGGGATGAGGTTCAATGACCCCCCTGGGTATGCGAATCGGTGAGTTTGGAGTTAGAGGCCTAGCGTTCGGTGATTAGTGGGTTCTGAGCTGGATGCTGAGGTTTGAAGCCTGAGGGCTGATCACAAGTCAAGGCCCGATGACTGACGGAGTCTGCAAGTCGAAACAAGTCCGCTAGGAACATTGAAGGCCCTGTGTCTGTGAGTCCGACTCTGCAGGAAACTGGAGGACAAAGATGGCCTGACCTGATGTTGGAGGGCTGTGAATGTGTTTGGGTGGTGGGAGGGTGGGACAGGGCTTGTTTTGTTGTTGTTGTTTTGTTTCTTGAGTTCTGTTTTGTTAATGATGTTCTGTCGAGCATTGTAGGCAGACCATGTTATGAGTGGCAACCACATTCTCATCTGTGTTAGTTGTTAACAGAAACAACACATTTCACCGTATGTTTTAATGCACGGTACCATGTGATAAATAAATCTGAATCCTGAACTTGACCAGACATTTAACACAAATGGTGCGAACACTGATGAGCCGTTTTTCAGATGAGACATGTACATAATGCTGTTGCTCTTGGAGTTACATTCATTTAAAGCATTTTCAAGGGGATGTTAGGTTACAACTTATCCAACTTCCGCCTGTCAGATCAGTTTTCAGAGCTCTACAGTTGTGCAGTTTGAAGAGAGCATGGCTGACAGGCATGGTGAACTTGGCTGAAGTAGACAAGTGCTTGATATGCCAAATCGTAGACAGCTATAGACCAGCTGCAGATAAATAGGATTCATATACATACACACTGTAGTAAGCATGAACATGTAGGGCCAAAGGCCTGTTTCTGTGCTGGATGGATCTGCGATTCTAGGTCTTGGAAATTATTTACTTATTGCATGGCCTTCCTCTCTAACTATGCCCCCTTCCCGTCAGTTCCAACCCACAGTACATGCCTAGCAACCCTCCCAGCATTCACTCTTTCCTCAACTACTAATTGCAGGTTCCCATTTAATTGAATTCTGGAATCTTCAACTCTCACCATTTTCTAATCCAGGACCTTCTCCATGTCCCCCCAACCCATCTCCTCCCAACCATACTGCTCTCCAACACTGACATTTATCTCATTAACTCCCAAGCCTCAATCCAGAATTTAACCATGTCCCTTCACAAACTCTACGCTCTCAGTACACAGATAGAGAGGGTCGTTCTCAGCGGAGGACTGATTCATTGCCAACTGATGTTCTAGCTCTCAGCATGAGCTCGTTGTACAAGGCATAATCTGTTACAGGAGTTTCTTGTGCACTTCAGCGGTCTTGTTGAAGTGCTTGGTAATGCAAGAGGAGATCCCCTTGCCTTCCATTAGCTTGCCTCTTCGCTTTGCCTTTCTTTCTCTCCCGTCACTATTCCTTACGCTTATTTATGCAAGCAAGTTTATTTGTATAGCACTTTTTAAACTCAAGGCAGTTCAAAGTGTTTTACATAGGACAAGATATAAAAATCAAACATCAAATTTCAGACAATGTGTAAGAGAATAAAGTCACACAAAAAGTAGATAGGATAAATGGAAGTTACAGTGCAGGAGATTCTAATTAAAAGCTACAGGAAAAGAAAAGTGTTAAGCCTCGATTTAAAAGAGCTTAAAAGTTGGGGCAGACTTCAGATCCTGTGGAAGGTTATTACAGGTATGTGGAGCGCGGTAACTAAAAGCTGCTTCACCACGTTTGGTTTTGACCCTGGGGACGGTAAGCAGACCCGCCCCAGATGACCAGAGAGCTCGGGAAGGTTCATGATGCAGCAGGAGATCAGAGGTGTATTTTGGCCCTAGACCATTCAGTGCTTCATAAACCTGTAGCAATATTTTAAAGTCAGTCCTCCGATGGACAGGAAGCCAGTGTAGTGATCTGAGAACTGGAGAGATGTGTTCTACTTTCCTGGTCTCAGTGAGGACTCTGGCAGCAGTGTTCTGAATGAGCTGCAGCTGTCAGAGGGATTTTTTACAGAGACCTGTGAAAGTGCCATTATAGTAGTTAAGCCTACTAAACATAAATGTTGGACAAGTTTTTTTCTAAATCTTCTTGAGACATAATCTCTTTAACTCTTGCTATATATCTAAAATAGTTGTACGCTGACTTTGTAATTGTCTTACTGTGGTAGTTAAAATTTAAGTCGGAGGACGTCACAACACCAAGGTTTCTGGCTTGGTTTGTGGTCTGTAACAACAGGGATTCCAAGTGAGCACTGACTTTTGAGCATTCCTTTTAGGCGCCAAAAACAATATTTTCAGATTTTTAACTGGAGGAAATTTTGGTGCATCCAATCAGTGATTCGTTCAATAGTTTTTAGTGATTCTATGGGACCATAGTCACTTGATGACACTGTTATATAAATCTGAGTGTCATCCGCATAATTAAGGTAAGATATTTTGTTGCTTACCATCATTTGAGCTAGAGGGAGCAGGTATATGTTAAACAGAAGAGGCCCTAGTATGGACCCTTGAGGCACTCTGCATGTCATTTTTAATGTATCACTAATAATGTTCCTTTTTCCTATGAAATTGGCAGAGTTTGCAACTAGTGCTGGAACAGGCATTGAAAAGCCAATTTTCTGAACAACTGTGCTATTACCAACATTGAAAGCTTATCTGATGAGATGCAGTATGGCCTTGCTCGCGTAAATCTGGCATGGGTCCTGAAAATTCTTTCAGACAAAGCGAGAGATGGCCTCGTTTACATCTGATGAGCGTTCTCAGGTCAGAAGTCCTGTCGTATCCTTGATTGGTCAGTGGGTTCCGTGATTAAATTATGGCAGTAATTGTCAGTCAGCTGTCCTTATTCTACACTCCTGATTGGCTGGGAATGATTTCCTGTGGTGAAATTAGGCAAGGTGGACATCATGTCATTCAACACTTTGATTGCTTAATTGGAGGTTAAAATGAACAGGGAAAAAATGCTTTGCAATCTTCATGCTCAATTATGTTATTAATAACTTATTTGTGATTCATCTACCTTATCCCATTCTAAGCAGTGCTAATACAATTTATATTACAGGATTGAATTGACTTCATATAAAAATGCCCTGGTATTGTATCATGAAACCTGTCATTGATTAAGGTATAATAGGAAATTTTGAAAGCAGTGGTCAGTCTGATAGTAGGTTGTTTCCAGGAGGAGTGTAGAAAGGAAATAGCTGGTGAAATGATAAAGTGATACGGGCTGCAGGCAGCTCTTTATTTCTCAAGTACCATCTCATACTATTTACCTTCCCTTCACCCGCCCCTCCATTTATGGCAACATGGCAGATGAATGTCTTTCTCAGACCTCCTTGCTTTTCCCACTTAGTCTGTGGCAAATTGGCTCCCGTTTCATCATCTCTGGCTTTTCTGGACTGCACTGCAAACATAATTGTCATGTGCTTCCCTCCCTGCTTTCGATTGAGCATGTTAGGATTTTATGGTTCACTGGAGAATAAATGGTTGTCATTTCACAGACGGGCCAGGATGTAATTAGCCACAATGCATTTAAGTAATGGAACAGATGTCTCTTTGTAAACCAAGTTTGCCGTTCCACACTCTATGTGTATGACCTGTCGAATGCTGCAGGCTATTCATCGCTCTCAGAGCCCAACGCGTTTAATGTTTTCCGGTGCAAAAGCTGTTTGTGTTGCAGGGTGTTGAGACACTGAACCAGCATTTATCTGAAGAACCAAGGCAAACAAAGACATTATAGGTTATTATATCAACAGACGATAATTAATTATTGATAATGTACAGAACTGTCAAGATCGCAGTTCCTGTAATTTTTTCCACCTGCAGTTTTTAACCCTTATTGCCCAAATATGCAGATTTGCTATGGGCAAGTATTGAACTGTTGCCTATTAACTTCTCATGTAACCACCCGGTATGTAGCTCTTCAACGGTAACAATCAGACAGCTCTGGCGAGGAAGGAAGGCTGTAGATGGTAACTTCCTCATAGGTGATTCAAGTATGTGCACAATCCAGCCTGAACCACTGAAAGGGATTTTTGGCTGATCTCCAGCAACTGCAACGGCCTAGGCGCTGAGACCCACAGCAGAAACTTCACTGTGATCATACCACACCGCCCCCAAACCATCCCAGATTTAGATCAGCTCCCCTGAGCCCAGTAACCAAACCTGAATCCTTATCCTCTGTCGGTGATCCCTACACAGGAAGCCATTTACCCACAAGTCATGTGACAACCATTTTGCCATAACTTCTAAAGTAAGTCTGATTTTTTTGTAGCTTGTTTTGATTATTGGTGCTCTCCATTGCTTTGAAGCATATTTACGATAATTAGGCTAACAGAAGCTTGGGAGTATTATCATGAGAACATAAGACTGAACAGCAACAATTTAATTTTGTTGATCTAGTTGGTTCTAAATTGTCAGGTTTAAGCAAACTGAGCCCTTTAACAACATCAATTTGCACTTATGCTTCACCTTTAGCACAGTGAAATACTTCAGAACACTTCAGAGCTATTATCTCCTGCAGTTCAATCCTCCAAAATGTCTGTACTCATTTATTTCTGGTCTCTTAAACAAACCTCAATTTGATTGTCAGCCATTAGGCCTTTCAGTTATCAACAATCTAAAGTCTTAAAATGTCTCCATTCCGCTCCACACCGCTCTGTACCTCCCCAAATGTCCTTCCTTTTAGACCTATCCTCTCAACCAAGTCACTGGCTGTCTTCTGCTGTGAGCAATGACCAAAAGCCAAGTGAAGGTTTTAATGAGCACCAAAAGAAAGAAGCAGGTTCTTAGGGGTGTAACAACTCCATGACTTGGAGACTTGGTAACTGGAGTCACAGTTAATGTTGGTGGGCATTTATATTCGAGTGAGACCAAGTGACCAGAGTTGTGGTTTGTAGAGTTGTATAGCTGGGTGAATAAAGTTACAGGGGTGCACAGAAAAAACAAGATTGTGAGGGATTTATAAGCCAAAATGACAGTTTTGAAATTAAGGTAATGTTTCCCCGGGGCCAGTAAGGATCAGCAAATGCAGGGTTTCTAAAAATGGTGTGAGTTAGGATATCTTTGCTGGAGTTTGGGTTGATTTTATGGAGGTTAGAACAAAAAAAATGACAGCATGCAAGATGCATCAAAATAGTCAAGTTACAGGGGAGCAGGATAGATTTGGCCAAGGTCGTTGGTAGTCGTTTGTTGCTTTACCAATATATTTAGATAGATGTCACCACTTCTACAAGGGACAAAGTTTTGGGAGGGGTAATCATACTCGGGTGAAATTTTATCAATGTTTTGTTACATATCACAAGGCCTTAATGGTTTCTCTGGGGATTAACACTTGACTTCTGCAAAGGCATTTACACAGTGATGTTTGCATGACATTTCTGTTGATTGTGAAAAATGTGGATTGATTTAAAAGGGTGTATAAATTAAAGTGAAGGTATCTGATCAACTTACTTTGTGGAATTCATTTCACTGCTGGTTTTATCACCAGCTGCTCCGATATCAGACAGCAATTTATAAAGTTGATCATTTTGGCACATTTGCACCTTGTTATCTAACAAAGAGGCCATGGAAGCTTCGTAGTGTTGCAGCACAAGTTATCTCTGGACAAATGTTTAATACTTTGAGACTATAATACTTCTCAAATGGCATTATTTCTTAAAAGTATACTTAATATCATAGCTCTAAGTATATGCAATTCCTGTCTTCTCAGTGCTGCATCTTTAATAAAAACACTGTCTCAAGTAGTGTGTTCCAATTTATAGGTGTTTTGAAATTTGCACAGAGTGATCTACCCTGCTCTATGAAGACCTGGTCACTTTGATGCCAGAGACAAGGTTTTATGAGAAATACAGCATCTTCATTGACATATAACATGTATCAAAAATTCCATTCAACTCCCACGTTAATGCGACATGCTTACGCTTGGAGCCTTGGGAAGCATTGAGTTGTGTCAGGCAAATACAATCTGCAGTTGTGAGTGAGGATTATGACAGTGTAGTTGTTCAGTTGCTGGACTACCAGCTTGTTCTGGACTACTGAACCAGAGGCACATGTTGGAATCTCCCAACAGCAGGTAAATAAATCTGGAATTTAAAAAAAATTCACTGATCCTGTAAGGGTAACCATAGAATGCATTAGATGGCTGTAAAATACATCTGGTTCTTTAATGGACTTCAGAGAAGAAAACCTGTTGTTCCCACCTAATCTGGTCTGTTTGTGGTTTTAGAACCACACTCAGCTTCCTTCTGGGTTCAAGAAAATTAGGGAGGTGTAGTAAATGCTGGCATTGCCATCGATGTCATACCTAGTAATAAATAACTGCTACCATATTGTGGAATTCAAACCTGCTGCTATAGGCCTCAGCTGCAGGGAAAGGATTAACATCTTGCTCCTATGCCTACATGAATCAAATCGCAATTTGTTGCCTTCCAGATGAACAAGGTCATCTGGCTATCAAGTAAGGCTTTAAGAACTTTATGGTGAAGTGACCTGGCAATCGATTGCTACATCAGGTTCATATCTTCGACAGTCTGAAGATATGTTTCATCTGAAACCACTCACAAGGACAATACTAAAACTGCCCCAGTGATATTTGCTGCTGACATGTGATTTCTGTGTGGAAATACACAGAGGACCGTGCACTTGGTATATGTATGTCATAATGTTGTGCTGTGCTTAGGAAAGGTCTGTGGGTTTTTTTTAATGATCTGAAATACAGTGGATTCTGGTTAATTAGGCCATTGGTTAATCCGGCTAACCCCTTATTTGGGACAACTCAAAGAACAAAAAGAAATTGAGAAAATACTAAGGATTCCCTTCATTTATTTGGGACACTTTGCCACTTAATTGGGGCAGGAGACTATTGTCGAACAGGTCCTAACAGGCATCAGTCATGTTGACCTGCTGTGGCCGTTAGACACTACACTCTGCTTAGAGTGAACAGTTTTCAAATAGTGTCAGTTTGTGTTCAGAAAGCAGTGATTTTTGTCATTGATAGTTGGTGAGAAATAAGCACTAAAACATTTTAAAACTGTTTTGCTCACTGTGGTTTCAAGCATTCAGACTTAGAATTGCGAGAAATGGCCGGGAGTGAAAATGAAACGATTTCACTACTTCAACATGTTAGAAACAATGAAGAATTTGAAGGTATCGACAATCATTTTGAATGTTACCTTTGGGCCCCACTGGACACTTGACTCTCACCTGTGGCTCCAAAGAGCTGTTTGCATGCAACAGTGGCCACACCCCAGGACACTGTTTGGACAGGTGGGCTAATCCAGGTGAGGGTGGTCAGCAGGTCTCTTATCCCACTGAGATAGCGACATATCTGTCCTAGCGTGCACAGTCAGCTCTGGTAGACTGGAAGGATGAGATCTACAGTGAGACCCAACAGCCAGGAAAGTGGTTCTGCGATGCTATGTGGAGAATTTAGGGCATGGCTAGGCACAGAAGAAGTCGTGGTCATCCCCTGCAGCCGGGGAAGACCCCAGAGTTATCCCACTGGAACTGGACTTTCGAGGTCCGGAGAGTGAAAGTGCCCCAGTGCAGCGGTTTTCCACTTCAAAAGCTCTCTCACACAGGTTTCCTGTCATCTTTGGATACAATGGGCAACACCAGTAGCATTGTTAAGTGTTCATATTTGTTCTGTATTTAATTTGAATACAAAATTTGTTACTCTGTTAAATAGCAGTTTGTCTTTTTTTAACCATTTTAGCTAGTTGCATGAAACCTGGGCTTATTGGGATAGCAGCTTAATTGGGCCAAAATGTGTCTTGATTTACCAGAATCCGCCATGTTTCTAAACCATAAAGTAAATATGCTTGGAATTCACCAAAACATTGCCTTTTACATTCATTTTGCTTACTATTTACTTAAAATATAGCATACAGGACATGGAAACATGGAAATAAGTAGGTTTTGGATCTGTAGGTCAGAACTCATTGCTGGATAGAAAATGGGAAATGGATGGTTATTTGCCTCCATGTCAGGGAAGCAGATCCTCTTTGTTTACTCAGTGGAGATTCTCAAAGGTTTGAATGCCACTTTGAAGTCTCCCCTGGTCTCCTTTTATCTAAAAGAAAACATTTCCAGCTCCTTACAACTGCGCTTCTCCAACCTGGACACATCTGCAGATATCTCTGCATCCTTCCCAGTGTCGTCATAGTCTTCCTCTAGTGTGCTGACTGGAACTCTATGCAGTAATCTATCTGTGGCTTAATAATTGTTAAAATGGCTCTATTATGACTTCATCGCTCTTAAGTCTTTGTGTCTGAAAATAAAACCAAGGATCCCAAATCCCATCTTATCCAGCTGTTCTTTAAATTTCAACTTACATGCACTCGTAGGCTCCATCTAGTCCTTTACTTTCTTTGCCTCCTACCATGATCATGTCATTCCTGGACTTGTCCATCTTGCTGTACCACATCACCACAGACTTCTCCAGACTGAATTTTATTTGCTGCTTTTGTACCCATCTACCTAGTCCATTGATGCAGCTTAGAAATTTCTCCGTCATTATGAACAATGGTGTTAATTTAGTTAGGAAAACCTCTTTATCAAGTTTTCTGCAAATCATTGAGATAAATGCCACAGAAAGTAAAAGACTTTGTACTGTGCCCTGCAGCATTACTGTCCTCCAGTAACTCCTGTTTACCATGACCCTTTTGCATTCTCCCAGTTAGCCAGTTCTTAATTTAATTTGTCACTTTCACTTGGATCCCATGGGCTTTTGCTTTCCTGATTTAAATGCCACGTGGGATTTTGTTAAAGAGCTTGCTAAAAACCCATTTAGATTTCACAGAATCTACTATTCTCATTGGCATTATCTCTGGAATTGACATTTGAAAGGCTACATATATTATGGCTGTAGAACTTTTCTTTTCCCAGAGAATTTCCTTTTTAAGGCTTTTAAACAGCTGTTAAATAATTCACCTACAAAAAGTTAATTTGTACATAATTAAACTTGGTTAAATTTGGGGTATCAAAAATAATATTGAAGGATATCTCCTGCATCACATTGAGTGGAGGGGTGAAAGAGCTGCACCACAGGGAAACTCCACCACATGGAAGTGTCACAAAAAAGAGCAAATCTCAAAAGCAGAACATTTTGAGACATTGTCAGACTCTAAAAAAAAAGTATTGAATAAATTCTGAGACCCTTAAGCTAGCCACAACCAAATGGAGTCATCGCAAAATCCCTGTGTAACAGTGACTACAGTTCAGAAGTTCTTTATTGGCACTAAAAGTGCTAAAGGACTCCGGTGATTGCAACAGCAACTGTGTCAATATAAATCTTTAGTTGTATCCTAAGGAACAGTGAATATGAACCCATCTCTTGCCTGAGATTTGAACATCGCATGTACTGGAGCTGGAGTTTCATAATTTGGATTTCAAAATCACTTTAAACTTCATCTGTACTTTAACAAAATGGATGAAATGTGCTTGTTGCTTTGGTTTATATCAGTTTCACTTCTGCTAATTATACATATATTTCCAGTATTTCTTGAAAATAGTTAGGTGCACTCACAAGTAATATACAAACATTATTTTCCCACTGTTATTGCGCTTATCAGTCATGATCAGGACTCTGGCTAAACACTGATATCTCTAAGCATTGATAAAAAGCACAATTTCACCTGTTTATACTTTTTGTAGTAGCATATTTCTACTGACTTTGCATGAACACTTTCTACATCTCTGGATTTCTACTCTATTTTTATGGTGGCTATTCTTGCTCAGATACACTTCCATAGGTGCTGACAGACATAAGATATATGGACAGAATCAGACCATTCAGCCCTTCGAGTCTGCTCCACCATCCCATTATGGCTGATTTACTATCCCTTTCAATCTCATTCTCCTGCCTTCTCCCCGTAACCTTTGACATCCTTGCTTGTCAAGAACTTATCAACCTCCACTTTAAATATTCCCAGTGACTTGGCATCCACAGCCATCTGTGGCAATGAATTCCACAGATTCACCATCCCTGGCTGAAGAAATTCCTTCTCATCTGTGTTCTAAATGGATACCCCTCTATTCTGAGGCTGTGCCCTCCGGTCTTAGACTCTCCCACAACAGGAAACATCCTCTCCACATCCACTCTATCTAGACCTTTCGTATTCAATAGGTTTCACTGAAATTCCTCCTCATTTTAAAAAAACTCCAGCAAACGCACCTCATATGTTAACCCCTTCATTCTCGGGATAATTCTTGTGAACCTCCTCTGGACCCACCAATGCCAGTGCATCCTTTCTTAGATAAGTGGCCCAAAATTGCTCACAGAACTCCATGTGCGGTCTGAGCAATGCCTTACAAAACCTCAGCATTACATCCTTGCTGTTATATTCTAGTCCTCTCAAAATGAATGCTAACATTGCATTTGCCTTCCTCACCACTGACTCAACATGCAAGGTAACCTTTAAGGAATCCTGCATGAAGACTCCCATGTCCCTTTGCATCCCTGATTTCTGAATTTTCTCCCCTTTTAGAAATATGTCTTTGCCTTAATTCCTTCTACTAAAGTGCATGAGTACACACTTCCTTAAACTATATTACATCTGCCACTTCTTCGCCCATTCTCCAGCCAGATTCAAGCTTCAACAGGAGGAGAGCCCATCCAAGGCAGCTATAACACTCTTTCATGGATCCAAGAGGATTAGGACTACCTAGTCTACCGAGACTCCTCCCACCTGTAGCATGAAGCTTGATGGAATTACAATCCTTTCATCTGTCTGGCTGCAGTTGGGGGAACACAGCTTCCATGGGGGGTCAGGGAGATTCCTCCAGTCTCTTTCGGATGGCCTCTATAGCCACCAAAATGTCTTTGGTTCTATTAAATACATATGTTGGTGTATGTGTGAAGATGATGGCATCTGTAAAACATGATTTGTGAATATAAATGCACTCTGTCATATAAGGCCTCAGTTGTATTATCCAGATAGGCAGAGGTTCCTGAACAATCATTAATCACTGTCCTGCCAACAATCAATCAAACATTGCTTTAAAAACTCATAATGAGTTCACAGTGACACTCGCTGCCTTTTGTTTGCTTTTTTTGCTCCATTAGCATTTCTGCCTCTGTCATTTGTTGGAGTTCGTTGGGATCTGTTGACATGACCAGGTGCTGAACTCAGAGAAGTGATGGCTATCAGGAATAAGTCCCTGGTAGTGCATATTGGTCACCAGTGTAGAAGCCAGATTATCCTGCACCAGCTCCCAATGATTGATGCTGGTGCCTGAGGTCCTAATCTGGAAAAGCAGGGAGCTTGATTTCTGTTAAACACACTGGAATTTAGAGAGAGTGCCTGCTTGATATCTGCATGTGGATCCTTTTCTTAAGACTCTCTCGTTGGTGAATTGCAGCACAGCTGGTAATAGTGAGTTGGGTAGTTTCTATTCCTTTTGATTAAAAAGCCAGTGCAAAATGGTTTACCAATTTCCTATCACCCAATAAACCCTTGAAGGTCCATCTCGCTTCTTTCATGTTCCCAGGTTTTTAAAGTGAATTAACCAATTCTTCTAGATGAATTAAAGCATAATATTCTGAGGTGAACTGATCCATCAACTCATCCATTGCTCATTTGAAGGCATGCAGGTGTAACATCAGCCGAAAATGCCTCATTAGATTTTGTTAGCTTAAGAGCTTGACATGTCCTATCTCTACCAGCACAATTCAATCGACAGCTAAGTTGAAGTTGTTACATCTTCCTCAGTTCTTGCGTCCTTCCACTTGTCAGTGTCTCGCTGCTCCCAGAAAGTCAAAGTAGTGACCGCAGCTGAAATGTGGTGAGTCGAGTGGAGAGGATTGGAATCCTTGTCAAAATAGAAACCTTTCGGAATATTACACTCATGTTTCACAACAGAAAGCTTTCTTCAGTCTGTGGTATGGAGTGAAAATGCATTTGCCAATAAGGGACCAAGAGCTATTGGAACCCATGCATCAAGTATTGGATACACCTTTGAACAAAAATTCAATTAATGAATTTGGGTAATCTGATTTAATATTTAAATATAGGTCCCCATTAAGGAATCACAACTGGGAGATGCCAGTGTATGGAGGTCAGGAACAAATTTGACTGCATTGTTCCCTGTTACTAATGATGGTATGGACGTCGATGTGGTGAGGAGCTGCAAATACCTGGGGGTGCACCTGGATGACAGACACAGGGGCTGTGTACAAGAAGGGCCAGAGTTGCCTCTACTTCCTGAGGAGACTGAGGTCCTTTGGAGTATGCAGGCCTCTCCTTCACATGTTCTAGCAGTCTGTTGTGGCCACAGCAATCTTCTATGCAGTGGTGTTCTGGGGCAACAGGTGATGCCAACAGGCTCAATAAACTGATTAGAGAGGCTGGCTCTGCTATGTAAGTCAAACTGGACACACCACATCCGGGCTGTGGTAGAACAAGGGACCCAACGGAAAATCCTGGCAATTCTGGACAATGTTCCTCACCCTCTGCACGTCACCTTGGCTGAACAGAGGAACGCTTTTAGTAATAGACTGAGACAACTGCGCCAACTGTCATTCTCTCCCTCGGCCATTAGGCTCTGTAATAGGGCATCCTATAGCCAGTGAGGTGATGAACCCCTCCTGTAAGACTGTTTGTAGTAATTTATTTTTTATTCTTTCTACTTCTCTTCTAACACCTGTGCACTTGTAATTCTACTGTGACACTGTCATTTCTTTTGGGATCAATAAAGTACCTGTCTACCTATCTAAAGTGCCTTCAGCAATTGACTTGTACCTTTCTCTTTCTGGGATCACACAAGAAGAGTGATTACTCCATCGGGGGGTACAAGGCCCTACTCGATTCAGTCAAAGTGCATTTTGCAGTGACCACAGAGAAGCATGCTAATTTGTTGAACTCATGCTGTGCATTGGCATTAAGTTTCAATTGGAAAAGATCTTACATTATTTGAAATTCAAGACCTTTAGTTTAAATCACTTCAAAGGTATTTCAAAGCAATTAGCCAAATTGAAACAAGAACATTAAGTTTATCCTTCAGAACTTTGAACCTTGGTAAGCTTCATGTTTAAGTGAAAGCAAAGTTTGAATTTCAATACATAGAATGATTTGCTTATCTATTTTCAATTCCTGCTATTGTCTCATTTGAGCAGAAATTACCAAACATCATTCTCACCCAGAAAGGATCAAGATTTTATTCCATTTCTTGTTATTACCTATAGTGAAAAGTATGGAAGTTGCAGTAAACTACTGTACCTTCTCAGTCCCACAGCCTCTCAGCAATTTTGCTTTGAGGTAAATGGTTATTGTGTCCTACTCTCAAATCACGGTGCTGAGTGACTCCACTGGTATACGGAATAATTCTAAAACATTTCTGTAGCTATCCTAGAACTTTCAAAAGATTATCAAATGCTGGCTATAATTAGTGCCCGAGCACTAAGTGCACGAATGCCTAACTTACCAAGAGTATAAACAATTGGTCGTATTGATGGATATTTGTCTCCTTTGCCAAGCCCCTGTATAGGTTCCCAATAAACACTTGAATTTAATCATATCTTTCTCGTCCCCTTACGGTTACAGTTTAATTCGCTGATAAGATCATCTACAATACAGTTACCCTTCGTCGCCCTCCCCAACATCTAAAACCAAAATATTCCAAGCAGATAGGCTTGCATTTATCTCCTCTGCAATGAGGATAAAGCATCATTTCAGTTCAATTCGACAGAACTGATTATCGTGCAGTGCATTGAGAAGTCTGGGAATAACTATCAAGAATAATTAGCACAGTTGGGGTACAACCAATTGTCAGCTATAGGCATTCCACACTTCTTCTTTCAAAGGAAGTTATGTTATCAAAGTACATGTGTATATGTTACCATATATTGCCTTCAGACCCATTTTCTTGTAGACATTTCAGGTAAGTAAACAAATACAATAGAATTTAAGAAAAACTCTGCATAAGCAGGGATTGACAAACAGCCAATGTGCGAAAGAAGATACATCATGCAAATAAAACGTAATACTGAGAACGAGAGTTGTAAAAGGCCCTTGAAATTGAGTCTGTAGGTTGTAAAATCATTTCAGAATTGTGTCGTGTGAAATTATCCACACTGGTTCAGGAGCCTGATGATTGTAGGGAAATATCTGTCCCTGAACCTGATGGTGAGGGGCCTAAGGCTTCTGTGCCTCCTGCCCAATGGCTGCAGCAAGAAGAGGAGTGTGGCTTGGGTGATGGGGTCTTTGATGATGGATCAACACGTCCGTGTCAATGTGCCCAGTGGCAGAGATGGCGTGCCTTGTGGTGGACTGGGCTGTATCCATCACTTTCTGTAGTTATCTCCTTTCCTAGGCATTCCATGCCAGGCTGTGTTGCAACCAGTTAGGATACTCTCCACTGTACATAGTCTATATTCAGCTTCCATTCATTGACTAACAAGTACTGAAGGGAACTGAAAAGAACATGAAGTGTAGAGGTCAAGAAAGTCTAGCAGTAATGGAGTGGTGTCCAGTTTTGTTCTTGAGGGATTTTTAGTAGAGTGTCACTGCAACATATTCTTCTGGATATAATACAGTTACAATAAAGTTGCTCTGTGGAATGCTCCTTTTCCTTATTTTTGAGGCTGGAGAAAAGTGAGTTTTGTAGGTTCTGATATGAATGATGTGTGGGAGCTACATACTCCATTAACAGTAGATAGGTGAGCCATTTGTGAGGCAGATGCTGCCTCCTCCACTTGCACAGGGCTTCTGATGCATGTGCTTGAGACCCTCGATGCCATCCTGAGCATCCCTGGGTAAGAGGTTCCCAGCAGTGGGGAGGGATATTTCATTTCTGAGCACATCCTTAGGTCTCATCCTCCCTCCCTAGGGTACTCTCATCCTGTGACAGAAGTAAACTTCAATGCCTGGTCTACACGGTGCAACTTGCACAGAGGTGTGTACAGCATTCTTATGCTCTGTGACGGCTCACGAGTTGCAAATACATCAACATTATTTTAGAGAAACCTGACCAGCTGCTGCATCTGCATCTCAGAATTGGTATCAGGCCAGAAGCCTTCACTGAGTGACAGCAGCAAAGCCATGCGAAACTTGTCATCAGCAGCTATTCTGATCCATCTCCAGAGAGTTTAAAAAGAGAGGAAGTAAGCTGTCACTTTCTGAATGGAGTGTACTGGATCATATACTAAACTATCTATTACTTTTGTTTTGGAACCTAGTATAAATTCTCCCAGAATGCTTTACACTCTAAATTTGTGACGCATCCTGTTGCATTGACATGTAACCATCCCCGTGGTAATGTCACCATATACACAAAATAAAATAGTCCTTTATTTGCTGTAATGCATAGCTCACATTGCTACATACATCGGATAGTAAGGGCAAACCTCGTATGTTTCTAGAAACTGTTTATGTGACTAAGCTCCATACACTATTTCCTGTTGTCTCACTTTCATTTGCGGCCCCAACGACTGTCAGCATCTGGATTAGACTTGATCTGCAGGTGTTGTTTTTCAAATCGTACAGCAGTCGGAAGCTAAAGCAGTCATAATTCAGATACCTTGACTCGTATCCAAATGTTTTCCAATATTCTTGTACCTTTGAAATTGTGGCAACTAAAAGCAGGAGGTACAGTGCGGGGGACAGGGCCTTCATTCAGTCAGAGGTGCAGCGGCTGCTCAGGGAGGGGATCATTGAGCCAAGCACAAGTCCTTGGAGGGCCCAGGTGGTCGTTGTTCGGTCCGGGCAGAAAAATAGGATGGTTGTGGACTATAGCCAGGTTAAAGCAGCTTGATGCGTACCCCCTACCCCGCATCGCGGATATGGTCAATCAGATAGCTCAGTACAAGGTGTACTCGACCATAGACCTGAAATCTGCTTACCACCAGCTCCCCATCCACCCGGAGGACCGCCCCTACACCGCCTTCGAGGCGGGCGGCAGGCTCTATCACTTCCTGCACGTCCCCTTTGGTGTCACGAATGGTGTCTCTGTCTTCCAGAGGGAAATGGACCGGATGATGGACCAGTGCCAACTGAAGGCCACGTTCCCATATCTGGATAACATCACCATCTGCGGTCACGACCAGTAGGATCACGACACCAACTTCCAACAATTTTTCCAAGTGGCCAAAGCTCTTAACCTCACCTATAACAGGGACAAGTGTGTGTTCGGAACCACCCGACTTGCTATCCTTGGGTATGTCGTGGAGCACGGGGTCATTGGCCCTGACCCCGACCGTATGCGCCCCCTGTTGGAACTCCCTCTTCCCACCACCCTCAGAGCCCTCAGATGGTGCCTGGGCTTCTTTTCCTATTATGCCCAATGGGTCCCTCACTACGCAGACAAGGCCCGCCCCCGGTCAAGTCCACCACATTTCCTCTCTCTGCCGAGGCCCGCGCGGCCTTCAGCCGCATTAAAGGGGACATGCCAAAGCAACAATGCATGTGGTGGACGAGACCATTCCCCTCCAAGTAGAGAGTGACGCCTCCGACTTCGCGCTGGCTGCTACCCTCAATCAGGCAGGAAGGCCGGTAGCATTCTCCTCTCGTACCCTTCAGGGCCCTGAAATTCGGCACTCCGCGGTGGAGAAAGAAGCCCAGGCCATAGTGGAAGCTATTTGACACTGGAGGCACTATCTCGCCGGCAAAAGGTTCACCTTGCTGACCGACCAGCGCTCAGTTGCGTTCATGTTCAGCAACCAACAGCGGGGCAAAATCAAAAATGACAAAATTTTGAGGTGGAGAATAGAACTTTCCACCTACAACTATGGCATCCTATACCAGCCTGGAAGGCTCAATGAGCCCCCTGATGCCCTATCACGGGGAGCGTGTGCCAGCGCACAGCTTGACCGGCTATACGCCCTCTATGCAGATCTTTGCCACCCGGGGGTCACCCGACTTTACCATTTCGTGAAAGCCCGGAACCTGCCGTACTCCCTTGAGGAAATCAGGATGATGACCAGGGACTGTCAAGTCTGCGCTGAGTGCAAACCGCACTTCTACCGTCCTGAAAAGGTGCAACTTATCAAGGCCACCCGCCCCTTTGAGCGACTGAGTGTTGACTTTAAGGGCCCCCTTCCCTCCACCGACCACAATGTCTCCTTTTTCAACATTATCGACGAGTACTCGCGGTTCCCCTTTGCCATCCCCTGCCCCGACACCACTACCACGTCCGTCATAAAAGCCCTGCACCAGCTCTTCACTCTGTTCGGATATCCCTGCTATATCCACAGTGATAGAGGGTCCTCGTTTATGAGTGACGAGCTGTGCCAATACCTGCTGGCTAGGGGCATTGCTACTAGTAGGACCACGAGCTATAATCCCCGGGGGAATGGACAGGCGGAGAGGGAGAATGCCACTGTGTGGAAGGCCACACTCTTAGCCCTTAGGTCAAAGGTATTGCTGGTCTCTCACTGGCAGGAGGTTCTCCCCGAGGCACTCCACTCCATCCGCTCCCCGTTATGCACGTCCACCAATGCCACCCCTCATGAGCGACTCTTTTCTTTTCCCAGGAAGTCGACCACCGGGACCACCCTACCGGCTTGGCTGACGTCCCCAGGGCCAGTGCTGCTCCGGAAACATGTGAGGAGCAATAAATACTCCCCGCTGGTCGAGAGGGTTCACCTACTTCATGCGAACCCCCAGTATGCCTACATAGTCTTACCTGATGGGCGGGAGGACACGGTCTCCGTCCGCGACCTGGCGCCCGCAGGAGCACCAGACCCCTACCCCAAACACTCCACGGTGACTATGTACCCCATACCCATCGATGTATATACCCACGAGACACCACACTCCCGTCTCCGAGAGTTATTGATGGTGCATCGGATATATATTTTTTCCCAGCCTTTATTCTGTGTGGAGTGGTGGTGTTACTTGGTCAGGTAGTTTTCACTTTAGACGCTTACAGAGTGTTACTTCAAAATGACTTAATAAATTTAAAACTAGGAGCAGATCAATACCATTTCATGTCGATTGATGTTATGCAGCCTGATGTAGCAAAGCATCAGGATAACAATGAATTCTTTTCTGTGTGTTTGGTAAACAAATAGCCTTTTGAATTCAACTCATTCCTAGAATGCTGTTTAAGGTGGAAAAAGATGGCCTATAGCAGGGGTTCCCAATCTCTTTCATGCTATGGACCAATCCCATTAAGTAAAGGGTCCGTTGTCCCCAGGCTGGAAACTCATGGCCTATAGCAACAAGTAATGGTGGATGGGTTTTTTTACACTTTAAAGGTGATTTTGTTTGGAGAGACTAAAGAATGTACCCAGTGCATTACCACTAGTTGTAGATCTGTACATTATTATTGTGAATTTTACACTGACTACTCATCAGGAACAATATCAAGAAGTATTCCCAGGATGGTTTTACTTTGACCTACCATCGTACTAAAAGGGTCTAATGCCTGTGAGTTTCCCCAGTTTGCAGTAATTTTGAGCAGCCACTGGTTCTCAAAGACAGCAACAGAAAATGGCCATAAAGCATTTTTACCTTGTTTTGTGACATCCGAACCTTCACCCAGTCACTGTAGCAGGACAATTTTCTGACCTCACAAGCTGCCTTGGAGCACTGGTTTAATGCGTGCAGCTAGATGCCTGCCTTAAAGTAGCTTAGAGGCTCACAGCACTTCCAGGAGCTATTTTGCCAGTTCATTGTAGGCCTAAGATTAAATTTAGCAACTGTGTTTTGAAATCCCTTTCTTGTCAGGGATGGCACAGTGTCACGGCTAGTCAGGCAAACCACTGCCTCACAGTGCCAGAGAGCCTTGTTCAGCCCTAATCTCAGGTACTGTCCATTATGGAGTTTGCACCCTCTCCCCTGTGACCAAATGACTTCCCTCCAGGCGCTCTGGTTTCCTCCCAGTTTCCCAAGGTGGACCGATTGGTGGGTTAATTTACCACTATAAATTACCCCTAGTGTGTGGCTGAGTGATAGAATGTTGGGTGGGGTGGGAGGGTAGAATTGATCAGAATGCAGGAGAACAAAAATGGTATTAATGTAGGGTAGTATGGAGGGTGGTTGGATGTTCGACACAGACTGAATGGGCAAAAGGGCCTGTTCACACATCCAATAGGCACCTGTACATCTTGCTTGTTAATGCAAATATCTAATCAGCCAATCATGTGCCAGCAACTCAGTGGATAAAAGCATGCAGACATGGTCAAAAGGTTCAGTTTTTGTTAGACCAAACATCAGAATGGGGAAGAAATGTGGCCTAAGTGACCTTGACCGTAGAATGACTGTTGGTGTCAGACAGGGTGGCTTGAGTGTCTCAGAAACTGCTGATCTCCTGAGATTGTTACGCACAATAGTCTCTAGAGTTTACAGAGATTGGTGTGGAAAACAAAAAAAAAATCCAGTGAGGGACAGTTCTGTGGCCAAAAACACCTTGTCAAGGAGAAAAGTCAGAGGCGAAGGACTAGACTGTTTCAAACTGAGAGGAAGGTGACAGTAACTCAAATAACCACACGTTGCAGCTCTGATGTGCAGAAGAGCATCTCCGAACACACATGTCGTTCCTTGAAGTGCATAGGCTACTGCAGCAGAAGACCATGGACATATAGTCAGTGGCCACGTTATCAGCTACAGGAGGTACCTAATAAACTGGCCACTGGGCGTACATTGTTTCAATAATTCATAACATCGATCATGTCTATTCAAGGTGTGAGGCACTTTATAGTCATAATGTTGTGGCCCCATTGACATTCCACTCTCTGTAGTGGTCTGTGGTTTAGTAATTATAGTGATGATATTTAATGCTTTTACACGACAATTCTCTGTATGCAGCTGCTGAGGCTTGTTCCAGCCTTAGACAAAATAAACAACAGAAAGCCATATAGTTTCATCAGGAAGTTAGCTGCTGATTAACTCAACATAGTTTGCATGGCATGGCTGAAAGTTGGTACAGTGGGGCACCTACTAACCTTCTGTTTGGTAAGAGGATCAGCTGGGGAGATGGCTAACATGGGTGGGGGGACGTGACCATTCAACTATTCTGCAGCTGGATTGAGTTTTATCTTCAGTATAATAGTTTCACAACTGAGGATTGCAGTGCCAAAAAGGATTTATAAAGTATGACAGCAATCCAATAATCCATTGTCCAACAGATTACTAGGATTACTGAGCCACAATCCTTGAGGACTGGCCGTGACTGCATAAATCTGCTGTCAACATCTCAGAAAGACGCCATTTCACTTTCTGCCTCTACCACTCCACTTTTGCCCTTGCTGTTACCTGTAGGATAGTAAGCCCCAAAGGTTTGGGATGATGTCACCTTGATTGGAAGGTTTGAGCTATAAGGAACGGCTTAATAGGCTGGGACGTTTTTCACTGGTATAGAAAGCTGAAGGGTGATCTTATAGAGGCTTACAAAATCATGTCAGGCATAAATAAGATGAATAGCCACAGTCTTTTCCCCAGGGTAGAGAGTCCTCTAGTTTTAGAGTGAGTGGGGGTGCTTTAAAAGGGATCTGAGGGGCAACATTTTCACCCAGAACGTGCTGTGTATATGGAACGAGCTGGCAAAGGAAGGAGCAAGTGGGACTAGCTCAGTTACCTATCTTAGTTGACATGCTGAACAGTTTTTTTGACTGCAGCCATGGCTTCTAGGTAAAATTCATCTAACGCCTCAAGCTTTGAAAGTCATCAACTGGTCACTAGCCTTGCTACAAAATCATTACATAACACACTGGAGCTGGGTCAGAGTAAATGAGATGGATAAGTGATGAGGTAACGTTATGGAGTATGACATGCACACGCACAACCCACCCCTCATTGAGGACATCGTCAAATGGCAGTGCCACAACAAGGTGGGATCCATCATGAAGGACTTCTAGCATCCAAGACAAGCCCCTTTCTCATTACTACCATCAGTGAGGAGGCAAAGAAACCTAAAGACTCAAACTTAACATTTTAGGACCAGTTTCTTCCCCTCCTCCTTCAAATTTCTGAAATGTCCATGAGGTCCTTACTATTCCTCTTTTGCATTATTTATTTATCTGCTTTTTGTAATTTATAGACATTTTTGTGTCTTCTGCTATTGCCACAAAGCATTAAATTTCACGACGTCAGTGATAATAAACTTGATTCTAATAAACCAGATTCTGAGGCTCTAATGACTTTATTTGTAAATTATGATCCAAAAATTTAATTTGGGATGGCTTTTGTATGTATGTTGTAGTCAGTGATGGATGGAGTCTCACATGAATGGATATGTAGGTTGTGAATACTGGCATTGGACTCAGATAGTCTGGGCAGGATGGGGCTGTCCAAGGTTCCCCCTCCATTTTCTTCTTTCATCCTCGTACATGACTGATCCCTTTTGGTGGTGAGGTTTGCACTTAGCACTTCAAGTGGAGAGAGTGAGCAGCTTCAAGTTCCTGGGTGTCAAGATCTCTGAGGAACTAAGCTGGTCCCAACATATCGATGCGGTTATAAAGAGGGCAAGACAGCAGCTATACTTTATTAGCAGTTTGAAGAGATTTGGCATGTCAACAAATACACTCAAAAACTTCTATAGTTGTACCGTAGAGAGTATTCTGACAGGCTGCATCACTGTCTAGTATTGGGGGGGGGGGGAGGGGGGTTGCTATTGCACAGGACTGAAAGAAGCTGCAGAAGGTTGTAAATCTGGTCAGCTCCATCTTGGACACTAGCTTACAAAGTACCCAGGACATCTTCAGGGAGCGGCTGCCTCAGAAAGGCAGCGTCCATTATTAAGCACCTCCGCACCCAGGGCATGGCCTTTTCTCACTGTTACCATCAGGTAGGAGGTACAGAAGCCTGAAGGCACACACTCAGTGATTCAGGAACAGCTTCTTCCCCTCTGCCATCCGATTCCTAAATGAACATTGAATCTTTGGACACTACCTCACATTTTAAAAATTAACAGTATTTCTGTTTTTGCACGTTTTAAAAAATCTATTCAATAGACGTAATTGATTTACTTGTTTATTTTTCTCTCTCTCTGCTAGATTATGTATTGCATTGAAGTGCTGTTGCAAAGTTAGCAAATTTCACGTCACATGCCTGTGATAATAAACCTGATTCTGATCTTAACATTGGATCTGCCAAGTGCTGCAAGTTACCTAGACCTGTCCAGTGAGTGGTCACATTGCCACAATGCACGACACATGATGTCGGGGTTTGGAGTGAGTTGCATGCATGTTGCGCCTTGTACACTGGAATCATCAGACGGTAATCCTTACTGCCTTTAAACCACTCATAGTGGGTCCAATTGCAAATGGCATCAATCCTGTCGATGAGTATAGACATCATGACTACAGCTGGGATAGCAGGCATTGAGCTGCCTGATTTGCTGCCTCTGAATGCACACCAGCTGATGTATCTATGGAGCAGTATCGTTTTGGTTTTCACTAACACGCAACACCCACAAAGCAATGTGTTATCAGCCAGTGGTGTCCTTAGCATTGAATCACAGCAAAGTCACTTGTTCTCTCCAGCGGCTGGTCTCTGGAAAGGGACAATGAAATGGATATGGAGCTGTGGGCACTTGTGCAAAAATCAGCAGTAAACCTCAAGGTGTTCCAAATCTGAATACCTCAAGTTTGAAAGGAGCCAGGTGCATTAACGTTTATGGCCATTGTTTGTTAATCACATCTCTTGGCAGTGTGGTCCTTGCCCAGCTCTGTGGTGCAAAAGCTGGCTGTTCTCGGTGAGGACGTTGTTAGTGAAACAAAGATACCTCACCTACTTTGTTTCACTGTAGTTCAGGTGTTAGCATCCACTCAGCATCCTGGTTAAGGCCTGTGAGCCCCTCTCACCCACTCCACCCCACCCCTCTGCTCATGCCCTCTCTGTTGTTTCATTCCAAGCACAGAGACATTTTGGCGACTTCAAGTCTTTTCTACAGACCAACTGCAGAATGGCTTGGGAGCAGTTGATCTGTAGAAAAGACTTGAAGTCGCCAAAATGTCTCTGTGCCTGTTTCCCTCGTAACTTGAAACAATTAAAAAAGCAGGATCAATAAATTAACTTTGCAATACAACAAGGTTTAATAACAGACTGATGATATTGAAGGGCTTGTGAGATCAACAAGGGCTTAAGTTTTGTTTTGAACATTCTCCTGATATTGTCTGGCAATAAGGACCATACTTGAAGTTATTCTGCCTTTTTCAAATCTAGTTGAATGATGCCACAGCAACAACCTCTCACTTAATGTCAGCAAAACCAAAGAGCTGATTATAGACTACAGCAGGAAGAAACCCAAGGACCATGAGCCAGTCCTAATTAAGGAATCAGAGGTGGAAGGATCAGTAACTTTAAATTCCTTGGCATTATCATACCAGACCAGCATATAAATGCATTTACTAAGAAGGCACGATAGCACCTCTACTTTCTTAAAAGTTTGCGCAGATTCAGCACGTCATCCGAAACTTTGACTAACTTAGATGCACAGTGGAGATTATCCTGACTGGTTGCATTATGGCCTGTTATGGAAACACCAATGCCCAGAAATGGAAAAGCCTACAAAAAGATGATGGGTGCACCCCAGCCCATCACAGACAACACCCTTCCCATCATTGAATACAACTACAGGGAGCACTGTCACAAGAAAGTAGCAAGCATCATCAGGAACCCACACCATCCAGGCCATGCTCTCTTCTCGCTAGTGCCATTGGGAAGGAGGCCTTAGGTCCCAAACCACCAGCTTCAAGAACAGTTATTACTCTCAAACCGTCAGGCTCCTGAACCTACATGGATAAATTCACTCACCTCAACTCTGAACTGATCATTTATATAATTATACATTTGTAGTATTTCAATGACCTATGGTATTTCTTTGTTTCACTGCAAAGAAAATGAATCTCAAGGTAATTAGTATATAGAGGCATATATTCAGCGGCCACATATTATGTACACCATACACCTGCATGTTAATGCAAATATCTAATCAACTAATCGTGCAGCAGCAATTCAATGTTTTAAAGCAGGTAGATATTATCAAGAGGTTGTTGTTCAGACCAAACATCAGGATGAGGAAGAAATGTGATCTAAGTGACTTTGACTGTGGAATGTTGGTGCCAGAGCGGGTGGCTTGAGTATCTCAGAAACAACTCATCCCCTGGGATTTTCATGCACAACAATCTCTAGAGTTTACAGAGAATGGTGTGGGGAAAACAAAGAAAGCATCTAGTGAGTGGCAGTTTTGTGGGCCAAAGTGCTTATCACTGAGAGAGGTCAGAGGAGAATGCCCAGACTATTCAAGCTGACAGTAACTCAGATAACCACATGTTACAACAGTGGTGTGCAGAAGAGCATCTCTGAATGCAGAACACAGTGAACCTTAGAGTGATGGGCTACAGCAGCAGAAGACCATGAAGATACACTTACTGGCCACTTTATTAGGTACGAGATGAACCTAATAAAGTGGCCACTGAGTGTCTTCATACTTCGATAATAAATGTCTTTTGAACTTTATATTTTTTGTCACGTTCATAGAGTGAGCAAAGTAGGAAAATTATGAATTTCATGGGAGTGCTACCGCCGTTATATTTGGACAGATGGATAATTGATACACCCTTCTGTTCCTGTGGAATGATTTCATTTGTCATATGCTGTAAAACCTCATCAAAGACTGACTTAGGTGGTGTCCACCAGCAAATGTCTCAATCATTTTAATAAATATGGTGTCTTGCCACCAGAGATAGATTTAACAGCCTAATGTTCCCAGGCAATGAAATTTCTCCGGCAGTGAAGGTTGTTCCGTAAGTAATACTGAACTTAAAGTTTGTTGATTTGTGATCTCATTTCCTTTGGTGTATTTCTAGTTTAAATTGGTTACTGCAGTTGTCTTCGATTTGGGTCTTAATAGAACCATCAGCAGTGGTGGTGGTGGGGAGCTGTTGCATCCAGTCAGTGGTATCCATTAGAACCACTTAGTAACTTGTGCTTCCACCATCGTCACTTTCTTCACTTCTTCCACCTGGCTGTCCACTTTATTAGGAAACTTTCCAGCATGAGCAGCCTTCTTTGATACTGATGGCAAGCTTTTTTGTTTGGTAAAATGGGTCTTTCTGACACAGTAGCGAGTGATTTCCCTTTTGGTGTCATCAAAAAGTTGTTCATACTTACTGAGTTTTAACCCATGGATCTCACTGGCTCAGGATTTACCGAAGCTATTCTATACCTATGCTGCTACCTATTCTCTACGCAGAATATGATTGAACATCTTGATGGCAGGGACACACAAGGGACTGCAATTGCTGGAACCTTCACACCATTTCCCTCCAAAGATACTATCTGACATGCTGAGTGCTTCCTCTGCTTTGTGAGTTGCTTGGGGTCATGAATGAGAGTTTTGGAGATAAGATGAGGACAAAACTAACTCTTAAACCTGTAAGTTAGACTCTGCGTCTCTGTAAAGAAGGAATTTACAGAGTAATGAGAGTCATGAATTCTGACAGTATCGCTTAACAGTTTTAAGCTCATAATTACCGACTTTAAAGATTGTGTGTGCAGTCCTAGTGACATCTAGTGACAGAGAGCATGTTCAGTGACGGCTTGTTTCTTAATTTTCATGATTGCAAGAAGTATGTTTCAAAGTTCAAAGTAAATTTATTATCAAAGTACATATATGTCACCAGGTACGGCCCTGAGATTTGTTTTCTTGCAGGCATATTCAGTAAACCCAAGAAATGTAATAGAATCAATAAAACCTATCTGTCCTGCTGAAGGATCTCGGCCCAAAACTTCGACTGTGCTCTTTTCTGTCAATGCTGCCTGGCCTGCTGAGTTCTTCCACCATTTTGTGTGTTTTGCCTGCATTCCCAGCATCTGCAGATTCTCTCTTGTTTGTGATTGAAATACTGCGCCCAACAGGATGGACAAACAGTCAATGTGCAGAAGACAACAAACTGCAAATACAAAAAGAAAGAGAAAAAAAGAAATAATATTAATAAATAAAGAAGCAATAAATATCAACATCATGAGATGAAGAGTCCTTGAAACTGAATCTATAGGTTGTGGGAGCAGTTCAGTGATGGGGTGAGTGAATTTGAATGGAGTTATCCCCATTGGTTCAAGAGCCTGATGATTGAGGGGTAATAACTGTTTCTGAACCTGGTGGTGTGATCCTGAGGCTCCTCTACCTTCTTCCTGATGGTAGTAGTGAGAAAAGAACATGGCCTGGGTGGTGGGGTCCTTGATGATGGATGCTGCTTTCCTGCGACAGCGTTCTGTATAGATGTGCTCAGTGGAGGGGAGGGCTTTGATAGACTGGGCTATCTCCACTATATTTTGTAGGATTTTCCATTCAAAGGCATTGGTGTTTCCATACCAGTCCAAGATGCAACCAGTCAATATACTCTCCGTCACACATCTATAGAAGGTTGGAATGGGCCTGGTATTTTGTGATGTTGATAGGTAATTAGTAGACTTACAGTGCTATTTCTTTGTAAAGGCTCATGATATCTGTTCAAGAGACCCTACTATTGCAAGGTTTGCTGGCACCTTCCACTGGTGATCCCTAGGATCATTCAAGACAAGAGTGGAATTGAGGATAATCTGGAGCAGGAGGAGAAGGAGCAGAATTGGATTGAGGGAAGTTGGGGAAGGCCGATGAAGGAACATTGAGGTCGGGTGAGGAACAGTGTGGTGGGCCTTGACTTTGACACCATTATCCTGGCCTGGAGAGTGGGCATGGCAGTGGGATCAGTATAGTCCTGTGTCTTTATCTTTCAGCCAGGCTGCAAAGTCTGACTTCTGCTGAGCTCTACAGAGGAGTGCAAACATCTTACTAATTAATTACAGGTTTTTGTTGAAGGAGTTCCACTAATTGTGGCCAGTTTGCAAAACTGCTGCTCTCTTTGAAGCCATTTTTGCCTGAGACTGCATGAATTCAGTCAGCAATTCTTGGTCCATGCTGTGGGCTGGTTTGATTCTTTCCTGCTCACCCCCCCCCCCCCCCCCCAACCACCACATTGCACATAATACACTATAATGCAGCATTTTAAAACTGCATTTTTCTGCTATTTTCTCAGTCAACTGAGCCAGATTTTTTTGTTGAATGTTTCACAAAGTCATTCTTCTGTTCAAGGGAATTAACAATATTTTTAATCTAGTATCACAGGGAACAGTGTTTTGCACACAGCCTCGTGGTAATATTGTTTACAAGATGTTGGTTATGGGGGAGGGGAAGGCACTTGCATACCAAATACATCAAGCACAATTTCCTCAACCATGTGCTTTGAGATTTCCTCATGATGTCAGCTTCAAATTGATGCCTTTCTTCGAACAACAAATGTTGCCCCTTGCTCACCATGACAACCATTCTATTTACCACTGCGCTTCCAGACAGAGCATTTTTTTTTAAAAAAAAACAACCTGCTGATCCTTTTTAAAAAGGTGAATCATTTGGCAAATTAAGGGACAGCAAGTGTAAATGCAGTTAATGAAGGTGTTGACAGCAAGAATGACTGATAAATGGGGTGACTTCATAGCTACTGGGGCATTCCATTTAGCCACAGTTAAGTTTGGTTTAAGTAGATCACAAGCAGGAGCATATACTTTTTGTCACTGCTCATTAGCTGCTTCCTGAGAAGATACAGTACAGTTTTACAGTCATCTCAGATGTAAAGGAAATCATTAGTCTGTCTGTTGGAACTCTTTCTTGTCTTGTCAGTGGCAGCGTTTGCATCTGTTCTGGTGCTGTACACCCTAGGGACTTGTTTCCTGTTGTGGTTCTTAATGCATACTCCAGAGAGGTGATTTCTGTTAGTCACAGGATGTCATATTGCTTACAGCCAGTATGGTACGGGATTACAGAACGTGCATTGGGGTGTGTTCTGTGTTTTAGGGGTACACATGCAATAGATTCTGAAATAGGCCCGCCCCAGCTTTCAAGGATCTGACAGCAGGAATATGTGGTGAGAACACCATATTGGTTTAATGTGTGCCAGGGGCATATTGCAAAGTAATTACTCAGATGGTCTTGCACACTCAGTCTGTTCTCTATCTACGTTACGTCCATCGAGCCCTGTAGAGGTTAAACAACAGCTCAGATTAAATATGCTTGCTGTTGGGGATTAAAGATTGCAGAAGATGGGAACAAGCAACAGATATAACGGAACAAGAACAGGCAGTTAGGCAAATATTAAGGCAAGGAAATAAATGTGAGAATCATTTGCTGTTACTTGACTACTGTATGATCGACTTTATATCATCTGAGTCAGGAAAAAAATATATCTAATATTCCATGTTTGTTTGTAAAATCAACGATTTTGCATTGCTCAAATAAATTGTTGGACTACCATAAGGCTGTTTTAGTGACATTTTGGTGGCAAACATCGACAATATCTCACATTCTTGAAGCCTAATAATAAAGAGCTGAGGTGGGTGATTTAGGAGGGAAAGCGTGGAAAAGATCAACACAAGAGACTCTACAGATGCTGGAAATCCAGAGTAATGGTCACAAAATGCTGGACAGACTTGGCAGGTCAGGCAGCATCTGTGCAGAGGAATAAAGAGTCGACGTTTTTTGGGCCGACGCCCTTCATCCGGACTGGAAAGGAAGGGGGAAAATGCCAGAGTAAGAAGGAGGGGGGAAGGGAAGGAGTATAAGATGGAAGGTAGTAGGGGAAATCTGGGTGGGGGAATGTAGGTGGGTGGGGCAGGGAGGATGAAGAGAGAAGCTGGGAAGTGAAAGGAGAACAAGTCAAAGTGCTGAAAAAGAAGGAATCTGGTAGGAGAAAAGATAGACCATAGGAGAAAGACAAGGAAAAGGGAGTCCAGAGAGAGGTGATAAGCAAATGTGATGAAGGGATGGAGGAAGAGGAGAGCCAGAATGGGAAAAGAGAGAAGGGGGACAGGAAGAAATTACCGGAAGTTGGAGAAATCAATGTTCATACTATCAGGTTGGAGGCTTACTCCAGCTTCTTCCCCCGTTCTTTCCAGTCCTGATGAAAGGTCTCAGTCCAAAATATCAACTCTATATTCCTTTCCATTGTTGCTGCCAGACCTGCTGAATTCCTCCAGTTTAGAGGTGGATGAGAGATCCTCATTAAATGGAAGGAGAGTTAGAAAGAACTGAACTGACCTTCCTTGAGGAATGGAATGGAGAGAAATGCTCTTGGAGAGAACAGATTCAGTGAAAGAAAGATGAATGGGGCTAGTATTGTGTTTGTGCCTGTGTGTGTAAGAGAGAGGTGGGAACCCTTTGAATCAGAGCTAAACTGGGACAGGACAATACCCATTGGTAGGGTATAGAGGAAGAGAGTCATGTTGTTAGAAGAGACATTTCTGTCAGTGTGGCAGAAGGAAGGATGAATACTACAGTGAGCAGACCTGCACTTTAAACAGATGATCTCAGAGCACCACAAGAGAATCTTAATGATTTAAGATTGTTTGGTGGATGAGGGGATGGGAAGTATTTCAGATACCATGATGGCCTCCAAGCAAATACATGTACTCACTCAACAGGTAACAGTATGTTTGGCATGAGCATTGTAGGAATTTTTCCAAGACTTAGTCTCTAGTTTGTGAACAGATAACAAGTCTTAACAATGCAGAATTCAGGACTCTTCTGTTGAAATTAACATTTTGAGACTGAGTAAATATTCCCGGCTTCCAACTCTGGATACTGCTCAGGGAACCCATGCTGTTAGTGAATGGCCCCTGAGAATAGGATAAGGCTCAGCCAAGGGGAATAGTGGTGTCTGTACAGGAATTGCCTCCGATTTTCTGCATTTTTATATCATTTGCATTAAAATGAACACTTTATCCGGTGCTTAAGTAAGTATGTATCATCATGACTCAAAAGTGAGACCCCAGTTCAAGGAGATTCCATGTTTCAGTCCATGATCTGTGCTAAATTAACTGATCTGAACTGATGGAATGGTGAGGAAGGAAATAATCTTTACTCATGGGATTGAATGTGCAGAGAGGTGCATAGGAATTTCAGAACGCCTTCAAGAAGTGGTAAATGCAGCCCAGTTCATCATAGAAAAACCCTCCCCACCATTGAGCACATTTACCAAGAGGCCTGGTATGGAAATACCAAAAAATAGAAAAAGCCTACAAAGATGGTAGATACAGCCCAGCCCATCACAGGAAAAGCACTGCTCATCATTGAGTACATCGGCAAGGAGCACTGCTACAAGAAAGCAGCATCCATCATCAAGGACCCCTGACATCCAGGAATTGCAGCTTCCTTCAGGAAGAAGGTACAGTTGACTGAGGACTCATGCCATTAGGTTCAAGAGTAGTTTTTACCCTTTTAGCCATTAGGCTCCCGAATCAGCGTGGATATCTGCACTCGCAACACTGAACTGATAATTGAGCACAACCTATGGACTCCCTTTCTCAGTATTTTATATATCTATCTATCTATTTATTTATTATTTGTTTCTTTTTATATATATTTGCAAAGTTTGTCTTGTATATTGGTTGCTTGAGTCAGTCTTTGTACGCAATTTTTCATTGATTCTATTGTACTTCTTTGTTCTACTGTGAATGCCTGCAAGAAAATGAATCTCATGGTAGCATGGCGACATATATGAATTTTGATAATAAATCTACTTTGAACTTTGAACTTTTGAACTTTAAGGTGAGCATAACCAGCACCAATATTCCCTCACATTTAGCATAGTAATAGTAGATGAAATTCTCCCTCTTTTTATTTCCAGCCTAGGGAGGAAAATAGAATTAAGAAATCCTTTGCACAAGAAAGCATTTTCCCCCCTCTTGCCTGTGGTGAATTTAGATTTTTATTCTTGATTTAGTCTGGTAATGCAGAGTGCATGCATATCAAGAGGGAGCAAGATTTATTATGGATACAATTCACCCTACTGAATTGACTTTACAAAAAGTATAAAACTAGTGACCATTTGGTTATGAGACAGGGAAAGGATGGTAGGGAACAAGAACCATGGTGTACAAAGGCTGTTGTAAATCTAGTCAAGAAGAAAATAAAAGCTTACAAAAGGTTCAAAAACTAGGCAGTGATGGAGACCTTGAAGATTATAAGGCTAGCAGAAAGGAGCTGAACATTGAAATTAGGAGAGCCAGAAGGGGCCATGAGAAGGCCTTGGTGGACAGGATCAAGGAAACCCCCAAGGCATTCTACAAGTATATGAAGAGCAAGAGGATAAGACATGAGAGAATAGGACCAATCAAGTGTGACAGTGGAAAAGTGCGTATGGAACCGGAGGAGATAACAGAGGTACTTAATGAATACTTTGCTTCAGTATTCACTATGGAAAAGGATCTTGACAATTGTAAGGATGACTTACAGTGGACTGAAAAGCTTGAGCATGTAGATATTAAGGAAAAGGATGTACTGGAGTTTTTGGAAAGCATCAAGTTGGATAAGTCAGTGGGACCAGACGATATGCACCCTAGGCTACTGTGGGAGGCGAGGGAAGAGATTGCTGAGCCTCTGCCAATGATCTTTGCATCATCAATGGGGATGGGAGAGGTTCCGGAGGAGTGGAGGGTTGTGGATGTTGTTCCCTATTCAAAAAAGGGAGTAGAGATAGCCCAGGAAATTATAGACCAGTGACTCTTACTTCAGTGGTTGGTAAGTTGATGGAAAAGATCCTGAGAGGCAGGATTTATGAACATTTGGAGAGGTATAATATGATTAGGAATAGTCAGCATGGCTTTGTCAAAGGAAGTTCGTGCCTTACGAGCCTAATTGAATTTTTTAAGGATGTAACTAAACACATTGATGAGGGTAGACCAGTAGATGTAATGTATATGGATTTCAGCAAGGCATTTGATAAGGTACCCCATGCAAGGCTTATTGAGAAAGTAAGGAGGCATGGGATCCAAGGGGACCTTGCTTTGTGGATTCAGAACTGGCTTGCCCACAGAAGGCAAAGAGTGGTTGTAGATGGGTCATATTCTGCATGGAGGTCGGTCTCCAGTGGAGTGCCTCAGGGATCTGTTCTGGGACCTTTTCTCTTTCTGATTTTTGTAAATGACCTGGATAAGGAAGTGGAGGGATGGGTTAGTAAATTTACTGATGACACAGTGGTTGGGGGTGTTGTGGATAGTGTCAGAGGTCAGAGCGGGGCATTGATAGGATGCAAAACTGGGCTGAGAAGTGGCAGATGGAGTTCAACCCAGATAAGTGTGAGGTGGTTCATTTTGGTAGGTCAAGTATGATAGCAGAATATAGTATTAACGGTAAGACTCTTGGCTGTGTGGATCAGAGGGATATTGGTGTCCGAGTCCATAGGATACTCAAAGCTGCTACGCAGGTTGACTCTGTGGTTAAGAAGGCATATGGTGCATTGGCCTTCATCAATTGAGGGATTGAGTTTAAGAGCTGAGAGGTAATGTTGCAGCTATAGAGGACCCTGGTCAGACCCCACTTGGAGTACTGTGCTCAATTCTGGTGCCTCACTACAGGAAGGATGTGGAAACCATAGAAAGGGTGCAGAGGAGATTTACAAGGATGTTGCCTCAATTGGGGAGCATGCCATATGAGAATAGGTTGAGTGAACTCGGCCTTTTCTCCTTGGAGCGACAGAGGATGAGAGGTGACTTGATAGAGGTGTATAAGATGATGAGAGGCATTGATTGTGTAGATAGTCAAAGGCTTTTTCCCAGGGCTTAAATGGCTGACATGAGAGGGCACAGTTTTAAGGTGCTGGGGAGTAAGTACAGAGGAGATGTCAGGGGGTAAGTTTTTTACGCAAAGAGTGGTGAATGCGTGGAAAGGACTGCTGGCAGCGGTGGTGGAGGCAGATATGATAGGGTCTTTTAAGAGACTCCTGGATAGGTACGTGGAGTTAGGGTAACCCTCGGTAATTTCTATAGTAAGGACATGTTTGGCATAGCTTTATGGGCTGAAGGGCCTGTACTGTGCTGAAGGCTTTCTATGTTTCTATGGCGTTAGTAAGTTAGTGTTGTGGTGTCCATATGCTTAGGAGACTTTCACACTACTGAATTATATTCAGCTTTCTGTGGGTGCCTGTAATGATGTTGGTATCTTTATTGTTTTTATGCTGTCCATTTTGTTTTAGTGATTATGGTCCATCATTTTGGAAGCAGTGTTTTGGCAAGTCAGGCATCCTGTGCTAGAATTCTTTGATATCCAGGCTGTTCAAAATATGAGTCTCATCGATGGGAACAGAAGGAAAGGTAGGCTTGGAACTGAATAATTCTGTGAAAAGTATGATTATTGGGCAGGTTTGGAGCAATCAGGAATTATCAAAATTTCAATAAACTGAAGTGTTTGGCTTTATAAGGTATCTGATCAAGGGATGGATTGTGGACCAGAAGAGGAAGTCAAGTCAAACTTCGTTAAGGGATCAGCATGGAAAAGGGTGAGCAGCTTCAAGGTCCTGGGTGTCAGCATCTCAGAGGATTTATTCTGGGCCCAACATATTGATGTAATTACAAAGAAGCCATGCCAGCAAGTATACTTTATTAGGAGTTTGAGAGGGTTAGGTTGTCACCGAAAACTGTAGCAAATTTCTACAGAAACACTGTGAAAGGCAGTCTGACTGATTGTATCGCTGACTAGAAGAGAGGCACAGGATCAAACGAGGCTGAGGAAGGTTGTAGACATCATCATGGACACCACCCTCCCCACCATTGAGGACATCTTCAAGAGGAGGTACCTTAAGAAGAGGGAATCCATCAATAAGGACCTTTACAGATTCGGATATGCTCTCTTCTCATTTCTGCCAAATGGGGGAGGTACCAGGAGTGTAAAGTCCCACACTCAGGTTTTAGGAACAGCTTCTTCCCCTCTCCTGGCAGATTTTGAACAGTCCTTGAATTTCTCTACCCCACTATCACTCACTATTCCACTTTTACACTCCTTATTGATTTATTTTAGTTGTAACTCATAGCAAATGTTTGTCTAGCACTATGCTGCTGCCACAAAACAACGGATTTCACGATATATGTTGGTGATAATGAACCTGATTCTGATCTGGTCCATACAGTTGGGAGTTGGGGGTATGGTTAGCAATATTTTTGTACATTGAAGACAGTCTGATGTTGCTGGAATGGAGGGGGCCTCAGTTAATAAGCAGTTACCGGGTGATAAGGCCCTTCCATTAAAGCAGACTGAACCAGCATTTGTATCTTCCTGGTGTGCAAATCCATACGTGTGCTTCTGGAGTACGACTTGGACACGGCTAACTTCAGTGATTTACTGCATATACGGTTGCGGAACCCATTTACCACAATTTTTTGCAGCGTTCTCCATTCAGCAATGCTGGTTGGTTTTCTATTCCTCAGCACAGCGGCCTAAAGATCAATCAGAATGCCTCTGATGCTTGAACAGATGTCAGTGAAATAAGCACAATGAAATATTTTTATAGAATGTGTGAAGAGACTCGCGAGATAAATAGGGATGTGGAAAGCTTTCCTAATCCATGTGGCTTATGCATCCACAAAGATACGTTATTTCCCCTGAAACCTCCCAGTATTGATGAGCGCCGCAGATTCTTGGTAGGTTGCCACCCAGACAGAGAGCAATAGGAACTTTTGCTTCTTAAATGGCAGCAATTTTTTTAAGAGCAGCAGTGACTTTTTACTGCTTTGGTGCTGCTAGCATACATGGAGGAGTTGTTTGGACTGTCACCTTGAAATTAACCCAACCCACACAACTGTCCTATTTGTGAGGCCATGTTGTGTGCAAATTGGTTGTCAAGTCAACAGTGGCTTCTTTCATTATTCATTTGCCACAAATTGCTGGGGAATGATCTGTGAGGGGGGATGGGGTTGTGAAAGTTACTAGAAATTGGTTGTCTTTCTTGTTTCCTGAACTGAAATTGCATAATAAATATGAAAATACAATTAATTTTTGAGACGTTAACTCCCCAGATAATGTCCTCAGATTACTTGGATATTAAACTAAGGCCAGTAGTGATTACTATTCCCTTTTAAAATATAGCTGCTACAGATTAATTTTGAAAGGTACTTATTTTATATCTTCTAAACTGTTTGCCTCTCTTTAAATTGACTAAACAAATCCCTGACAATCTGAAGATAGTTTTATTTCCATGTCATACAGGAAAATACCCGCTTCTCGGTTCTTAAATAGTAGAATGTTGTCTGTGCATCTATGGAAGTCTGTCCCATTTTATTACCTCAAGGACAGCAGATTTCAGTAAAAGTTATCCCCTAAAAGTTCACAGGGAATGGAAGTCAGATGTTAACCTCAATGAAAAAATGAGCTTGATGAGTTCACACTATTGTCAGTGAAATCCAAGACAAAACATCTTTATCTGCTATGCAAGTGTTGGAGGCAGAATAGGAAACATGGACTACTCAGGGCAGACATAACAGCACAGATGAAAACAAAGTCCTTTTGAACCATGTTAGTTTTTTGAGCTCAATGGTAAGTCATAGGTTGAGTATCTTAAGTGTCTAAGCTGCAAGCTCTGATTGACTCATTCACTGAAGCCAAGAAATGGAAGCTCCTTAATTTGGCATACATAAGACAAAGTTCATCGACCAGCCTGCCCGCACAGAAAAACACTGCTCATAAATTTAAAGATTGTTAGGGAGACTCTGAAAGATGCAGACTACTTCTTTTATCTTGGGAATTACCTCCCAGCAAAAGTGAAATCCATCCTTTCATTTTTAGTGCACTAACACAGCCTTTGCTTGATTGAACAAAGGACATTTGATCATCAGAGTACAAAATATTTCTGTTTTGTTTTCAATATGCTTCTATTACCAACATTAATGGAAATGGATAGGAAAAAGGAACATGGGCCAAAAGCTCAGGTGGGCACCTTGATAGATGTAGTAAATGCGAATTAAATTGTATCATTTCAGATAGGTACATAGATGAGAGGGGTTTGGAAGGATATAGCCAGGGGCCTGCTGAAGGGTCTCGGCCCGAAACATTGACTATGCTCTCTTGCACAGATGCTGCCCGGCCTGCTGAGTTCCTCCAACATTTTGTGTGTATTGCTTACATTTCCAGCATCTGTAGATTTTCTCTTGTTTTTGAAATCAATAGAAGATTTATCTTTCCTTATTCCTCTCATAGCGGAATAGAAATCAACAACCAGGTATGTGAAGGATTAACCAACAACCAGTGATGAATGTGTATCGAGGCATCCAGACCATAGGTTAGTGAGGATTAGGCAGCCGTTTACTTTGTACTTTTTTTGCTGGCAAATTTTACTCTAAATTTCCTTATGTTGATAGCTCTGGCCATTTTCCACTGGTAGTGATTTTTTGTGTGCTGGTGATATTGGATATCAAATTACATGACTGGTTCGGCAAGATAGATGAGGGAGGACATGCATTCTACTGGATGTGTATACCATTGTGTATCCTTAATGTTTGCTGTTCTTTCTATACTTGGCTGAAGCCAGAGATCTGTATAATTGCTACTGTTACAGGAGATACGTATGCATCAGTCAAACCAGACAGAAGTGTGCAGGCAAGTGTGGAACATGTTCTTCAGATGCCGAGATCAAGGTTACACTTGCAAAATTATCAAAGCAAATTTTGAGCTAATCTTGACCACAAAACTTCTGAACCATCTTGATGTTTTCCCTATGTTTCATTGAGTACCTGCAAGTGTCCATAAATCACTGGAACTAATTTCCTAATATTTAAAAATAGGTTGCTTATTATTTTGATTTATTGACCGCCTTTAAGGATATTCCACAATTCTGTGTGTGTATTCTGTAATATTTGCCTGTTCTGGGGTGTTCAGCAAGGAAATTTACTTTCTCTCCCTCTCTGCCACCAACCCTCTCCCCCACCAATACTCTAAAGGAAAATTTAAGTGCCCTGGCCCAGCAGGAGTTGTATAGAAGCGGAGCTAAATTCGCGCTTGGGAACTTGCTGCGGTGTTCCACTTTGCTATTGGCCCATTGCCAAATTATTCTATTCTGGGGGTTGAAAAGTAAAGACATGTAAGCAATCATCTTGTGATATTACTAAGATTCTTAAGCAATTTTAGCACATCAGAACAGAAATCTCCATCAACATGAACCCATTAGTAAATTGATTTCTGAACAGATCTGAGAACAGTGTTTAAGGAGGCACTCACCTACAAGGATTTGGGTCTTAGCTGTTGCTTTTTTGTTTGATGAGAGCACTTTCCGCAGAGATTGGAATTTTTATTTCCTAACTAAGGTGGATGTCGTTTCTCATTACTTTCTCATATTATGACCTGGAAGCAGGCCATTCAGTCACTGAGCTGGTACTGCCCCACTGAGCACTTCCCTGGAGCCTATTCTCGCTCGTGTGCCCGTCAGCTGCTCTAGTGTTCAGCCTTACTGGTGCAACATGCTGCAGCCTGGTAACGTTGGCAGCACATCTTCGAGATGTGCAGGAAGCCCATGCAGTCACAAGGGGAACTTGGGAGCTCCACACAGACAGCATGGGAGGTTAGGATCAAAGCCATGTGAGGCTACAGCACTTACTGCTGCGCCATTGTGCTGATCTGGTTGCAGGAGGAAAGACGATTAGCAAGGGCAGAGAGCCTCGTTTCATGAGGCTGGTCTCAGGCAGATGACAGAGGGCGAAGGGTCAGAGGAAGGACAGCAAAGGAACTGCTTGAAGTAGAACACAACTTGTTCATTGTAAGTGTAGTCCCCCCAAAATTTCCGGCTCTCTTGTGCTATGTTTGTAGAGTGTATCCCTCAGATAGCCTCTTGTAGCCCCTGAAACAAGACCTGCTCTCCCAGGTGGCAATGCGTACAGAACAGAAGTAAACAGAACCCTAAAGCTCCTTACCATACTATCTCTCTAGGGCAACACAGTGCCACAGCCCTCAGAGAACACTAAAGCTCATTACAGGCCCTTTGACCCATGATACTGTGCCAACCACTTAAACCACACTAAGACCAATCCAACCGTTCCCTCCTGCATAGCCCTCCATTTCTCAATCATCCATGTGCCGATTGAAGAGTGTCTGTACCATCTACCATCACCCGCCACCCCTTTTTCAGTCAGTCATTTACGTACACTGCTCATCAAGGAGATAACCAAGAAAAGACTTTCTTCCCAGTGAATACAATCAGTTGAAGGCTTCTGAAGTATGTTGGGCTCCTTTATATGAGTATATGCCTGCCAAAGAGTGATCACCAGCACATGCCTGTACCCATTTTTCAGCAGCCCATGATGATTCCTTCTTTGTGGTTCAGTCAAACTCCCCACTACTTTTCCATCCCCTTAGCAACATTAGAAGATGTCTCCTTGGAGATAAAGGCTGCTCCCGCCACACACTATAAATGATATGCCAGTGTTAGCCCAGTTTTCCTGCATGATTGAAGTACAGCAGCTTGTGGAAATGTGCTGCCTGTCACAGAGCAGTGGCTAATGTAGGAGGTAAGAGGGCGGTTGTTTGTAGCACTTCCCCCTTGTATGTGGAATGCAGAGCTGCAGATTGTCAAGAACTCTTCAACAGTTATGACTTAGAAGCAAAACACCAGCAGATGTATATGAAGATCACCATATTCAAACTACACGTATTTGCCACTTGGGCATGTCCCTGTGCCTTCAGTGTCATGCCTAACAGTTCCAGAACTCGCTGTCTATCAGTGCAGTTAGAAAACAGTAGCACTAGCAGTCCAGGCGGAGCCCTGCCAATATCTACAGAATGGTTAAATGCCCATAATCTCAGAATGACTAAAACAAGAATTAAAAAGGGCTAGCTATTTTTTTTTGCTTTGGTTACTCTACTGGATCTTTAGATGTGAGCTTTCCTGTCAGGTGACTTTATTTCCAGTGGCTGGCTGAAGGGTTTGTTGTTAAAGGGCACATTGTTCTAGTGTTGACAGCAGCACTCATCATCTTGAAGGCAATTCTGTAAAGTGATACTGGAAATTAATCCTTCATGAGGGTGGGGTCACGGTTAAAACAAGTTAGAGCTGGTTTGCACCTTAGCTTGAGGAATACTTATTATTAGAATAAATATATTCTTCACCAATTAGTCTGCAGAAGAGCCCATGACAATGCTTAGTCCTTTTGAACAGGTGGAATTGTTGAACCAAGGATACTTCCCTCATTTTGCATTTTCATATTTATTCTTTTTATAGATAGAGCATTGTGGTCTGAGAAGAAACTCATAAATGATCCTTCTTTTTCTGAGGTATCTTTACTGGCCTTATTACAGATACAGTAGCAACTGTTCCATTGATACAGGAAATGGCTTTCAGTTGGCATTGGTACAGGGTCGCAATGCACTAATTTAGAGTATCTTTAACTTTGGCAAATAATGTTTGAGAAAGAAGATTACATTGCGCCAACAACAGGATTTACGCTGTAGTCTTTAATGTAACAAAAAGTTCCAAAGCACTTCTCAGATATACAGTACGGTGCAAAAGTCTTTATGCATGTTTACTGCATTTTGCTAGGATACTTAAGATTTTTGCACAGTGCTGCATTTGTCAACGTGCAGTGGAGAGCAAGTTTGGAAATCTGGCAGGAGTAAAGGATGTTGGTGATGGTGAGATTGGAGCACCACTGGAGAGTTGTGGGACAGGTGGCACAGGAGTGCCAGACACACCCAGCCCTGAGACACCAGTCAAGGTCATTTGCTTCCAAACAATTGGTTTATTGATCATTACAGAATATCTCTCTCGTGCTTGCCACTCCCACCCCACTCCTTCCCCTTTTTCCACCCTGCCCCCTTCCCACTCTCAGTCCACAATAGAGACCCATATCAGAATCAGGTTTACCATCACTCACAAATGTCATGATTTTTTTTTGCCTCAGCAGTAGTACAGTGCAGTACATAACATTACTACAGCGCTATGCAAAAGCCTCAGGCAGCTTAGCTGTATATATGTGCCTAAGACTTTTGCACAATACTGTATGACTAAACAAAATATGATACCATCCTGCATGTGGAAATATGCCAAAACCTAGTCTAATGAGAAAGGTTTAAAGAAGTGTCTTTAAACAGAAACAAGAAGCAGAGTCTATGACCCTATGAAGTGGAGATATTTAGAGAGGGAATTCAAGAGTTTTAAACCTTAGCAGCTACAGGCAGGACTGCCAGTGATGGGAATGTCCACGTGACCAGAATGGGAAGAACCGTGGAGCTGTAGGACTGAAGGAAATTAAAGAATTGTGGAAGACAGGATGATGAAGGGATTTGGAAACAAGGAAGAGAAAACTGAGATCAATAGGAGTTTCTGAAGGTAGCCAAGCCTCATAGATGAAAATTCTTTTTTCCAGTTCTGATGCAAACTTTAGATTATTGAATGCAGATTTACATAAGGCAGGAGACTAGATGTGTGTTTTGGAATAGCCAAAATTAGAGATGATGAATAACCAGATGAAGATTTCTGATGAGCTGAAGCAAGGCCATGGAAGAGATTCATTTCATCTCCGATAGATGCAGCATCTGTGGTTGCTTTTCTTCCTTAGCATTTCCATAGGATTGAGGATGATTTACCTCCACTCCCAATCTTTTGGGTTTTGATTTGGTGAGTGGACCAAAAAAAAACTACTAAGGAGACCATGTCTTCCACAGAAAGGGCAGGAGGTGCTCCACGCTCATTTATGAGATGATGATTCATTCCACCACTTGCACAGAGCCTCTGGTGAGTGAATTCAAGAGTCTCAATATCATTCTGATTGCTCCTTCTCTGCTTGGAGTGGTCCTGGGTGAGAGATACCCAGATAGCAGTGGGCATGTTGTGTTCTTTGCTAATGAGCATCTGAGCACATCCTTGAATCTTCTCTGTTTGCTTGTTAAAGTCATTCCATTGTAGAGAAAGGAGGTGTAATATCTCCTACTCGCTGACAATCAGCACCAATGCACACTCAAGGATGTGTACTTAGTTTACTGCTCTACTCCCTCCACACCCATGACTGTGTGGCTAGGCACAGCGCAAATGCTATCCACAAATTCACCAATGACAAAACTGTTGTAGGCAGAATCCCAGAGTCAGGGAGGTGTACAGGAGTGAGACAGTTTGGCTGGCTGATTGTCAGTAAAATCAGGGAATTGATTGTTGACTTCAGAAAGGGGAAGATGAGGGAACACATTGATGGGTCACTATGGAAAGGGTGAGCAGTTTCAAGTTCCTGGGTGTCAACACCTCGAAAGAGTTACCTTGGGCCCAACATAGTGATGCATTTATGGAGTGAGAATGTCAGCAGCCATATTTCATTAGGAGTTTGAGGATAGTTGGTATGTCACCAAAAACTCCAGCAAACCTCTACAGATGTACCGTGGAGAGCATTCTAACTGATTGCATCACTGTCTGATGTGGAGAGGCCACTGCAAAGTATTGGAAAAAGCTGTAATGGGTTGTAAACAGAGCCAGCTCCATCATGGGCACTCACCTCCACACCACTGAGGTCATCTTCAAATGGCAATGCCTCTAAAAGGCAATGTCCATTATCAAGGCCCACCACCACCCAGAACATGCCCTCTATTAATTCAATTAGATTAATCATTTATTGAATAAGTAGTACAGAAAGCAAGAAAAAATAGTGAGGGAGTGTCCATGAGTTGATTCGTTGTTCATTCAGAAATCTGATTTCAGAAGGGAAGAATCTGTTCCTAAAACATTGAGTGTATCTCCTCTCTGATCATACCAGTGAGAAAGACCATAAGACATAGGGTTAGAATCAGGCCATTTGGCCCATCGAGTCTGCTCCACCATTCAATCATGGCTGATCCTTTTATCCCCTCCTCAGCTCCACTCCCCGTAACCTTTGATGCCCTATCCAATCAAGAACCTATCAAGCTGTGCCTTAAATACGCCCAACAACCTGGCCTCCACAATTGCTTGTGGTAACAAATACCACAAATTCACCACCCTCTGATTAAAGAAATTTCTCCACATCTCTGTTTTAAATGGACACCCCTCTTATCCTAGACTTCCCCCACCATGGGAAACATCCTTTCCACGTGTACTCTGTCTGGTCCTTTCAATGTTGAAATAGTTTCAATTAGATCATCCCTCACCCTTCTAAATTCCAGCGAGTACAGACCCAGAGCCTTCAAACATTCTACATATGATAACCCTTTCATTCCCAGAATCATCCTTGTGAACCGTCTCTGAACCCTCTCCAATGCCAGCACATCAATTCTTAGACGAGGAGCCCAAAACTGTTCACAAGACTCAGTGAGGGAAGCCTCAGCATTGCATCCCTGCTCTTATATTCTAGACCTCTCGAAATGAATGCTTCCTCACCACTGACTCTACCTACAAGTTCATCTTTGTGGTGTCCTGCACAAGGACTCCCAAGTCCCCTTGTATCTCATATTTTTGGATTTTTTCCAACATTGTATTTCATTTGCCACTTTCTTGCCCACTCTCCTCATCTGTCTGAGTCCTTTTGCGGCCTCTATTTCCTCAATACTACCTGCCCCTCCCCCAATTTTCATATCATCTGCGATCTTGGCAACAAAGCCATCTATATTCCATCATCTAAGTCACTGATATACAGCATAAAAATAAAAGAGCCCTGACACCATCCACTGAGGAACACCACTAGTCTTTGGCAGACAACCAGAAAAGTATCATTTTATTCCCACTCAATGCCTCCTACCAATCAGCCAGTGCTCTAACCATACCTGCTGAAATCTCCTATGACTATCATAACACTGCCCTTCTGACACACATTCTCTGTTTCCCATTGTAATCTGTGGTCCATGTCCGTGCTACTGTTGGGAGGCCTGTATATAACTTCCATCAGGGTTCTTTTACCTTTGCAGTTTCTTAACTCAAACTACAAGGATTCAACATCTTTTGATTCTATGTCAGATCTATGTACTGATTTGTTGCCATTCTTTACCATTCCTTCTGCCTCCCTTTCTCTCCATCCAATACAAGGTGTAACCTTAGACATTCAGCTCCCAATTTCAAGCATCCTTCAGCCACGATTCAGTGATGGCCACAGCATCATACTGACAATCTGTAAAAGTGCAACAAGATCATGCACCTTATTTCTTACACTCTGTGCATTGAGATATAACACTTTGAGTACTGTATTTGCCACCCTTTTTGATCCTACATCTCTAATGCAGTGATACTCACCCTGCTATCTGCAATTTTGTCCTGTCATCTGCCTGTCCTTCAGGCAGGTTCTGCACGGAAAATAATATCATCTGTGTGCAACTGACAAGGAAATTGCATAAGCATTTTGTGATTGACCAGAGCCAATGGAAACGCAGAGCTCAATGTTTCCAAACAGAAACATGGGAATTTGATTTCAGTCCAGACGGTAAAAAGTTAAAATCTGAACGTAGACAACAGTCCACCCAGTTTGATTTTTTACCGAGTTGAGACAGGGAGTGGATGTGAGTGTGGGTGCTGCTAACCAACTCCTGAGGGTCAGCAGTTGAACCCAATTCAATCAAGATCTATTGTGTTATGCAAAAGACTTCTGGGCTTATATTTTTTCAATGATATAATTGTATATTTTGAAATTGGATTAGTTTTAACCATTGCTGAAGATCCTGGCATTCAGATATGTTTGATTACATCTCAGTGCCATAGTCTTGCTATGATGACAAACCAATATTAAATTTTCTTGCTCTTTGATATGTCAAATGCTTTAATGTTGATAAGATCTAATTATCTGAATTACTTTGGTTCTTTCATACCCAGTAGTGAATTCTAATATAATGAAGCATTTTAATGAACAATGTCAAGAAAATTGATTGATCCAGTGGGTGGTGTGACTGAAAGAGACTATCAGAACTCAGCTGTGCAGTGACATGGTCTTTCCTATAGAACAGTCTGGTGAATGATACTTATCAATCTTTCAAATCACATACATGAATAACTAACAGGTTGCCACCAAGGTCCTGGTTTCTCTACCAAAGCATTGTTACATTAATAGTATCCATTGGCCTGTTGCTGATGACACAGTGTAAAGCAGAGTTTGCCACTGATGTGTAACTGCCCCTGGGCCACGCTGTTTGTTCCACTGTGGCCTCTATTGCACTCTTCCAAGTGGAACTGATTTCCCAACCCTGGAGTATGGCCCAGTGCAGGACAGGGACTGTGTCAGCACAGACAGCGGGCTGCACTCAGAAACAGGCTTTGACAGCCAGTGCAGCCTTGCTCCATTCAAAAACAGTCAGTGTTACTCAGGTCCTTATATAACCATATAACAATTACAGCACAGAAACAGGCCATCTCAGCCCTTCTAGTCCGTGCTGAATGCTTACTCTCACCTAGTCCCACTGACCCGCACTCAGCCCGTAACCCTCCATTCATTTCCTGTCCATATACCTATCCAATTTTGCTTTAAATGACAATACCGAACCTGTCTCTACCACTTCTACTGGAAGCTCATTTCACACAGCTGTCACTCTCTGAGTAAAGAAATTCCCCCTCGTGTTACCCTTAAACTTTTGCCCCCTAACTCTCATCTCATGTCCTCTTGTTTGAATCTCCCCTACTCTCAATGGAAAAAGCCTATCCACGTCAACTCGATCTATCCCCCTCATTATTTTAAATACCTCTATCAAGTCCCCCCTCAACCTTCTATGCTCCAAAGAATAAAGACCTAACTTGTTCAATCTTTCCCTGTAACTTAGGTGCTGAAACCCAGGAAACATTTTAGTAAGTCTTCTCTGTACTCTATTTTGTTGACATCTTTCCTATAATTCGGTGACCAGAACTGTACACAATACTCCAAATTTGACCTTACCAATGCCTTGTACAATTTTAACATTACATTCCAACTTCTATACTCAATGCTCTGATTTATAAAGGCCAACATACCAAAAGCTTTCTTCACCACCCTCTCCACATGAGATTCCACCTTCAGGGAACTATGCACCATTATTCCTGATCACTCTGTTCTACTGCATTCTTCAATGCCCTACCATTTACCACGTATGTCCTATTTGGATTATTCCTACCAAAATGTAGCACCTCACACTTATCAGCATTAAACTCCATCTGCCATCGTTCAGCCCACTCTTCTAACTGGCCTAAATCTCTCTGCAAGCTCTGAAAACCTACTTCATTATCCACAACGCCACCTACCTTAGTATCATCTGCATACTTACTAATCCAATCTACCACCCCAACATCCAGATCATTAATGTATATGACAAACAACATTGGACCCAGTACAGATCCCTGAGGCACACCACTAGTCACCGGCCTCCAACCTGACAAACAGTTATCCACCACTACTCTCTGGCATCTCCCATCCAGCCACCGTTGAATCCATTTTACTACTTCAATATTAATACCTAACGATTGAACCTTCCTAACTAACCTTCCGTGTGGAACCTTGTCAAAGGCCTTACTGAAGTCCATATAGACAACATCCACTGCTTTGCCCTCGTCAACTTTCCTCGTAACCTCTTCAAAAAATTCAATAAGATTTGTCAAACATGACCTTCCACGCACAAATCCATGTTGACTGTTCCTAATCAGACCCTGTCTATCCAGATAATTATATATACCATCTCTAAGAATACTTTCCATTAATTTACCCACCACTGATGTCAAACTGACAGACCTATAATTGCTAGGTTTACTCTTAGAACCCTTTTTAAACAATGGAACCACATGAGCAATACACCAATCCTCTGGCACCATCCCTGTTTCTAATGACGTTTGAAATATTTCTGTCAGAGGCCCTGCTATTTCTACACTAACCTCCCTCAAGATCCTAGGGAATATCCTGTCAGGACCCAGAGATTTATCCACTTTTATATTCCTTAAAAGCGCCAGTGCTTCCTCCTCTTTAATCGTCGTAGTTTCCATAACTTCCCTACTTGTTTCCCTTACCTTACACAATTCAATATCCTTCTCCTTAGTGAATACCGAAGAAAAGAAATTGTTCAAAATCTCCCCCATCTCTTTCAGTTCCACACAGAGCTGTCCACTCTGATTCTCTAAGGGACCAATTTTATCCCTCACTATCCTTTTGCTATTAATATGACTGTAGAAACCCTTTGGATTTATTTTAACCTTACTTGCCAAAGCAACCTCGTATCTTCTTTTAGCTTTTCTAATTTCTTTCTTAAGATTCTTCTTACATTCTTTATATTCCTCGAGCACCTCATTTACTCCATGCTGCCTATATTTATTGTAGATATCTCTCTTTTTCCTAACCAGGTTTCCAATATCCCTTGAAAACCATGGCTCTCTCAAACTTTTAACCTTTCCTTTCAACCTAACAGGAACATAAAGATTCTATCCTCTCAAAATTTCACCTTTAAATGACCGCCATTTCTATATTACATCCTTCCCATAAAACAAATCGTCCCAATCCATTCCTTCTAAATCCTTTCACATCTCCTCAAAGTTAGCCTTTCTCCAGTCAAAAATCTCAACCCTGGGTCCAGTCCTATCCTTCTCCATAATTATATTGAAACTAATGGCATTGTGATCACTGGACCCGAAGTGCTCCCCAGCACATACCTCCGTCACCTGATCTATTTCATTCCCTAACAGAAGATCCAACACTGCCCCTTCTCTAGTTGGTACCTCTATGTATTGCTGCAAAAAACTATCCTGGACACTTTTTATAAGCTCCAAACCATCCATCCCTTTTACAGTATGGGCTTCCCAGTCTATGTGTGGAAAATTAAAATCTCCCACAATCACAACCCTGTGTTTACTACAAATATCTGCTATCTCCTTGCAAGTTTGCTCCTCCAATTCCCGCTCCCCATTAGGTGGTCTATAATACACCCCTATAAGTGTTTCCCATTCCTCAATTCCACCCGAATAGTCTCCCTAGACGAGCCCTCTAATCTATCCTGCCAGAGCACCACTGTAATATTTTCTCTGACAAGCAATGCAACACCTCCCCTTCTTGTCCTTCCAATTCTATCACACCTGAAGCAACGAACTCCAGGAATATTTAGTTGCCAATCACACCCCTCCTGCAACCATGTTTCACTAATAGCTACAACATCATATTTCCAGGTATCAATCCATGCTCTAAGCTTATCCACTAAGCTTACAATGCTCCTAGCATTAAAATAAATGCATTTAAGAAATTCTCCACCTCTTCCTCTCTGTTTATCTCTAACAGTACAAAGAACTTTACTGTCTTCTTTTTCTTCCTTCTCCCATACATCTGTTCCCACACTCTGGTTCCCGTCCCCCCTCATATTAGTTTAAATCCACTGGAGCCTCTCTAGCAAACCTATCTGCAAGAATATTTGTCCCCCTCCTGTTCAGATGTAAACTGTCCCGCCGGAACAGGTCCCAACTTCCCTGGAAAACTGCCCAATTATCTATAAATCTGAAGCCCTCCCTCCTGCAGCATGTCTTCAGCCATATGTTGATCTGCACTATCTTACTACTTCTAAACCCACCTGCACGTGACACTGGTAGCAATCCTGAGATTGCTATCTTGGAGGTCCTGTCCTTTAACTTGGCACCTAGCTCCCTAAACTCACCTTTCAGGACCTCCTTACTCTTCCTACTCACGTCATTGGTCCCTACATGGACCACGATATCTGGCTGCTCACCCTCCCTCTTGAGAATACTGAGAACTCGATCCGAGATATCGCGGACCCTGGCACCAGGGAGGCAACAGACCATTCGGGATTCTCGATCTCTTCCACAGAACCTCCTATCTGTCCCCTTAACTATTGAATCCCCTATCACTACTGCTCTCCTCTTTTCCCTCCTTCCCTTCTGAGCTGAGGGTCCAGTCTCGGTGCCAGAGACGCAACCACTGCAACTTGTCCCTGGTAGGTCGTCCCCACCAACAGTATCCAAAACGGTATACTTATTGTTGATGGGAACGGCCACAGGGGTGCTCTGCTCTTCCTGTCTATTCCCCTTCCCTCTCCTGACAGTCACACAACTACCTGTCTCCTGACTCCTAGGGGTGACTATCTCCCTGAAACTCCTGTCTATTTCTGCCTCTGCCTCCCGAATGATCCGAAGTTCATCCAGCTCCAGCTCCAGTTCCCTAACTCGGTTTGTCAGGAGCTGCAGCTGGATGCACCTTTTGCAGGTGTCGTCATCAGTGACAGCTGTGCTCGCCCTGACTTCCCACACACTGCAAACGGAGCACTCAACTGCCCTAACTGCTGCCTCCATTACCTACTCCTAAGCTAATTAGATTAATTAAAGGAGCTTACCCGGCCTTACCTCACCTGGAGTGAAGCTGGTACTCAGCCTCTGCTCGCTTTTTAATTTCTCCCGCTGCCTCACGGGCCGACTTCCACGAGCTTGCGCAGTCGTGCCCCGTTCAAACTCGCCTCTGCCTGTTCTCACCGAAGTTTGATTGAGCCAAAGCCGATCCACTCTGCCTCAGTCCACTCCGACGATGGCCGCTGTATATGGCGGTCTTCCTTTTTAAACCTTTGGCGCACTACGTCATGCGCCTGTGCAGTCTTGCCTCTTTGCCACGATCAGTTAAAAAAAAACAGCTTCTCTCCGAGCTTGTTTTACCTCTTCACTCTCCGCCTCTTGCTGCGATATAAATAACCGTTGAAAACTTGCTCTCCTTTTTAAACCTTTGGCGCACTACGTCACGTGCCTGCGCAGTCTAGCCTCTTTGTCGTGATCAGTTAAAAAGAAACAGCTTCTCTCCAAGCTTCTTTTACCTCTTAATGATTAAAAACATTATTTTGTTCTGCATTGAAAATGCTAAAAATGCCCAAAAAAATCAATTAAATGTTTTGATTCCCAGTTAAATAATTGAAACCAGCTACTTTTTCCCAGCAGTCTCCCCATTCATGTGGAGTGGGACTCTCTGTGCTTACACCAGGTTTAACCCAGTGCTGGCTGAGCGGACTGAAGTTGCCAGTCAACAGCTGGACAGCCTGTCAATGTTCGCACTTCTGCCATGCAAGAGCAGGCCGAACGGGTGACACAGGGCAGCACATGGCACATGGGCATCAGAAACCAGGACTTCTCTGTGGATACATGGCAATATCCCAGCACAGCACAGCATCCACCTTATTAATGTTATTGGGGTGAACTCTGCATTTGTGACAGCAGCCAGAATTTCGGCTTTTGTAATGGAGAGGTATTAAAAGCAGATAACTTTTTCTTGGTTTTGCATGCTGGCCGGTGCCAGAAAGAATACACAAGGAGGAGATCCAACACTTAACAGGTCCTGATTCATTCCCTGGGCGCTTCAGCTCCACAGTTGCTGACTTTGAGCTTGAAGCAAATAGTCAAGACATTAAGTATGATTATAAGTCTTTGAATACTATTTATTTTACCTTTTATATTGTTAAAAATGAATTTTTAACAGTAGATGCTGAAAATCTTCTCCTAAGATTTAGTGCTTATGCTTGTTAAAGAAGGAAGGTAGAAATTTTCAAGGCAGACTCCAGATGAGTTCAGTGAAGGTAACTAAAACTCTTAAAAAGGAGCACTTTACAGAGCACATAAATCAATTGTAATTGTTCGGAATCTATGCATTTTTACCTCAGTATATTGCTTTCACTGTGTGTCACTCCAGGTAGCCCAGATGGTTCAGGTCATTAGCCTGAGATCCCATGAGACACCTGCAATGGGTCGAGTGTTTTGAACTGGATGAAAGAGCGCAGCACATAGCAAAATAATGGATTATTATATCATCATCCTTTGTGCTACTCGTGATCAAATTGCTCTTTAGGGATTACAGGGCAGATAGGAGGAACTGTTGAAAATAGAGTTTCCAGCACTGGTGTTATGGTTTCAGTTAGCTGATTGCTACTTTATTGCTCAGTAAAATTACGTGATACTGATTTCACAACATAGCATTTTAGCGAGATTGGGTCAGTTCGCTTTGGAATTTGTAAATGTAGAGGAAAATGCGCCCACCATGAGGCTAAGAGGCTAGTGACTCTGTTAAGGGAAAGGACTGAATCAGCAGCAAGAGATAAAGGAATCAGTTTTGTTTCCTCAGCCATAACACTTTTGTACCTTACCTCCACGACCGCAATATATTGACATCTAAATGCTCAACATGAACCCAGGTTTTTCATATGTTGTCCCAAAAAATGTCAGTTAGCCAACAGCTAATTTTGTATCAACTTCCTTTCAATAAGTTGAAGTGTTGCTGTCTTGTAGAAAATGCTATTGTGTACCATTAAAGAAACTAACAACATGCCTTTCATAATGAGGGTACCTCATAGTGTTTCCACATCATAAAAAAGTGTAGTCATTGCTGCGAGATAGGAATTCTGGCAGCAAATTTGTTTACATCGTGGGTCGACAAGCAGCATTGAGATAAAGGATCAGACTGATTTGCATTAGCAATGTTGGTTGAAGTTTAAATATTAACTGTGATTCTCTTGAACTCCTGTCCTCTTTAGATGGTGCTATAGAATTTCTTTCCCCTCTACCAACAAAGGCAGGTGGGGCCGCAGTTCAACGTGTCATCTACAAATGGCATCTCCGACAGTGCCGCCTCTCCGTCGGCATCAACCAAAATTATTATGCTCTGGTATCCGGAATGGGCTCAGACTTACAAGTTATTGATTCAGAGGCAAGGGTCACAAAATGCATGGTCCCACCGACTCACAGTTTTATTTTGCCAAATAGCAAGCTGCTCTGTTTCAAGAAGAATGTTTAATATAAATGTTTATTCTAGCAGTGCTTTTGAAAGCTATCCACTTGTTTTCTAAGATAAATGTTTGAAGAAACTGAACTACTGAGCAGAAGGAAGTTTCTTGTAAGTCCATGCATTAAACAGAGCAGCTGCATCCTGGAAAACTGGAAAGCATACGCTCATTTTACAGGGTCCACATTTTGCTCGAGATCTGTTCTTTCTCGGACTGGATGCTGCAGAGGGGATCTAGGTTTGAATGCAGATCAAGCTGATCAGTTAAGAAGCCCACTTTATAAAGCCCCTGTGCAAAACAGGTGCAGATTGCAACCTAGTTGTGAACCTGCATGAATCCACTGTCAAAAGCTGACCGGGAGCTACAGGTTGAAAGCAGAAATGGTGCAGGAATAGCCAGTGAGAGAATGGGACTATCTGCGTCAGTGCAGTAGAGGAGGTTTTGCTGGCGTTGGCTTCAGAAGGACTGCTGTCTTTACGAAATCCAGGAAGAACTCCAATTACATTGAGAAAAACAGTCCACCAGCAAAGGAACCATTTCTGAACATAATAGACCATTAAAGCTATGGAGGAGTGTGAAGATTATAATTTCTGGTTGTAAATTCAACAGCCCTTTAATAATGCCTTCGGTTTCTGATTGATGTACAATCTTTACATGTTTATAATAAGATAGTCTGTTGACCTCACAATCTACCTCAATATGACCTTGCACCGTACTGTCATCCTGCACTGCACTCCCTCTGTAATTTAGACACTATTCTGCACGCTGTCATTGTTTTACCTCAGTGCAGGGTTGAATTGAAATGATCTTTATGAACATTATACAAGTTTTTACTGTACCTCAGTACATGTGACAACAATAGACCAATCTACCAAGGATTAATACAGTAATTATATTGCTATTTTTAGATGTGAGGCGGCAAAAATATATAAACACAACAGATTCTACAGATACTGGAAATCCAGAGCAACATACACGATGCTAGAGGAATTCAGCAAGTCAAGCAGCATCTATGGAGGGGAATAAGCAGTCGTCGTTGAATGCCAACTCTGTATTCCTCTCAATAGATGCTGCCTGAGCTGCTGAGTTACTCCAGCATTTTGCCAGTGCAGGCCATTTGGATTGTCATAACTAATCTGATCTTAATCCTCAACTTCATATTCTCCATTAACTTTCACTTTTCTAATCAAGATCTATCTACCTCTGCCTTAAACGTACTGAAAGTTTCTGCTTCCATTATCCTCTGAGAGAAGGAGTTCCAAAAACAGACAGCCCTCTGACAGAATAAAGATTTACCTCAGCTCTGCCTTAAATGGACATCCCTTATTTTAAAAATGACCCTTTATTGTGTGTGTGTGTGTGTATAGATGTGTTTGTTTATGTTTTGTTTTTATCACTGTTACACATGTAAAGATTGATTGTTTTGTTCCCTGGAGTGGAATGTAATTATCACCATTTGCAGATCAGATCACACCTCTCTGTAAATCTGACCACATATCTCTGATCCCTTGTACACTTTCACAGTTTCCATGTTAGTCATACATCAGATCATGTCATTCCCCACGAAACCTTAGATGTAAGACGCATGCTGTATCCTCACCCTTCAGGACCACGCCCCCCCCAGCACCACCCACATCTCCCAGTCTTATATCTGACTATCTCCCATCCACAAACCTCAGCCTCTCACCCCAAGCTTGGTCTCTCTCTGCTGATTTGGCTGAGTCTCCACAATGGAGGAACCTGATCTCCAGAGCCAGGAGCTCCGGTGAACGGACCTGAACACAGTGACAAGCCGCAATATCTCGCCCTCGCCCTCTCCATCTCCCTTTCCCTTTCTCTATCCATCTCCAACTCCTTCTCCCTCTCCATCTCCCTCTCTCTGTCCCTCTCTCCCCTCTGTTGCCTGACTATGTTTTGTTTATTGTATCAGTTTTACAAAGTTTGCTAATACCATTTAAAATCCACTAATTAATGTTAACATAACACTTAAGGATCCTAGGAAAGGGTCATAGTGGATTTTGGAAGAATTCAGGTTTTGCTAGAAATGAATATATAACCATCTATTGAGAATGTAAATGGGTTCTTCCTTGGTTCAGTACTGTCAACAATATGCTTGCCAGGGTGCTGTGGAAGGGAAGAAGTTCTCCTAGTAGCTTCTTGTTTATACCAATCCTACAGTTAGCGCCCCTTTCATCCTCCCAGTTCTTCGCAACGTTCTCCAGTCCCAGAAAACACATTTAATAACAGAAGACCTGGGCAACATCCAGAACTCGAGATGGTTGAGCCACAACTACAAGATCTGTTGGCACACCGCTACTTCCGCCACCCTGTGCATCAGTGAGCTTCTGATTCATTGCCCAAGTTATCACAAAGTTCAAAGTACATTTATTATCAAAATACTTATATGTCACCATACGCTGCCCTGAGATTCATTTTCTGTCAGGCATTCACAGTAATTACAAAGGAAGACAGTAGAATCAAGGAAATACTACACACAAAGAAAGACGAGACAACCAACCAGTGAGTAAAAGGTAACAAGCTGTACAAATTCAAAACTTTAAAGAATATAAGTAATTAAGCAATAAATATTGAGAACCTTAGTTGCAGAGTTTTTGAAAGTGAGTCCATAAGGGCAGTAAGTCAGAGCTAACCCTAACCCTTTCTGAATTTATTTGATCACAGATTCAGGTTTAGAATATGGCCAAACATACAAAAGCAGGACTCGGTCAAAAGAACAACTCGGTGGACACTTAACCATTTGTTTCATTGCATTCCATTTATATGAATCAGTGGATTCAAATTAATTGCAACTGCTGTAAATGTGAAGTGGCAGGAATGCACAAGCAGAGCAGAAAGGCAGAGACTGACATTGTGGCCAGACCCTTTCACCAGACCACTGCCACCTCCATTTGGCAGAAGATCATCTTTGCTCTGGTGCATTTTTCCACCGGAGTATGAGATTTTAATCTAGCTTCCCTGGATAATTTGCATCTTTAAAGCACAGGTTGTCTGCATCCGAGCTTAATATAGCAAATGCCTGTGAATGTGTAACTCTCAATTGTGCCAAACAGTCAGATATATTTGTACATCAATTTCATTTTTGGATTTCATGGTCTATAAATAATGGTCTTTTTTCTATGGCCCAATGGAGTTATTTTTACTCTGCACATACAAAAAAAATGAACTGATAAAATCTTGAGCTATTTATAACTTCCATTAGACAGGAAGCTCACAGTGTCTTTTCAAGCATGTAAAGGGAATGACCATGGAGGGGCGGAAGAGTTATTATCATTTAAAAGTTATATTTCCTTAGGAAATGTAGTTGTGCAAGACAGACAGAGCCTTTGTGGGGAGTGGGGTTTTGAATTGGTTGGCGAATGCTACAATTGTAAGGTAGCCATGATTGTGGGAGACTCTGTGCTCCACCTGCCACACCTTTGTGTGCTACCTTAAAGATGGCCGACCTCTGCAGAGTCAGAAGCCAGGTGGCCGAAGCAAAGGTAAGTACAAATCCATGGCAACGTAAAAATAAGAACATACTGCATTTACTGGAAATCTGAGCTGAAAATGCTCAGCAGGTCAGGCAGCAGCTGTGGAGAAACAGAGTGAACGTTTCCTATGGAAGACTGTTCATCAGGACGAACACCAGACAGGTCTTCCATCTGAAGCATTAACCCTGAATCTGTCTGAGTGCTTCTGTGGCCACAATCTTTTACTCTGGAATAACCTGCAGCTCATTCCACTGGCCTGGGCTTTGATGTTTGCCGCAGTTTTTTACTTCCACCTTAAATGGAGGCTTGCTTGACTCTGAGGCAAATTATTAAAGCTGAAGCCACAGATTTCAAAGTTGGAATTCCCAGGGTGACGTTGCTCATATGCAGTTGTTTCTGTATTGGCTTTGATTTCTCCTCAGCGTGATAATCCAATCTCCCAGTATTGCGTAGGCTCACATCTGTACAGAATTGTCACAGAGTCTCAAGTGACACACCCTTGAACCCCAAAGTACAAACGTTTGTAATTCATGGTTGCTCATGTCGAAGGCAGAGATTTGTGTACTACCAATTCTTTAACTGCACATGAACACAGAAAGAGGGAAGCAATCTGTAAAACATTTTCTTGAAAGACCACTCCACTAGGTAAATTTTTTGCTGATACAGTTCATATGGATGAGTGAAAGGAAATGTCAAATAGTAACCTGGAGGTCTGGTGAAATTATTTGTATGCATTTGCTCTGAACTCTGTGTGTACATTCAACACAGTAAAATTACCACAGTGGATCTCACAATCCCTCATTCGCTTCATTTGTCAAGTCATGAAGATTCATGCCCGTCAGCTCACCACATCGGTACCAACCAGTGAGCACCCATGCACATTCATCTGTTCCTCTTGTGTCCTCATCACCCCCACTACAATACTCTTGCCACCCATTTGACAATTAATCCACCATCTTTAAGATGTTGGAAGAAACCAGAGGATTGTTCAACCATAGGGATAATGAGTGAACTCCACACCGACAGCAGCCGAGGTCAGGATCAAACCCAGCTCTCCAGAGCTCGAGGTTACAACGTAAACTGCTGAGCTGCTGTAGTTGTGTTGTATGATGTTGTTCCTGCAAAGGATCCGGACATTTCACTGGACTCAAACTGTAATACGTAGAAGTCGTTGCTGTACCTGGGTGATTCCTTCTACTCTTTAGGATCATCAGCACATTCCGCCTTTGCATGTATTGTTACCTTCCTGAAGTAGACCTCGCTCTTGATCTTAAAGCCAGGTTAATTTAGAATGATGATTTATGATTCAGATTCATTTTCTTGTCACATGCAATTCAAAACATACAGTGAAGTGCATTGCTTGTATTAACAACCAACACAACCTCAGGATGTGGAGGCCAAGTCATTGGGTATATATAAGGCAGAGGTTGATAAATTCCTGATTAGTCAGGGCATGAAGGGATATGGGGAAAAAGCAGGAGATTGTGGCAGAAAGGGAAAATGGATCAGCCATGATGAAATGGCGGAGCAAACTCAGTGGGCCAAATGGCCTAATTCTGCTCCTGTATCTTACAGTCAGATGGCCTTATGTGCTGGGGCAGCCCATAAGGGTCGCCACACATTCTAGTATAAATATTGCATGCTCACAGTGTTCAGCAAAACAAGGCCCTTTCTTCTCTCCCTCCCACCCATACATGCAGTCTTCCAACTCCAGGACAGGCCTCCAGGCCTCCAGTCTGGCTCTTGAGGCTTTGGCCATCGGGCTTTGGCTTCCAGACTTCTGATTGACCTTCAGGCTTCACAATTCGGTATCAACCCCCAAACTAGCCAATGAAAGAGCCCCCGAACTCCTGGCCTGAACTCCGGGCTCGCTGACTTGCCACCCCTTGTTCCTCCTCATGCCTCCTTGTGTCTATTATTGTACCTGTGTGCTATTATTAGTGCAGTATAACTTCACTGCAGCATCAATTGTCTTTTAACTAATGCAAGTGGAATATTAGATCCAATAACTCACCAAAATTAGAAATGGGTGAAAGGCAATGAATCAGTGATATCTAGCTAAGTGATAACAAGAATGTATAGTACTGTACAAAAGTCTTAGGCACCCTAGGTGTTTTATATGGCTCCAGATGGTATGGCCTCCACAGAACCCTGATCTCAACATCAACAAGGCCATCTGGGATTATCTGGAGAGACAGAAGCAAGCAAGGCAGCCAACATCTGCAGAAGAACTGTGGCAAGTTCTCCAAAATACTTAGAACAAACCACCAGCCGATTTTCATATAAAACTGCACAACAGTGTACCTAAGAGAATTGAAGCAGTTTTAAAGGCAAAGGGCGATCACACCAAATATTGATTGAATTTAGCATTTTTACTGTTCACTGCTCTTTATAGTAAACTTTATAATATTTAGAAACTTTCATTACTTTTGAAAGCATCTTTGCTTTACAGAATATTTTTACACATGCCTAAGACTTTTGCACAAAACTTTAAAAGTTGAACACTGTCAGTGGAAGGCTAATAGGGAATTACAGCTTTAACTTCAACATGGTGTAGATATGTGATGGAGGGATAGGTGGAAAACTCCAGGAGGTTACTCTGAGTTTCCTCACCTTTGAACTTTGTCTCCTTCGCTGTTTAAAAATCCATGGCCTTCACTTGGCATGTGCTCTACGCTCATGCACAGCTGACACCAGCTGTAAACTACGTGAAAGATTGTGACCGTGCTACATGCCTTATCACAGCATAGTGTGACAGATGATAATTCTGATCTGCTTGCTTGCTTGTGCTGCGGCTGAGATTTTTATTTCATTTTTTGTGCTCGTTTCAGATGCTTGTGGTAGCAGCTGGTAAAACCAGTACACACAGCACACACTCCACTGATGATCCTGAACCCAGGACAAGTGCATACATTCCGAGCACCATTGCTGCTGTGAGCATCAATACTGCCTTTGTTTAACGATCGTTGAGTTGTTTCTGATGGTTGGTGTTCAGTTTCATGCCAATGCCATTAGCTTTGCCGTCTTCACAGTATCTGGACTGACAAGGATGGTATTTATTTTGCCATTCCAAAAGAACCTCTTTAAGTCTCCCTCTCTGCCTCTCCTCCTCTTCCTTCACCCTTTCCTCTCTCTTTCTCTTCCTCTCTCCCTCTCTCTTCCCCTCCCTCTCCCCTTCCTCTCCCTCTCCCACTCCCCCTCCCTCCCTCTCCCCTCCCTCTCCCTCTCCCACTCCTCCTCCCCCCTCCTCCCACCTCCTCCCACCCTCTCCCTCTCCCACTCCCCCTCCCACCCTCTCCCCTCCCTCTCCCTCTCCCTCTCCCACTCCCCCTCCCTCCCTCTCCCTCTCCCTGTCTTTCTCTCTCTAGGCTACCAAGCTACTCGAGGCAGCACCACCAGTGTGATCATGGCTGATCTGTTCAGACCCGAACTCCTGCCCCAGTTCTTCATAATTCTTAATTCTTCAACCTTTCAAATATTTACCTAATTCCACCTTAATCATATCTAATGATCTGAGCTCCACTATCCTTGGGGGTGGTGGAGAATTCCAGGGGCTCTGAACCTGCCAAGGGAAAAAGTTTCTAGGAACATCAGGTTTAAATGCCTGGTCCTCCTGTGACTCTCCTTGGCCAATTAAAATCAACTCTCTGTATCTCTTGTTCGCTGTCTTTCTTTGTGTGTATGTATATATCGAGATGTCAGGCCTGGCTTGAAATGCCTCAAAGTTGTGATGTTAAAATCTCTATACTGTAGTTTCTTAAAATAGCGATTAAACAGGTCTTTTCTGCAGCTTATCCCTGTTGAAACAATGAAAAGTCCAGATGAGTGGATTGTATTCCAGCAAGCGTAAAAACAGTGTGGCAAGTATGCGTGCATGGGCAGGGAAATGGAAAAGCACACTACACAGAATCCCAGCAGATGTTCCCACTATCCTTGGGAAATCCCCAAGTCTTGTTTTGGTTAACTAAAGTAAACTAAAGTAGGAATGAGAACCTGATGTCTTATGTTACAATTGGGGTGATGTAATGGCTTCACAAATGAAGGTTGTTTGTAACCTTGTTCATGACTGCTTGAATCTTGTAATGCCCATACAGGAGGGAAGCAACCTGCTGCTGAAAGGTTGAAAAATCAAAGTAGATGTCACGGTATTTGTGTCGCCTTGGATAATGTTTCCGGTGAAAACCCTCCGTTTGCTGAACATCCACATGTCTGCCAAAGGTCATGTTATTGTGGAGCGCCGCAGTGGTGTCCGTGTACAGTGGAAGCAGACTGACCTGGATCGGGACCCGCCACTGACCTAGAACAACTCCTCTTGACTAGTCTGTAAGCAGCATAACAGAATTTGGAAGAGGTTTCATTGAGAAGTTCGCCAGGATTAATTGATTTGCCGTTCTTTTAGTCGGTCTGTAAGCTCTGCCTGCTCACTTCATTGCTTTCATTCTAACAGGCATGTAATGTGGAAGACTTGCTTCCTGCATTATTAATAAGTATTACTGGTCTGGGTGCAACCAATCTGACGCTTTGCTGTAGAATGTTCAGTCATTCCGTCGAGGATCCTGGAGGATTCTGACATAAAAATCTATCAGAATTGTGAAGGATGTAATAGGCTCAGGATGCTAGATTTCAACCTGACAGTTGCTGGAGCGATTCCTTCTCATATTCATGAAGCAAGGGCTCTCCACTCTTCCTGCACAATCTCGTATGAAATAAGTTGTAAGGGTGGACGATGTTTGTTGTAATAGTTTAGTATTAATCTGCTTGTCTGTACGGACCGACTGTCTTACTCCCTTATTTTCACATTAGAAGTTATATTGTGCTGTGAGCCAGCAAGAGAAGACATTTATTTCCTTGTTTTCCTTTCTCATGCACAATTATCATTTATTTCAATTCTTCTTCCTGTGACTGTGACACAGCAAAAAGTGCAGAGTTCTCCAGTTCGGGTTCAAAGTATTGTCACTGCCGTTTATTGGAATGTGCCATAGAATTTGGACTGAGAAAGCACTGGAAGAAACAGCTCCTTATTTCGCAGTTCCTCAGAGTTAGGCATTATGGCACAGAGTGTTCTAGTTTTTTAGTTGTTATAAACAGGGTATCGAGGGTTATGTGGAATTGGCACAGAAGAGGAGATAGAGTCTGGAGTGGATAAAACATAATCATATTGAATTGCCGGGCAGCGTTACGCGTTCCAGTGGCCCTGATTTCTTATGTTTTTAGTCTAATGTTCACATGGTGAACCTCAGATCCCTCAACAACATACACAGAGTGCTGCAGGAACTCAGCAGCGGCCAGCATCAATGGAAATAAATAAGCAGTCAAGGTGTTTTGGTCCCTCAGTCTATTCAATGTATTAGTTAGTCACAGTCCTCCTCTCCTTAGACTATTGAAAATGTTGTCTCTTTCTGGTCCGGCAACACATAGCCTCTAAACAGCTCTGACCAGTGTTGGCCATGGAGTAACACGTTGAGGAGAACGTGAATGAATTCTTCAATTCAATATAAGGAGATGTGTTCTTACAATCTCCTGTTATTCCTGATATTGAAATTGAAGTGAGGTCAAACATCAGACAGCCAAATGGTATCTGCGACCTTCAGTATTCCTGTGGCTCCCCTTCTGATCAATGTTCCTTTGGATTACAGCATCTTGACGCCAAACATTTAAATACTGTTGTATAATGTGAAAACGGGTTTGGCCCAGCTGGTCAGTGCCATATTTTATACTCTGTACACACGGGTTTTTATCCCACCCATTTTTATCTGATCCCACCAAAATATTTGTTTATTCCTCCCTCCCTCTTGTACTTAGCCAACTTTTCCCTAAATTTTGCTGATTGCTGTTGCGCTGTGTATTGTTTGCTGGGCTTCTGGAACCAAAGGAGCATTACCAAAAATTGACTGGAGAGTAGAAATAAAATAAAAGATTCACGGACAAAAAAATCAATATTAGAGAAATACAGTTAACAATACAAAGACAAAGAATTAAATTATCTAGCTCAGCTATCACCAGTCAGGACAAAAGAAATGCTCAATAAGCTTTAAAAGATATTTTGGCCTAAAGTAAAGGTCCATTTGATATCATTACATGGTTCGTAATAGCCGGATATTTAGCACTTTGCTTAGATTGTTGGCATACTCTTTGACACTATAGTAATAAACCTAAAAGGATTAAACTTATGAAGAATGAAAAAAGATTATACAACTAAACTGTGGAACCTACGGATCTTGTGAGTATTTCATAGTCCGTTCTTCTCGAATCAAGACAGGTAATTGATGATTGACGCTGTCATGTTTTACAGCTTTATTATAATAGCCTGATTCTCATATTGCAATAACAATATGTCCCACTGAATATCGTTCTTAACTTAATGAGCTTGTTAGTGAATAACTACAAAAATATGGAAATGAAGAATTGCAATAAACTGCATCTTTCCGCTGCATCTCTCTCTCTTTCTCGCTTCTATCTATTCTCTCTCATGTTCTCTCTCTCCTCTCGTTCTCTCTCTCTCTCTCTCTCTCTCTCATGTTCTTGCTCTCCCTCTCACTCTCTCTCCTGTTCTCTCTTGCCCTTTCTCTCCCTCTCTCTCGTGTTCTGTCTCTCTCCCTCTCACTCTGTCTGTCTGTCTGTCTGTCTGTGTCTCTCTCTCTTTCACTGTCTCCCGCATTCCCTGCGCCCCCTCCCCACCTTGTCTGTAGATAAGAATTACTCAGCCAGCTCTGTCCTGGGGACGTTGAGAGGAGGCAGGGGTGAGAGAGATGGCAGCTGAAGTGTGCTTATTCAGATGGGCCTCAAACGCTCCAGGGAATTCTTAGGTTGTCTCAGGATACAGCGTGCAGTGTCCATCATGCTGTACAAACACCATCTGTTCAGCATTATGCTCCCGGTTGCCAGGCTACCTACTACACGCTGTCACAGCTGACTGGAATTGGCTGTACATTAGCCACATTATCTAGAAAGTAAAAGCAACGTGGTCATGATTAAGCCATCTGCTGGAAGGGCCCAGTGATGCCAGAACAGGACTCCAAGCTGCTAGCCCCCCACACTGGAAAAAATGCTTCATGTCAACACTCACAGTGACTGGCTGCAGACATCAGATAGGCTGTTAGCAGGCTATCTACAGGGCAGTTTACATCAAAACACAGAAACATGTTTGCGGGTCTGTACTTCTGTGAGAGAGTAATTACATAAAAACAAACATCTTTTCGTGGAGGTCACGTTACTTTCTTGTTTCTTGTCAATTATCAGCTATCCCTTGTGTTAAAAATGGTGAAAGACTCAAGTTTCTCAGTCAAGTGAGTTTTCTTTCCAGTGCTCAGGTGAATTACTTAATAAATTTTGTGAGGATCATAGCCCTTGTAGTACCTGTTGGCTGAGAACTTGGTAAAAGGGCCTATTCCGTGCTATATCCCGATAAATAAATAAATAAATAAATAAATACTTTTGGGGGTAAATTGGTTTATTTTTGTCACATGTACTGAGGTAGAGTGAAAAACTTTGTTTTGCAGGCCATCTGTACAGACAGTTTCATTACAACAGTACAAGGGAAAACAATAACAGAATGTGGAATAAAGTACTACAGTTAAAGAGGAAGTGCAGACAACAATGTGCAAGGCCATAATGAGTTAGATTGAGAGCTCGAGGACCTCACAATCTACCTCATTTATCATACTAGAGCACCGTTCAATAGTCTTAAACAATGGGATAGAAGCTGTCCTTCAGTCTGGTGGTATGCGCTTTCAGGCTTTCACATCCTTGTCCATGGTGGGTGGGGTTTTTAATTAAGTGATCTGCTTTACTGAGGCAACGGGAAGTATAGATAGAGCCCAGAAGATTGTATAAGATAAAGGAGCAGAATTAGGCCATTTGGCTCATCGAGTCTGCTGCACCATTTCATCATGGCTGATCCATTTCCCCCTCAGCCTCAATTGCCTGCTTTCTCCCCATTCCCTTTCATGCCCAGACTAATCAAGAAACTATCAATCTCTCCCTTAAATATACCCACAGCCGCCTGTGGCAATGAATTCCACAGATTAACCACTCTCTGGCCAAAGAAATTCTTCCTCATCTCTATACTAAATAGACATCCTTCTGTTCTGAGGCTGTGTCCTCTGGTCCTAGACCCCACAGTAGGAAACATCCCTTCCACATCCAGTCTATTGAGGCCTTTCAACAGGTTTCAATGTGATTTCCCCCTCTTTCTTCTGAATTCCAGTGAGTACCAGCCCAGAGCGATCAAACAGTCCTCATATGATAAGTCTTTCAATCCCAGAATCATTTTCAGGAACTTGCTTTGAACCCTCTCCAATGTCAGCACAGCCTTTCTTAAACAAAGGGGCCCAAAACTGCTCATGATACTCCAAGTGAGGCCTCACCGGTGCCTTATAAAGCCTCAACATTACATCAAAGACAGGATATCTGTAAATGCTGGAAATCCAAAGCAACACACACAAAATACTGAAGGAACTCAGCAGGCCAGGCAGCATTTATAGAAAAGAATAAACAGTTGACATTTTGGGCTTTTGTGTCCTGATGAAGAGCCTCGGCCCGAAACATCTACTGTTTACTCCTTTTCATAGATGCTGCCTGGCCTGCTGAGTTCCTCCAGTATCTTGTGTGTGTTGCTCAACATTATGTCCTTCCTTTAATATTCTAGTCCTCTTGAAATGAATGGTAATGTTGCATTTGCCTTTCTCACCAGCAACTTAACCTGCAAAATTAACCTTTAGGGAATCCTGCACAAGGATTCCTTTACACCTCATATTTTTAATTTTTCTCCCCATTTAGAAAATAGCTTATGCTTTTATTTCTTCTACCAAAGCGTATGACTTTCCGACACTATATTCCATCTGTCACTTCTGTCTAAGTCCTTCTGCAGCCCGTCTGCTCCCTTGACAACACCTACCCCCCCCCCCCACCTATCTTTATACCGCCAGCAAACTTGGCCACAATCGTTCATCCAATTCATTGACATATAATGTTAAAAACAAAGCAGTCCCAGCATAGACCCCAGTGGAACACCACTAGTCACTGGCAGCCAATGAGAAAAGCTTCACTTTATTCCCACTCTTCGCCTCCTTTTTTTCATAGAATTGAATTGATTGGAATTGACTTTATTACTTACATAATATACATGAGGAGTAAAATTTTTATATTACGTCTCTGTCTAAATGTGCAATGTGCAATTTATAGTAATTTATAATAAATAGTATGTACAGCAAGATGGTCAATAAAACATAAAAATACAATTCTATCAGTCTGATGGCCTGGTGGAAGAAGCTGTCCCGGAGCCTGTTTGTCCTGGCTTTTATGCTGCGGTACCATTTCCCAGATGGTAGCAGCTGGAACAGTTTGTGGTTGGGATGACTCAGGTCCCCATTGATCCTTTGGGCCCTTTTTTACGCACCTGTCTTTGTAAATATCCTGAGTTGTGGGAAGTTCACATCTACAGATGTGCTGGGCTGTCCGCACCACACTCTGCAGAGTCCTGTGATTAAGGGAAGTACAGTTCCCAAACCAGGCAGTGATGCAGCCAGTCAGGATGCTCTCAATTGTGCCCCTGTAAAAAGTTCGTAGGATTTGGGGGCCCATAACAAATCTCTTCAACCGTCTGAGGTGAAAGGGATGCTGTTGTGCATTTTCACCACACAGCCGGTATGTACAGACCACGTGAGATCCTTGGTGATGTGTATGCCAAAAAACTTTAAACTGTTCACCCTATCAACCCCAGATCCATTGATGTCAATAGGGGTTAGCCTGTCTCCATTCCTTCTGTAGTCCACTTTGATTTTGTGAAATTGAGGGAGAGGTTGTTTTCTTGACATCACTGTTTCAGGGTGATGATTTCTTCTCTGTAGACTGCCTCATTATTATTTGAGATTAGGCCAATCAGTCAGCAAATTTAATTAGCAGATGGTGACACATTCATGGGTATACAGAGAGTAAAGGAGGGGGCTTAAGACAGCCCTGAGGGGCTCTTGTGTTGAGGGTCAGAGGGGCAGAGGTCAATCATCCAATGTTCTATCCATGCTAGTATCTTCTGCAATACCATGGGCTCTTAACTTGGTAATCAGCTTCATGTGTGGCACCCTGACAAAGGCCTTCTGAAAATCCAAGTACCTAACATCCACTGATTCTCCTTTGTCTATCCTGCTTGTTATTTCTTCAAAGAATTCCAATAGATTTGTCAGGCAAGATTTTCCGTTAAGGAAACCTTACTGACTTTGGCCTATTTTATCATGTGCCTCCAGGTGCCCCAAAACCACATCCTTAATAATCGATTCCAACATCTTCCCAGCAACTGAGGTCAGACTAACTGGCCTATAAATTCCTTTCTTCTGCCTCTCTCCCTTCTTGAAGAGTGGAGTGACATTTGCAATTTTTCAGACCTCCAGAACCATGCCAGCATCTATTGATTCTTGAAAGAGCATTACTAATGCCTCCACATCTCTTCAGCCACCTCTTTCAGAACCCTGGGGTGTACACCATCTGGTCCAGTGATTTATCTACCTTCGGGCCTTTCAGTTTCCTAAGCATCTTCTCCCTAGTAATGGCAACTTCATTCACTTCTGCCCCCTGACACTCACAAACTTCTGGCATACTGCTAGTGTCTTCCACAATGAAGATTGATACAAAATACTTATTCAGTTCATCCGCCATTTCTTTGTCCCCCATTACTACCTTTTCAGCATCATTTTCCAGTGGCACAATAATTACACTTGCCTCTCTTCTACTCTTTATATATTTGAAGAAACTTCTGGTATCTACTCAATATTATTGGTGAGCTTAACTTCGTATTCCATCTTTTCCCTCTTTATGACTTCAATGTTGTCATCGATTGTTTTTTAAAAGCTTTCCAATCCACTAACTTCCCACAAATTTTTGCTCTGTTATATGCCCTCTCTTTGGCCTTTTATGTTGACTCTTTTGTCAGCAACAGTTGTGTCATCTTGCTTTTAGAATACTTCTTCTTGGGCCATATCTAACATGTGCCTTCCAAATTATTCCCAGAATCTCCAGCCATTGCTGTTCTGCTGTCATCCCTCCTAGTGTCCACTTCCAATCAACCTTGGCCAGCTCCTCTCTCATGCCTCTATAACTCTCTTTACTCCATTGAAATACTGATACATCTGACTTTAGCTTCTTCCTCTCAAATTGCAGGGTGAATTCTATCATATTATGACCACTTGTCCCAAAGGTTCCTTTACCTTAAGCTCTTTAATCAATTCTTGTTCATTCCACATCACCCAGTCCGGAATAGCTGATCTCCAAGTGGGCTCAACCGTGAGCTGCCATCTTGTACGCAGTCTACAGATTCCTCCTCTTGGGATCCAGTGCCAACCTGCCTTTCCCAACTTACCTGCATATTGAAATCCCCCATGACTATCATGACTTGCATTTTCTTCTTCACGTTGTAATTTGAAGACGACATCTTTGCCATTGTTCAGAGGTCTGTATATAACTCCCATCAGGGCCTTTTTACCTTTGCAGTTACTTAACTCTACCCATAAGGATTCTACACCATCCAGTGCTATGTCACCTCTTTCTAAGAATTTGATTTCATTTTTTAAAAACAGAGCCACCGGACTCGCTCTGCCTACTTGCCTTTTGATACAATGTGTATTCTTGGATTTTAAGCTTCCAGCTATAATCTTCTTTCAGCCACAATTCAGAGATGCCTACAACATCATACATGACAATCTGTGACTGTGCTACAAGTTCATCAACCTTATTCCATATACTGGATGCATTCAAACATAACACTTTTGGTCTTTTTCACTCTTTTTGATTTTGTCCCCTCTTATTTTGCAACTAATTCCATTGACTGTAATTTTGCCCTCTTCATCAGCCTGTCCTTGCTAGCAGTTTCACTGCACACTGCCTCTGTTTGTTAACCAACTGCTCCATCCTCAGCACTATCACTCTGGCCCTTTTCCCGTGCCAAATTAGTTTAAACCCTCCCGAATAGCTCTAGCAAAACTTCCAGCAAGGATATTGCTCCCCTTCTGGTTTAGGTGTAACCCATCCCTTTAGTACAGGTTGTATCTTCCCCAGAAGGGATCCCAATGATCCATAAATCTGAAACTCTGCCCCCTACGCTACTTCTTCAGCCATGCATTTACCTGCCTAATGTTCCTATTCTTACCCTCACTGGTGCGTGGCACAGGCAGCAATCCAGAGATTACTACCCTGGAGGTCCTGCCTTTCAGCTTTCTACCCAGCTCCCTAAAATCTCTGTTCAAGACCTCCTCATCTTTCTTATCTATGTCATTGGTTCCAATATGTACCACGACTTCTGGTTGCTCACCCTCCCCCTTTAGAATGCCATGGATCTGACCTGAGACATCCCTGACCATGGCAACTGAGAAGCAACATACCATCCAGGTCTCTCTTATCATGTCCACAGAATCTCATCTCCATTCCTCTATCAGTGGGATCTCCTATTACCACTGCAGTCCTCTTCACCTCTCTTCTCTTCTGAGTCTCAACACCAGACTCAGTGCCAGAGACTCGGTCACTGCAGCCCCCCACCCCACCCCAACAGCATCCAAAAGGGTATATTTATTATTGAGGGGAACAGCGATAGGGGTGGTCTGTACTGGCTACCCATTTCCCTTCTTTCTCCTGACACCCCTAGGTTGCACCTGCTGTTGCAGCCCAGGGATGACTACCTCCCTGTAGCTTTGATCTAACACTTCCTCATTCTCCTGCATGAGTTGAAGGTCATCAAGCTGCAGCTCCAGTTCCTAAACATGTTCTCTGTGGAGTTACAGCTTGGTGCACCTGTAGATGTGGTTATCCGGCAAGCTGGAGATCTCCCAGAGTTCCCACATCTCACACAAAGGACACAGCACAGCCCCCTCTGCACTAACTGTGCCCTAACAGATGAGTAATGAAGAATAAAGAAGAAGGAAATTAAACATATCAGATACTTACCTAGCCCAAGTGTGATCTGGCCTAAGTCTGATGTACCAAAGCCAAAGCTTCCCCACTCTTAACACTGGTCCACTCACACACTGGTCCACTCACACGCTGGTCCACTCACACACTGGTCCACTCACACGCTGGTCCACTCACACGCTGGTCAACTCACACGCTGGTCAACTCACACGCTGGTCCACTCACACGCTGGTCCACTCACACGCTGGTCCACTCACACGCTGGTCCACTCACACGCTGGTCAACTCACACGCTGGTCCACTCACACGCTGGTCCACTCACACGCTGGTCAACTCACACGCTGGTCCACTCACACGCTGGTCCACTCACACGCTGGTCCACTCACACACTGGCCACTCACACGCTGGTCCACTCACACGCTGGTCCACTCACACGCTGGTCAACTCACACGCTGGTCCACTCACACGCTGGTCCACTCACACGCTGGTCCACTCACACACTGGTCCACTCACACGCTGGCCACTCCACTTGCCCTGCCTTATTTTTATTCACCCTTGCTAATGAATTCTGTCCACTGATTGAGCATTGTTCAAACTCCAATAACTGCCACAAAACGCTGCTTTATTAAGCTTCAGTTGCTGAGCTGTGTGAAGCCACTTCCTTTTCTTACACTCCCGTTCAGTGATTGGGCACAGTTCAGACTCCATGGAGGAGAGGCTGGTTTGCGTCCACAACTCCCTCAGTTTCTTGCCGTCCTGAACTGGGCAGTTGCCATGCACATCATGTAGGTCAGAATTCTCACCGATGATATTGACTGACTTGTGTACTTCAGGAAAGCTGCAAGAATTTCTTTTAATGTTCTTCTCTCTGCTGAAGGTGCTTACATCCTTCAGTAGCTGCACAGCGTGCATCCTTCTTTCCTGGGCCTAGACATGGCGTGCATGGGAGGGAGGATTCATTTCAACAAGGCCTGCTTAATCTGGCCTCCTCTTGGCTCATCCTGGACATCGTCAAGCAACAGCGGTCTTGATGCACTGAAGAGGAAAGGTGGCCTGTGCCAGATTAGCCATGATAACATCAAATGGCAGGGCAGTCTTGATGGATTGAGTGGCCTACTCTGGCTGCTGTTCCTTATGCTGTTAACTGAAGTGGGAGGATGCCTTACGTGGAGAATAAGCACAGCCTTGAAACCAGATGAAGTAGCCAGTCTCAGTAATATTCATCATCTAGTACCTCAAACGTTCTAGACATGCTCAGACAATTCCAGTGCAGCTTGTGCACTCACCCTGGTGGAACAGATTTCCAGTGAAGCACCGTGCCTCCTTCCAATTGTACTCGTACTCCAAAGAGTTTACATCTTCTGGTCTCTCAGAAGTAAGTAGTGGCTTTGAGGCCAAGGATGGAGAGGATCGGGCTGCATGTGAAGTGTCTCTGAGGAAGTGTTCCTCCAGATACCAAAGGAGGTCAGGCTTGAAGCTGGGTCTGTGGAGCTGCGGGGCTGTAGCCATTGTACCGCTCAGAATCAGAATCAGGCATGTGACGTGGAATTTGTTAACAGCAGCAGCAGTTCAATGTAATACATAATATAGAAGAAAAAAATAAAATAATAATAATAAATATGTAAATCTTATTCCCTATACTTTATACAGTATACGTATATTGAATAGATTAAAATCATGCAAAAAACAGAAATACTATATATTTTTTAAGAAGTGAGGTAGTGTCCAAGGGTTCAATGTCCATTTAGGAATCGGATGACAGAGGGGAAGAAGCTGTTCCTGAATCACCGAGTGTGTGCCTTCAGGCTTCTGTATCTCCTACCTGACGGTAACAGTGAGAAAAGGGCATGCCCTGGGTGCTGGAGGTCCTTAATAATGCACACTGCCTTTCTGAGACATTGCTCCCTGAAGATGTCCTTGGTACTCTGTAGGCTAGTAGCCAAGATGGAGGTGACTAAATGGAGTTTGAATTGTGCCCAATCTATGAACAGGAGTACAAAACCCTCTGTGAGGATTGGTATGTTTTCACTCAGCTGTTTACAAGAGGAATATGAAACCACTTGGTAGAAGAGGACAAATTAATTAGATCGGCAAAGTAAGGCTTGATGGAAGGATATGAACCAACAGGGATGACAAGAAATTTGTTCGTGACCTATCCAAATGATGGGAGGTTGTGTGAAGACTTAACTTTGGAAGCTTTAAGTACATCTGCATAAAACACTGTCACAGGAAAGCAACATCCATCATCAGGGACCCCCACCACCCAGGAAATGCTCTTCCTGCTGCCACCAGGAAGAAGGTACAGAAGTCAGAGGACTCACACCACCAGGTTCAGGAATAGTTAATACCCCTCAATCATCAGGCTCTTGAACCAAAGGGGATAAGTTCAACCTGCTTCACCTGCCCCAACTTTGAAATGTTCCCGCAACCATTGGACTCACTTTAAAGTACTCTTCATCTCATGTTCTTGATATTTATTGCTATTTATTTGTATTTCCGTTTGCACTGTTTGTTGTCTTCAATGCTCTTGCCCTTTCATTGATTCTGTTTACAGTTACTATTCTATAGATTCGCTGAGTAAGCCCACAGGAAAAAGAACCTCAGGGTTGTATGTGGGGACATGTATGTAGTCTGATAATAAATTTTACTTTGAATTTTCCTTAGGATCCTGCTGTGGATTATGTAAAGTTGGTGTTTCACATGGATAGAGTAGCAAAATTGTGGCAAAGTTCAGAACATCCACTTGGACGAGAGTGACAGGAAATGTGGGGTTAAACACTTCCCTAGAGCTGGGGAAAATCCAGCACCGTTCTAGCAGACCTTCTAGTGCAGGGCCTCCCAACCTTTTCGAGCCGTGGACCCTTACCATCAACCAAGGGATTCTTGGACCCAGGTTGAGAACCCCTTTTCTAGTGGATAATTTACATTATAGTAGTGACAGTGAACAAGAGCACAGAACGGCAATAGATCACCCCCGCTCTCTCGTTCTCTCTCTCTCCCCCCCCCATCTCTCTTTCTCTCTTAATCACCCTCTGATCCAAAATTTGTTTTTCTTTACTTATAAACCAATGATTTTGCACAATTGAAAAGGCCAACTACATTTAATCCCTCATGTCTGTGCCAGTCATTTTGGGGCTAAGAGAGTATAGACTGTAATCCGCAGACCCTCTGCACTGACCCTGCATGAATTTGCTCACTCGGTTGGATGCACCTCATTAACCACTGTCACTGTTGTCTATGATACCTGTTTTATGATGTTCAGAACCCCAGTAGTTTGGGGTAGGAAGGAAGGGGTGCTACCTAGGATTACACATCTAGTTCCTTCCACCAAGAACATTACATAAACCCCATTCGCATTTCCCTGGATAAACATTACTACCTCCATATTGGTTTAGGAAAACCTCACTTTTAGGCGTCCAAGTTGAATCTCCTGCAATACAGATTATTTTGGAAGGGAACATCAGTCATCTCATGAGGGCAACTTGACATATTTGCTCTTTTGTAAATTACAAAAGTTCAATAGCCAGCTGGCTTTTCAAGAGCATTTGGAAGCTCCAAAGCTCCCAAGTCAGAACAAGACCAAATAAGAATGGGTCATTGTATATATACTGGTTCTGACCTCTTATACACTTGTGTTTTTATATTCCACTTATGAACAGATGAGCAGTACAGTGGCATGGTGGTTAGTGCTACTGCCTCACACCTCCTCAGACTCAAGTTCAATCCTGCCCTCTACTATGTCGAATTTGTGACCGCATGGGTTTCATCAAGGTCCTCCCATTTCCTCCGACATGCTGGTTGGTATTTTAATTGCCCCTAGTGTTGGAAAATAAGGTTGTTGAAGGAGAATTATTAAGTTGCAGGAAAGAAGATGGGGTTGGTGTAGATGGGAGCGTGAACTGTGATGTCAAAGTGAAAGACAAGTCAATCTGCTTCTGTGCATTATGATTCTATGACTGGAATAATTCACAGGGAAGACCGATTTTGTAAACGGACAGCAGTTTAATAAATATATTTTAAATGCTAAGGGAGAATATTTTTTAAGTTGACATTAGAATTACAAAGGAAAATGCGTTGTCTTCATCAGCAAAAATAGTGATCTTTCTGAGTGAAATGGGAGGTATTACCACAAATGACAGCATCTGAATTCATAATTAAATTTAACAAAAGGATTAGCCATTTGTATGCAACAATGGGTGATCCAGTTGTTTTACGTCAAAGACAGGCAATGCATCAATGCTTCAGTGAACTGCACATCTGTTTCATATCCCTGTAAAAAGACTGCAGTGTAGGTACTTTGTACTTACAGACAGGTGAGCTGTGAGTGGGGCTCACTTCCTAGAACCAGGCCCACATGAGAGAATAGAATGTAATCTCTCTCTTGGAATCTTCACCTTTTTGCTGCATGTCATTAGATATAAGAGTAAAAGTGTTGTGGTAAAGACATACATGATGAACGAGGGTGGACGGATACAGAATTTGCACTTAGTGGACATATAATTGCAAATTCCTACATTCAGTCCAAACTGCAATTTCAACCAATCATTTTGTTCAGCAGTACTGTAAAAGTTTTAGTCGTTTGTTGATGGGCAGCACACTGGTACAGCTGTCTCACACTTCCAGGAATGAGGTTCTGATTCCTACCTCCGCTACAGGTTTCCCACTGTTGCTCCATGTTCCTTTCACTGGCTCAAGATGTGCCAACAGGTTAACGGCAAGACAATATAACCCTTTGTGTAGGTAAGTGGCAACCTCCAAGGGGACCTCAAGCTTGTCGTAGGGTTTGGAGGCTTGTGTGTCTTAATGACCCAGAGAGCTATGTTGGCTGGAGTCAGGGGCTTGTGCTTTGGCTCTTGGTAGGTCAAACAGGTTAATCAGTAGAGGCCAAACTAGGAGTATTCAGATTCAGATTCAGTTTATTGTCATTTATAAACCACAAATACAATGCAGTTAAAAAATGAGACAACTTTCTCCGGAATGATATCACGAAAAAGCACAAAACAGACCACACAAGAAAAACTACATAACGTTTGGTAATCCCCAATCCAGAGTCCGGAGAGGCTGCTGCATATGGATATCGCGCTACCGTCTTAGCACGTTCCCCAGAAAGGAACTACAAACCCATCAGACAAACCTAAAGCTACAAGACCTACACAAAACCACATAGTTACATATAGTTTCAACAGTGCAGACAAAACCATAATTGATAAAAGACTAACTGACAAAGACCACATAATTATAACACATAGTTTCAACAGTGCAAAACAATACCGTAACCTGATAAAGAGCAGTCCATGGCACGGTTTAAAAGAAAGTCTCAAAGTCCCGAAAATCAAAGTCAAAGGAAGTTCCAGCAGTTCTTCACGTTTGGGGTTCAGCTCAGGACCAACAACCCTGACTGGTCTAAAAAAATTGTTACGGAAACAGCAATAAAGAATCCTTCTACATCTGTGTGCGACTGAGGACCCTGAACCACACCTGGGGAACATTAGAGAAGATAGCCAAGGACAGAGAGAGATAGAGGACCTTCATTGCTGCCCAAAATGCCAGCAGCATAACAGGCAGTAAGTAAGTAAGTAAGTAGGTAAGTGGTAAGACAAATCAAAGGAGAGCGGAGGGCCATTTGAGAGAGAGTATATTGCAGGGTTACAGGGAAATAAGGAGAGAGTAATGGGACTGATGGGATTGCTCTTTCAGGGAGCTGGTATGGACCTGACTGATCAAAAGACTTCTCTTTTGTAAAAAGTGATTAACTCTCATGCTAACCTCAATCAATAAAGGATGATGTATCAATGCAAGCGAGAATTGAACATCGATTAGGACATTGTTATGGATGCAAAACATTCATAAAATGCTTACCATTTGAGAGCTGTGACTCTGATTGTCAGAGCACTTGCCAGTCTGTGTCTGGGATAATGCAAAGTATATTTACTTATAATTATGAATATTTCTGCCTTTTAAAGGGGCTGGTTAGCTCAAAACAGTCCCTCTTGAACGGCTGGTTAACATGCTTCATCTAATTATCTAAGTTGAGCAACATCATAAAGAGATCCACAATCAAATCACTTAAAGCAGATGGCCAAAGCTTGGTCAAAGAGTGTGGTTTTAACTAAAATATTAAAGCAGGAAAGAGTAGAGTGGTGGAAGATTAGAGAATGAATATCAGGGACTTTGTAATGGTGGACTAATCTGAATAGGGGATGATTAAGAGGCCAGAACTGATCAAGGTCTGTAGGAGAATCTTCTTCATTTTCTTCATTGGCAGTCCTTCATGAACAAGGCTGCCATGCTTCCACGCCAATTCTGTATGTCCTAAAGTGGTGCTTGAGGTCAGGGAGACTCTTTCATAGATGAGGCAGGAGATACTTCATCGACAGCTTGGCAGGTACTTTGTGGTTGGTACTGCTTTTGTCAATTCTCAAGGGATTCTGTTACTCCTGGTGAATGGACTCAGGGTTCTTACTGCCATCCTGAAAGCTCATTCCCAGCTTTACAAGGGGTGATTGATAAGTTTGTGACCTAAGGTAGAGGGAGTCAGTTTTAGAAAATTTAGCGCATTTATTTTTCAGCATAGTCCCCTCCTACATTTACACACTTAGTCCAGTGGTCGTGGAGCATACGGATCTTGGACCTCCAGAAAATGTCCACAGCAGGGGTGATTGATAAGTTTGTGGCCTAAGGTAGAAGGAGATAGGTTATACAGCTCTCATTACATGCACATACAGTTCAACTCTTTGAGTGATTATGCAGAAAGTTTGAAGTTAATAACTCATCGGGGTGATTGATAAGTTCATGGCCTAAGGTAGAAGGAGATGAGTTATTAACTTAAAACTGTCTGCATAATCACTCAAAGAGTTGAACTGCATGTGCATGTAACGAGAGCTGTGTAACTCATCGCTTTCTACCTTAGGCCATGAACTTATCAATCACCCATCTGTGGACACTTTCTGGAGGTCCAAGATCCATATGCTCCACACCCGCTGGACTAAGTGTGTAAATGTAGGAGGGGACTATGTTGAAAAATAAATGTGTTAGGTTTTCTAAAATTGACTCCTTCTACCTTAGGCCACAAACATATCAATCACCCCTCATAATTGATCACAGGCCAGAGATCCCCTGGAGTTGGAGAGGATTTTGCATTTCTTCAAAAAGCCCTTTAAGCATATCCTTCAATCTGTTCCGCTGTCCATCAGGGTTATCTCTTCCTGTGACACAGCTAGGAATAGAGCTTCTGTTTAGTGAGTCTGGTATCTGGAATGCACACAATGTAGCTCACTGGATGTAACTAGAGAGTCAGTACTGGGGACATTGCCTCAGGAGGAGATACTGATGATTCATTTTCTCTTCCAGTGAATTTGGAGAGACAGCATTGGTGATCCTGTTTCATTGGTGTCTGCTGAAGATAGTCCAAGTCTCAAAAGGAGATAGGATGACCATAAGACATAAGAGCAGAATTTGGCCATTTGGTCCATTACGGGAAAATAATCAGCCATGATATTCAGCAGTTCAATGAAACCATCCTCATTCTCTTAAACTCCAGTGGGTACAGGCCCAGAACCATCCAACCATCCTCACATATTAACCCTTTCATTCCTGGGATCTTTCTTGTGACCCTCCTCTGGACCATCTCCAATGTCAGCACATCCTTTCTTAGATATGAGGCCCAAAATTATCTACTGTACTCCAAATGCAATCTGACCGATGTCTTATTAAGTCCCAGCATTACATCCTTGCTTCTATATTCTATCCTCTCAAACAAGGAAAATGAGGATGACTGGTGTTTACAGAGCTAGAGAAAAGAAGAAAATACAACAAATCCACATCAAGCCAGGCAGGATTGGAAAATGTAGGCATCTTTTAGTTTTCAGGTGTAAGGCCATTTTTAAATTTCAGATACTGCACAAATTCCTGAGTTTCAAACAATCCTGTGCAGTTATTTCAGATTTCCACTACTGTTGCCTTAGTCCCTTTCTAAATTTTTGGGCTTTATAGAATTCTAACAAGTGAATAGAAAACACACTAAATGTTCAAGAGGTTGAGTTCAAGTAGCAAAGGCATATGTTCTTCATCATCTCCACTTTTGCTCAGATCTGTAACTTGTTTATCATCCATGTTCCTTAAACCATTTTTCATCCTCAGTAAAGTCACTAACTTAGAAGCAAGATAAAAATTAATAACATTTATCCATTGTAGTATATTCATGTCTGAAATCTGCTGTTGATTAAGATAAGATCCATTCATGTTTTTGCAAGATTAGCAGATCATCTTTCAATACATCAATGTTATTTAACTTTCAGTGGCTGATGAGTGAGACACGTACTTTATTGAATTTTACTTTACTTAAAAGTTATTTCTCAGCTTGGAAAGTTTGGGAGAAGTTGCTCATTTCTGCCCTTATAGGTAATGTTAAGCATGGACTAATGATGAAAAGTAGCCTTCAGTTAGGCTGAAGTCTTTAATGTAATGAGCTCTGTTATTTATCAGGACATCTTAAATTTGTGAACTCAGAAACTGGCCTTCAGCCAGTCAGCCAAGTGATAGACACAGTGGTGAAAGTCCATCATGGTATCAAAGGTTTCATGTTTTGAGATGAAATGTTGGCTCCTTTTCCTTTGAAAGAGTGAATTTTCTCATTGTATATGTGGGAATAATTTATTCCACACCCCAGTTTCAATGATGGTTCCCCACCCACTCCCAATGATGCTCAATGCACCAGATCAGAAATTAGGCACTGTGGGGCACAATCTATCGAGTATTTAAAGTGACAGCTGGAACATCACATGACTGTGAGTAGTACACCTGATAGACATATCTGGCAGGTGAGGTCCCTCGCCTGAAAATTGCCACTTTCAATCTTGCTTCATTTAATTCTTCAGTTTTAAAAATCACTCAAGCAAACTTCCTAATCACTCTGTTTCCCTTTCTAATTCCGGCTCTTTTTCTCATGCAGACTGTGGTTTTGCGACCTCAGTCAACCAGCTATTAATCATTGGCCATCTGATAGAAGGCAGGCTGTTCAACATTTGGAGGCTATGTACCCTCTCCTCATCTCATATTTTTACACCTGTAACTCCACAGCAGCAACTGATGAAAAACCAAATAAGAACACCCAACTCCAGACTATATTGCATTCAGGGAATCTGGAAGTCAATGGTAAGCCAGGCATTTGTTGGTCCTTTTCCTTTCCAGAGGGTACTTTTCCACAGTGGTGAGTTGAGAATCACATGCCATTGCACTTTTGTATCAGGGACTAATTATCCTGTTATTAGTGAGAATAATTTACTCCAGATTTATTTCATTGAACTTAAATTCACAATTACTATGATGAGATTTGAACTCATGTCTCCAAAAAAACAGACCCCTCCTAAATAAAAGGTACATTTAATGTCAGAGAAATGTGTACAATATACATCCTGAAATTCTTTTTCCTTGCAAACATCACAAAAGCAAAGGAGTGCCCCAAAGAATGAATGACAGTTAAACGTTAGAACCCCAAAGCCCCCCCAGCTCCCCCCCCACGCACAAGCAGCATCAAGACATGACCCACCCCCACAAGCAAAAAACATTGGCGCCCTCCACCGAGCACTCAAGCATCCAGCAAGCATCAGTAAAGACACAGGCTTGCAGTACCCCAAAAACTACTCGTTCACCTGGTAATCTGACATACCACAGGTGCTCTCTCTCCCTAATAAGGGAAAAAGGGGTGTCCCTGTTTTACAGCAAGAGGGGAGACATAACAAAATACTCGCTGATTTATGTTGTTGCTTTTTCCGTGCTCTGCTCCCAGAGAGTTGGCCCCAGAAATGCGTAGATCTCTGGACGCACAACCCATGGCAGCTAACCCGCTGCTCCCAATGTCCCGTGATCTCTCGCGATGCCTCGGTCAGGGGCACTGGCTTAGAATCAGCATGTTTCCAGAGTCACGTAAATCCGGAACCCTGAAGGCAAGCTCGTCTTCCAGGCCGCGTCCTTGGGATGTTGAAAAGCAGCCGGTCATGAGGCCCTGAGAGTGGGTCCTATTCCCGCAAAGAACCAAAGTCAGAGTAACTCCAGGTCAGGGTCTTCAAAAGAACCTTGAAAAGGAGAAAAAGAGATATCAAAGATAGAAATAGAGCTGTTTCCGAAGATGCAAGCAAAGGAGTCGCCATTTAGCGCCATCTTGACTTTGCTTCGCCCCTCCGAGTCATCATGAAGTCACTTAACCACAAAGCATGCACCTCTCTCAGGGCCAGTTGCTTTTAAAGCCAATCATTTTACTTGGACCTCTTACCTCGCACCATGACCTCCACTTACAGCTTGACTCCTGTCCAGTAATATCACCTCTTCCTAGTGCCCCAACCTTAAACTAGCACTTCACCCATGGCCCTGTAACTTGACCACTGCCCAGCACAGCAACATCTGTTTCAAAACTTGCCTGTGCCCAGCATACCAACATCTGTTCAGTGACCTGACCTCTGCTTAGTACACCTACATCTGTTCATTCACCGAGGGAATTTCTACCATGTTAAATAATTGAGCCAAAGAGCACATGAGAAATTAAATAAGCAGTAATAGAGAGATCTGTTCATTGTACAGGATGGAGTGAGATGCAAGATTGCTCATGGAGCATAAACATCACACCATCTGGGATAAAGATTAATATTTGGTATAGCATTATGCAAAAGAATGGGATATTATTAATAGTAATCAGATTATTCTAAAGAGATATATTAACATGGTTTATTTGCAACAATTAGCATCATAAGCTTTTACTTAAGACCACAACCATGTTCTGTCCAACCTTGCCAATCAGAAGTGATGGCCCAAATCCTGGGGTCTCAAACCCCACCGAACTACTAAGTGTTGGGAATTGGAGGCCTGCACTGACAACCAATACCACCATTCTCGGGGAAAGTCAATGATAATTTGATTTAGTTGGAGCACAGACTCACGAACACACTGCACCACAACATCTTTTAAAGGAGAAGCTTATTAATAAGATGCTTACATTATTCCAAATTGTCCTATAGAGGATACTTTGCAGGATTTCACTTCTTCCTGTTTTCAAAATTGTAGCCACTATGAAGGTCTACACAGAACTGGCTGCATTTGTTTTCCAGCAGATAATTGGGTATAAGAGGGTATACATTTTGGCAACCATCCATGCCCAGACAGGAAACACATATTTGAAATTGCTTCAAGGAGTGATGACAGGCATTCAACCCACCAGTGTGCAAACGAGGACCATTGTAGCAGTACTGGACTGAACACTGTTAACCTCCAGACTCAGGGACGTGTTACCACCTGACACAAGGGCAGCTTGTATTCCAGCTGTGATCACCAGACTCAATGAGAGCTTCTGTCCCTCTACCACCAGATTCTGTTCCACTGTCACCAGCTTCCTAAACACACCTCTCATATGCTAAAGATAAACTCTTGATTTTGTGATCTACCACTTCATGCATTCTGCATTCTGCTTTTTTTTACTATCTCCAGTTACTTACATATGGAAATATCTGATTGATTGGCATGCTAACAGATATGTGTAACCAATAAACCAATACCAATCTACAGCTTTCAGGACCATCTGTTTTATCCATACAGCTGAACCAGAGATCCCAGGAAGCTGACCACTCCCACCCATATCTCCTGCTGTCAATTCCTCCCATCCCCTGGACACCATAGACCCTTGGCCTGAATCTCAAGCAGCCACTCCTGGATAGTTGCCCCTGAGTTGGTAGTCTGTGCTCACATCTCACCTGTGGCACATTCATGGGACCAGGTCACTCAGTTTGCTGTGATGCTGCCTGCAACCTCTTTTGTTTTGAAGCATTTGGAGGTAGGGGTTGTGAATCCCAATATGCAGGCCTCCATGCAGATCTGTCCGTGAAGAGAAGTGTAGTCACTCCTTCGCTCTCCTTATTTATGATGTTACAGGAGCACCAAGTCTGCTCTCAGCCAGCCTCCAACCTGCAGTGTGAAAGCATTAAGTGGGGAATCAGAGGCTACTAGGGAAGTTGGTAAGTATACAGATGCGGTATTGCTTTTTATAACATTTAAGGATAAAGGATCCATTCAGTAGACTATACTTCATCCTTAAGCTGTTTAGTCTGTTAAAGCAGAGAAGGTGAAATTCTAGATTTGGCACTCTGCCCAAAATTCTGGGATTTCTCTGTGATACTGTCTGTGAGCCAGTTGGTCTGAGTAGTGAATGCAGTAAAATTTGGTATGGATGTCTGCACTTGTTGCCTATTTTAAGCCTGCCATGCAGAGGGAGATGATTGACCCGTCAGGGTCGTTTTACATTAATGTAATTTAAAGTTGCAAGGAGGACAGGTCAGACTTGGAGCTGTGACAGTGTGTGTGTGTGTGTGTGTGTGTGTGTGTGTGTGTGTGTTTTGTTCCCTGCTGTGAAATCTGGGATCACAGAATTTCCCCCTTTCAGTCGTGGTTTTGCTAAGTAGTCTGAGCTATCATGAACGCTTTATTTTTCTGACATTCTCTGTGTTATCATGTCTTTATTTTTCAGCCACACTTCTGCATGGCTTAAATGCTACTGAGTAAAGCAGTGGACGAGGGGGTGGGATGACTGACTGGAACCATCTGGGAGTGGTCACATAACTGCAATGAACTTACTTGACGAAATGGTACTAAATGTGCAAGGCGAGCAGAATTAGATGTCAGAAGTATATAGTCACTTCTAAGTGCACGAGGGAATTCAGGAGAAACTTCTACCCGGAGAGAGACTAGGTTGCGGAACTCCCTGCTGCAGGAGTGGTTATGCTGAGTTATATTTTGATGCATTTAAACAGAAGCTACACAGATAAACAAGGGAGGAAGGAATAAAGGGATTTGGGTAAAGAAGGAATGATTGGAGTTTGGTAAATAAGGAAAGGAGGTCCTGAAATGCAGAAGTTCTAGCATGGACCAACTGGGCAGACAGTTTGGGCCATACATTGTAGGTGATTCTGTGTTAGTCGTTGAGGGCTGTGAGCTGCTGTCCAGGATGAAGTTATTGGTACACAAGAATCACCTTGTGCAGCGTCTAATATCGGAATCCTGTTACACTCAAGCATTTCCATCTGATGTAGTTCATTGGTCCTGTGACTGATGCTGTTGGATACACCTAGCGTAGAAAGTGAGACTGAATCCACAGCACCAGAAACAGCAGGTCTAGAGTCACACTTTCAAAATCCATTAATCACTCACTTCCCTGGCCCACAGACCTCCTTCAGTGATGGACAAGATCTTTGTTGCTCAGCAGGCATTTAAGAGTTTATGCCAATGACCAGCATTAGTAGTGGTTAGCTTTGACATCTGTGGCCCCCGAGAGCAAACGTCCATTCCTTCGCCTTTAGTACAGCCTCATTTCCTTCGCCAGGCTGCACTTGAACTACAGCAAAGATGTGCAGGGATTTGCAAAAATTCCCAGACATCACAGAGACAAGAGGCAGAGGAGAGTGACAGGGTGCATATGGTAATCTGATGTTAAATACTTCAGTCACACAGTCCTCCACCTGATTATAACACTTGCTCATAGTAGCATACCAGCTCCCTCACTGCATTAGCTGTAATGATCTGTAAACTAAGACTGCTGTACTGTGACCAGTCAAATACAATTAGTCCTTCTTAATGAGATTCTCTACTGAGCAAGTGGATTGATTTCCTCCTTGTGCTGCAGGAGGTAAGAGGGAAATCTCTTTGGGTGTACTGGGACAGGGATGGAAGAATAAAAACAGTTGATGCTGAACATTTTTGTTAATAATCTTTTGCGTAGCTTTTTTTAATTGGCCTTTGTAACTTTCAGTTTATGAGTCTCATTCACTCATCGTGCCAAAGCTTACTGGTCTTTTGGCGCTCGGTAAAGTTCACTCCAGTTGTAAATTCTTACTCTTTTTAGCTCCTTTCATGGCCTTGTTCCTTCTCAGCTCTGCAGTCTTATATTTCACCACTGGAATCATTACCTTCAGCTACTAGGGATATAAGCTCTGGAATTTGCTCCCTAAACCACATTCTATTTTGACTTCCTTTTCCTGCTTTTCATTGTTCATTAAAACCTCCTCCTTAACCAAGTTTTGTCTGTCTACTGTCCCATTATGTGGCTAAGCAATGGCTTGACAATCTTCCCGCAAAGCACCTTGCAACTTTCCTCAACATTAAATGTCAAATGTGTAGGAGAGTGAGCACGGACACTCTCCTATACAAGCCTTAAGAAAATATGAAATAATCTTTTTAACAGAACTACAGTAAGTTGTTTCAGGGGACATTCACACCTATTCTTCAAATTCGCATTCAGCCTCTGTGGTCACAGACAAGAGGGTGTGGCTGCGAGTGAGGCAGGTCGGGGGATCCAGGAGGTAGTCTCAGAGGAGCCTCAGCCGGCTCTTGCTTCGTGTGCAAATGGGAGTGGGGGCTGTAAATCAGTGGAATTTACACAATTCTCTGTCACAAGGACTGTGCTGCATGCCCAGTGCCTGGGTTTAGGACATCTCATATGATCTGCAGAGGAAGCCGGTTGTTGTCCATATGGGTACCAAGAAGAACAAGGAAAGAGGTTTTGCTGAGAAAATTTGAACAATTAGGGACTAAATTAAAAAGCAGAATCAAAAAAGGTGATCATCTCTGGATTGTTACCTGAGCCATGTGCAAATTGACACAGGATCAGTAAGGGTAGAGAGTTAAATGCATGGTTCAAAGATTGGCATAGGAGAAGTGGGGTTGAACTTGTGGGACATTGGCACCAGTATTGGGGAAGGAAGGAGCTGATCCAATAGGATGAACTCCACCTCAGCCATGTTTGGACCAAGGTCCTGACTAGTTGTATAACTAGGGCTGTGGATATGGTTTTAAACTAAATAATAGGAGGCTGGGTTCAACAGCCTGGAAATCTATAGACAAATTATAAGGGGAGGAGAGCACAGTAGAGGTTACTGAACTCTCCAGAATTAATATTAAGACAAAGTTTTGAAAAAGATGAGAATTTAACTTCAGGGAATATGGAAACAAATTTGAGAAAAGTGGCAGTGAATGCAGGAATGAAATCCGTTATATTTGTTGCACGCAGTATATGAAACAAGGTAAATTAGCATGGTTACAAATTGGCAGGTATGATGTTATGGGCATCACAGAGTTGTGGCTGAAAGAAGATTGCAGCTGAGAGCTAAACATCCAATGATGAAGATCCTATTGGAAAAAAAAGGCAGGTGGGCAGATGAGGTGGGGTGGCTCTGTTGGTAAAAAGTGAAATCAAATGTTTAACAAGAAGTAACATAGGATTTGAAATTGTAGAATCCTTGTGGGTAGAGCTGAAAAACTACAAGGGTAAAAAGACCCTAAAGATTATTTACAGGCATCCAAATAATAGCCAGGAGATAGAAAAGGTATGTAAAAAAATAATGTAACGTGGTGATGAGGGATCTGAATGCAGAAGTAGCCTTGGAAAATCAGGATGACACTGGATCACAGGAGAAGGAATTTATAGAGTGCCTACAAGATTGAACAACTGTGATCGAGTCCACTGGAGAAAAGGCAATTTGGGATTTGATGTTGTGCAATGAACCAGGTTTGGTTACGGAACTTAAGATAAAGGAACTCTTAGGAAGCAGTGATCATAATATGATAGAATTCATTCTGCAGTTTGAGAGGGAGAAGCCAAAATAAAATGTGGCAGTGTCACAGCTGAGTAAAGGGAACTACAGAGGCATGAAAGAGGAGCTGGCCAAAGTTGATTGGAAGGGGACATGAGCAGGGAAGATGGTAGAGCAGCAATGGCTGGAGTGTCTGTAAGTAATATGGATCATTCATCTCAAAGAGAAAAGAAGCATTGTAAAGAGAAAATGAGGCCACTGTGGCTGACAGAAGGAAGTCAAATACAGTATTAAAGCAAAAGAGAGGGCATACAATATTGCAAAAATAGCTAGAGTGGGAATATTCTAAAAACCAACTGAAGGAAACTTTAAAAATCAATAAAGGGAGAAGTGGTAAAATATGTAGTTAATCTAGCTAGTAATATATAAGAGGAGCACAGAGTATTACAGGAAAGATAATAACATCAGTAGAAGATTGTCAGAAGGCAAATGATGAGAATAAAGGGGTCTTTAATTTTTAATCTACCTCCTATATGCTAATTTGTCACCACTTTTGATTTAGCCAACAACATTGGCATCGTTAGTAAACTTAAATACGGCATTGGAGTTGTACTTAGCCACACAATCATAGGTATAAAGCAAGCAGAGTAGGAGGATAAACACACAGCCTCGTGGTGCACCTGTGCTGATGGTGATTGTGTAGGAGGTGTTGTTGCCAATCTGAACTGATTGGAGTCTGCAAATGAGGAAATCGAGGATCCAATTTCACAAGATGTTATCAAGGCCTAGGTCTTGGAACATAATAATTAATTTTGAGGGGATGATATTGTTGAGTGCTGAGCTGTAGTCATTGAAGAGCATCCTGATGTATGTATTGTCATTGTCCAGATGTTCCAGAGCTTAGTGAAGAGCCAGTGAAATGGCATCTCCTGTCATCATTTTGTAAGGTTAGGCAAATTCGAGCGGACCCAAGCCACTCCTCAGGCATGAGTTGATATGGTTCATGACCAACCTCTCATAGCACCTCATCACAGTGGATGTAAGTGCTACTGGACAATTGACATTGAGGCAGGTTACCACGTTCTTCTTGGATCCATGGTAAATCATGGTATGATAGAAGCCTGCTTCAACCAGTTGGGTACTTTAGACTGCTGAAGCAAGAGGTTGAAGATGTTCATTAATGCTCCTGCCAGTTAATTAGCACAGGTCTTTAGTACCTGGCCAGGCATACTGTGGGTTCACCCTCTTGAAGGATGCTCTCACATTGGCATCAGGAGCTGAAATCACATGGTCGTTGGGGCTGTGGTCGCTTGTGAATGTGCTTCCATGTCCTGTTGATCAAAAGGCATTGAGCTCATCTGGTAGCAAAACTTTGCCATTTATGTTGCTTGTTTTTGCCCTGTAGGAGGTGATAGCATTCAAACCCTACCACAGCTGTCGAGCATCCTTCTGTGATTCAGGTTTGGTCTGGTATTGCCACGTCACATGTGAGATGGCTTTCCAGATGTCATACCTGGAATTCTTGTACTTTCCTGGAGTCTAGACGTGGTCTCACCAAGGCCTACATTTTGTTTGGTTTCTTGTTGACATTCAAAGACAAGTTGGAGGTGGTCTGTAATGACTCTACCGCCAGATGATCTTGTGTTTCAATATTCCTTCATGCAAACTATAGAGTACATTTGCTCACCCACTGTGTAACAATATTTGAAGAGAATGCAAAGCAAAGAGAATAAATCAAACTGCACTCTCAGTTTGATTTGCTTTAGCAGCCTAGAGCATAAACCTAACCAAAGGTGCATATGAAACTGGAATAAATATTGTACCTCTGTTGTTATTAAGGTATGTGTAAGAGGCTTCTGCTGTGTAGACTTAACTAATATAATTTAGAATCTTTGCCATTTTACTATGATTCTCCAGTCTCACCCTCTATGGGGCCAACATTTACCTTATCTACTCTCTTTTTCATTGATCTGTAGAACACTTTTTCCCTGTTTTTGTATTATTTCCCAGTTTATTCTCTTACTCTATCTTCTTCCTCTTTGTATTTTTTTTTGTCATCCTTTGCTGGTCTATAAAAATTACCTAATCCCCTGACCCACCACTAATCTTCATAGCATTGTATGCCTCTCCTTTCAACTTGACCCTTAAATTCCTCAGCTAACAACAGATGGTTCATCCTTCTCATTGAGCACTCTTTCTGACCAGAATATATTCATACACTCGGATTAATTAAATATCTCCTCGACTCTTCTGTAAGCTTACTCTATAGTCTATTTCCCAGTGCATTTTAGTCAACTCTGTCCATGCAGCTTTGTAAGTACCCTTGCTGCAGTTTCAAATTCAAGTTTCTCATCCTCACTCAGAATTAGAAATCCTACAAGTCTATGATCAGTCTTTCCTTAGTAAAGGCCTTGGAATTAACAGTAACCTGTTAAGGCTGATATTACAGCTATGGTTCGCTATGGTCACAACAGTGAGAGGTAGAGCGGCTTGTCAAATAATGTGAGTACAGCAATCGGAGTCTCAGCGTGGGCAAGACAGAAGAGAAGGTTGTGGACCTCAGGAAGATGCAGATCGACCACTCTCCATTGCACATCAATGGTTCTGCTGTGAGAAGAGTGAAGGGCATTAAGTTCCTTGGTGTGCATGTAACAGACGGTCTAACCTGGACCCACAACACTTCCTCATTAGTCAAGAAGGCACAGCAGTGCCTACGTTTTCTGAGGAGGTTAAGGCAAGCAAGGCTCCACACCCCCGTTCTAACAACTTCTACAGGAGCACCATCAAGGGTGCTCTGACTGGCTGCACGACCTCGGACCACAAGACCCTATATAGGATAATAAAAATCGCTGAGATCACTGGGGTCCCCCCCAATTTGTGACATTTACTGGAAACATTGTATTTGAAGGGCCTGAAGCATTGTTGAGGATCCCTGTCACCCTTCCCACAATCCCTTTGATTCATTAACGTCAGGAAGGAGGTACAGAAACATCAGGACTAGGACTGCCAGACTGGGTAACAGCTTCTTCCCTCAGGCGGTGAGACTAATGAATACCCTGCCAACACCAAGGTCTCGTTCACTAGGACAGCAAGCTGTTTACTGTTTACTTGTTTGTGCACTTCATCATTTTGAATTATATTTTATTAACCTACTTGTGGTAATATTTTGTTTTATGTGCTGTGTGCAATATTGTGAATGCACTGTGGTTCAGAGGAATGTTGCTTTGTTTGTTTTGTATATGTGTACAGTCCAGATGACAATAAGCTTGAACTTGGTCTTGGGGGTGCCAGAATTGCACCTACCATTGACAAACTCACCTTTGTTAGCAAACATTCCCATCTCCTTTATCTGTTTTGAAATCTGAAGATGCTGGAAATCTGAAATAAAAACTGAAATGCTGGAAACATTCATCAGGCCCAACAACATCTGTTTCAGGCTTGGGTACATTATTGGAGACATTTGTCGTTCTGCAGATGCTGTTTGTGTTTTCTAATTTTATTCCTTTTCCTTTCTACATATCCTTCTAAAATGTCAAGTGCCCTTGAAAGTTCAGTTCCCAACCTTACAATCACGTCTCTGTGCTGATCATATGCATTATTTCTGTTTCTCCCTACTCTCCACTTTCCACACGGATTGCTCTCTCCGTAACTCCCTCCCCGCCCACCTCCTTCCTGGCACGCATCCCTTCAAGTGGCAGAAGTGCTACGTCCATCCGTTCACCAGCCCAGGTCCTCCCAGGGCGAGGCAACACTTCACCTGCAGGTCTGTGAGGGTCCTCCCGGTCCACCTCCTTTACATCAGAGGGATCCGACAGAGATTGGGGAGCCACTTTGTCGAGCACCTTCACCACAGGCGGGATTTCCCAGTGGCCAAACATCCTAATTTTACTTCCCATTCCTGTTCTAACATGTCGATCCATGGCTCCTGTACTGCCATGTTGAGGCCACTATCAGGTTGGAGGAGCAATGCCTGATATTCCGTCTGGCTGTCCTCAACCTGATGGCATGAACATCAATTTCACTAACTATTGGTAACTTTCTCCTCCCCCTTCTCTTTTTTTCCATTCCCCATTCTGTCTCCCCTCTTCTTTCTTCTCTTTTCACCTGCCTATCACTTCCTTCCTTTCCTTTCTCCCATGAACAACCCTCCTCTCTTATCTGATTCATATTTCTTCAGTCCTTTACCTTTTCTGCCTATCACCTCCCGGGATCTCACTTCATCCCCCCTTCCCCCAGCCACCCACCTTCCCCCTCACCTGTCTTCACCTATCACCTGCGGCTTGTACTCCTTCCCTTCCTCCCACCTTCCTGTTCTGGCTTCTTCCTCCTTCCGTTCTACTCCTGATGAAGGGCCTCAGACTGAAACATTCTCTGTTTATTTCTCTTCATGGGTGCCACCTGATCTGCTGAGTTCCTCCAGCATTTTGTGAGTGTTACTCACCAGTGACCCAGAGCCGAGACTGAGAAACCGGAACTTGGAGGTGCCATGGCATCTAACCTGTTTCTAAAAAGTGACAACAGCTTTCATTAACAGACAACCATTCAGTCTGACAATACTAGATCTAAAGTTGATAGAAATAAAAGGGACTATTGTTTTAAGCCCCTCAAATTTCTGCTTGCTTGTAACTGTTAAGACATTATTTCCTCATAAAGCCTACATAGCCAGTATTCTTTGAATTTACTGTTTCTGTAAGTGTTGATTTCCGCAGGCTCCTCGCCCTCATGGACAAGCTGCCATTGCCATCTGACACAGAAATAGGGAACAGAATAAAGGAACAGGGTATTTGGTCGTAGTCAATAGATCAGAAGGGACTTTCCTTTGAATAATGGCATGTCCTGTGGTATTATTTGCACTTAAGGAATCTTTTACAGCAGACTGATGAAATATGTGGATTCTCTTAGAAAAATCCTGACTTAGAACTGCCATTGCACTCAGAAACAAATTGACCCTCTCCAAAGACTTGATTCTACTTTCCATGAGCAAAACTCAAAGCACAAAAAAACTGCTACTGATAGAACAAATGTGATCTACAAAATCCAGTGTAGTGACTGTGACAAATATTAGGTTGGTCAGAAAACTTATCGACCAGGCTACACAAATATCAGCTCGCGAGCAGAAAGCATGACCCACTCTTGCCAGTATCAGCTCATGAAGATGAGGAAGGGCACCACTTCAACTGGACCAACAGCCAGAGTCTTGACTTAAGCAAGAACAAGAAAAGAATGAGAATTACTCGAAGAATGGTTCTCTACAGAAGGATCCATTAACAACACAACCGCATAGCTCCAGCATATGAACCCTCATGGAGAAAAGAGAGACAATGACATCAACAATCAACAAATTGCCAGTAATTTCAGGATCTGGACAGCGAAGCAAACACTTCCAATGGACCTCCCTCAAAGCTGGCCAATCAGAATCTTCTACTGCTAAACTGTTCACCGTGTTTTGAACCAGCCAGCTCCAGAGGATTGTATAAGCCGGCATTCTGAGGAGACAACACCCTGTACTGCACTCTGATGATAGCTTCTTGATTGGAACTGAAACATCTACAAACATTTTGCCAAGCTCGGCGGTCAACCAAACTTCCAGATTTCCATAGTTGCTGTTTGACCTGCTGAGTTCCTCCAGCATGTTGTGTGTGTTCCACTATCTGCAGAATCTCTTGTATGTTTGTACTTGGTCGTTGGTGTACAAAGTTGGTTTTTGAAGGTGGAAGTATGTACAGAAATTAATTTGGAAGGCACATGGTACGTTAAGCTTTATTGCAAGGTGTTGGATTTCAAGACTATTGAATTCTTACCAAAATTGTACAGGATTTTACTGTGAACTATATGCAGCTATAAACTCTGTGCCCAAGGAAAGACTATGAGTTGGAACACTATATTATTTCTGAAAAGAATGAATGAATAAGACCAGGCCATACTCTGGTGAGTTTAGTAGATTGAGGAGCAATCTCATGAAAGTAGGTGTTGAAAGGCTATTTCCTCTGGCTGGAGAATCTAGATGTTGGTAGCTGATCCTCAGGAAATGGAATGAGCTGTTTAGAAATGAGATCAGGGTTGCTTAACTCTGAAGAATCTTTGGAACTCTCTACCCCAGAGGCCTGAGGGTGTTCAGTCAATGTGTATCATTGAGCTGAACAAGTCAGAGAATCACATAGTCTTTTGGACCTCCACGTTAATGCTGACGTTTTTGCCCATTTACACTGGTCTCAATTGCTTGCATTATTCTTCCGTCCCTAGCTTACATGGTATCAGTCTAATATCTCTTAAGCATAACATTTGTATCAGATTCCACCACCTCTTTTCACAGAATATACCAGATATGAAGGTTCCCACCCACCCTGCTCATGGACTGTTCGTCCCTCTCCCATCAGGGAAGAGGCTACATAGCATCCATGCTAGGACCACCAGACTCAAAAGCAGTTACTTCCCCAAGCCGTCAGGCTGATCAACACCTCCAGCCATTAGCCCTCCCCACTACCACCATTCCTCCTCTACATTGGTGAGTCCTGACATAAATTGGGGGACCGCCATTGATGAGACCGGCCGTAACTTGGAGACCGCTTTGTTGAGCACCTCTGCTCCATCCGCCAAATGTGGAATTTTCCAGTGGCCAGTCATTTTAATTTCTATCTCCATTCCTGTTCCGATATGTCAGTCCATGGCCTCCTCTTGCCACAGTGAGGCCACTCTCGGGGTGCAGGAACAACAGCTCAAATTCTGTTTTAAAGCCTCCAGCGTGATGGCATGTACATCCTTTTCACCTTCCAGTAATTTTCCCCTCCCCCTCCCTCTTCTTCTGTTCCTCAATCTGACCTCTTACTTCTCACCTGCCTATCACCTCCCCCGGTGCCCCTCCTCCTTCCCTTTCTCCCATGGTCCATTCTCCTCTCCTATCAGATTCCTTTGTCTCCAGCCCTTTACCTTTCCCACCCACCTGGCTTCACCTATCACCTTCTAGCTAATCTTTCCTCTTCTTTTCCAGGCCTAGAGAAGGGTCTCAGTCTGAAACATCATTCCAGCATCTGCAGAATCTCTTGTGTTTATCATTTCCTCTCAGAATCACTCCTGTAGCTACTGTCACTTTACGCACATGCAGTCAGACTGTGTATGTCAGTTCATCTTCTGTATTTACATTTATTGTGTTCTTTGTGCTTATTTTAGTAACATCAGGTATCTGGATCACTTCCAACAATCCCCAGCCACTAGCCCTCGTGGTAACTGAATGCTTCTTACCTCGGAAGGGAGTCATTTGGAAATTATGTGATTGGGATAATTGCAAATTTAAATCATATTAAATCCCAACCAAACCGATAAAGTTATTGTGTGTGGATAGGAATGAAGAGACTGTTGGTAAAACTGTTTCTTTTGAAGTGCAGTCCTTTCCCATTGGTCGACTGTAATACAGTACTAACGTGACAGACAAATCTTCCAACATGTATTTAATTTATTTCACAACCAGAGCCATGTATCCACAATGACTTTTACTGTTTCCAATTAATCATGCAGTTCCCTTCAGTGGTAACAAAAAGGCACTAACAGTGAGGACTATGTGACTTTTATTTTGGTGGGTGAGAACTGATATGAGCTTGCTGCCTGGTGCATGTTTTGAAACCCATCACTTTTTGTAATCGTCAAAAGAGGATCATTGGATATTCATCAAAGGTGTGAATCCCAGCTGATTTTCCCTTATGCTAGGATGATTGTAATTATATTTAGAGAATAATTCTCTCCAGTGGGCTACCAGCTCAAGCTAAAAGAAAAATTTGAGGAAAAGAAACATAATTTGAGTAGTGAGATAGAGAGCAACATTTTGCAGGGCAGAAGGCATTTGAAAACTGCATGTCTCATCAGGAGTGAGTCTTATTTGAGACAATGAACAGAAAGGAGGTATAAGCAGAGCGGCCATTGTTAGAGCGGGCCAGTGTTAGAGATGTCTGTCTTTGGCTCGGTAGCCTTGGACAAGCATAGACAGAGGTTCTAAGTTAGTTTCCAATAAATATAGTTTCCTGTTAGTACGTTGCTAGTGTGCTGAGAAATGTTAAGCTCCTTGTGTGAGGTGTGGGAACTTTGGGAGACCTCCAGTCTCCCAGATAACTATATCTGCACAAAGTGCACTGAGCTGCAGCTCCTTAGAGACTGTGTTAAGGAACTGGAGCCACACCTCAATGCCCTTAGGCTCATACGGGAAAGTCAGGAGGTGTTAGGAAGGAGTTACAGGGAGGTAGTCACTCCTAAGTTGCAGAAGGCGGGCACCTAGGTGACTGTCAGAAGACGGAAAGGGAATAGAGTACAGAGTACTCCAGTGGGTGTTCCCCTCAATAATAATTAGAACCACTTTAGATACTTTTGGGGGGAGGACCTACCAGGGAGAAGCCGCAGCAAGTAAGTCTCTGGTGTTGAGTCTGACTCTGTAGCTCAGGAGGGAAGGGAGGAGAAGAGGAGTGCAGTAGTGATGGGGATTCCATAATTAGGGGAGTAGACAGGGGACTCTGCATGTGTTAGAGACATCCGGATGGTACTTTACTGCTCAGGTGCCAGGGTCAGGGATGTCTTGGATCAGATCCACAGCATTTTCAGGGAGGATGGTGAACAGCCAGAAGTCATGGTACATAATGGTACCAATGACATAGGTAGGAAATGGAAGGAGGTCCTGAAGAGAGAATTTAGGGAGTTAGGTAGAAAGTTGAAAAGCAGGACCTTTAGGGTAATAATCTCTGGATCACTGCCTGTGCCATGCGCCACTGAGAGTAAGAATAGGATGATTTGGCAGATGAATGTGTGGCTGAGGAATTGGTGCAGTGTTTCAGATTCCTGGATCATTGGGATCTCTTCCGGGGAAGGTATGGCCTGTACAAAAAGGACAGGTTACAAACTGAGCGGGGCCTATATTCTTGTGGGTAGGTTTTCTAGAGATATGGGGGAGGGTTTAAACTAATTTGGCAGGGAGATGGCAACAAGAATGATAGGGCTAAGGGTGGGGCAGTTGGTATACAAGTAGATGCAGTGTGTGGTGAGACTGTGAGGAAGGACAGGCAGATGCTGGGGCAAAATTTCAGTCAGTTGAATGAATTGAAATGCATTATGGGGGGCAAAATAGAAAAAGGGTGATGAATACCAGACTGAAGGTGTTTGAACATCGATTTCTCGAACTTCCAATAATTGCCCCATTCCCTTCAGCATTCTCCTATTTTTGTTTCCCTCCCTCATCTTATCTCCTTACCTGCCCATCATCTCCCACTGGTACTTTTCCCCCTTCACTTTCATCCATGATCTTCTACTATCTCCTATCACATTCCACCTTCTCCGACCCTTTGTCTCTTTCACCAATCAACTTCCCAGCTCTTTACTTCACCCCTCCCCTTTCTCAGTTTCACCTGTCTCCCACCACCTTGTACTACTTTCTCCCCTCCCCCCACCTTCTTGCTTTGACTTCTCATCTTTTCTTTCCAGTCCTGATGAAGGGTCTCAGCCCAAAAAGTTGACTATTTACTCCTTTCCGTACATGCTGCCTAGCCTCCTGAGCTCCTCCAGGGTTTTGTGTGCGTTGCCTGAAGTTGTTATATTTGAATGCACATAGTATACAGGACAAGGTCGCTGATCTTGTAACGCAGTTAGAGATTGGCAGGGGTGACACTGTGGGCATCACTGAGTTGTGGCTGCAAGAAGATCATTAGTTGAGGGCTTAACGTCCAAGGGTACGCGTTATATTGAAAGGAGAGGCAGGTAGGCAGAGGATAAGAAATAAAATAAAATCCTTAAAAAGAGGTGACATATCCCACATTCCCTGAAAATCCATGGTGTTCAGGTCATCAGATCTTTGTGCAATTAAGAGGAGACACCAGAGACCTCAAATGCTGGAACTCGAAGCAATAAACAAACTGTTGGAAAACCTCAGCAGGTCAGACATAGTCTGTGGAGGGACATTCATGTAATGCATAACTCATAAAGGAAGAGTTAATACATTGTTCATTGTTTCATTTGATGCATCTCAAACAGATGTTAGCAAATGTAGTTCATTTCTAATCACCAGCGCAAGAAATTTTCAGAGTTCAACTCTTGTGCCAACACGTTCTCAGATGAAGGATCTCGACCTGAAACATTGACTATCCATTTCCCTCAACAGCTTGACACTCTGAGTCCATCAGCAGCTCGTTTGTTGCTTCTCTGTCAATAATGGTCAACATCTGACTTGTTTTCCTAACCTCTTGCTGCACCTGCATGTTAGCATTTAAGTGATTCATTTACAGGACAGCAAGGTCCCCCAGAACCTCAATATCTTTCAGTCACTCACTATTTCAAAAATACTCCCATCTTTTCTCTTTGCCCACTCTTGTCTCCATCTGCCAAAGCCTCTTTCTGCAGCTTTCACTGATGAAGTCAGAGAAGAAATCCTGCTCCTCCTTGCTTCACAAAGAAAAGCTTTGCCTTGTTGGGCCTCTTTATTAAAGCCAGCCTACTTTAATCCCTGGTTAATATGCCACTAGGATTTTATTGTCATAATAGCACCTTCACTGGTATCATTCAGAAGATGTAACCTAGGCTGTACGATTACCCCTGTTTCCCCACTGATATGCTGCTGACACCCAGCTAACCTCCCTATTGATCCTTTCTCTGCCTCAGTTATGAATCAATCTGTCTATTACTTTTATTAGTACCAGGTGAGCAACAACTTTTTCCAACTACATATAGAGAAAAGGAAACCATCACCTTTCATTCCTATCTTAAGATCCATTCCTTAGTCATCAGCTCTGTCCCTCGCCTTGGTGTCTGTATTCCGAGGCAGTGAGCCTGCCTCAAATATACTGCAGAGGTCTGCCACCCTGATGCTGACCAGGCCCGGGTTCTGCCTAATTAGTTACTTACAGAGATCATAACGAGAACAAAGATAATCAATCCCCATTACCAGGTGAAAAGTGCTTAATGAAAGGAACTTGGTGCAGCTGTTTTGACAGGTGCCTGAGTGGTCAGCAGAACCCCGCGTGTTCAACTCCAAACGGCCACTAAAACATTGATTCCAGTGACACAGCTGGCTGATGCTAGCACTGAACCCACACCCTTCATCTGGCTTCCAAAGGGATGTCAACTGGGCTGCTTTTTTAAAAAATTCTTCAAAGCGCTGTATGGGTTTTAAGATATTTTAAAAATAACTTCAAGCACCTCACAATAGTGGGACCATTTTCTACTTTGCAACGCTGGCATGCTTTGTGTCATTTGATACTTGGTTTGAGAGCTGTCCGACAAGGCTGTGTCAGCGGAGGAAGCCAGGAGGTGAACTTGGTGATGAAATGGTTCAAGTGCCCCTCCTATAGACCAAGATCCCGTACAGTACCGTGCTTTGCATTAGGGCTGTGGTGCAGGACTGACTCACTGTCCCTTTGAGTTTAAGTAAAAAACAACTGCAGAAATCTTACAATTTTGCTCCAGAACTGTAACAAGAAGTAATCTATTGTATCTGTATACGCATATATTTTAGGTAACTGCGATCAAATAAATCTCTATGCTCTTTTCCCCTCCCTTTCCCGTCACCTCTACCTCGCAGACAGAATCTGAACAGCTAGTTAGAAATTGCTGGCAATCCTTGCGTGGAGGAAAGCCATCACACCTGATCTTCTGTGAAGATCTCCAGTTGCCATTAGGATAATATGATGTTGCCATGGTAATCATGCAGATTCCAAATGCATGGCTGACATAGCTGATACAGTTCCATCAGTTTTAGTCCTGGATATCAGTTTTAGGGTGGTTGTGTGGAGGGATGAGATAGAGAATAAAAATGTGATGAGAGTACCTGATGCTATTCTAATTGACTACATGGCAGTTGCCCATCATTAGCCTTTTGCAGTTATTGTTCAGTCACCAGGAGACATATATGTTAGTGTCATAGAAGCACAGAACAGCGTGCAGGATGTACCAGTTAGTATCTCAAGGCCATAATCTTCTTTCTGCCACATACCTTCTGCAGCTTCTCAAGAACAGGCTGATACTGACATCAGACTGTAATCTGCTCATACCTCAGCTCATCATTTTGCAAATTTCTGCTGCCATTCACATGAGCTGAAATTGGATAACCACGCAAATGATGGAAGTTTCAGAGACCAGCAACTACCCCAAGGCGTGGCTACACGTCGTGTGGATCATGGTTGTCAGACTATTTATCAGACTCAAAGCACAGGAGTTTTACCTGTTGTGTGCATCAGTGAGAGAGGAGGGTACTGATGGATGGTCTAATGTGTGCTGAGTGGGTGCTTCTTCGAATACACAATGGAGAGTAATATAACTGGTTGCATCATTCACCACTGCTCTGAATTGACTCTTCAATCTACGGATTTGTACTCTTTACAGCTCAGGTTGGAACATAGAACATTGAAGACTAAAGCACGTGAAGCTGTGCCGAGCTTCCAATCTACTCTAAGATCCTTCCCTCCTAAATAGCTCACCATGTTTCTATCATCCAAGTGTCTATCTAAACATTTCTTAAATGCCCCTAATGTATCTGACACTGCAACAACCCCTGGTAGGGTATTCCATGTGCCCACTTACTCTCTGTGTTAAAAATGTAACCTCTGACACCCCCATGCTTTGGGTCCAATCACCTTAAAATTATGCCCCTTCATATTAGCCATTTGCACACTGAGAAAAAGTCTCTGGCTACCCACTCAATCTGTGCCCCTGATCTTGTGCACCCCTATCAAGTCACCTCTCATCTTCCTCCACTCAAAATAGAAAAGCCTTAGCTCGCTCAACTTATCCTCATAAGACATGCTCTCCAGTCTAGACAACACCCTGGTAGTTCTTCTCTGCAGCTTCTCCCATGTTTCCACATTCTTCCTGTAATGAGGTGACTGGAACTGAAGTCAATGCTCCAAGTGTTGTCTAACCAGGCTTTCATAGTTTTCTCTTTGTTCTCAGAATTATTTTTTATTTGCAGTTTGTCTTCTTTCACATATTTGTTGTTTGTCAGTCTGTTTTTGTATCATTTTTCATAAAATTCTTATGTCTTTCTCTTTTTCCCCTGTAAATACCTTCAAGAAAATGAATTTCAAGTTAGTATATTGCTAATACAGTGGATTCTGTTTAACTGGGACATATTGGGACAAGTACATTTTGATCCAATTAGCTGAAGTTTCATTGAAATAGTTAAAAGGTATGAAAAAGACAAACTGAGTAACAAATTATGTATTTAAATGAAATACAGGACAAATTTTAACATTACCAATAGTACTACAGTATTAAAATTTCAAACTAAAACTGTGTATTAGTTCCAAATAGTTATCGACGGAGGAATTATTCCAGTATACGTGAAGAGCAAATTAGCGCAGACACCTAGTGCAGATAATGGATGCCTTCATACAATGTTGTGGATGATTACATCATTCAAATCTTTTTTATTGTAACATTCAAGATGATTGTCGATACCTTCAAATTCTTCGTAGTTATTAAATTTGTTAGGTACTGAAATAGTTTTGTTTTCATTCCTAGCTATTTCTGGCATCTCCAAGCCTGAATGCTTGAAGCTGCAGTGAGCTTGGAATTGTCATACTGCTTATTTTTCACCAACTATCTGTGACAAAACTCACTACTTTTTGAACACAAACACATGAAACAGTTGCTATTTAAAAACTACTCAAAGCACGGTGTAGCATCTAATGGTCACACAAGCATGCATGACTGACGCTGGTCAGAACTGTTGGGCAACAGTCTCCTGCCCCAGTTAAGCGGCATAGTGTCCCAAACAAACTAAGGGAATCCCAGCAATTTTCTCGATTAGTTTTGGTTGTTGAAGAGTTAGTTGTCCCAAAGAAGTGGCTGCCAGGATTAACTGATGGCCCAATTAACAGAATCACCTGTATATACTTCAATAATAAATTTATATTGAACTTTGAAATACACTGTGAAGCAGGGAGCTATGGTTGCTTAGAAACTTTAAGCAACTGCTCCAGTCTGAGCAAGAACTACTGTCATTTCTGTGAGATCTAGAGAAGCTGCAATGGACAGTTGTCTGTTCATGATACCTCACCATTCAGGCCATGGCCTCTTCTCATCATTTACATCATGCAGGAGGTACTGGGGCCAGAAAGCACACACTTCGAGCTTCACCTTCGGCTTCTTCCCCACTCCAATCAAGTTCTTGAACCAACCCAAAAGAATTCTCCTCTATCTTGGGACTGTATAACTTGCACTAATATTAAGTTTATTTGTCTTTATTTTGTCATATAGCACATAAGATAATATTAACATAATTAATATATATATATATTCTGTAGATGTAGAAGTTTGCATAAAGTGCATTTACGACATATAGTTAGATATACAACAGTATAATGCTACTGGACCTGTCATACATTGTCTGTACTGAGTGTTCAGAAACCTCAAAGCCTGGGTTAGATGCCACTCAGCCTGATGGTCCTTGTTCTTATACTGCAGTACTTTCTTCCTGATCATAGGAGGTCAAAGAGGTTGTGGGACGGATGAGAGGGATCCTTGACAACGCAGAGGGTTCTATCAATGAAGTGCTTCAGATACATATCCTGGATTGGGGGTGGGGGGCTTGTGTGGTGGAGAGAGACCCCGATCGATGATCCTTTCAGCAGTCCTCAGGGTTTTGCGGTCAAGTGCTTTGCAATTCCCATACCAGATGGTGACTCAGCTGGCCAGGATGCTCTCGATGGTGCTTTGGTGGAATGTGGTTAGAATGGGAGCGGGGAGCCTCTCTCTCTCAATCTCCTGAGGAACTGGAGGCTTTGCTGTGCTTTCCTGACTAAAGAGGTGGTGGTCAGGGACCAGGTGAGATCATCTGTGATGTGTACCCCAAGAGACTTGATGCTCCTGACTCTTTCCACGGAGGAGCTGCAACTTCCTGAAGTCCACAATCATTTCTTTAGTCTTGTCCATGTTAGGACTCAAGTTTCTGTGTTCACACCAATCCACAAGCTACTTTGCTCCCTCTCTGTATACTGACGCATAATTGTTGCTAATGAGGCCTGCCTCTGCAGTGCCATCAGTGATCTTAATGATGTGGTAAGGACCTGGTGTGACTTCACTCTGAAACTAGCTTGGGATCTTCCTTTGCCTGTTCTGCAATAGTACCAGCATGAACACAGAGGATAAGGAGCTTTCACTAGCACCTACTGAATTTCACTATTACAGGCCACAACTATGATCAACAGTAACCATTTATTGCTACTCCCAAGGAAAGCTAAATTTCTAGAAAATTATATCTAAACTATATCTTCTACTTACCTTTTATAAGCTGATTCGGCACATGATTGCCAGACCTCTTGGCTCACTCTCTGAGCTCTAACTGACTGAGTTTCACTACACCAAAGACAAACTCTTGTATCGGTTAAACTATTCCCTCGATTCCTGCACGATCAATACAAATGTTCCCAATTAATGTAGGCACAGAGGTGAAAGAATTTTGGTTATGAGAAGTGAGTAATAAGTAAGAGGTTGTTTTCATTGGAACAAAGGAGTCTTATTTAATTGTGTCATATAGAGTTATGGGAGGTTTAGGCAGGGCAAACAGGAATGACTTATTTGGGGTAACAGAGTGGTCATTAGTTTAACATAAGAACAAATGTACTGGAAGTACTCTGCATGTCAGGCAGCATCTGAGAGAAGAGATACAGAGTTAATGTTTCCAGTCAGTGACCCTTCATTAGAACTGGTGAAGAAACTATTAGCTGAATTATTCATAAGCTGTTTCTCTTTCCACAGATATTGTCAGACTATTTGCACCTGAGTGTTTTGTTAAATTTTCAACAGATTTAAGATAATTGGTTGAAAAACTAGAAGGAAGTTGAAGAAGAGTTCTTTCAGTGGAAGAGTGGTGGAAAGACTGGAACTCATTACTTAAAAGGATGGTAGAGAAAATACTTGGATGAGCACTTGACCGTATTGAGCACTTGGAGCCTGACTTTCAAGGCTTTTGACTGACAGGTAGAAGCTAGCAATAACTTAAAGAGCTTTTTATAAACGAACTGGCTAAATGTTCTGTTAAATTCTACAATTCTAACATATCCTTAATGAGAGTATCAACTTCTCTAGAAAGCCAGTGTTGTTATTCGGCACAGGTTCAACTTGCTGCAGCAAATTTGTCCTTAATCATCAAAACAGTAACTTCACTTTAAACATCACTCCACAGCTGAAAGAATCTAACTAGTTTTTTAAATTTCTCCTTGGTAAGTCTTAAATGTAGGACTGAAGCTCATGGACAAGAACAGCAAATTGTGCAAATACAAAACAGAATAAAAGCAAAATAATAATAATAAATAAACAGATAAATAATATTGAGAACATGAGCTGCAGAGTCCTTAAAAGTGTGTCCATATGTTGCGAATTAGTTCAGTGTTCAGGTGAAGGAAGTTATCCACTCTGGTTCAAGAGCCTGATAGTTAAAGGGTAATATCTGCTCCGGATCCTGGTGGTGTGGGACCTAAGGCTCCTGTACTTCCTTCCTGGTGGCAGCAGTGTGAAGAGAGCATGTCCTGGTGGTGGGGGTCTTTGATGATGGTTGCTGCTTTCCTGCAACAATGCTCTGTGTAGATGTGCTCAATGGGTTTATCAGAGATGGACTGGGCCATATCGACTTCTTTTTGTAAGCTTTTCTGTTCAAGGGCATTGGTGTTTCCATACCAGGTTGTGACGCAGCCAGTCAGTATACTCTCCATTGTGCTTCTATTTTAGGTGTCGTGCCAAATCTTCGCAAACTTCTAAGGAAGTAGAAGCGCTGTTGTGCTTTCTTTGTATTGGTGTTTATGTGCTGGGCCCAGGACAGATCCTCTGAAACTATACCACCAAGGAATTAAAAGTTACTAATCCTCTCCAACTCTGATCTGCTAATGATGACTGGCACATGAACTTCTGGTTTCCTCCTCCTGTGTCAGTAATCAGCTCCTTGGTCATGCTGGTATTGAGTGAGAGGTTATTGTTATGGCCCCACTCAGCCAGATTTTCAATCTTCCTCCTATATGCTGATTTGTCACCACCTTTGATTCAGCCAAAGACAGTAATGTCATCAGCAACAAAGAGTAAACTTCATGGACAACAGTAATGAAATTGTGTTATTTGAAAATGGTAGCAAAGTAGTCCCCAAGCCAAACCTCCATATTTCTGATTCAAGTTACTCACCTGATTCCCATTCACAAGTGCTTTTATGCTCAGGATCATGGTCTCTTCAAAATGTTATGCATTCTCCTTTGAATAATACTGATCTCAATTATTATTCCTCTGAGCAGCCATTCTACTTTTAAAACTCTCAAATCTATGCATAGTTAGTTCTGTGATGCTACAAATTCTGAGACACATTGTAAATCATTGTAAGTTTAAGGACAATGTGCAGGGCAAGTTTATATAGAGGGTGGAAGGTCTTGGAATTCTCCTGCTTGAGGTGGAGATGGTAACGTACACGATATTGGCATTTGAGACATTTGGACAGTCACGCGTAAGTGAAGGGAATGGATGGTGTGAATCTTCAAAATAAGCTGGATCATCTGGCCTTTCAAATCACGGCCAGAGGTGTTATTATTGACACTGAGCTAAATTTCAAATCTCATATTAACCATATTACTAAGACTGTGTTTTTTCGTTGAAGGAACATTGCAAGAGTTTGATTTCTTAGAACATCTCAAGATGTATAAAAATTGATACACACTTTTGGTTTTAGCCAATTAGACTACTGCAATGCACACTTCTCAGGACCGCCTAAGAAAGATATAAATTGACTGTAGCTTGTTCAAAATGGAGCAGCAAAAATCTTCATTAAAAAAAAGAAAATCTGAGCACATCTCACTGGTTTTTGCTTCACACTGGCTGCCTGTGTCCTTTTGGACCAATTTTAAAATACTCTTAATTTTACGTATGAATAATATGGCTCTGAATAATCTAGCTCCTCTGTATATTTTGAATGTCTAGCCCCTTGCATCCTTAATCATAATCTTAGATCTGTGAATACTCGTTTGCCTAGTGTTGATGTGGCCTTTTGCTGTTATGCACCAAGAATCAGGAATACTCTGTCAACTAAGATATGCCAGGCTAATACTGTAGAACTTTTCTAAACACTTCTAAAAAGCTACATTTTAAATTTGACCAATTTATAGGATTGCTTAATGCCTGTTGATTCCATTTATATAATTTGGTATACTTGATTATATGTCCTTACTTATGATTTTTAATTTTGTCTAGTTATGACATCTTTACAATCTACGTAAATAACTTTGAGCCTGCATCGTAATATATGGAAGGTGCCATATAAATAAAGTTATTATTAACTACAGGCAGATGGGATTAGTTTCAGACACCATGGTCAACACAGACATTGTCAGCTGAAGCTCCTAATCCTGTGCTGTTCTCTTCTTTGTTCTATCTACCACGTTATTGTGCAATGTAGTTGACTAGAACAATAATAATATTTGGCATTTTACCTTTACATTAAGCTAAATATATTATTAGTTTCTGATTCTGATAGTGGAAAACTTTTTTTTCTCAACTATGAAAATGAAACACTTTGATCAACATTTAGAGATAAAGAAGCTAAACCCTGCAGACAAAATTACAGTAGGTCAACTTATATTCCCACTGTCCAAAATATTGTTTCTTTGTCCCATTTTAGATAATAAAAAGATGTCATAATGTAAGGTTTGTTCTTAACTTTTATAATGGAGGTGTCGTAGCAAAACATGTTAACAGCTTGCCGTGAGATTCTTTTAAACAAATTGAAGTAGTTGATTGGGTCTTGAAAGTACATTTCAGAATCAGATAGCAGAAATCAGAGTCAGGTTTAATATCACAAGCATATGTCGTGAATTTGGTTGTCTTTGTGGCAGCAGTATATACAAAGTAATAGAGAAATAAAATGTGTATGTATGTAGAAGCTGGGGGAGAAGCTGTTCCTGAGTCGTTGACTGTGTGCCTTCAGGCTCCTGTACCTCTTTCCTGATGGTAGCAATGGGAGCAGCATCTCCAACACCATCACACTGAGCACGGGGGCCCCCCAGGGCTGTGTGCTCAGTCCACTGCTGTTCTCTCTGCTGACCCATGACTGTGCTGCAACACACAGCTCGAATCATATCGTCAAGTTCGCTGATGACATGACCGTGGTGGGTCTCATCAGCAAGAACGACGAGTCAGCTTACAGAGAGGAGGTGCAGCGGCTAACAGAGCCAACAACCTGTCTCTTAATGTGAACAAAACAAAAGAGTTGGTTGTTGACTTCAGGAGGGAACGGAGCGATCACTCCCCGCTGAACATCGACGGCTCCAGTAGAGATTGTAAAGAGCACCAAATTTCTTGGTGTTCAGCTGACGGAGAATCTCACCTGGTCCCTCAACACCAGCTCCATAGCAAAGAAAGCCCAGCAGCATCTCTACTTTTTGCGAAGGCTGAGTAAAGTCCATCTCTCACCCCCCCCTCATCACATTCTACAGGGGTTGTATTGAGAGCATCCTGAGCAGCTGCATCACTGACTGGTTCAGAAATTGCACCATCTCGGATCGCAAGACCCTTCAGCGGATAGTGAGGTCAGCTGAGAATATCATCGGGGTCTCTCTTCCCGCCATCACGGACATTTACACTACACGCTGCATCTGCAAAGGAAACAGCATTATGAAGGACCCCATGCACCCCTCATACAATCTCTTCTCCCTCCTGCCATCTGGGAAAAGGCTCCGAAGCATTCGGGCTCTCACGACCAGACTATGTAACAGTTTCTTCCCCCAAGCTATCAGACTCCTCAATACCCAGATCCTGGACTGACACTTTGCCCTATTGTCCTATTTATTATTTATTGTAATGCCTGCACTGTTTTTGTGCACTTTATGCAGTCCTGTGTAGGTCTGTAGTCTAGTGTAGCTTTCTCTGTGTTTTTTTTTACGTAGTTCAGTCTAGTTTTTGTACTGTGTCATGTAACACCATGGTCCTGAAAAAACGTTGTCTCATTTTTACTATGTACTGTACCAGCAGTTATGGTCGAAATGACAATAAAAGTGATTTGACTTGAACAGGGCATGCTGGGTGATGGGGGTCTTAGTGATGGACGCTGCCTTTTTGAGGCACCGCTCCTTGAAGATGTCTTGGATACTATGGAGGATAGTGCTCATGATGGAGCTGATTAATTTTACAACTCTGTGCAGCTTACTTCAATCTTTCACCCCCCCCCCCCCCCACCACCATGCTAGACAGTGTTGCAGCCAGTTAGAATGCTCTCTGTGGTACATCTAGATATTATTGACTGTTTTTGGAGACATACCAAATATTCTCAAACCCCTAATGAAATATAGCCTCTGGTGTGCCTTCTTTGTAGCTGTATCAATATGTTGGGTCCAGAGATATTGAAACCCAGGAATTAGAAATTTCTCACTCTCTCCACTTATGATCCTTCTATGAGGACTGGTGCGTTTTCTCACATCTTACCCTTTCTGAAGTCAACAATCAGTCCTTTGGTCTTACTGACGTTGAGTGGAATGTATGCCCTCTTGTCACCCTCTGAAATTCTGCCAACAGCTGTTGTATCGTTGTACCAGCGTTGATTGTCAGCGAGGTGGGAATGTTGTTTCTGGTCTGCATGGATTGTGGTCCACTGGTTCAGAAGTCATGGGTCCAGTTACAGAGGGAGGCACAGAGGCCCAAGTTCCAGAGCTTTTCGATCAGAACTGTAGGAATGATGGTGTTACATGCTGAGCTGTAGTCAGTAATCAGAACCCTGACATAGGTGATCCAAGGCCATTTGACGAGCCAATGAGATCATGCCCACCTTAGACCTATTGTGGTGATAGGCAAATTGCAATGGATCCAAATCCTTGCTGAGACAGGAGCTAATTCTATACGACTATAAGATAGAACAGAATTAGGCCATTTGGCCCATCGAGTCTGTGCTGCCATTTCATTATGGCTGATCCATTTTCCCTCTCAGTCCGAATCTCTTGCTTTCCCCCTATATCCCTTCATGCCCTGACCAATCAAGATCCTGTCAGCCTCTGTTTAAATATACATAAAGACTTGGCCTCCACAGCTGCCTGTGGCAAAGAATTCCACAGATTCACCACCCTCTGGCTAAAGAAATTCCTCCTCATCTCCATTCTAAAAGGATGCCCCTCTATTTTGAGGCTGTGTCCTCTGGCCTTAGACACTCCCACCATAGGAAACATCCTCCCCACATCCACTCTTATCAAGTAGTCACCCTCATTCTTCTAAATTCCAGTAACTACAGACCCAGAGCCATTAACTGCTGTTCATATAACAAGCCGTTTAATCCTGGAATCATTTTCGTGAATCTCCTTTGAACCCTCTCCAGCTTCAGCACATCCTTTCAAAAATAAAGGGCCAAAATTGCTCACAATCCAAGTGAAGCCTCCCCAGTGCTTTATAAAGTTTCAACATTACATACTTGCTTTTATATTCTAGACCACTTGAAATGAACGCTAACATCACATTTGCCTTCCTACCAAGACTCAATCTGCAAATTAACCTTTAGAGACTCCTGTACAAGGACTCCCAAATCTCTTGTGCCTCATATTTTAGTATTTTCTCACCATTTAGAAAATTCTAGCCATAATTAACATCTCAAAGTACTGTAGTTGCTACTGGACAATAGTCATTAAGGCAACTCGCCCTGCTTTTCTTGGATACGAGTATAATTGTTACCCTTTTGAAGCAGGTGGAAACTTTCAACTATAATAAGGAGAGATTGAAAATGTCTTTGAATACTCCTGCCTGTTGGTTGGCACAGGTTTTCCGAGCCCTACCAGGTACTCCATCACCTTCCAAAGGGTCACCCTCTTGAAAGGCAGCCTGATGTTGGCCTCAGAGTCAGAGATCACAGGGTCATCGGAGCGGATGCTGCTGGAATCCATGTAGCTGTAGTTTTATTCTCCCTTTCAAAGTGCACATAAAAAGCATTGAGCTCATCTGGGAGTGAAGCTTCACTGCCATTCATGATGTCAGGAGAAATGAAACATAGAAGAAGACTTCTAATTAAATGTGAGAATTAAATGCTTGTAAAATTTGAAGAACCACACACAAAATGCTGGTGGAACGCAGCAGGCCAGGCAGCATCAACAGGAAGAAGCACAGTCGACGTTTTGGGCCGAGACCCTTCGTCAGGACTAACCAAAAGAAAAGATAGTAAGAGATTTGAAAGTGGGAGGGGGAGGGGGAGATCCGAAATGATAGGAGAAGACAGGAGGGGGAGGGATGAAGCTAAGAGCTGGAAAGTTGATTGACAAAAGGGATATACAGCTGGAGAAGGGAAAGTATCATGGGATGGGAGGCCTAGGGAGAAAGAAAGGGGGAGGGGAGCACCAGAGGGAGAAGGAGAACAGGCAAGGAGTGATTGTGAGAGGGACAGAGAGACCTCACTTGGAGTACTGTGCTCAATTCTGGTGCCTCACTACAGGAAGGATGTGGAAACCATAGAAAGGGTGCAGAGGAGATTTACAAGGATGTTGCCTGGATTGGGGAGCATGCCTTATGAGAATAGGTTGAGTGAACTCAACCTTTTCTCCTCAGAGCGACGGAGGATGAGAGGTGACCTGATAGAGGTGTACAAGATAATGAGAGGCACTGATTGTGTGGATAGTCAGAGGGTTTTTCCCAGGGCTGAAGTGGCTAGGACGAGAGGGCTCAGTTTTAAGTTGCTTGGAAGTAGGTACAGAGGAGATGTAATGGGTAAGTTTTTTTACGTAGAGAGTGGTGAGTGCTTGGAATGGGCTGCCAGCGGCGGTGGTGGAGGCAGAAACGATAGGGTCTTTTAAGAGATTCCTGGATAGGTACATGGAGCTTAGAAGATAGAGGGCTATGGGTAACCCTAGGTAGTTCCAAGGTAAGGACATGTTTGGCACAGCTTTGTGGACCAAAGGGCCTGTATAGTGCTGTAGGTGTTCTATGTTTCTACGAGAGGTTGTTTTCTTGACACCACTGTGTTGGAGAGAGACACCTAAGATAGACACCTGTACAGAGAACTGAGTGCCAGAAACAAACTCCCCCCCCCCCCCCACCATTCCAGCCCTCAAAAGAAAATAGAAGGTCTCACCTGAAGAAAGTAGAAATATAATTCATTGATGTATACTGCACATCATGCTGCATCATTTTGGGTGGTCCAGAACTGGGCCTACAATCTCTATTAGCTTTTCTTATCATGGCCACAGTGTTTCCTTGCAGCCTGTATGGTCCAATAATGTCATAGAACTATACATCACAGGAGCAAGCCTTTCAGCCCGATTTATCCATGCTGAACAACTTGACTGACTGACTTAGTCCCAGTCCTGTTTCGCGATCACTTTTACATCATAATTTATTTCCATAGTGCGTAAAAGAAAACATGATCGCAAGATTGAATTTCTAGACTGTAACCTTCACAAAGGACTCCACATTATTTATGTGCACAGAGTCTTCAGCGGCATACAGTGTGGGTCTAAGAATCTCTTCCGTTAAGTTCAGTTAGGTCGTGCGGGCTTGTCTTCAATTGTGTGTTTGAACAAGTCTGAGGTCTTTTTAAGTTTTGTACCTACTATATGTTATTCATGAATATTTTTAGAAGAAAATTTTGCAAAGCCTTCTTTCTCTCTCTCCTCTCTCCCCACTCTTACCTCTCTCCCCTCTCTCTCCTCTCATCTCTATTTGCTCTCTCTTTCCTCTCTTCTCTCTCCTCTTTCCTTTCTCTCCTCTCTTTTTCTTCTCTCTCCTCTCTTCTCTCTCTTTTCTCTCCTCTCTCCTCTCTCTCCTCTCTTCTCTCTCTTTTCTCTCCTCTCTCCTCTCTCTCTGTTCTTTCCTCTCTCCTCTCTCTTTTCTCTTAGCAAGTTCAGCTTGTAAAAAGAACACAATTGCAATAGAACCCTCCAGCACCAGTTTCTCGAGCAATTAAGGAGTAAGCAATAAGAGCAGCCTTGCTAATGATGTGCACATCTCCAGAATAAAATCACCTGAGCATGCACAGAGTCAAATAGCCTGCCACTTATTACTGCTTGGGCTCTCAAAGCATTGACACCTGGGCACAGTACAGTAGGGCTTTTTTTTCTGTCTCCATGGACCTGAGCTGTTCATTTGATTATGAACCAGCAGTCTCAGAAGAAGCCTAATATGAGAAAATTAAGAGTGCTGAAATAAATGTAAAAATAAATCAATTTTTTAAAAAAATACTTCTTCCTCCAACTGATCTGTAGCCCTTAGAATGTTAAAAATATATCGTATTACTAGCTGCTTTGTGATGTATGTAAATATTAATATTTGAGATACTGCCTTTGTAAATTCATGCATACAATTATCAAAACTGAAGGTTGTAATTATCCTTTGAAACAAGTGCCTGCTTTCTTCTGATAAAGAACCATTCTTTTAGCTGTGTATGTTTTTTTTAATGCTGTGACTCTTAGAATGTCAGCCTTTCAGTTTACTAAATAATGTCTTAATGTGTAAGTGTAATAAACAAGCCAGTAAGACTGTGGTATACTACAGACCTGCTTGGCGATTGGTGGTATTATACTAGTGGCAGGAGAGACATAACATTTTACTGTAACAAAGCCAGGCAAAATTAATCTTCAGTTGAGAATGCAGCTGCATAATGCCTTATGTGAAGTACAGGAAAGCCACTGGTTGTTTAAAATCTGAAATAAAGCTATAGCTGCAAATCCCCTGGGTTTTATAGTATACACTGATGAAGTATATGCTCTCATGTGAGCCATGTTATATAGCTTAATCTGGCTGGACAGTGGCTACTGGTTGCTTCACTTTGCAAATAAGCTATAGTTCATATAATCTGGACTCCCGCTTCTCAATCACAATCCTCTCACTTGATTTCTTCACTTGAGTCAGACTGGATGGGAAGATATTATAAGAAAATAAATACTTACCTCTTTATAACAAGCTGAATAGCCCCGTTTCATGAGGTCTTGGGATCAGGCTATCCTGTTGTGTATATAATATTTAGTAACATTTGAATAATATTGTAAATATATTGTTTGATTAAATGTTCTTTGTTTGTTCAAATAATTCATTATGGGTAATATGGAAAAATAAATGAATTGCAAATGTCATGACGCTACCAGTTCTTAATGCGTGCCTCATTTAAAGTAAAATCAAAATACATAATTTATCCCTGGCTCTCCCGTGTTTCTCTTCTGATTAGTTTTGGAGTTACTAAACGTAGAGGAGGTGATGGGGTATTTTTAAAATGAACCCAAGACAACTACCTGTCTGTGGAAGTGCAGCGAGGCATTTGAGTTTAAAAAAAAGCGCAGTGGAGATGTTCAAGTTAAAAAATAAAGCTGTACAGCTCATGTCTCTTCAAAGGGGGGGGGGCGGGAGAGAAGATAGTCAAGCTAAAAAAAATGCAGAAAATGGTTGAATTCATAGGTTCTTAAATAGTGAGTACTGTGTGATAATAATCATATTTTTTTAAAAAAAAGCAGAAATGGCTGGCTACATTGGAAAGATAGATGTGTTCACTTGCAAAGGAGATAACTGGATATTGTATACTGAGCAAATCAACCAGTATTTTGAAGCAAATTAAATAACCAATGAAAAGTGAGTGGCAGTTTTGCTGAGTGTTTTGGGTTTAAAGGGATATAGTTTGCTTAGAAGTTTAACTGCTCCAAGCAAACCAGCCGAAATGAGTTTTGCTAATACTGTAAAAGTAATACAGGAACATTTAGAACCAAAATCAATGTTGAAAGCAGAATGTTTTAGGTTTTATAAGTGGAATCAAAATGAGGAGAGTTCATTTCCATGTACATGGCTGAATTGAAGAAATTGTTTGAATCGTTGTCAGTTCAGTAATGGAATTAATGATACACTGAGAGACCATTTAGTTTGTGAAATCTTAAAAGAAAGCTTTCAAAAATGGTTCCTAACTGAAGCACAACTTACCTTTAAAAGAACAGTTGAAATTGCTGTATCAATGGAAACAGAAGACAGAGGCACATTTGTGTTGCAGTCAGGAATGAAAATGAGCGTGAACAAAATTGCAGTCTCTAAATCGAAACCGGCCTGGCTGAACAAACTATGTTACCATTGTGGCAGGGAAGTTGAAACTTGTAGAAATTACAACAAAGCAGGACACATACAAACAGCACATCAGGTAGACAAAATAAATGGACTTCACAGGGAAGAGAAAAAGATAAAAAGACATGTTGCAGTTTCAAAAAGTACACCAATCTTCATGCTGTTGATCAAAAATGACATAGGACTGGTAACCCTGAAATTTACAATGTGAACACTAATGACAGATAAGCAATATGGCTTACACCAGAAGTGAATGGCAAATTAGTTAAAATGGAATTGGATATTGGCTCAGCTGTTTCAGTCATTCCACAAAAATGAGTCTAAATGGTAATTCCAAGATACTGAACTAAAGCTTCCAGATATGTGACTAAGAACTTATACTGGAGAAGAGAGAACTCCTATGGGAATTACATTCGTAACAGTGAAATACAGAACAAACAAGCCACATTAGGCTTATATGTGGTTAAATAAAAGATGGACCAGCATTCTAGGGGTGTGATTGGCTGATACAACTACAACTTGATTGGTTATCCAGCCATTATTTACATGTCACGTCCCCTACAATAAAGTCAACTGAAAGTGAATTAAGAAAGGTACTGGATGAGGCCACAGTGGTTCTCAAAGATGTCACCAGAAAACTCAAACATATCAAGTGTAAAATTGTGTTAAATGAAAATGGCACACTCAGATTTTACAAAGCCCATCCGGTTCCTGTGATAAAGCAGCCAGTGAGCTGGATCACATGGAGGCTGAAGGAATTCTTTCCAAGGTTGAGTGGAGCCCATGGGTAATGCCAGTGGTTCCAATAGCCAAGAAGAATGGGTCTGTCAGGAACTGTGGTGTTTTGAAGTTAACCATCAACCCAGTACTGAAAGTAAATCAATACCCTCTGCCCAGGATAGAGGTTATCTTTGTAAGTGTTTCTGGAGGAAAACACTTCATCAAAGTAGACTTAGCTAAGGCCTACCCAGTGATGGAAGTGGAAAAATAATCCAAAGTGCTTCTCACCATAAACACTCAAAAAGGGCTTTGTTGGTATTATAGACTTATTTTTGGGGTAGCATCTGCACCTGCACTCTGGTAGAAAGCTATGAACCAGATGCTGCAAGGCTGCCCAGGTATTCAATGTTACCTGGAGAACAACATTATTACCAGTAGGGATGACAAGGAGCATTTCCAAAATCTCAAGACAGTGTTAAAAAGATTAGAAGATCATGGGCTCAGAGCATGATGCAACAAGTGTGGATTCTTTAAACCAAGCATCACTTACTGTGATCACACCATTAACACACATGAACTACACAAGTGTGCTGAGAAAATTCAAGCAGTGGTAGATGCCCCAAAGTAAACGATACATCACAGTTGCAGTCCTTTTTGGAATTTGTCAGTTGCTATAACGGTTCCTGTCAAACCTGGCTACTGTGCTCTACCCCTGGAACACGTTCCTATAGATCAGGAAAGTGGACAAGGCAATGTGACAACATCATGGAAATGCTGATGGATTGTTCTTGTTTACCTCTGGAAAATTAGATAACTGAAATATTTACAAAAGAAGACACTCTTCTGGACATATTCTCCCTAATGCAAATTGAAAGACTCCCTACTACGGCAGAGATGATCCTCAGGGAAAGCAGAAAAGACACCACTCTCTATCAGTTCTACATGGCCACACAAAGTGGTTGGAATGTGCAGCAGAAACTCCAGTCTCCCCATTTCTTTGAGTGCTGGGATGAACTTGCCCTTGACAGAGATTGTCTTATGTGGGGATTGAGGGTTGTTGTAACATCCAAGCTGAGAGGCAAAGTGTTGGAGGCTCTACATGAATCTTAGGGTCAAAATGAAAGCGTTGGCTTGAAGTTTAGTCTGGTGGTCTGGCATAGATCAGCAGATTGAGCAGCTTGCCGTGCATTTTTTGGGGATGGCCTACTTTGCCCTGGCAGAGAATTCATGTGGACTCTGCGGGACCATTCATGGGCACAAATTTCCCGGTAGTAGTGGATGCAGCTACAAAATGGTCAGAAATGTTCCCAAATTGTCTTCACTACAGCTTTACACATTGTTGACGTGTTGAAAAGGCTCTTCTCAAGGACTGGTGTTCCAGAATAGTTAATCAGTGACATTGGACCACAGTTTGTTGTAGATGAGTTTCAGTCATTCCTAGAAGTGAATGGAATAAGACATATTACACTTGCTCTGAGCAACCCAGCTACGAATAGCTTGGCGAAAAGGTTTGTTTAGAGTCTAAATAATGCTTTGTGAGCAATTTCATTAAAACACTACTGACACTGAATCAGAATTAGGCCAATTTGCACCTTGCGTATCACAGAGCAGCACCCTCCACAACAAACAACTCACCAGCTATACTGTTCCTGGCCCATCACTTGCATTCATGCTTGGGTCTCCTCGTACCCAATCTCAGGAGTGTGCAGGACAAACAGCTGAGACAAAAAACTACTCAAACAAGAAGGTTCAATGTCTCACTCTTGGACAAGCAGTCCAGGTGAAGTGCTATAGAGGTGACCAAGAGTGGGTACTTGGGAAGATTAAGGACAGAAATGGGCCACTCTTCGACACAGTGGAGAGTCCATCTTACGTCATCTGGAGATGACACATTGACCAGTTTGTGAGAGCAGAGTCAATTGTTAGAGAAGATAGGTGTCCAGAGCTGTCAGAAACACCTTCTGCAGTCCCAGAGTCGATTCCTACAACCAACACGCAGAGGCCCCAGAATCTGAGATTGTTTCACGGCCACAAGTTCCACATGCTAAGCAGAGTGATCCCCTTGTCAGGAAAGACATTATCCCACAAGAGTAGGAAAGACTCCACACCGATTAAATCTTTACGCGTGAATGGGGAAATTTTAAATTAACTATGTTATGGATATTATATGCAAGTTGAGATGCATTCTATATTGAGTTGGAGTTTGTAGCTAAGCAGGGAGGAGCATTGTGTATTTAATATTTCAATAAGATTTGAGTAATATTGCAATTGTGTAGTTTGATAAAGCATTCTTTGTTTGTTTAAATAATTCATTATGGGTTATGTGTTAAAATAAATAAATTGCAAACATCATGACGTTACCATTTCATCAGTGCGTGCCCTGCTTAAAGTAAAAATGAAGTCCATGAGTTAACCCCAGCTCTCCCATGTTTTTCTTCCAACTAGTTTTGGAGTTATGAAGCATAACACTCTTGTTAACATTTCAGAAGCAAAGCATGAATTGTTGGGATGAGGTTATTGCTGATCTGTTCATTTTACAGATAGTATCCTGTTTGTGGCTGTTGTTATATCTTGTATGTTTTTGAGCATTAAGTCAGTCCTTCTCTCTGCACAGGATCAGAATCCAGTGGGATCTTCTCGGCCGGCAGGATCCATCCAGCCCCCTGTCCCAGGTCCTGGCACTGGGGCCCCAGTGCCCAGCTCCATGACTGGTAACCCTGGAGGCCCTGGTTACCTTGGAAACCAGCAGCAGGCTGTCATGATGAAACAGTTGATGGAGCAGGAGAGACAGAGAATGCATCAGATTCACATGATGGAGCAGCAGAAGCAGCAGTTATTCAGGGAGCAAAGACAGCAGCAGTTTCTGGCAGAGCAGGTAAATATTTATTATAGATAGCGACTGCGACCAGGATCCCTCTCGTACCTCAAAGTTCCCCTACTAAATCCAAAGCTAGTCTAATTGGAGGAGACCCTTGTGAATTTGCCCTGATTTCATTATATTCTCATTACGATCAGTGTCACAGGTGCCCTATCTGAGTACATGTAACTTTTTTTTAAATTTCTCTTCTTTTTTCGTCTCCATTTCATAACAACTTAAAAAATATAGGAACAGGACTAAGCCATTCAGCCCTTTGAGCCTGTACTGACACTCAGTACAATCATGGTTATTTCTTATCTCAATACCATATTAATGTTCTTCCAACATCTCAATAGCTTTTGCAACGAGAAATGTAATTACGTCCTTAACTGTGTTCAGTGACTTAGCTAATTCCACCGATTCATCACCCTCCAGGTGAAGAAATTTTTCATCTTAATTGTCATTGTCTAACCCTATATCCTGAGGCTGTGACTCCTTGTTATCAACACACTAGCCAAGGGAAAATCTTCCTCTTATCCGGTCTGTCCAGCTTTGTAGGAATTTTATTAGTTTCAATTATGTTACATCTGATTCTATACAGTAGGCATATACAAACCCAGTCAACATAGTTTCTCCTCAGACAGCAGTCCAACTATCTCATTTCTCCCTCATCTCAGGTACAGTACCGAAGTGATATGCTTGTCCTTCTCTGGTTTTGTGTTACTTCTTATTGGTCTTTGATGTTCAGTTCCCTTGGTTTTGTGATTCTCAGCTGCAATGGAATCCCTTCCCCTCATGTGTCCACCCACTTATCCTGGGCTGTAATCCAGTTCTGTAGGCCTGAACCTAATCACAATGTGTTTTACTGTTTCTGCAATTCTCGCCTCAGTACTTTAAATGGCAGCTTCAACACTTAGAACATAAACACCGTAAATGTCCAAGTTTTAGCTCCTGTTGCACATTAATTGGGACTGTATTAGAACCAAGGAAAAATATCACATATGACCTGTCTCAGTACTTAAGAAGTCCTGTAGTCCCCTCATTTACTCTTTTCTAGCTAAGGATTTAAAATCTCTTTTTCTTTCATCCCTGAAGTCTGACCTTTTTTGCCTTCCTCCTCGCTATGAAGCCAGGACTTGTGCAGGTCTGTAGATACAGTGCTCGGGCAGATCTCCACATGGAGACCAAGGCATCTAACAAGTCCAAGTCCAAGTCCACTCAAGGAGGATAGTAGCAACTCTCAGCTAACCTCACATTTAATTTACCAGCAGAGGTCACTGGATAAAATCATGCGCCTGGATTGGTATACATATATTACATATACATAAAATACATGGTAGATATCCAGCATACCCAACAATGATGGGAAACTTGTACAGGAGAGTTTTTGAAGTGGAAAACCTATTGCACTGGTGAAGTTCCACTCTCTCGACTCAGAAGTCCAGGTCTTGTGGTACGAACAAGCATCACAAACTGGAGTCTTCCTTGGTTGCAGTAGATAACCATGATGTCTTCTCTCCCTTGTCATACCCTTCGTTCTCCACAGAGCGCTGCAGTACCACCTTCCTAGCCATTGGATCTCACTGCAGATCTCATCTGCCCACTCCACCAGAGATGACTTTGCATGCTAGGACAGGCATACCCTCACCTGGTTTACCCTGCTTTCAAAGCAGCATTGCGCCGAGGTGTAGCCGCTGTCGTATGCAAATAGCTACTTGCGGTGAGAGCTGAGTGTCCAGGGGGCCTAAAAGTGAGCGAGCTGCCCCAGAAAGGACATTGCTGGCCTGTTCAGTAGAGGTGCTACCTCCCTGCCCAGCTAAGGCCAGGGGTGCAAGGGTGCACCCGCCAAATAGCACAGGCCAAGGTTTGAACCAAATGAAAGTCATACTGTAGGTGGGCATCTCTCAAGCTTTTACTGGTGTCACTTCCATGCCCGCTAGCTGCATCGTGAACCTAACTAATATAAAGTGGTTAGCACATTGTAGCAGTTTATGAGCCTTGGTGCTCGATACTTTGCGGGAGCACTGAATGTGACCAGGATAGAGAGCTGCATCTGTGCTCTCAACTTTCAAATCAATTGATTTCTTCCCCGTTCTCTGATATAATACAGTTCTGGGACTTGGCTGGCACTTGCTGTTCAGCTATTTCATTACCTGTCACACAAATCTCCTCTTAAAAGTTGGCTCTTTCCTTGACTTTTTTCAGTATATTAAGAAACAAAAGGACACCGGGTCCAGTGATCCTGACCCAAATACTGAAACATCATCATTTGCACTTTTCTACAAACCACTCACTGTTTTGAAGTGCCCCCCCCACCCTTCCACCACCAAGCATAGGCTTGCCCCTCCATATCTTAAATGACCTCTGAAGTACTAGTGATAGTCAGCAATGTGAACAAGGACATATCCGAGGTCATTCCCAGATTAACGCACTGCTGTCTGTGTCCTTGGGCGATTGAGGCAGAGTTGTAAAGTGGTAGCTGTCTAGTGACCAGTGTTGTCCGTGTGTACTTCAGGCATTCTGCCTGCTTCAGATACTTTGCAAGCACTCAGGATGCAAGTTTGGTGAGAGATGAATGGGCACGAAGGTGAGGGTTCAGTGGATATGTGGCCTGTAGCACCACACCCATCCAGTCCATGAGCTTGCTCTTGCTTTTGCTTAAAAAGCAGACTCTGAGCTCCAAAGTCATTATATCAAAAATTCCCACCCAAGACACAATTGGGTAAAAATACAAGTTCTAAACTTAGGGATACAAACATTCAGCATTTGATTTTCAAATTTATTTTGATCTTACGTGAAAACTAACTAGGGCACCTGATCTACATGTATGGTCTTTTCTAATACTGCACCCTAACATCCAGAACTATGCTGTGAAAAACAAACCCAGTCAGAAGTGTGGGCTCCACTTGTTTTTGATAGGGATGATCAGTTCTCACCGCGTCTCACCTGTCTGCATGTTGCTTTTGATGACACCAAGCCTGTTCACGCTGCCTCACTATTTGATCCACTTATAGTCTCCAGATGGAGCCAACTTGCCAAGATTAAAAGTCATTCATTCTGCATGGAATATGTAAACAAAAGTATTTGATGCTTTCATGTTGGGGAAACCAGCTTTTAAAGAAAACACACTCTATTCAGAAAAGGTCTTGCTAAAGTTGTGGCATGGTTTGTTTAGACCACAGATGTGGAGATTCGATGGTGCAGTAAGTCCTGTTAATGCAAGGGATTGAGCTGACTAGAGGCTGTAAATTCTGGCCAGAGCTAATTTATTGCTGCAAATGAATCTCTTTCTTTCTTCCTCAATCCGAATTGTTGTTCAAATCGGGTGGAATGTAAGTGCACTGTCCTGACCAAGTAGGGTGAGGCAGTTGTTCTATTTTCTGTTCTCAGGCTAATGGCAATATTCTAGTCATTTATTGTAGCTGTATTTGGAATCTTTAGTTTTCACCAGCTTACATTAATAACCTAATAACAGTGCAGTTTATTTCCATGTTGTACGTGGGATGCTTTCCTGTGGCAAAGGTGCTCCAAATGAATTCAAATTGCTTTTATCACTGAGGTGACAAGAGCCTGTTCACTTCACTGGCTTTATATGCCTGTAAAGTCAAAACAAAAATTTGCTGAAATAAGGGAGAAATGTTCTGAGAACTGAACCTTTGTTAAAAAAAAAAGTTGGGTGCTTCACGAGGGGGTTAACAACAAGGAGCTGTTCTAGAACAGAGGGTGGGCAGCTGAAGTTTCAGCTATTGACGGTGGAGCAAATTTTGGGGGGCTGGGACTCATCAGCCATGATCGGCAGCTCATCTAGGAGAAGAAAAACCCTGATTTCAAACCTCGGCCGCCTTGCAGTTATACTCACTCATGGGGTAGGCTTCGGGAGTAAACCTCAAGAAAAATCCAAAGCTGGAGTCTCTAAAGCAGTCTGACGTTGACTGGCAATTCCTGTGACGCTGCTGGTACCAAGCTGTATCGGTCTCAGACATTCCTTTGGATTCATCAGCTGTGTGGAGAGAGGGAGCCTGCTACATTGGCAACAGCTTGCTCTCCATATCGTACAACACTGGCTTGCGTATCATATAGACAGCTGGGACACGACATCGATGGTCAACCCTGAGCAATGGAGGGGCCTCAAGGCAGAGCAAAGAAAGGCCTTAGCACCCATGGATTGTAGGATTAGGGTAGATTGCCAATATGGGGGCATAGAATCATGAAGGGAAGCAAAAAAGTGGAAGAAATGTTAAATATAATGTAAAATGGCGAGAAGAACGATGGACAAGGATAGGACAATGTGAGATCGGTATGGGAAAAGTTTTGAAAAAGCTGATATTTATGGAAGGGAACACTAAAAGCTGGTGGTGTCTTTGAAATGCTCAGGAATGCTGGTGACAAGGGAGTAAATAAAGGTTACAGTCAACGCATTAGAAAGAGAAGTCAGCTGCAGTATTGTAGTGGAGGCATAGTCAATGTCCACCCTATTGTTATGAAGTGGATCTCAAAACATACATTTGATCTAATGTATTTAGTGTATTTATCTAGTGTATTTATCAATGTAATCACCCAAATAATTTTTGAGCAATAGTGGAAATAATTGGTGATTGGACACTGCTCAAGAAGAATTGTGGGTTCATTGTAAATTCAGCTCTAGACATGCATCACACCACTGATTAGCTGATGGAGAACTTTCAGTACTAGGTTTGCCCACTCTCAGCAGTTTTCTTGGGCAATGAGGAAGGGGCTACATTTTGCCATCATGTCCTAGGATGGAGCTCCTGCTCCTCGTAACTCTGCAGTGTCCATGAATATTGGGTGCAGATGGGCAAATGAGAGGTTGTTTGCCAATTAGCTCGCAGTTCTCACTGCTGTAATTCACGCATGGAGCTCAGTCATCAGTTGTACTTTTATACCAGTTTCTGAGGCACTTTCAGGCTGTGAAGAGAAAATGTTTGCAAGTTTCACAGTGATTCTCATAGTCTTCAGATGTAAATCAGTTCAGTGGTCTGCAGCACTCCGAGAGGATTGACACTTTCAATTCTTTCTACCATATCTCTGGATACATTGCATATTTGAGAAAAATTTTAATCAATTTCAGGCCTATAAAGCATCTGCAGTCATCTGCAGTTTATACAATTTACTTCAAGTTAACTTCACTAAAAGTACCAGTAAACATTACAAACTAGGACCTTTGAAGGGGTGAGTTAATATTGGTTACCAGTTGAAGACGTAGCTCTGGAACTTCCACATTTGTTTAATTGAGGTCTCACTTGCATTAAACAAATGTGGATAAGTTATACAATAGGAATGTCATCTCTCAATAAATTTCACCTTAAGTTTAATGCTGTAGGTTAATTTCCTACATCAATGATCTAACATTTATTTTCTCCTGTTTTCCTATTGCTTTAGTTGGATTAAATAAGCAAATGATTTTGGGAAAGCCAAAAAGGGGGAATAAAAATCAAGGTAACTTTTTCAGTGGGTTGATGGAAAAAGCTTTTCAAAAATTTAAGGAGGTGTTGCAATGACTGCTTTGACTGCAATTGTTTATTCAAAATCAATGGGTTTGCTTTCCTCCCATTAGCAACAGCAACTACAGCAACAACATGAACAGATGCAACGGCATCTGCCCAGACCACACCCACAGTGCAAAGATCAGCAGAGGAATCCATATCCTGTACAACCGGTCAACCAGTTCCAAGGTAAGCCTTACCTGCACTACGTTTTCCCTGTAGCTGTTACTGTTTATTCCGCATTATCTTACTGTTTTACCTTGTACTATCCAAACGCACTGTGTAATAAATGTTGAAGTTTTTCACTGTACCTTGATACATGCAGCAATAATAAACCAATTCTCATTCCAATTAATATCCAGTTGTCTTACGCTCAGATTCTACCACTCTCTTTTACTCCAACAACAATGTTCACCACTTGCATTTTTTGTATTGTTTTCTGCTCCATTCAGAACATGCCCTGGAATGTTTATTCCATTAACATTGCTCTCTAACCCTGAATAAAAACTACATATATATATATATATATATATATATATATATATATATATATATATCCAGGTGTCAAATGAAGGTACTTGTCACTGAGAGCCAAGCAATCGCAGTAATTATCCAACCCTGTCCTGCGCATTGCATGGGCCTATAGTACTTGGAATGTTGCATTGGACCTCCATGCATTGAGTAATTTATTGAAAGTTGAAGTTCTTTATCTGCACGTTTCTTGTCATCTATGGCTGTGTACAGAAAATCACAGGAAAAAGTATCTGTGATTTTGTAGTACGACATGATTTTGCAATTTAGAAGATCATCTGCTGTCTGGTGGATCAATTGATGTTCTCTACAGCTGGCTGTAAAATAAGGATTGCTTTTGACATTCACGGCTATGTTTCTCTCCAGGACAAGACAGGTTTTACCTGATAGTCTAAACATTCTGAGACACTAATGTTACAACATGTTAAGAAAATTGATCCTTTGCCTATAGAGTTAACATGTAGGGAATGGGTTTTTGCAAACTGGAACAAATTCATGAAGTCCCTCCAGCTGAGTAAAGAGGACCTTGGTGATTTATGGCTTGCTTGAGCTTGTGGTGGTCCATGTCCATGTCCACAGTATCAGTACATGGTTATATAGAGGTCACCAATATGATTAAAAAAAGTGCCATCCCAAAAGGCTGAAATTTCACTGTTACCAGTAATCTCTCATCTTTTTTAAGCAATACAGCTCTTTTAACAAAATCACGTAAGAAAGAATGGCTGTGGCAAAGTACTTATCATCAGATCATCTCCTCAACCCTGTCCGAAGCTACAGAAGTTTATCACAGAAAGCTACCTCTCACTGTCTCTGGTAGAGAAGGGAAAGGGAGAGGGGAAAGCCCCAAATCTAGACTGACATATTTGGTTTCTGTCTGGACGTTGGTTGGTTGAGAAACGAGTTTAAAGATTTTTTTTTATTGATTGATGGAGATACAGCACGGAATAGGCCCTTCCAGCCCTTTGAGCAGCTCCACCCAGCAAACCTCCCCCCACCCCTGCTGCTGATTTAACCCTAGTATAATCACAGGACGGTTTACAGTGACCAATTAACCTACTAACCAGTACATCTTTGGCCTGTGGGAGGAAACTGGAGCACCCGGAGGAAACCCACACATTCCACAGGGAGTGCGAACAGACACCTTACAAATGTTGCTGGAATTGATTTCCGGACTCCAACGCCTCGAGCTGTAATGATGTTGCACAAACCACGCTACCACGGCACCCTTTAATTCTGCTTTTTATTGTGGCTGTCCATTATGCAGCTTTCACAGAAAAATCCATTGGATTAACTAAAATTTCAATGAAAAGCCACTTTTCAGTAGGATTATACATTGTCCAGTCTTGCCGATTGCAGCCTAGATATTCTGTATAACTGTGTGTAAAAGCAAGAATTGCTTTTAACATTTATGTCCATGCTTTTTTCCAAGGCTATACAGGAGACAACTGCTTTGTTTTTGAAGGCATGCAATTGTATTAACCTGCCTACCAAAGCAGGCAGTTAAAATGATTAATAGTTTGCAGCTCTGACTGCTATTCCACTGACACAGGCTGGAAACCATTGCACAGAATGTATCATCACACCCCCGATTATTCAGAAATGTTCATTCTCCTTTCACCATGAAGTTGTCTTCTATTCCATTAACAATCAGTTGGTATGTAACCGCAAGATCTTCCACTTGAAGTGTTCAGCAACTCTGAACAGCTGCCTTGTTTTGATCATCCTGTGATTGGCTAGCTTCCTTAATATATTCAAACTTTCAAGCCCATATAAGGTCTGTAAGCCTGGAGAATTTGGTTATGACCCTGATGAGGAACTGCTGACCAAAGCCACTTAGAAACTTCCTTATTTTGTGAGCATAATCTCAACAAAAAGTGCCCAGATCTGCTAAATATGTTTTTCTTTCTTTCTTTTAGTCCATTTTAACTCTGATCATTAATTATATTATTTTCTAAATGCCTTGTTACCATTGTATATTTCCAGTTTCCTTTCCCCTTTAGACTATAAGACATAGGAGCAGAATTAGACCATTTGGCCTATCGAGTCTACTCTGCTATTCCAACATGGCCAATTAACTATCTCCATCAACCCTATTCTCCTGCTTTCTCCCTTTGACGCACTGACTAATCACAAATCTATTAACCTCCGCTTTAAATATTCTCAGTGACTTAGCCTCCACAGTTGTAAGTGGCAATGAAATCCACGTATTCACCACCCACTGGCTAAAGAAATTCCTCTCATCTCTGTTTTAAATGGATGTCCCTCTATTCTGTGGCTGTGCCCTCTGGTCCTAGATTCACCCACCACAGGAAACATACTCTCCACATCCACTCTGTCTAAGCCTTTCAGTATTCAATAGATTTCAATGAACACCACCCCCCAGTCTTCTAAATTCCAGTGAGTACAATCCCAGAGCCATCAAACAGTCCTCATATGTTAACCCTTTCATTCCCAACATCATTCTCGTAAATTTCCTCTGGACCCTTTCCAATGCTAGCACATCTTTTCTTAGACAAGAGGCCGAAAACTGCTCATGATACTCCCAAGTGTGATCTGATTTCTGATTATGCCTTGTAAAGCTTCAGCATTACATCCTTGCTCTTATATTCTAGTCCTCTCGAAATGAATGCTAATATTGGATTTGCCTTCCTTACCAGCGACTCAACCTGCAAGTCAACCTTTAGGAAACCCTGCGCAAGGATTTCCAAGTCCTTTTGCACCTCTGATATTTGAATTTGCTCCCTGTTTAGAAAATTGCCTATGCTTTTATTCCTTCTACCGAAGTGCATGACCATACACTTCCTGACAATGTATTCCATCTGCTGATTCTTTGCCCATTCTCCCCCTCTGCCGAACTTGTTTTTTTTATTTTTGCAGCAGTACAGTGCAATATATAAAATTACTACAGTACTGTGGAAAAGACTTAGGCACCCATATATACACACACATATGTGCCTAAGACTTCAACACGGTACTGCCTAATGTGAAAAGAAGCAGTCCCAATATCAACCTGTGTGAAACACCATTAATCACTGGCAGCCAATCATAATAGACCCCCCTTTATTCCCACTCTTTATCTCCTATCAATCAGCCAACCTTCAGTCCACCCGAGTGTTTTTTCTTGTAATACTGTGGGCTCTTACCTTGTTAAGCAGCCTCATGTGCAGCAGGTTGTCAAAGGCCTCCTGAAAATCCTAGTAAATAACATCTACTGACTCTCCTTTGTTTATTCTGTCTTTTATTTCCTCAAAGAGTTTCAACAGTTTTGTCAAGCAAGATTTCCCCTTGAGGAAACCATGCTGAGTTTGGCCAACTTTATCATGTTCCTCCAAGTGCCCGAAACCTCATCCTTAATAATGGACTCTCCCACATCTTCTTAACCACTGTGGTCAGGCTAACCTGCCTACAGTTTCCTTTGTTCTGCTTCCTCTTCCCCCCCCCACCACCGAACTTCTTAAAGAGTGGAGTGACATTTGCAATTTTCCATTCCTCTGGAACCATTCCAGGATCTAGCAATTCCTGAAAGATCATTACTAATGGCTCCGTAATCTCTCCAGCTGTCTCTTTCAGAACCCAGGTGTGTAGTTCATCTGGTCCAGGTGACTTACCTGCCTTCAGATCTTTCAGCTTCCCAAGCACCTTCTCCTTAGTAATAATAACTACAGTACACGCACTTCTGCCCTGTGACACTCTTGTGTGTCTTGCATTCTACTGGTGCCTTCTAGTGTCTGACGCAAAGTACATGTTCATCTGCCATTTCTTTGTTCTCCCACATCATTTTCCAGCAGTCTGATATCTACTCTCAGCTCTCTTTTACTCTGTATGTATCTGAAAAAAACTTTTGGTATCGACTTACCTAGCTCATCTTCATATTTCTTTTCTCTCCTTATGGCTTTTTTTAGTTGCCTTCTGTTGGTTTTTAAAAGCTTCCCAATCCTCCCACTACTTCCCAAACTTCCCTCTATTTTTTGCTATATTTTATGTGCTTCCTTTTGCTTTTATGTTGTCTTTGACTTCCCCTTATCAGCCAGTTTCCTCATCCTCCCTTTAGAATGCTTCTTCTACTTTGGGTTATATCTATCCCGTGACTTCCTAATACCCCCAGACACTGTTCTGCCGATATCCCTGATAGTGTCCCCTTCTGTGGAACTGTGGCCAGCTTCTTTCCTATGCCTCTGTAATTCCATTTATCCCACTGTAATACTAATACGGCAGACTTTATCTTCTCCCTCTCAAACTGCAGGTGAATTTTCTCATATTGTGATTGCTACCTCCTAAGGATTCCTTCACCTTAGGCTCCCTATTAAATCTGGTTTATTACACAACACCCAATCTAGAATTGCCTTTGCCCTAGCAGGCTCAGCTAGATCTGCTCTAAAAAATCTCATAGGCATTCCACAAATTCTGTCTTTTTGATTTTCCTAATCGACCTGCATATAGAAATCCACTATGACTATCATAACATTGCCTTTATTAAACATCTTTTCTATTTCCTGTTCTAATTTATATCCTACATCATGTCTAGTGTTCAGAGGCCTGAATATACTGTAACTCCCATCAGCGCCTTTTTAACCTTGCAGTTTCTTAACTCTACCCACAAGGATTCTACATCCTCTGGTGCTATGGCACCTCTTTTTAAGGATTTGATTTGATTTTTTACCAATGGAGCCACCCCACCCCCTCTGTGTGCCTGCCTGTACTTTCAATGCAGTGTTTATCCTTGGATGTTAAACTCCCAGTTATGATCTTCTTTCAGCCATGGCGTGATGCCCACAACGTCATACCTGCCGATCTCTAACAGTGCTACAAGATCATTGACTTTATTTTGTATACTAAGTACATTCAAATTGAACATCTTCGGCCCTGTTTTCATCACCGTTTTTGATTTTGCCTTCAGATTATACTTCAATGTATCCCACTGACTGTAATTTTGCCCTATCATCTACCTGCCCTTCCTCACATCTCACCGCAGAGTGCATTGACTTGTATAACAACCGTCATGACCTTAACCCTGTCACTCCAGTTCCCATTCCCCTACCAAATTAGCTTAAACCCTCCTCAACAGCTCTAGGAAGTCAAGTCGTTTATTGTCATTTATCTACATACATGCATATAATGTATATAACCATATAATGTATAGAAACGAGACGTTTCTCTGAGCCAGGGCATAAAGCACAGTAGTACACATAACACACGACTACTTATGAAGGTGAGGGTAAAATCTACAGATGAACCACACATAAATAACGAACTAAAGTGCATTAGCATTAAATATTGTACTGGAACAGATCAACCAGTGACACTTTGAGTTCAGAAGCCCAATGGCCTGGGGGAAGAAACTGTTTCCCATTCTGAGCGTTCTTGTTTTTATGCACCGTTGTCTGCTGCCTGATGGTAGAAACTCAAAGAGGATGCTGGATGGTTGGGTGGGATCCTGAATAATACTAAGAGTTCTGATTATGCAGTATTCCTGATAATGTCTCTGATGGATGGTAAGGAGACCCCTATGATCCTCTCAGCTGTTCTCACAGTCCTTTATAACTCTTCCAGTCTGATGCTCGGCTGCTCTGATACCAGATGGCGATGCAGCTTGTCAGGATGCTCTCAATGGTGCTCTTGTAAAATGCAGTTGAGATGATGGGGGGAGCCTTGCTTGCCTCAGTCGTGTTAGGAAGTGGAGGCACTGCTGTGCCTTCTTGTTCAGGGATTTGATATTAAGTGACCAGGTGAGATCATCCGTGATGTGAACTCCCAGAAACTTGATGCACTTAACTCTCTCTACGGAGGAGCCATGTATTCGCAGAGTGCGATAATTCGTCTGCTCCCTCTTGAAGTCCACAGTGATTCACTTTGTCTTCTCCACTTTCAGGCTTAGGTTGTTCTTCTCACACCAGTCCACCAGCCACTCCACTTCCTCTCTTTCCTCTGTCTCGTCTTCGTTCTTGATAAGGCCAACCACTGTTGTGCCATCCACAAACGATGACATGGTTTGAGGTGGATCCTTTGACACAGTCATGCATCAGCGGTGTGAACAGCGGTGGGCTGCGCACACAGCCTTGGGGAGCGCCAGTGCTCAGCGTAATGGGATGAGAAACGTTGCTGCCCACACTGACTGACTGTGGTCCTGTATCCAGTATCCAGTTGCAGAGGGAGGTGTTTGAACCCAGCGAAGACAGTTTCCTTCCAGTTTCTGGAGTATGATGATGATGAATGCCGAACAGAAGTCTATGAACAGCTGTCTGGTGTATGAGACCCCATTTTCCACGTGGGGTAGGACAGGGTAGAGGGCATCGTCAGTGGATCACTTTGAGTGGTAAGCCAACTGGAAAGGGTTCAATGTCGCTGGGAAAAAGGTTTTATATGGCTTCATGATCAGCCGCTCAAACCATCTCATAATAGTTAATGTTAATGCCCCCAGACGACAGTCATTCTGGCAGGTTACTGTCGCCTTCTTTGTCACTGGAATGATAGTTTCCACCTTGAACACTGGAAGGATAATGGAGCATTCCAGAGAGACATTAAATATATCATCAGCAAACTTGCCTGAAGGATATTGGTCCTCCTCTGGTTCAACCTGTCCTTTTTGTACAGGTCACACCTTCCACAAAAGAGATCACAATGATCCAGAGATCTGAAACCCTGACCCCTACACCACTGCCTCAGCCACTCATTCATCTGTACTATGCCTGCCCTAACAGGCAGGTGGTATTGGGAGTAATCCAGAGTTTATTACCTTGCGCGTCCTGCTCTTCTGCCTCTTCCCTAACTCCCTTTACTCACTACACAGGTTCTCTTCCCCCTTTCTACAGGTGTGCACCACAGCATCGAGCTGGTCACCTTCTCTCTTGTAAATCTACAGCAGCCACCCTGCGACATCCTGGACCCTAGCACCTGGGCATTACACCATCCTGGCATCTCTTACGATGGTCACAGAATCTCCTGGCCATGACCCTAAATGTCAAATCTCCTGTTACTATTGCTCTGCCTGACATTACCCTTCCAAACTGAGTCAGACAGACAGACAGATAGATAGACATACTTTATTGATCCCGAGGGAAATTGGGTTTCGTTACAGTCGCACCAACCAAGAATAGTGAAGAAATATAGCAATATAAAACCATGAATAATTAAATAATAATAAGTAAATTATGCCAAGTGGAAATAAGTCCAGGACCAGCCTATTGGCTCAGGGTGCCTGACACTCTGAGGGAAGAGTTGTAAAGTTTGATGGCCACAGGCAGGAATGACTTCCTATGACGCTCAATGTTGCATCTCGGTGGAATGAGTCTCTGGTTGAATGTACTCCTGTGCCTAACCAGTACATTATGGAGTGGATGGGAGTCATTGTCCAAGATGGCATGCAACTTGGACAGCATCCTCTTTTCAGACACCACTGTCAGAGAGTCCAGTTCCACCCCCACAACATCACTGGCCTTATGAATGAGTTTGTTGATTCTGTTGGTGTCTGCTACCCTCAGCCTGCTGCCCCAGCACACAACAGCAAACATGATAGCACTGGCCACCACAGACTCGTAGAACATCCTCAGCATCGTCCAGCAGATGTTAAAGGACCTCAGGAAGTAGAGACAGCTTTAACCCTTCTTGTAGACAGCCTCAGTGTTCTTTGACCAGTCCAGTTTATTGTCAATTCGTATCCCCAGGTATTTGTAATCCTCCACCATGTCCACACTGACCCCTTGGATGGAAACGCGTCACCGGTGCCTTAGCCCTCCTCAGGTCCACCACCAGCTCCTTAATCTTTTTCACATTAAGCTGCAGATGATTCTGCTCGCACCATGTGACAAAGTTTCCCACCGTAGCCCTGTATTCCACCTCATCTCCCTTGCTGATCATCCAGCTATGGCAGAGTCGTCAGAAAACAGTCTCAGAGCTGGCCGCAGTGCCTTTGGCTTTGATGCTGCTGCTGTGCCCTGATATGTCATCCCCTAGCAGTCCCCAAAGAGGTATACTGTTGCTGAGGGGAATAGCCACAGGGAAACCCTGTACTGACTGCTCACTCCCCTTACTTATCTGGTGGTCACCTATCAACTATCTGAAGCCTACAGTCTGCCCTCAGTGTTTGTTAAATAATAGGATTATACTTGCTACCTGTTTATCCGTGAGAACTATTCTGTCTTTTGATCTGTGGAAACCATTCTAGGCACTCGGAAATTCTGGGAGATGGCAATCTTTACTACCTCCAATGCCACCGTCTTTCAAAACATTGAGATGGAAGACTTTAGGCCAAGGGATTTATTGGCCTTCAGTCCCATTAATTTCTTTAATGCTATTTTCTTACCATTCCTCATTCACCCTACATCTAATTCTCCCTACTATTTCCAGGAGGCCTTCAATGTTTTGCTTCATGAAGGTGAAAAATACTTGTTTAACTTTTCTGTCATTTCCTTGTTCAGCTATATATTTTTTCCTCTCTTGGTCTTCTCATTTTTGCATTAACTTATGCTTACCTTTTTCTTCTTTTATATCAATGGAGGATTTTAAATTACATCATGTCCTGCTGAAGGGTCTCGAAAGGTCAACAGTTACTCTTTTCCATAGATGCTGCCTGGCCTGCTGAGTTCCTCCTGCATTTTGTGTGTGTTGCTCAGATTTCCAGCATCTGCAGATTTTCTCTTGATTAAAATTGTAAAATGTTTTTATGTTTCTTGCAAGATTACTTTCATATTTTACATTGCTTTCTGAATTTGCTGAATTCTGAAATGTTCCGAATCCTCAGGCTTACTGCTCATGTTTCTTTGATCAATAATATCTTTAACATCTCTTGTTAGGTATTGCTGGACCACATTTCCTGTTTTTTCTTGTGCGTGCCTTGAAGGGATATATATTTCCTGTACACCAAGTTTTATTGTTGCTTGCTTACTTTCAATCTAGTTTCCCAATGATTTGCCTCGTTTAGATTTAAGACCCTGATTTTGCGTTGAACTAAGTCACTTTAAATCTTCATTTTAAATTCTGTCATTCCTAATGGCATCTTAACTACAAAATGATTAATGCATTACACAATTCTAGATCTAAAATAGCATGTTCCCTTGTTAGTTGTTCGATATACTAAGCTCTTGTAGCTCCATGAATTCATCCTCCACACTGTTACTGCTATTCTGATTCGCCCAGTCTGTGTATTGGAGATTAAAGTCCCCGATGATTGTTATATTGCTCCCATTATAATGCCTCAAATTTGCTGATTCGTACACTGCTGTCCTTTAGCACAGTTGAGTACTGATCTTTGTCACTGAAGCTCGGCAATTGCATACTCCCATTGTCTTTCTTACATGGAATATCCTCACCCATTTCTTGATGTCACATGGAGTGAATCAGATTGACTGAAGACTAACTTCTGTGACATTGCAGCCGTAGTAGGAGGCTGAGATGGATCATTCAACTGGTGGTCCTGATTGAAGATGGATGGAAAAGTCCCAACATGCTTCATTAATGCAGTGTTTTGAGGTTCTGGGTCTATTCTGAATCATCTAATTTAACGTAAGTGAGCTCCAAACAACAAGATGGAGAGAGGCTTCACCTAGTCCCCTAGAACATGTGCAATCTTGTCCTGTGTGGAACTGTACCCAAGCTAACCTTAACTCTTTTCTGACTGCAGACCACCTGTAGCCATTCACTCACCATGTGTAGAGCGCCCCCCACCTTACCCCCTTGATGACATTTGGTGAGCACCAGATCAAATAATGGGATCTGCCTTCTTCACTCTCTTCTTGTGTAACAGCTGGGACCTAAACGTAGATGGGAGCCCAAGAGTAAGGGAAGACGTTATAAACGAGATGCTTTCACCTTGTACGGTACTGTGTAAGTCTTCGGCACATATACAGTATATATAGCCAGGGTGCCTAACACTTTTGCACCATACTGTAAGCTTTTTTTACGTCATTTCCTGTGTGGGTTAATTTTGATTTGATTTGAAGCATACAGTGGAAAGATACCCATATCCATCTCCAACCTTGAAACAGCAATATCCGTGAGTGTTAAAGTTTTGTTAATCTGGGTAGACATTTAGTAGATACAGTAATGTGCATCTATGTCACAGAGTGACATAGTGTTTATGAAATACAACAACAAACCAAGCTCCTTTCCTCCCTCCCAACCATGCACATACGCAGACAGTCCTCCAATTCCGGGACAGACCTCCAGGCCTCCAATTCCAGGACAGGCCTCCAGGCCTCCAATTCCAGGACAGACCTCCAGGCCTCCAATCTCCAGGCTTCTGACTTTGGCTGGGCTTCTGATCTACCTTCAGATTTTGGACTTCGGTTTTGACCCCTGGAATATCTGATGATGTGACCCAGCACTATAAACTCAAGTTAAACAACTCAACCAAGTTAAAAGAATTATGCATCAAGTTAAACAGACTTAGGTAATCACCACAAAAGTTGGAGGTCCTTCTTTCTTCCCTTATTCAACATGACTTCCACCAAGTTGCCCAAATATCGGGAGTGAATTGCATCTTCATTTTCAGGCCACAGGCCCTTCCCCTTTAGGGGATGCAGAAATGTCTTTTCAAGAGGTACAAGCAATCTGCTGGATGAACTCAACAGGTTGAGCAGCATCTGAGGGAGGGAGGAAGTTGTTGACATGTCAGGTCAAATCCCTGATACAGATTGTTTGTTGCTCCAGATTCTGGCCCCTGCAGCCTCTTGTGTCTCCATGGTTTTGATTGCCACCAGCTACTTTATAACTGATACTGCACCTCTGGAGTTACTTTAAGATAGGTACCACCATGGCCGGTCATAACAACGAGGTGGGAACACAAGTTCTAAATGCATTCAGCATCAAATTAAACAGGCCTAGTTAATCACCACAAAATGCTGGAGGAACTCAGCAAGTCAGGCAGCATCTATGAAGGGGAATAAATAGTCAATGCTCTAGGCTGTCACCCTTCATTGGGACAGGAAAGGAAGGGTGCAGAAGACAGAATAAGAAGGTGGAGGAGGGGGAGGAGTACAAACCTGGCAGGTGATGGGTGAAACCAGGTAAGAGAGAAAGTGAGTGGGTGGGAGAGAGGGGAGGGATTTGTTAATTTTCTCCAGCACTGTGTGTTGCTCAAGATTTCCAGCATCTGTAGAATCTCTTGTGCTTAGTTAATTGCACGCTTTTTTCCAGCACAATCCATTTTTCTACCTACCATCTGATTGTAACATATGCATTGCCATTGTACCAACAGCCAATTAATCTACTTTATCATGGCACTGTCCTGTGAATTCTACAATAACTAAATTGCACGACATGAATGCCAATGTAACGTTGAAAAAAATAGTTAGTGGCTGGGGGTATGTTTCAGCATTGTCTCTGAAGTTGAGTCTTACAGTGGCAGAGTCTGACCTTATCTTTCTTCTTCACGCCGACACATGTTTTACCAAAACAAGTTCCCGCCTGAGGCATGGTCAGGGATTGAGCCATGCGCTGCCTTTGATCTTTGCTATTTGTGAAATCGCCTCTTTGCTGAATGAATCATTTCACATTTGGGATTTGCCAGAGTCTTCAGCTAGATTTGCAGAGAACTGTGAAACTAAACGTTAACACTAACACAATGATTCACTCATCAGTGAAACGCACTAACTCAAAACAACTAGAACTTCATTGCCACTGAGGGTCTTTTTGGAGAGATACCTCACATACCATATTTGTCAGTTTTTAAGAGTGCTTTACATTAGTAAGAGAATAACCTCTTTAAAAATCATGTGGATTTCTTTTTAATTTAGTACTATTTTACATGGAATTATACCCAACCTTCAGATGTTCTGCAAGATTTTAATTATTAAGGTACTGTCTGTACAGGAATAACTTCACTATATGTAAGTAGTTCAGTCCATCTGGTTACAACGTACAGCTATTTGATTTGTTCCAATTAGATCACCCTAAGGAGGAAATGTTATATCATATTCAGGCTTGATGTTCGTGGTGGTGAGCAGCGATGTGCTATGATACCTCTCCTCTCCTCAGCACTCTGCCCAACTGAATATAATGCCATCACTGATTATTTTAGCTCTCGCAGACTTGCAATTTGTATAGCACTTTTAATCATTCCCAGTCTTCACAAGAGATATCTCTAAGCAAATTAGAACACTGAAGAGTTAGCCTCACAAAGTGTCTTGGGCCTAAAACATTAAAGCTGTTCCTCTTCCCTCACATGTCACCTGACCTTTTGAATGTTCCCAGCATTTGTTTTTTTTTATTATTTTGGATTTCTAGCATCTGCAGTTTTAAAAAACTTTAACTAAGCTTCAGTTGGTGAATGCAGAACTACATGAAACTACTGAGCAAGCCACTGTCTAAGTTGGTAGGAAGTAGACTGCTTTATTTTTCCATTTGCTTAAATACCTGCAAGGAGGAACAAAGTAATTGTGCATTATATGAACTTGTTAATAGCAAAGCTGCTATTGAAAGGTCTTCATTCTAAAGTCTTTAGCTCGAATGCAGGATGCCAGCTTAACAAATGAACATAGAACAGATAGGTGAGGAACAGCTCTTTTGCCCATGATGTCTGTGGTGACCATGAAGCCAATTTAAACTGCATATCCGCCTGCACCTAGTCCATATCCTTCAATTCCCTGCTGTTCATGAGCCTCAAACGCTACCATTGTATCTGCTTCTACTACCTCCAGCAGCAATGCATTCCAGGCACATACCACTCTCTGTGTAAAATCTTTACCACATAAATCTCCTTTAAACTTTCCCCCTCTCATCTTAAAGCTATGCCCTCTAGTATTTGAAAGTGCCTCAGGCATCTGTCTGAATGCCTTTTCTCAGCTATTTTACCAAAGGCATATATCTGTTTATATTATTTTGTACCTCAGCTCAAAAGAGCCATGAGTGGAATTATAGGCAGAAGTGTTAACCTTTCATAGATCTGTATGCTATGGTATAATTTTACACCATTCCAGTGTAGTTTTTCCATATTTCCAGCAAGCTTTTCATATTTGCATTTACTCAAAAGAACAACTTATCCATTCCTATTTACTTAAATTTATTTTTAATATATACTTGTTATTGTAATTTTTTTTATTATTATGTGTTGCCATGTACTGCTGCCACAAAACAACAAATTTCACAACATATGCCAATGATATTAAACCTGATTCTGATTCTGATTGAATTTCCATTGGTTTCAGACTGAAATTCTGGCCAGAACACTCACAGACAACAGATTACTTACCACAAGAATTTACCATACTTCTAATGCTTGTATTAATTTTCTACCATCTTCCAACAGTGCTCCCATATACAACAGTGAAATAGTTTCTCCTTACAACTAGTTACAAATGTTGGATTAATGGACTGCACAAGAATGAAGTCATTTATTCTTATAAGTACCTCATGTGCCGTATTAGATCAATTGCAAGAATGTGGCGAGGCGCATGCAACCAAACGATTGTGCAGTGAATTGATTGGGCCTCCAGTGTGTGAGTAACACTCTCTTTTGGGCACGGGCTTTCAAGTGCACGTCTTTTCATCTCAGCAGGCCCGGTTTGTTGCTCCATTACTATAAATTGCCACAGTGTACCATTACTAACATGACTCAGTAAAAACGTTTAATCATACTACTCCATTGTAGCTCTTGCTTTGCCCATTTGTCATACCTCATTTTCAATGCTTCTCTCGATAAGAAAATTTATATTTTGTTTTGCTTTTTTCCCATTGATTTTCCCTTTCTCTCCTCTCCTCCTTCCAAAAGATTGGCTCATTTTCATGCATTGTATCATGGTTATTGGTACTCCACAGTGGCATATCTAAGGTATGGCAGGTATGGCACGTGCCCTGGGCGCCACTTGAAGGAGGGCACCACTGAGCAGTTTCTATTAAACTGACAAGCCATCCTCGGATAGTGAATAAAGAATTTTCTTCCGATGTGTGATCTGTCTTTGATTATCATGGGTGAGAAGCACTAGGATGGCCTTATTTCAGAGCATTGTGTAAGAAGACCATGAAATGTTTCTTCATGAAGAAGAAGGAAAGTGGAACTGAAGGACGGAAGAGACGAAAGTTGGAGGCAGTGGAAGCCAAGAAGTTGAGCAAGTTCTTCATGCCCGTCTTTGAAAAGCCCGGAACAAGTAGTTCAACACGTTCCATGGAGTCGCCTGCACCTGCTACAAGTTTGTTAGAATCCAAAGGTGGATCAAGTACAAATGCATCACAAGCCGAGGAGGAAGTCAAGTCAGATAAATTCAAGTATGACGAGATTAAGAGTGAGGCTGCCACAGAGAACGCGGACATGACAGGAGGGGAAGACGATGATGGTGGTGGTGATGTTGAGTTTGTTGACGAGATTTTACCTGATGACACTGAACCTAGTGAACTGGATGGTGTCAAAGAGCCTCAAACTGTCATACCAGAAGTGATTGAACAGCATGACATTAGACTTCTGAAGTTCAACAAGGATTCTGGAAAAGCAATCCTGCCTGACGCGTTGAGAACAGAAATAATAAGGCTGGGTTCGAAGTATTTCCAGAACAGTGAGGGGCCTTTCCTACCAACAAATAACCGCTCAATTAACAAAACTTGGTTCAAAAGGAAATTGGGAAATGGTCGTGGTGAAGAAGTGACTCGGTCATGGCTGGTCTATTCCCCTTCTAAAAAGTCTGCATTTTGTATCTGTTGTCTTCTCTATTCCCGGTCAGACCATCAATCCTCATTGGAGCAGGAAAGTGGATTCAACCAGCGGAAAGCACCTGAAAGGATTAATGTTCATGAAAATGCCAAGAATCATTGGGAATGCTTCACACAGTGGAAAGAAATGGAAAGAAATTTAGCTGGAAACAGCGGAGTTATTGATGCAGTATTTCAGCCACAGATTGAGAAGGAAAAGCAGAAGTGGCGTGATATCTTGACAAGAATCCTTCACTGCATAAAATTCCTTGTGACTCAGAACCTGGCTTTGCGAGGACACAGGGAGTCACTTCAGCTAGATGATGACTCCAATGTGGGAAATTTCCTTGGCTTACTGAAACTACTGGCCATCTTTGACCCTGTCATAAAAGAACACCTCACTCATTCCGAAAGTCATCCTGGATCCATGTCTTACCTTTCACTGGGTGTCCAGAATGAATTCATCCACATGATGGCGTGCACTGTTTGCCAGAGTTTACTGAGAAGCATTCGTAAAGCCAAGTACTATGGTCTCATGTTTGACTCAACTCCTGATCAGGCATACCGTGAGCAGATGTCAGAAGTGCTGAGGTACGTGGAAGTTGATTTTGAGAGGAAAACAGTCCGTGTTAGAGAGTCCTTCCTTGGTTTTATCCAGATAAGCCAGAAGGATGCTGAGAGCTTGGTTGAAGACATCTTGAAACATCTTGAAATGAAATGGAGCTGCAAGATTGTCGGTCACAGTGCTATGACAACGCTGCTGTGATGGCTGGACACAGAAATGATGTTCATCAAAGAATAAGTGAGAAAAACAACCTGGCAGTGTTTGTGAATTGCGATAATCACTCACTCAACTTGGTGGGTGTACATGCAGCCAAGCAGGATACAATGATGGTCACATTTTTTGGAACCATCGAAGCTCCCTACATGTTTTTCTCTCACTCAACACAGCGCTGGGAAAAACTCTAAAACGCCGTGCCTGTGGTTGTTAAGTCGGAGTCCGAAACCAGGTGGAGTGCAAGGACAGAAGCAATGAAGCCCGTCAACAAGTACCTTGAGGAGATACTTCAATTTCTTCAGGACATGATAGACAATGAAAACAAGACCAGTGAAACAAGAAGTGACACAAGGCAGCTGTAGAACCACATGTTGAGTTACGATTTTCTGATTTTGCCAGGATTTTGGAACAAAGTACTCATTCGTATTGACCATATTCAAAAGAGGCTGCAGGAGCCTAGCATGAACTTCCACGATGCTGCCCTGGATTTGAAAGCCCTCTGAGATCATTTTTATGAAGAAACAGAAGTGTTGGTCAGTGAGTCACTCGAAGAAGGAGTCGGTCTCTGTCAAGAATGGAATATTGAAGTTGAAAGAGACGAAAGAAACGAACGGCTGATGAGAACTCGGGAGACACTGGGTTAAAAGCTAAGGAGGAAATGGAAAGAGTCATGAAAGGAACACAACCGTCTTCACAGAGAAATGGACGAATGGTTCACTCGTTTGCACAACACCGATGCCAAGTTTGCGTTCCTTCTCGATGTCACGGGACTGTGTTATGGCGCCAACAGTAACGACCTAAAGAAGAAGTGTGAAAATTTGGGAGGATTGTACAGCTCTGATGTTGATGGACAGCAGCTATATGAAGAAATTTTGGATTGCAGAATGTTGCTGTCAAGGTGGGTCAACATGAAAACATCAAGACCTGAAGAGCTTCTTGAATTTATTGTTCAGTATGGAGATGAGAGCGTCTTCCCCAATCTTCACATTACTATTCAGATAATGCTAACCATCGCAGTTTCCATCGCCAGCTGTGAGAGATCATTCAGCAAGTTAAAACTAATATTTTCATATTTGAGAGCCTCCATGGGTCAAGGCAGACCCTGTGATCTTGCTCTGCTGAGTGTAGAAAGAGAAGAGACTGAGAAAACTGACTTCGATCACATCATAGACCAATTTGCATCAGGGAAAGCCAGGAAGGTGCAGTTACAATTTTCATGTAGTACCATAGTTTGTTAATTAAAAGATTAACGAGCTTGATTTGTATTTTTGAGCTGATATTATGGTAAAGTTATCTAAAAGATGGGTGTCAGATGTTTGGACAGGGCACAATTTCAGTGCTTGCCATAGGCACTATTTTCCTTAGATACTTCCCTGGTACTCCAGCCAGTTTTTTACTCGTGAGGTTGTGATATTGACTCTCAGCAAGCTACCCAATGATATGAGGCAGTAAAATTGGGCCCTGTAATGTCCCCTAGAATGTTGACAACGATTTTCTGACAGGAACTGCAGCATAGAGAATTTTTGCAGGGCTTCTCCCAATCTCCCACTGTAAGTTCAGCGGGAGTCTCAGAGGAAAATGTTTCTTGTGCTTTTTCCTCAGCATTTCCACTTAGATTATGACAGGACATCAGCCAAATCCTCCATCACAATTCAAATCTCAGCTCTTTTGAGTGGAACGGCACCGATTTTGTTTCCATTGCTCTAGTCAGTGAGCGCAATATTATGCCCTGACAAGGTAACGTAGCACACACAAAGAGTGGAAATTCTAAAGATTTTCACAAACTTATTAAAAGAAAAAGGAGTGCTAGGCATAATGGGGTACCATACCCATCTGTGTAAGGGTTGTCCCATTTGACAGGAAAGGCAAAAAAGACAAATAAATGGCACTCTTGATTTGATCTTCACCATAGAGGATAAGAATAAAATGGAAGGAAATATGCAGAAAAATAAAAATCAAAGGAAAGAATTAAATTAATTCAATTTAAGTACAAAAATAGTGACAATTAGGATTAAAGGTTTGCAAATAACCAGGATGCAGTGGTTTCCAACCCAAGGAATTTAGTTGGAAAAAAACCTTAATAGTCATCTTCTTCCAAACCTGTGTAAAATTCTGAAGTTTCAGGCACACCACAGTGAGCCATGTGGATGGGAGTGGAAATCTGTGGAGATGCTGATAGATTTAAGTGAGTGAGCAACACCGTAGCAGACAGAATTTAATGCAGGAAAGTGCAAGCTCACCTATTTGGGTCAAAGAACAAATAAAAATCTGTAAAGATGGGGACTTTGATGAATAAAGATGTTCAGAAGCTCAGGTACAAAAGCACTACATTTCTGAAAAACTGGTACAGAACCTAATTATAAATGCTGATGGAATTTTAACCTTGATCTCAGGTGAGCTAGAATACTCAGTGAGTGAAGTTCGCAGGTGTGTAGAGCTCCAGTTAGATTCCAGCTTATTCCAATACAGGAGCTATATGTGGAAAATCTAAGGGTTTTCTAAGTATGGCAATATTTAAGATGACTAAAGGAGCTGATAGGTAGGAATAATAAAGAAAAAAGCTATTTCTCCCGATGAGACTGTTGATAAGGGGACTTGACAAAAGTATCAATTATCAATAGAACCATCTATACTTTTGAAAAGTGCTGCTACTCTGTATGTCAAATACAGTTGGAACACACTCTCTGTAGAATTGTCTTTTTTTTAGCAGACATTTCTATTCAGAATTCAGAATCAGGTTTACTATTCACTGACATATCTCGTGAAAGTTATTGTTTCGTGGCAGCAAGACGAAAAATAGTTACTGTTAGAAATAAAATTAATCAGTAGTGCAAAAGCAGAATAGTGAGGCGGTGTCCGTGGTTCAGTGGACTGTTCAGAAGTCTGATGGCTGAGGGAAGATGTTCCTAAAGCATTAAGTGTGTGTCTTCAAGTTCTGGTATCTCTTCCTGTTGGTAGTAATGAAAAGCGGGCATGTCCTGGATGGTAGGATACTAAGTGATGGATTCCGCCATGTCTAACACACGTCCCTGTGCATTGATGCACAGAGGTCAAAAGGGTGAGCTGAAGGTCATATTCTTTCCATCCCTCCACAGAATCCGAGTTAGAGTACAGCTGTCCCAACCTGAAGGATCAACTCTTCAGCTTGGCAAACATGGTATTAGATTAAAATTCTAAGTGCAAGTAAGATGTTTGTTTATTTTCATTCATTCATTCTGTTTTATTATTTATAATTTTTTATTAATTCAATCCATTTGGATTATAGGTGTGACCTCTGACAGTGGGTAGAATCACTGACAGATAGAAAGATTAATTGGATAGAATCTCAGAAACCATCAGCTCCTCCGCATCAACATACCAAGTTCAGATTTGTCCTCAAGTTCTATCTTGCAATCCTTTCCCAAATACTGAACACACTAAGTGGTCTGGAACTGAAAGACGCAAATTAGAATCATGGCAGTTTAGAAGATTCAAGGAGGCAGTGAATGCTAAAATTCTGTAGAATTCATCCACATCTGACTAAACACATTCTGTTAATCTGCCTTCTTCTTCACAGGGGCTGATGAATTATTGCAGCTTTTTCAGTACATATTGCATTCCCCTTCAGAGTTGAGTTGGACCATTTCTTGTGAGTGTTATAGTTTGCCTTCAAATTCCCCAGATTGTCAAATGGGAAGAGGACCAGAAAAAACTATCAGCTGAGATTCAAGTCCACGATTTAATTTCTAATAATCCAGGCTGGCATGCTTTTGAGCAGTAATGGTAGGATCAGGTTCAAAATGCAATGTACAGTTTTGTTCAGGAGCTTACTTGGTTCACACTTGGCAGGTGGCCACTTGGATAAAGGGCTAGATATCTGGCAGAACCTGTTGAACTATATCCCAGCAAAGACCAGGAATCTTCAGGAATCAGGAAGGGGCCACTCATTCCAAATGTTGTAAGTCTTCTTCTCCTGATGAGGCATTTCTCACATATTTTTGATCATGCTGTGCTGATGGCAATGCAGTTGTCTTTGAACTGAATTATCACATTAGGATGATTCGCTCCATCTGAATGTGAGTGAAAATTCAATCTAACAAATAAACCTCTGTTTATTGGATGTTACATTTAGTGACTTGAATGCACTGATAGTAAACTTCCAGCAGTCCAGCAGTTACTTGCTTTTAAAGATGTGGCATGCTGTAGGGAGCGTATGAGCAGCCTACACCCTCTCAGAATTCTCCAAGTCAGTGGTGTGTGTACATGCTGCCATTGTACCATAAAGAGGAAAAGTTACTAGATATCTGCTTACCCTGTTGTAAGCTTGCAAAATGTATCTGAATGTTGGCAATAAATGGGAATGTGTTCACTTTTAATGTCTGTGAAACCCCTTTTTACTGGGCGTCTCTGAGAATGCGGCTCGTTAGCCCCTCGTTGACACCACTGGACTCCGCAGCGAGAAGCCTGACTTTCTCAGATTTCAAACGTCTAGGGTGTACAGTGTACAACTTCGGTCCCGCTAAATCCCTGACGTCGGGTGTCTTGCTGCCCAAACCCTGGTTTGTGTGACTGTTGGGTGATTTACTTCCCCCGGCCATGGTCCGTCAGCAAGAAATAACAGATCGTACACTGTATACAATTACAAAAGTATATTTAAGAATGTTAATTTAAGCAAACAGTTATTACACGAAAGACAAAAAACAAAAAGGACCAATGACTCTTAAACAATCAAATGTGCACACGTTGGAGCTCATCTTGAACTTCTCTGTCAGTCACACACTGGGCCCTCGGTCAGCTTGGACACCCACACCACCTTCCGAATGTCGCTCGAAATCCATCTCGAACAAACGAGTCTCCCACCCGAGTATTGGACCTTCCTCCTCGAAGCCATTCATCTGCACAAAGCACCTTGAGCAACAGCGATGGCATCCTCAGCCACCTTCCCTCCCACCTCCTCCCAGATCCCGCCAAAAAAAACCTCAACCCAGCGTTCTCCAGAACCTTCTACCAATTCCACTGTCCTGATTGCTGACAGCACATTCCTAAGTTGAACAACAAAGCTTCTTATCGCAGCTCAAACCCAAACAGGCTGAGAGCAGAACAGACGGCTCTTACAGAGCTGCTAAAATGAAATATCCACAGCATAGAAGTGAAAATCTTAACCAGGACGTTACATCTGAATGCTTAAGTCACATGATCACAATGGATGAATTTTTATACAATGAATATATTATGGAATCAGCTGCAGACCTGGCACCAGAACAGAAAATTGTACTTGGTTAATGCCCTAAAGGATAGATACTGTATAGCACAGATAGTAGAGCTGTTTTCTCACAGCTTCTATCATCTGGGTTTAGTCTTGAACCTCTAGTGCGTTCTAAGCATTTGCCCTGTGACTGTATGTACTTCCTCCCAGTTCCCAAAGACATGCAGCGTAGTAGGTTAATTGGCCTCTGTAAAATTATAAATATGGAGACAAGTATGGTTGGGAAAATCCAGACCCATAACATAGCTGGTGACTGCATGCTTTGTATAGAAAGGGTTAACGACTGCAAGGAGAGAATACCGTACAGTGTTTGAGATCGAGACAATACTATTTATTAGTTGATAATGAATTTCAAAGATGTTTCATCTGGTGCCTGAACAATAAGGAGGAAAATTTCCAGGCTAAAAGGCCCGGGTTCCTCAAGTGTTCCCTCATAAGTCACGCTCTTCACATGTGGAGTGAGCTTTGTATCTGTTCTCCATACTGCTTCATTTTTGTCCCTTGAGTCTGAACAACCAGAATAGGATGCATTATTCAAAGAGCAGGCGCTATACTCTTTGGTACGGTTACACTTCCAATTTTTTTTCACCATTTTGCCTGGGTAGCTACTGTATAAAAATCTCACTTTAGTTTTGCCATCTACATTGATTGGAGAAATTGAGTGCTAAACTGGCCAACCACATACTTAGCAATTTCATTACAATTAATGGTGCGTGCATGTTTTTATATCTCCACCTATGTGTCACAGTTTACATTTTTCCACAGTTAACTTCATGTGCCATTTTCTGCATCCTTCGAATCAGAATCAGGTTTATTATCAACGATTAATGACATGAAGTTTGCTGTTTTGCGGTAGCAAACACATAAAAACTCTTCAGTTACAAAAATAAATCAAAAGTGTGAAAAAAAGGAGTAAAGAGGTTCATGGATTGTTCAGAAATCTGCTGGTGGAGAGAAAGAAATGTTTGCATGTAGTTTGTCATTAATTCCATTGTAATTCTTTGTTCTATTGCAAGAAAGTAAATCTCAGGGTAGTATATGGTGATATATATGCAGTTTGATAAGTTTATTTTGAACTTTGAACTTTGAAAGATTTCCTGAATCTGAATATGGGTCTTCAGGCTCCTGTACCTATTCTCTGATGTTAGTTTCTTTTTGATCCTGAGTATCCCCATATCAGTATCAAGCACTTCTAATCTTGCAAACAACATTTCCATCCTCCAGTAATAATCTAATTCACATTCAGCATACGCTGTTAGCACCTAACACTTGGCCGAAACCTGTTGAAAGTACGCTGCCAGTCACACACATTGCAAGAATCATGCAATTACTGTTTTATAACCCACGTTGACCCTGGACAAATGAGGTGACAAGCTTCACATTAAAGTGGCTGAAAGTTCAACAAACAACAAAGCCAAACCTTCAGCTCGACTGCTGTAAAAGCTGTCAAGCTCCTTTGAATCTTTCAGAATATCCTTGGCATTCTTAAGTATTCACAAGCTCGTGAAAATCAAAGTAAACAGTTTAAGAAATTGAATTATTAAAAATAGAAAAGGAAACTTTCAAAATAAATTTTTAATCTGTTAGAAGCATTAAAGGAAAACACAAGTATATGAAAAATGTATGCTTATATTTTTCTTCACAGTGTTAACAATTTCCATTGATATGAATGAGCTCATGGATTCTGTGCCAAGTCTAAACTGGTTCAGATTTGACACATGTATAATGCAACATGAATGCAGGTCTGTGCCCTGGCAGTGAATTCCATGGAGATTACGTTGGCAGAGCACATTCACAAATGACCAAACAAATTTGCGCCTTTATGCAGAAGGATGCTAATGCCAGTATCTTGCCACAGAGCGGCCAGCAATTTCTCACAAGTTGCAGCCCTTTGAGCGAAATCATTTCCTTTAGAGCAGAAAAAGATATGTATCCTTGTCTAGAAGTTCCTAATGTTCTAGAGAAAAAATAGTAGTTAGGACTTAAACAGCACTGCCAGTCTTGTTTACTGCTCATCCTCAAATGCATGACAGATGGTGACAAAGATTGTTGTCAGTACTGTTGCAGATCAGTACCTGCTGGAAAGGTCAGGAAAAATATCATTGTTGCACATCCAAGGGATTGCCCTTGATCATTGTCAGGGAAGGCTAAAAGTAATGGTAGCCTGCTGTCAAAAGGCAGCCACCGAGACTGGTCAAAATAACATGAACAGCATCTGAGACTGCATGTGTCGCATGTCTGAGTTACTGTTGTAATGGCACTTATTCTTCACTTAATTGTTCCGTTCTAGAGACTAAATGCTGCCCACGCCTGAAGACAAGGTGCCTTGCAGCACCTTACAAACCCAAGGCAGCAGATAATAGCAATGCTTCTAAAGCAACATCAGTCCAGAAGTTCTCCCCTATGAAGCAACAAAGAAGGAATCTGTGCAAGATTATAACCAGCACAGGCAATGGAGAATTTAAGCTGGGCAGCATCAGTGCTACAGATATCATAAGTGTGACAGCAGAATTGTAGGTTCATGGTCCTGACTGTCAGCAGTTCATTACTAATTCAGTTTGCTACAACAATACATTGTTCCATTACGGATAAAGAAACAAATGAGAGAAATTTCAGTCAAGTGACTTTTGCAAGAAGCACAGATGGTATGCAAATTTATTTAGGAGAAGTTTTGAAAGTACAGTGTTATAGAACAGCCAGTATTTTACCTTGCCAATAGTTATAGCTGATCATATGGGTCATCCTGTTCAACTGGGCAAGGATTGGCACTGAAGACTGAAATTCAGAAGGAGGCATTCAGCTTCCAATCAGGCACCTAAATTTATGTTTTAGACTGTTGTAAAGTGATCATGAGATGCAAGGCATGAATATTAATTTTAACCTGGTTTCAAACCAAGTTACTGCAAACAAAGAATTCCTGATGGAAGAACAGCATTTGAACCAGAAAAAAGTGGAGTTTTGGTGAAAGTAATTCCATAACTAAATAGTCATAACCAAGCCAGGTAAACATTGTGTGACATCCGCAAAGCAACAAAATCAAACTGTCACTGATGAACAGCATCCATTTCCAACATTTCAGGACCTTTTTTCAAAGATAGTAGGAGCTACATTTGTCAGCTGAACCCAGATGAGGACAGTCAGAAATTATTCATTATCAATACGAGTAAAGAGTTAACTCAAGGATTGAACTGTGGTGCAGCAGCTAGCACTGCTGCCTTACAACTTCAGAGGCTCAAACTTACTGTAATTCTGACTTTGGATATTGTCTGTCTGTAGTTTTTTCCTGGTGCTTCAGTTTCCCTTCACATGCTAATGATGTGTTAGCCAGCAAGCTAATTGGATCATGTGAATTGCCCCTCGTGAGGTGGAGTGGCGGGAGAACTTATGGTGGGTGGAAAGAGTTGGAGGAGTTGGTGGGGTGCAAGAGTTGATATGAAACTTGTGTAGGATTTATACAGATGGGTGCTTGATGGTTGCCACAGGAGCAATGGGCTGAAGGGTCTTTTCCATTCCTTGTGACTCCATGACGCATAACAAGTTGCTGTACTGAGTCAATTCTCACCAAAGATTTTTCGTTCCACCATGGGTAAAATTTTGCTGGGAATAGATAATGCCTGTGCTACTAAGGCCATCTCCCTATGGCTATAGCTAGTCAGTGAGGAAGTCCTTAAAAACTTATACAATGACAGTGCAAAACAGGAACAATTTAAATTCACTTCTGTATTGCCTAACTGAGAGGGGGCAATAGAGCAAAAGCCTAAGAAAAGCAAGTGAAGAGTCAAAGTGACATTACTGGAGAGCACATATGACACCAGTGAAGAGGTTCCAGTGCAAAACACTATTTGAAAAGCAAGAGAAATAAGTTGAGAAATATCTGTGTTCACCTTGATCAAATGGTTGTAACAAGAGACGGACCTGTACTGAAATCCAAAGGATTATTCAATGACAAATTCATTCTGGCTCCAGTGATTGAGTAGTACACTGGGTGGTGCAGTTTGTCACCAAGCATGAGGCAGACCACAATGACATCTGAAGGCATAAGGAATTCATTCACTCCCAGTCCTTCCCAGCAAAGATTCAGTGGATTGGTGCCAGGAATGAAGAGCTATAGTTAGCAAAGAGAGTTGAAGTATCTGTACAATTACCCTTGGAGTAGAAGATGTTTTGAACAAGTTTAATTCATGCTTTTTGAAATTATGATTTGTTTTGAGGAGGTGAGGAGGGAACCCAACAATGTAGAAGGAAGTCATCAAATGAAAATGGTAGCCAAGAATGAGGAGAGACCTCTGAGTACACATATTTAGATTATTCAAAAGCATTGCTTTAGGGAGGGGTTAAGGGAAGAATCAAGTAGTTATTGGATTTGGAGTAAGATCTGATGATGTTTAACATTGGGTATAGACTAAGTTTTCATTATATCATCGGTTGAAGAGGAAGGAGTTGTACATATTCCTTCAAGAAGTGCTTTTGACTATTCAAGTCTTGGTGTAAATATTGTGACCCAAACTTCTAGCTTCTTTGTAATTTTAATTGAAATAATTCAAGTATTTCTTAATTCCATTTGAATAAAATGTCAAGATTGGGAAGAACACATAAGTGACACTCACTTCAATCTGAATGAGATGGCCACGAAACGTATATAAAAAATCTTTTTGGAACCTGTATTCAAAGTCTTTTGTTTGGAATATTACAGTTGGAATACAGCTGAAAGGAACAGTGAAGTCAATAACTGGAAAATAGTGGTCACAGTAGTACTAAGTTCTGGAGTTCTGGACAGTGCGCCAGGCAGGAATAGGCAGTGAGTTCACCATTGTGAGTCATAGCTGGAAAGGTGAGGGTGCCAGCAGAAGATAATGAATGCCAAACATATGGCATGTGGTTTCTAATAAACAATAAGAGACAAAGGATGCTAGTCTTGGAAGGCAAATTCTAGATAAACTGTTTGGAATCAAACACTGACAAGTTAACTTCAGTGACACAGGGGTGGGTGTTAAATAAGTATTATTTTAAAATATAAAATATCTTTGCAATGGTTTATCTGAAAACTTGATGATGAAATCCATAATTGCTACAGTACTAAACCATACAGAAGATAAGTATCCCAGTTCATTGATGAAGCATTCGACCTCAGCAATGTGGTGTGATGGGGTGCTTAGGTGGAGGAACTGATAAATGGGCCCTTCTCCCAATGGTAATGCAGAAAATCGTGTGATGGAAATTCCTTCTCACTTGTGGTAGATAAATGCACATTCTACACCATCTCTACCCAGCTTCTGCCAAGAGTTGTGGTGTTTGGATCTGTAAGAGCCATGCTGAACATAAATCTCAGTCAGTTATATCTAAAGCCTCCTCAGTCTGCTCAAACACTCACAATGTCAGTACTCACGTTCTTAGAGGAATTCCCACTTAATCAAGATAACAAAGAGCAATCATTTTGTCAGTGTACCATGACATAAATCATTACCATCTAAACTTTAATGGAAGTGATACCGTGAAATATGGGAAATACTTAATGCTACATTGTTAATGTAAGACAAAAAATCTGATTGCGATCTGAATTAATATAATGTTAAAATGTTTTATCTTTAACACTGTGCAGTGAAGAACAATGTTCTTTTATCTCCTTACATTACAGGCACAGCCCAGGAATTGGCGACAGCAAGGAGTCAAGCTCTCCAGAATGTGAGAAGTCCCAGAATGATTGCACAGAATCAGGGCATGATGCAGATGCCACCCGTCCAAAGTTCTGGTGCGATACCTGCCACCACTGGCCAGTCAGAGATTGGCATGGTACCCTACAATAATGCCCAGAGCAATCAGCAAGGAATGTACAGTGTGAGTCCAGGCATGAACCAAATTCTTCAGCATTCAAACCAAAGTAATGCGAACATGGCACGTAATGTTAGCCAGATGCAGAAACAGCCTGTTGCAGGACAAGGGGTTGGAATGGTAGCTGGTTATGGACAAAACTTACTTGGAAACCCTGTGTTGGTCCAACAGCAACCAGTGAAAGGACCAGTAGGGCAGCAGATGTCCAAGGCTCAAGTTCAAAGACTACAACTAATGGCAAGTTCTGGTTCTCCAGCTCAGAGTTGGCAGCAACATAGTTTACAAAACATGCCCAACAGAACTCAGGCTAACAATGAGCTCAATCCATTCAACAACAAATCGGCTTATCCAGTGCAACCTGGTCAATCCAAGATGGCCAAGCAACATTTTTCCCAGGCAATGGGTCAGTCTGTTCTTGAGTCTGCTGGTGCAGTTGGAGGACAAATAATGCCTCATTTTGGAGGACAGCCAAGGACCAACCAGTCTAGACAAATAGTTATGTCTGGCATGACCCAGACAGTCCACAACATGACTGGTTTTAACCAGGCCACAGGCCAACAGTTGGCAGGAGGCTGCTATGCACATAGTAACCCAGGTCAAGGGTATCATACAAGAACCACAAGTCAGGACTTGACCTTCAATTATACTAGCCAATCAGGGGCTGGTTCCTTCTCTAATTTGACAGACAGTGTTGATCTGATGGACTCTCTAATCAAAAGTGGATCAACAGAAGGCTGGATGCAAGAATTTGATGAAATATTTGGTAGCCAGCAGTAGACGAGTTTTTAAAAGCTGTTAAATTACGGCATCCTCTAAATAAAAGTGTTTAGGGACCAAGTAAAGTAGACCTAGTTTTGTAGTTGCACTGCTGTTACATTACGGTGCTGATGTACATGTAGACGTGATACAAACTGTAATGGTTTCATGTAAATAGGTTTTTTATAAGTCCAAATGTAAGGCTTACCATTGGCTCTACTTCCTGTAAAGAATGGCTCTTTGTTTAACAAAATATTGAAGTATTTTTATTTCATCTTACAGTTTTCAATTCATCACAAAGCAATGATATTGCACCAGACAATATCTTACTAATTATTTGTACAGTAAACTCTAAACAGATGTGTTCATTGGATACAATTTTTTTCTAGATTTCATTTTTACTCTGTATCTTAAGCAGTGCTTGGAACCTGAGCTCCGTTCTTTTTAAACCTGTACAGAATCCTCTACTGTGTAAAAGTGTGATGTTGAATAATTTTTTTTGAGTGGGGGTTGGTTGGGGGTGGAAAATGTTATGTCAATGAATCATGAGATCTTATTAAAAAAGAATTTTAATGTGACCCATCGCTAGTAGACGTTTTGTTTACCCAGACAGATTTCAAGTGTACAATAGTTCTGAAATTCAGGTGTATATGCTCTTTGCCGTGTAAGCAAAGACCTTCTCCTTTATTGAGAGGTTAAAAAAACATGGAACTTTAAACAAAATGGGAAATATACAGGATCATACTTAGACTTGTCAAATTCTCAATCCCACCTCCAACTTCACCCTCTGGTCTCTGAGCTGATTCTCTCAATTCTACACCTAGAATTCCCACAATTTGTGCTTGAATTCCCTCAATTGGATTAATTTGATCATCACGCCATCACAGAAATGGAATGACTCTGAAAACAATCACTTGTTATGGTTTCTGTGTTTGACTGTGACATGAGTAAACTATCCCTCCTCATTCTTCTTAACTTGCCTTCAACCTTCAATGTGGTCAACAATACCATATTCCTCCAGCAGATCTTCTCCACTGAACAGATGGATGAACTGCTGTCAGCAGTCCACTCTTACCTAACCAGACAGGGTCAGAAAATCATCTCCAAAGGTATTCCATCCTTTCCTTGCACCCAGGATCTATCCTATTTATTGATTTTATGCTTCTTCTTGGAAATAATCATAAATAAATGATACTTAAGGTTCCATATGTATATCAGAGATATCCTTGGGTTGCTGCCTATGACTTGTCACTTTGCTTGTTCAACATCCAGTTTTGGTTAAGCAGAAAGATGATCCAACTAAATCTTGAAGATAGTTTATGATGTTGGGTGCTCGAGAATGCTGCATACCCCATTCTCCAACCCCCAAATTTATCCATGTTTCTGGAATGATAAGCAAATGAACTATCAGCAACATTAATATCACTCTTTTTTTAATCTTCAAATGAGAATCTGACTGCATAAACACTGCATCAATGGGACTGCCAAAACTCCTGCCTCTGCCTGTATGTCTCTAAACTTGTTGCCTCTATTCCAGTGCTCTGCTGGCCATCTTCACACTGTAAATCAGAATGCATCCAAAACTGCCTATAACATATAACATACCTTATCACTCATCCCTCTATTCTTGAACTACATAGTTCTCTGGTCTGGTAACACCTAGTGTTACGTTTTGTAACTCCAAACAATAATTAAAAAAACAGGGTAGTCCAGAATATGTGTGCTTAGTTTCATTTTCTTTAGTGAGGCGTGCATATATAGTGAGGCGTAATGGCATATGCCATTCACATTCTTCTTGCATATAACCCAGAATGAATTATGTAAGCAACGAATGCTTAATCAATCAATATAGTTACAATATTATTCAAATATTAACTGAGATATTAAATAGACAACACCTAGATTTTAAAATTCATCTTGTTTACAGATTCTTGCATGGCTTCACCCTTTATATTTGTGGTCACCTGCAGCTCTGGAAACTTTTGGGATTTCTTATTCTGGCTTCTTGTACATCACTGCCTTAATCACTCTATCAGTGACAGAGGACTGTCATCTGTGAGTGCTCCTCTCCATGGAAATCCACCCTCATACCTTTCACTTCTGCACCTCTTTGTGACAATCTTCAAATATGCACTTAATTGGGCCTAAGTGTATACTATAATCTCCACAGTGAAATTTTCTGAAGTTTGAAATATTTTAACTTATTGAAGCAAAATTGTTATTATGAATGTATGTGTATTTTGCTGCCGGTTCCAAGGTTTGTTGATTTATTTGAAATGTTCAGGTCTGATCTTATCTATGTGCTGAAAAACATGCAATTGATCCTTTACAAATGGCTACTTTTGGCATAAAGTAAAATGTTTGAAATATACATTGTAATATAAAAATTGATTATTTTAGAAAACTGCCGGTGTATTTTCAGTAGCAAGAGAATGGAGGAACAATGTTACACACTTTTTTGTACAGCATATTCTTCAGTAGCTACCTCCTGTTGTTACAATCAGAGCTATCTCGGTGTTCCTGTTCCTGTTCCTGTTCCTGTTCTGTAGATATGAAAAAGAAATTAGTTGGTACAAATACAATTCATTTCATTGGCCATATTTGAATTGCATTTCACAGATAACTGAATAAAATTAATTTGATTTCTCTTGACAGAGAAGGAGTGGCTGCAAAAAATGAAGAGAATTTTTGAAAAGTTAGAAATTGGAATAGTTCAATTGTGTTTGTGTTACAATTAATGATGTTAGTGATTTTGTCAAACCGCTTAGCACAACTTATAGTGGCAACATCTAGCAGAAACAACAAGGTAGGTCATGAAGAAATAGCAGCTGCTTTTTTTTTTGTTAATATATATATATTACCTTTGGAACACAAGCTTGTCCAGGAAAAGAAAAGAAACACTTAAATGAGAAAATTGTTCACTAAAGAAAATAAGGTTCAGTTCCGGTCACCCTATTATAGGAAGGATGTGGAAACTTTAGAGAGGGTGCAGGGGAGATTTAACAGGATGTTACCTGGATTTGGGAGCATGTCCAATGAGGAAAGGTTGAGTGAGTTGGGGCTTTTCTCTTCAAGCGATGGAGGATGAGAGGAGATTCAATAAGGATATAAATAGAGTGGACATCTATTGTCTTTATTCCTTGGCTGATATGAGAGGGCCTAATTTTAAAAGTCCTGGGAAGAACATGTAGAGTGATGTCAGAGGTAGGATTTTTACACAGAAAGTGGAATTCACTGCCTTGGGTGGTTGTAGAGGTGGATATATTAAAGAGATTTAAGAGATTCTTAGATAAGCACATGGATGAAGTAAAAGTGGAGGTCTATGTGGGAGGGAATGTGCTAGTCTTGTGGGCTGAAGGGCTAGTACTGTGCTGTCCTGTTCAGTGTTCTATAAGGTTCTACCAGACTAAGCTGCCATTAATGGTTTTAAAAAATGATTTGCAGTTACAGTGAACTAACGAGTCAGAGGTTCTCCAGTTAGAAATGCTCAGCAATCAGACAGTGTCTGTGGAGAGGGAAAAGATTAGAAAATATTACAGATAGATAACGTTACAGTTGAACTGGCTAATTCTGACACAAGTGTGTTACTGCATTTGATTTTGATTACATTGTGCCTGGATGGACGGTGAGCTGCTCTGTTTCTCTGACCTGCTATGTTCCCGGCATTTTTATTTTTGTTTTTCTTTGCATGCAGGGCAAAGGCCTGACCCAGGATCATCCTACCTGATCAAAGCACTCCTGCAGTTGGAGGTTCTGTTCCAGAGAGGTATCAGCTGGAGACCAGAACACACTGTATAAAATTGTGAAGGTGATATCAGCCATGGAGTCCAGTGCTCAATCCAGCTCGAAAATGGAGGGGAGAAGAAAAGCTCAAACATTTCCCTAGCTTCTACGATGGGTCACCCATTGAGACCCTGCCTTATGTATATTTATGCTTGCTTCCAGGCAGCCTGTGCCCAACAGTACAACAAAGCAAAGTTTGTAGTGCCCTCCAACCTGTTCTATAGTTAAGGCCCAAACTATCCACATACGATGTATTTAAAGTGTAAAATCATGAAGGTGTTGTCAGTCATACATTGCATGGCAACTGATGCTCCTCAGCCTTCAGACTTAAGCATGCCATCTGCACAGAAGGCCATGATTGATTGGTTTCATGGGCATATGTAGTAAGTCATTGGCTTGTTAATCAAACACAGATGTGAAGCAATTAAAATTGCTATGCAATGCATTAGAACTTCTTACCAGAGTATTTTGTCAAATGCAGGAGCAAAATTAGAGACTCTTTCTATAAAACAATCAGAGCATATACTACAATGGGTTCCTAGGTCTCTGGTGATACAGCATGCATTGTGCACAGAGTAAGACGGGTAACCTGGTAAGTCAGGTTTAGTATTGTGACATGTATCGGGGTACAGTGAAAAACTAGGCTTTGCATGCCATCTATACAGATTATTTCATCACATCAGTGCATTGAGTTAGTACAAGGGGAAAACAATAAAAGAATAAAGTGCTACAGTTACAGAGAAAGTGCAGTGCAGGCAGACAATGAGATACAAGGTCAAAAAGAAACGGATTGTGAGGTCAAGAGTCCATCTTATCATAGTAAGGAACTGATGTACTATTGAAAGAATCCTGAATGGTTGCATCATTGTCTGGTACAACAATTCCAATGCACAGAAGCTGCAGAGGGGAGTTGACGCAACCCAATACATCACAGACACATCCCAGCCCATCAGTAACATCTTCAGAAGGCTTTGCCTAAAGAAGACAACAACTATCATCCCATCACCTGACCATGCCATCTTTTCACAGCTACCATTGGCACGAGGTGCAGAGGCCTGAAATCCCACACACCAGGCCAATAGGATGATTTCTAAAGTGAATCAATAAAAATCGCTGAGAGTCAACTGGGGCATGCCAAATTTCTTTAGCCTCGTGAGAAAACAGAGGCACTGGTGCGTTTTTTTGGCCATGGTGCATACATGGTTGGACAAAGACACTGTTGATGTTCAGTCCTGGGAACCTGAAGCTCTCAAAGCTCCTGCCCTCAGCACCATTGACACAAACAAGAGCACGTGAACTGATCAGTAACCCGTGGTCTTCTGCAAGGATCAATTTTAGGATCTTTGGTGATAGTGATATATATTATCACTCATTCAGCTCCAAAATACACCATCAAAATGTAAATCACAGGCTCCAATCGATCACAGCTTAGTAGTAGAATCATATTTGAAAGAAGAAAAAGTAAAAGAAGTTGCCTGGTTTATAGAGTTTTAGATCTAAGGTTGGACAAACTCAGATTGTTTCTGCTTCTGAGCATTCAGATAAAGAATCTCATGGGCCAAGCTGTGAGAGAAATTTGATGGTTCCATGTACTGAATGCTTTATGAATGCGAAGCCTGCATCAGTGTCTAGAAACTTGAGGAAATCTGGCACCAAACTGGCATGTTTTTGCAAGTTGGAACTCAGCCTTTGCAGCTGGGAACTGCTAACCTTCTCCATCTGCACAATGCAATCCCAGACATTATGCAGCACCAAATGAACAGTGACTTAAATTCCATTGTAGGACAAGCAACTGTTTAAATGCATAAGAAGGGAACTAAAAGCCAATCAACTCCCATTCAGTAACATCGTGATTGTTCCTTTTTCACACCCATGTTCCTCTCTTGATTCCTTTAGTGGCTAAAAATCTATCAATCTCAGCCTTGAATATACACACATGGGCTAAGTAGGACAGAGAATTTCAAGGATTCACACTAATCTGAATAAAGATACTCTTTCCCATCAGTCCTAACCAGGTGATCCCGAGATGATTCCCTGTACTTTTAGATTCTCTACACAGAGTAGTTGGTCTCACAGCATCTACCTTGTTACTTTCTCTCTAGTTCTTTTTCCATAGTTCATCCAATCCTTAACTGTGTTTCACTATCCCTTTTGTTCAAGAGCCTGATGACTGAGGGGTAGTAACTGTTTTTGAACCCAGTGGTGCGAGTCCTGAGGCACCCATACCTTCCACCTGAAGGCTACAGCAAGAAAAGAGCATGGTCTGGGTGGTGAGAATCTTTGACAATGGTTGCTGCTTTTCTACAGCAATGATTCATGTAGATGTGCTCAGTGTTTGAGAGGGTTTTACCCGTGATGTACTAGGTCAAATCCACTAACTTTGTACGATTTTCCACTCCAACGCAGTGGTGTTCCCATACCAGGCTGTAATGTAGCCAGTCAGCACACATCTAAAGAAATTTGCCAAGGTTTTCAATGACATGCTGAACCTCTGCAGACTCCTGAGGAAGTAGAGGCATGTGCTTTCCTGGCAATAATATTTATATGATGGCTCCAGTACAGGTCCTCTGAGAAAGTGACACTCAGGAATTTAAAGGTTCTGATCCTCCAATGAGTACTGGCTCATGGACGTCTGGTTCCCCTCTCCTGAAGACTACAATCAGTTCCTTGGTCTTATTGACATTGAGTGAGACATTGTTGTTATTGCACCACTCAACCAAGTTTTCAATCTCCCTCCTGTATGCTGTTTCGTCAACCCGCCCCTCCCCACCGACACAGCCCACAACAGTGGTATCATCAGCAAACTTGTATATGGTATTGGAGCTGTACTTAGCCGCACAGTCATAGGTGTAAAGCAAGTAGAGCAGGGGGCTAAGTACACATTCCTGTGCTGATGGAGATTGTAGAGATGTTTTTTTTTGCCAATCCGAACTGACTGGGGTCTACAAGTGAGGAAATCCAGGATCCAATTGCACAAGGAGGTATTAAGGCCCAAGTCTTGGAGTTTACTAATTAGTTTTGAGGGAATTATGGTGTTAAATGCTGAGTTGTAAAGAGCATCCTGATGTGTGCATCTTTGCTGTCCTGATGTTCCAGGGTTGTGTGAAGATTCAATGAGATAGCATCTGCTATAGACCTATTGCCTCGGTAGGCAAATTGGAGTGGATCCAAGTCGCCACTCAGATAAGAGCTGATATGGTTCAACACCAGCCTCTCAAAACATTTCATCACTGTGGATGTAAGTGCCGCTGAGCGATAGTCATTTAGACAGGTTACCACGCTCTTCTTGGGCACCAGTATGGTTGAAGCCTGCTTGAAGCAGGCGGGTGCCACATACTGGCAGAGTGAGAGGCTGAAGATATCTGTGAATACACAAAGCCAGTTGATCAGCACACGTCTTCAGTATTTGGCCAGGTACTCCATCCGGACCAGATGCTTTCCTAGGATTCACTCTCTTGAAGGCAGCCCGCATGTCATCTTCAGACACTGAGACCAAAGGATCATGGGGAGGGTATAATTTCCAACTTGATGGCATGAACATTAATTTCTCTAATTTCAGGTAACTTCTCTCCCCCTCTCCTCCTCTCTTTTTCCATTCCCTTTTGGCTTCCCTTTTACTTTTCTCATCTTTCTGTGGTGTCCCTCCTCCATTTTCTCCCATGGTCCACTCTTCTTCAGCCCTTTACCTTTTCCACCTTTCACCTCCATCTCCCCTCCCCCACCCACTTCCCTTTCCCCTCACCTGGTTTCACCTATCACCTTCTAGCTTGTATTCCATCCCCTCTCCCCATTTTCTTATTCTAGCTCTTCCCCCCCCCCCCTTGTTTCCAGCCCGAAATGTCGACTCTTTATTCCTTTCCATAGACACTGCCCGACCAGCTGAGTTCCTCCAGCATTTTGTGTGTGTTACTCTGGATTTCCAGCTTCTGCAGATTCTCTTGTGTTCAAGAATAACATTTAATTTTCCTGTTGTACCTGCAGGGTAATTCTTAGATTTTCTTCTGCTACCAGTGCCAGATCACTTCCTACACTAACACTTATTGTTTCTCACCATTTCAAAAAATATCCTTTCATTTAATTGTTTCTAGCATGATGAATAATGTCATATTTTCTCAATTTATATTCATTCAAATCCTCCTTTCCTGCTCACAATTTATTTCCCTTTACAGATGTCATCTGTAAATTTGGACTTTGAGCACTCTGTCCTTTCAACTCAGTGAAGCGTACAGATTGCAAAGGTGATGAAACTCCAGCACAAATCCTTGTGTCACTCCTCTAATAAATTATTTCTGCTTTCTCCTCTTCACCAGTTCATGCCAACATAGAATCCCCAGTCCTCTGAGTTATTTTCTTTACAATGACCATCTGGACGCTCATCAAAGGCCTTTTGAAAAGTAAGTATACTGCAGGGAGGGTATGGGGTAGCAGCTCTGGTCTAGGGGCTTGTCGTGTCCATTCTGGGATAGTTCACTTACCTTTCGTTCCCCCCCACCATGCCAGACACTCAGCTCCAAAGTGCGGCTTCAAGTAGCTGTCTGCCTGCAACAGCAGCCACACCCTGGTACACTGTTCAGCAGGTGTGCTAAACCTGGTGGGGGTAGCCGTCCACCGTCCACCCCGGTGAGTCAGGGATATGCCTGTCCCAGCATGCGAAGTCAGCTCCAGCAGACCGGGTGGTTGAGATCTACGGGGAGATCCAATGGCCAGGAACGTGGCACTGCAGTGCTCTGTGGAGAGCGAAGGGAATGACAAGGCACCGAAGGTGTCATAGTCATCCAGTGCAACCACGGAAGACCCCAGTCTGTGACGCTTGTTCGTACTATTGCACTTGGAATTCTGAGGTCCAGAGGGAGGAACTGCCCCAGTGCAATGGCTTTTCTTCTTTAAAAACTCTTCTGCACAGGTTTCCTGTCATCATCAGGCTTGATGGACAACCACTATTCTTCAGGGAGAGATTAATACATGCTAAAACAGCACGGAAATTAAGGTAATACACAACAGCGATCAGTTTCATTTTGTACTTGATAAGGCATTGATTAATTTCAAAATTCCATTTGGAATGCCTATTTTGTTGTGAATTTTAATTCTGCATTATCAAAAGGTTATCAAAAGGCAAGTAGTGTGGGGAATTTTGTTTGTGACTGTGGAAAATTGATGTGTGGGATAAAACTTAGATTAGGTCTAGACACTAGACACTACTACAGCACAGTACAGGCCTTCAGCCCTCGATGTTGTGCCAACCCATATATTCCTTAAAAAAAAGTACTAAACCTGCACTCCCCCATAACCCTCTATTTTCTTTCATCCATGTGCCTGTCCAAGAGGCTCTTAAATATTCCTAATGTTTTAGCCTCCACCACCATCTCTGGCAAGTCATTCCAGGTACCCACAACCCTTTTAAAAAAAAACAAACAAACTTACCCCTGATGTCTCCCCTAAAATTCCCTCCCTTAACTTTGTACATATGCCCTCTGGTGTTTGCTATTCATGCCTTGGGAAACAGGTACTGACTATCCACCCTATCTATGCCTCTCATAATCTTGTAGACCTCTATCAAGTCCCCTCTCATCCTTCTACGCTCCAAAGAGAAAAGTCCCAGCTCTGCTAACCTTGCTTTACATGACTTGTTCTCCAATCCAGGCAACATCCTGGTAAATCTCCTCTGCACCCTCTCCATAGCTTCCACATCCTTCCTATAATGAGGTGACCAGAACTGAACACAATACTCTAAGTGTGGTCTCGCCAGAGATTTGTAGAGTTGCAACATGACCTCTCTACTCTTGAACTCAATCCCCCTGTTTATGAAGCCTAGCATCCCGTAGGCCTTCTTAGCTACCCTATCAACCTGCGCAGCAACCTTGCGGGATGTATGGATTTGAACCCCAAGGTCCCTCTGTTCGTCCACACTCTTAAGTAACCGACCATTAACCCTGTACTCAGTCTTCAGGTTTGTCCTTCCAAAATGCATCACCCCACACTTATCATACTTATGATTGTTCTTCATAGACAATCGGGTAGAAAGTGGGCAACTCGGTTCTCCTCTTCGTCCTGCTACGGTTCTGCTTCTCAGCAACACCTCATTGTTTTGGGGTGTTACAGAGATGGGGGTACCCTGGCTTCTAAGTGAGGCAGAAGGCACAGATTATGAGTAGGCATATTAACCACTTAATTACAGACAAACATCTAAGTCAAACAAATACTCATCTAAATCACCCAAGGTCCCAAAACCACTACCCTAAATATTCAGTATCACTTCAAACTCAACAAATACTTCATGTTACACAACTACAACAACAAACACAAAATGCTGGAGGAACTCCGCAGGCCAGGCAGCATCTATGAAAAAGTGTTAACAGTCAATGTTTCAGGCCAAGAGTGAGTGAGTGAGTGAGTGTGTGTGTGTGTGTGTTGCATGTTGCTTTGGATTTCCAGCATCTGCAGATTTTCTCATGTTTGTAAAATTAAGCATTCAACAGTTACTTAGTTAAGTGTGCACATGGGCCCTCCTATATCTCCAGCATACTTCCCCAATGGTTCTTCAGCACTGCTAGCGACCTCAGTGTGAAGGGGAGACCCTGGAGACAGAGGAAAGGGCGAGTCCTCATTGTGCTGTTCTTATAGTCCTGAGGCTGCTGGAACCAGACACCAGTGCCGTTGTGCACAAGGCAGCCGCTGGGAAAGAGCTGCTGCATCTCCCGAACTATGAGCGGCACGGCAACAGCGACTTTCCACTGGCAAGTAAGTTAACCCTTCACATTACGGACGAGCACAAAGATGAGTTCCCACATGAAACTTCGACTCAGCAGATGGATCAAGTAGCATCAACGGGGTTTGGGGGGGAGCGAGAGAGCAGAGTTGCCATGGGGCAGGAAGGTGGGGGAGTCACTGCCTAAGGGTTTTCTCTCTCCACAGACGGTCCCAACCAGAAGAAAGTTTTCCTATTTTGTGTCACATTTTCAGCATCTGTAGGATTTTCAGTCACTTCCCTGTGATAACATATGAGGGTGATTGATAAGTTTGTGGCCTAAGGTAGAAGGCGTCAATTTTAGAAAACCTAGCACATTTATTTTTCAACATAGTCCCCTCCTACATTTAGTCCTGTGGTCGTGGAGCATACAGCTCCCTTCTTTGTAGAAGTTGACGTCTCGGACCTCCAGAAAGTGTCCACAGCAGGGGTGATTGATAAGTTCATGGCCTAAGGTAGAAGGAGATCAGTTATACAGCTCTCATTACACGCACATGCAGTTCAACTCTTTGAGTGATTATGCAGAAAGTTTGAAGTTAAAAGTACAGGTAGAAGGAGATGAGTTATTAACTTCAAACTTTCTGCATAATCACTCAACATAGTCCCCTCCTACATTCACACACTTAGTCCAGCGGTCGTGGAGCATACAGATCCCTTCTTTGTAGAAGTCGACGCCTTGGGAGATTTTAACCAGACCAGTCTGAAAAAATTACTAAGCAACTACCATCAACAGATCACTTGCAATACCAGAGGAAACACACACTGGACCATTGCTACACCATCATCAAGAATGCCTACCGTGCTATTCCATACCCTCACTTCGGGAAGTCTGATCACCTGTCTGTACTTCTACTCCCTGAGTATAGGCAGAGACTGAAGACTGCAGCACCAGTAGGGAGGGCCAAGAAAGCTTGGACAAGGGAAGCACAGGAGCGCCTACAGGACTGCTTTGAATTGGCAGACTGGACTGTATTCAGGGATTCATCTTCGAACCTGGATGAGTGTGCTGCAGTTGTTACCGACTTCATTAAAACCTGTGTGGATGAGTGTGTGCCTACAAAGACTTACTGTACATTCCCAAACCAAAACCTGTGGATGAACCAGGAGGTACATTGTTAGATCTGTAGCATTCAAGTCTGGCGATCCAGGCCTGTACCAGAAAACCAGGTATTATTTGCAGAGGGCTATTTCAAGGGTGAAGAAACAATTTCAAATGATGTTGGAGGTGATATCGGATGCACAACAACTCTGGCAGGGCTTGCAAGACATTACTTCCTACAAAGTGAAACCCAATAGCATGATTGGCAGTGATGCTTCACTAGCAGATGAACTCAACACAACTAGAGCTGTGAAGATCCCTGCTGCACCTGATGACCCTGTGATCTCTGTCTCAGAGGCTGATGTTAGGCTGTCTTTAGAGAGAGTGAACCCTCACAAGGCAGAAGGTCCCGATGGAGTACCTGCTAAGGCTTTGAAAACCTGTGCCAACCAACTGGCAGGAGCATTCAAGGACACTTTCAACCTCTCACTGCTACAGGCAGAAGTTCCCATTTGCTTCAAAAAGGCAACAATTATACCAGTGTAACACTTACCCAAAAGGCTGGTATATGTCTAGGGGAAAAGGAGATCCAGCCACACACCAACCCACCTCCCGTACACGCAGGTGCTGTGAGAATCGAGTTTATGCCTCGCGCCGCCCACAGTATCAACTTCACACCAAATACCATTATGAAATACACTTCATAGAGTTTACTAACATTAACTAAAGAAGTATTAGGCAATACAATATATATATACAAGGAAAGAAAAAAACAAAAGGCGCCAACTTATCAAAGTTCAGTCAGTGTAGTGCACATCGTAGGAGCTCAATCAACGAATCATCCGACAGCCACGTCGTCGCACCTGGGACCACCCTGGTGGTCTTACGAGCAGTCCAGCACACATCCACCTTCCTCGTCCGTCTTCCTCTCGACTCTCTTCACACTCCAAGCCCGCGCAACCCCTCCCCCAAGTTCCCAGCCTCACAAAACACAATAACATTTCCCATTGATTAACAAATGAATACAATTACCATATCAGCCATTCTAAAGCGAAACAACGGTGAGAGAAACATTTATCAGACAAAGAAGCATTCCTACTCGTAACAAACCAAAGAAGCCATTTTGAGTAACATACACAGGACATTGTACACCAGTGCCTAAGAAGAATAATGTGAGCTGCCTTAATGACTATCGCCCAGAAGCACTCACATCGACAGTGATGAAATGCTTTGAGAGGTTGGTCATGACTAGACTGAACTCCTGCCTCAGCAAGGACCTGGACCCATTGCAATTTGCCTACCGCCACAATAGGTCAATGGCAGATGCAATCTCAATGGCTCTCCATGCATCTTTGGACCACCTGGACAACACAAACAGCTATGTCATGATGTTGTTCATTAACTATAGCTCAGCATTTAATACCATCATTCCCACAATCCTGATTGAGAAGTTGCAGAACCTGGACTTCTGTACTTCCCTCTGCAATTGGAACCTCAACTTCCTATCCAGAAGACCACAATCTGTGTGGATCGGTGATAACATCTCCTCCTCGCTGACGATCAACACTGGGTGCACCTCAGGGGTGTGTGCTTAGCCCACTGCTCTACTCTGTATACACATGACTGTTTGGCTAGGCGTAGCTCAAATACCATCTATAAATTTGCTGATGATACAACCATTGTTGGTAGAATTTCAGGTGGTGAAGAGCGGGTGTACGGGAGTGAGTTATATCAACTAGTGGAGTGGTGCTGCAGCAACAACCTGGCACTCACATCAGTAAAACGATAGAGCTGATTGTAGACTTCAGGAAGGGTAAGACAAAGGAACACATACCAATCCTCATAGAGGGATCAGAAGTGGAGAGAGTGAGCAGATTCAAGTTCCTGGGTGTCAAAGATCTCTGAGGATCTAACCTCGTCCCAACATATTGATGCAGATATAAAGAAGGCAAGACAGCAGTTATACTTCATTGGGAGTTTGAAGAGATTTGGTATGTCAACAAATACAGTCAAAAACTTCTATGGAGTACCATGGAGAGCATTCTGACAGGCTGCATCACTGTCTGGTATGTGGGGGGTGGGGGGTGGTGCAGAGGTTTGTAAATTTAGTCAGCTCCATTTTGGGTACTAACCTACCAAGTACCCAGGACATCTTCAGGGAGTGGTGTCTCAGAAAGGCAACGTCCATTATTAAGGACTCCCAGCACCCAGGGCATGCCCTTTTCTCACTGTTACCATCAGGTAGGAGGTACAGAAGCCTGAAGGCACACACTCAGTGATTCAGGAACAGCTTCTTCCCCTCTGCCATCCGATTCCTAAATGGACATTGAACCCTCGGACACTACTTCACTTTTTTTTAATATATAGTACTTCTGTTTTTTTGCAAGATTTTTTAATCTATTCAATATATGTGTACCGTATAAAGTATATTGAATAAGATTTATTTATTTATTATTATTATTTTCCTTTTTTCTGTATTATGTATTGCATTGAACTCTGCTACTAAGTTATCAAACTTCACGTCACATGCTGGTGATAATAAACCTGATTCTGATAGTTCTTCTGTCTTCACAGTTGCCGCCTGACCTGCTCGGAATTTCCCAGCATTCTTGCTTCCTGTTTCCAGCAGTTGCTCTCCTCTGCATGTCCCAGTTCCAGCAGAATTTTTGACTTCCTTTCTTTGTCCTCACTCTACTTACAGTACATCTCCTTCAGAGAAATTAACTACCACCAAACAGCTTCCATGGCCCTTTCCTTGTCATCACCATCACCTCTCAGTCTACATTTTATCATAGACACTTTAATTTGCCTTTATTTGAGGTGAGATGTTAAATTAAGCATGCTTTGCCTGTTCAAGTGGTTGTAAATAATCTCATAGTACCACTTGGAAAGGAAAGAAGCAATGTCCTGGTCAATATTCATTCTTCCACTGAATCCCAATAGGAATAACAAAACTAATCACATCTTTTCAATGTCAATTATGCAATCTTCTTTTGATCAAAACTTCTATAAAGAAACAAAGAGAGTGCTTCAAAGAGGAATGAATTCATCTTGAAGCACTTCAGGACATTCTGGGGAGGCATGTCAGCTTTCTCTCCTCTTGCCCTCCTGTTTACCCCCCTCTCAGCACACCAGTCCAGCTGCCAAGGAGCACCATTGCCTCCCCTCCTCCCCCCTCCAGTTCAACACGTGGATGAACAACACAGGCTACCACTGTCTACATCCGCTCCTTGTCCTGCATCTACCATCCATATCTCCACATACCAATGGCTATTGGCCTGATCTTCATCTTCCCCCAACCCCAGCTTTCACCAATTCCTCAGTCATCATGGACCCACCTTCACTACTGGACAGGTGAGAAGGGCTCTGGGGAAACTCAGACATGGCAAAGCATTGGGACTGGATGGTGTGTGAACTGCGAGGTCCTGAAGGAGTGTGCTGAGCAGCTGTGTGGCATCCTCCTGCGCATTTTTAATGAGTCTCAGCCTAGAAAGGGTCCCGACTCTGCGGAAGACATTACGTGTGGTCCCAGTACCCAAGAAGGGCCAACCGAAAGTCTTGAATGACTACCGTCCAGTGGCCCTGACCTCACACATCATGAGGACCCTAGAGAGGCTGGTCCTGTCTCACCTCTGATCCTTGGTTAGATCAGCCTTCAATCCCCTGCAGTTTGCCTACCAGGAGCACGTTGGAGTCAACAATGCTGTCCTCTATCTGCTGAACAGAGCCTGCTCCCATTTGGATAAACAGGGCAACACTGTGAGGATCATGTTCTTTTATTTCTCAAGTGCTTTCAATACCATACAGCCCTCATTGCCGGGGAAAAAGCTCCATTCAATATAGGTTGGCACTTCCGTTGTATCCTGGATAATGGACTACCTGACTGGCTGACCACAGTTTGTGTGGCTTCAGAGCTGTGTGTCAGACATGGCTATAAGCAGCACTGGCAGCCACAGGGGACTGTATTGGCTCCCTTCCCATTTACCCTGTGTACCTTGGACTTTAGTTACAACACTGAGTCATGTCATCTGCAGAAATTCTCTGATGACTCAGCAATAGTTGGGGTGTATAAAGGACGGATAGGAGGATGAATACAAGGAATACAGGGCCTGGTGGAGGACTTTGTCAAATGGTGCAACCTGAATCATTTGCAGCTCTGTAAGACAAAGGAGATGGTGATGGACTTTAGGAAGACTCAGGCTGCACTGTTCCCTGTTGCTATTGATGATGAGGATATGGATGTGGTGAGGACCTACAAGTACCTGGGGTGCACCTGGATGACAGACTGGAGTGCAGCACCAACACAGAGGCTGTGACCAAAAAGGTCTAGAATCACCTCTACTTCCTGAGGAGACTGAGGTCCTTTGGAGTATGCAGGTCTCTCCTTCACATGTTCTAGCAGTCTGTAGTTGCCAGTATAATCTTCTATGTGTTGGTGTGCTGGGGTAAAAGGCATCAACACGGGTGATGCCAACAGGCTCAATTAACTGATTAGAAAGGCTGGCTCTGTTATAGGAGTCAAACTAGACACACAGGAGACTGTGGTAGAACAAAGGACCCTATGGAAAATCCTGGCAATTGTGAACAATGTTTCTTACCTTGGCTGACCAGAGGAGTACTTTTAGTAATAGACTAAAACAACTGTATGCTCCAAAGAGTGCGATATGAGGTCATTCTTACCCTTGGCCATTAGGCTCCATAATGAGTCAACCTATAGCCAGGGAAGTGATGACCTCCTCCTGTTAGACTGTTTCAGGTAACTTTTTTTTTATTCTTTCTTACTTATCTTCTAATATTTGTATATCTGCATACTTGCAATGCTACTGTGACACTGTAGTTTCCTTTGGGATAAATAAAGTATCTATCTTACCCAGATTTCCTTCTCATTGATTGAATCTTTAACCAAAAGGGTAGCACTCCCATTTGGGACAGAAGGTGAATTGGTTCACTTGGGTACTTTGTAGAGACTAGATGGTCTCTAAGCACGGTGCCAAATCCAGCTCGTTACTTGCACAAGGTAAAGTCAGCACTGGTTGAGGGAGAACAATACCCCCTTTCCCTGGAATGCCTCCGAGACAGAAAGCTTCAAGGACACAAGAAAATAAGAGGCAGGATAGGTCCTTGGACTCTTCAAGCTTGATCAATGCCAGCCTCAATTCTTCTTCTGTGGTAGTTCTGCAGAAACGGAAGCTCCGCTCCAGGCAGCTGGTAGCAGGCAGCAACAGACTGCCTGGTATCCTGTGTGGATATTAAAATTGTCACAGCCTCTCTTGGAGAAAGGAAAGGCTCAGTAGGAAGACCATGAGGCGAGCACTAAGGAAGGTCTCAGTTACACCTCTCGTTCACAAAATAAAGATTTAAAGATGAGCTTTATTTGATATGTGTACATCAAAACATACCATGAAACACATCGTTTTGCGTTAGCAACCAATACAGTCTGAGGATGTGCTGGGGCAGTTCACAAGTGTCACCATCCTTCTGGTGCCAATTTAGCTTACCCACAACTTACTAACCCTAACCCTGACGTCTTTCTGGTATAAAAGGAAAGCAGAAAAGTCAGAAGAAATCCAGTTGGTCACAAGGAAAATATACAGCAGTGTGTGCACAGCTTAATGTGAAAAAGACTAAAGGAGCTGGTGGTGGACCTGAGAAGGGCTAAGGCACCGGTGACCCCTGTTTCCATCCAAGGGGTCAGTGTGGACATAGTGGAGGATTACAGATACCTGGGGATACGAATGGACAATAAACTGGACTGGTCAAAGAACACTGAGGCTGTCTACAAGGGTCAAAGCCGTCTCTACTTCCTGAGGAGACTGAGGTCCTTTAACATCTGCCGGACGATGCTGAGGATGTTCTATGAGGCTGTGGTGGCCAGTGCTATCATGTTTGCTGTTGTGTGCTGGGGCAGCAGGCTGAGGGTAGCAGACACCAACAGAATCAATAAACTCATTCGTAAGGCCAGTGGACTCTCTGACGGTGGTGTCTGAAAAGAGGATGCTGTCCAAGTTGCATGCCGTCTTGGACAATGTCTCCCATCCACTCCATAATGTACTGGTTAGGCACAGGAGTACATTCAACCAGAGACTCATTCCACCAAGATGTAACACTGAGCGTCATAGGAAGTCATTCCTACCTGTGGCCATCAAACTTTACAACTCCTCCCTCGGAGTGACAGACACCCTGAGCCAATAGGCTGGTCCTGGACTTATTTCCACTTGGCATGATTAACTTATTATTATTTAATTATTCATGGTTTTATATTGCTATATTTCTTCACTATTCTTGGTTAGTGCGGCTGTAACGAAACCCAATTTCCCTCGGGATCAATAAAGTCTGTCTGTCTGTCTGTGAGGGGTAGACTGCTGCCATCAGAAAGAAGGTAAAGGGCCACAGGACTCCCGCCACCAGGTTCAGGAACAGTTATTAACTCTCAACCATCAGGCCCTTGAACCAGAGGGGATAGATAGCTTCACTGAACTATCCCCACTACCTATAAGCTCACTTTCAAGAAATCATCACTTCATATTCTCAATACTTATTAGTTACTTATTTATCTTCTGTATTTGCACAGTTTGTAGTGTTTTGCACTTTGGTTGTTTGTCCGTCCTGTTGGGTGAGGTCTTTCATGGATTTTATTGTGTTTCTTTGACTTACCGTGCAAGAAAATGAACCTCAGGGTACTTTGATAATAAGTACATATATGTACTTCGATAATAAATTTACTCTGAAATTTGAAATTTGAGACTTGATCTCTGACAGAACAATAGACAGAGCTGAAGATTGTAGACACTCCAACCAGGACTTTTATCATTGTATGTGAGTGCACAAAATATTTTGTCTAGAAAACTGCAGCAAGGACAAAACATATTAAATTGAGGGACATTTTTTTTTTGGGTAGTTAGTATATCGACATTAAAAGTTAGAGACAATCTAGGGACCAATTATTTTTATGTAGTAAATTTAAATTAATGTTAATTTACCTTAACTTGTTCCACCACCTGAATGCAATGAACAAAATTAATAAGCAAAATAAGATCAGGTTATCTTTTGTGCAGTGTGTTACAATGAGTTTTATAGACAAAAAACACAGATGAAATGTTTTATTTGGCATCTTAATATCACGTATGTGAATTACAGATATTCAATGCATATTCATAAAAGGGTGTTTTTAATTATGCAATATTTGAAACTTAAAATATACAATAATCATCTGTATTTTGGCTCAACTGCCTGCATATTATAAAATAATTTTTTTGATCTTCTTAGCTAAGTTAAAATCAAAATATTTGTCAAACAGAGAATTTCCGATTCCTCCAGTACTCATACAGACTAATATCAGCAGCATTGCTATACCGATTCTGAACGCAGGGAGCCTGAAAACAAAAATAACTGTATGAGGAAAAAAATCACAATTGTTTTATCACAACTTATTTTTAAATACACTTGATGTTTTCGTAGTCCATGTTTGTTTCCATTCCCAGCCTACGCTGGCTCGATGCACAAGTGTCTCACCTACTGTGGTCTAGGCTGTGAACTGAATACTGAACACTGATAACCAAGTCTTCCCTATTGTTCTAAAGCAAGGAATAAAAAAGAAAAAAAGATTATGGCTTTCCCTTAGCCTAACTGCTACTTTCTGTAGTGGTCATGCAATTGACATTTGGTGGGAATAGCAGATTAGAAAAGTCAACAGACAGCCTCTTGGCCACACAAAATAAAATGGATATGTTCTCAAAGACGTGCCCATTAATGGAAAAGATAAGCTTACAAAAATGGGAATTCCCATTTTCCATTAATGGGCAACCACTTTACAGTCGAAGGTTGAGACCTCCTAGAGCTTTGTGATAAGCTAGGCCTACATTCCAGTGCAATATGGAACAGGCTCTGCATTGCAGCAGGTACCATTGATCAGATGAGATGTTAGGGCTCCAACCAGTCTTTGAGCTGGGTACAAGGATCCTACTGAACCGTTCCAGCAGCTTATTCATCAAGTAATAACGTAAAACCAATAGTTTGTTATTGATTCATTAGCCATTTATACTGCCTAGATTGGGACAAATTCATTCCTTAATTAATATATTGATCACAAAAATGTGATAGAATATTCTCTGTTTGCCTGGGGTAGCATATCAAACAATTCAAAATTATACAGGGTAAAGCAGTCTGCTTGATTGGCACCTCACCATTCATTTTAAACATTCACTCCCTCCAGTACTGCCTTACACTGGCTTCAAAACCATTAACAAGATATACTCTAATTGGTCGCCAGCATTTTTTCCAACAGCACCTACCAAGAATATGACCATTTCTACCCCGAAAGACATGGGCAGCAGGAAGATGTAATTCCCCAAGGAACTCCCTACCTCAACTTGGAAATATATAGCCAATCTTTCTTTATCACTGCATTAAAGTCCCAGAGGCTTCTACCCAAAAGTTGTGTGGAAGTATTTTTCTCCATACTTTCTGGAGCAGTTCAAAAAATGGCTCTGCACATTTTCTCATAAGCAGTTTGGGATGGGAATTAAATGCCAACTTTGCATGGCAGTGATGGCACCATTCCATCAGTGAACAAGGATCATTCAATATACCTGTACTCACATTTGGGTATTCCTACATGTAGGGAGAACCGACCATCAACTTAAACTCATACCTTCTCTTTGCTGACTTTGCATATTCATTAAAGTATATGAAACGGCTGAACAGGTAGAGAAGACCAATGATTGAGGCAATTTCTGAAAGAGAACAAAACATGTTTAAACAATCAAAGTCAACATAACTTGGCACGTTATTAATTATGAATGCTGCTATAGTCAAGAGCAAAACTTTTAACATTGCATTTTTGAGATACATTTAATAATTCTTTAATAAACTTTGATAATGTTCAGTTTGTTAATCACAAAGCAGTGTAAAGACTGTGAATTTTTACAGGAATGTTTGTGATGTAAACAACTAGTTTTAATGTCTCTTGACTTGGAACTGGCCTCTGATGTAGAGAAAGTTCAGCTAGTGGCCAGTACTTCGTTGTGATGCAGCTGTGAATGAATGTGACACAAATATTAAACTCTGCTAGACCGCAATGCTTTCCACAGTCAAATAGCATAATCCTATATGTCCACAGTCAGTAATCCACTGTCAATAATCCTATATGTCCACAGTCAATAGTCCAATATGTTCACATGTGGAATGACAAGATGCACGAACGATAAAGTGCAGGTGATCCATGTAACCAAAAGGGAAAGGGGGGAGATTGTCGAGGAAGATTTGAGTAAGAATCCATGAAAATATGAAGTGCCGGTGGTTTTAATTATGCCACCTGGCAATGAAATAGTTAAAAGTGAAGTGTTTGCCTTATGGAATGTCTTTGTAACAATTTTAGTGAAAATGCTATGTCAACAGAAGCTGTTCATGGTCGACCAGATTCACCTTAATCTCTGCAGGTCTAGACAATATCATGTCTCTGAAATAAAATAGCCTGTTAAATTATGCTGCTATGTCCATTCTGCCTAGACTCCCTCTGAGCTGACAACAATCTGAAGGGAGAAGAGGCTGACTGGAGAGAGGAAAGAATTTTAAAACACAGGCACGGGAGTAGGCCATATGGCCAATCCAGCCTGCTTCACTATTCATTAAATTCCTGGCTGGTCTTCTACCCCAGTGCCACTTATCTCCATTTCACTTGATTCCCTCAGAACGTGTGCATTTGTGTTTGTGAGAGGGAGAGAAATGAGGGGGGTGCTGGTGGTGGTTGGGAAGATAAACATTACATGACTTATTGATCAGTGCCAGGATTTTTCCCTTCTTCAGTGGAAGCATCTACTTTTACAACCCCACTTTACTTTAACCCAGCTTAGCCACATGACTGTGATTTTAGAATTACATTTAGTTCCTAAAATCAATTGAAATAAGTCTTTCGTTTGAAACTAGATTTTAAAATGCGTTGGCATTTATTTTAATGCTGCAAAGTGAATGTTATAACTGGCATTCTAATGATAGATTTCTATTTACCCTACAGAAATCTATTTCATCCTCTCAGTTTTGTACCATGTGTCCTGCTGATCAACTCCCTGTCACAATCTGGCCTTGAATAGCACTTCCTCCTGTTCATCAGCCAAACTGTGGCGTAGTCACAAAACAAGGCTACATTAATAGGTATCAGCAGTCAGAACCAAACACAAAATGTTGCACTGTAGCTTATACAAAAGTCAATGACGTAGCAACTTATTGATGTTAGTACCAATGCTACATTTAGTGCAAAGGTGACTAGTTATATCTGTTTGTTCTCTCACTCCCGCTCAGCCACAACTAGGCAAGTTGTGATGAATTCACTCAATCAATAAGGAACCTCAGATCTGAGCATTCACCTCCTGAAAATGAACCTTGGCATCCAAACAAATTAATTGGGGCAAGATGTAGTATTTTCTAGCTGTACCAGAAGAGAATGTAATTAGTAAGAGGATATCAGCTTGCCACATTAGATGTGCTTACATGACCTATGACGTTTCCTACAGCTTTTATGTAAAGGGTTTAATTAAGAATCAGTTGTTTGAGCAAAAATTAAAAAAAGAATTATTGACAGCTTCATATTTAGCTGCACCAAATCCAAGATTCTGTGATGGCATGATTGAACAATGCTCCATATAGTGTAGTCCTGTGTTGCACATATTGTAGAAGCTCCAGGCTCAATTGCCAAGTCATAGTGCATTAATCCGTGTGCCAATAAAGACCTAGGCAATCACCTCCCAATGTCACACAACCTGCCCGCACTGTGTGCCTCAGCTCGCATATGAAAAGTGGCTATTTGGTGAGACATGGCAGAACTTTACCTCAAAATATCTGACCCATTGCAAGAGAAAGGCTGCAAAACCTAGAGCTGCGGCAGGGGCTGAAAACAGTAGACATGAATGCATTTTCTGACACTGCAATGGTTTATGACTTGTAACATTTCACATCAAAATGAGCACCCACCAATTCAACACGGCTTTGTGCAACGTTTCACCAGTACAAAACATCTTGTGAAAGATGATGAAACATTACTATATGAAGCAGAAATTTCCTTCAACTAAGTATCGAAAGATTGAGGCCATTAACCAAGTTCACTTCCAACAAGTGATTTCATCTGTCTTCCTAATAACTAACTGAAACATTTCATATCAGCAGTACTTTGATTGACACCAAGATGACTAGATCTCATCTCTGCAACATCACATGACTCTTTTCCCCACCTCTGCCATTACCCCTGCTGATGAAACCCTCAGACTCTGCAATTCTAATGCTTATCTGTAACCATCCCATTGCATTCTCTATACGTTTGATGTCTTCTAAATTCTGCTGCAAATATCCTGAACTGCACTAATTCCCTTTCACACCCATGCCTTCTAACTACATTGATTCTCAGTTAAACAAATCCTCACCATCACTATCATTGTCACAAGTCTGCAACTTCCCGAATTCTGTGCCCCTTCAACTTTCTGATTACCCTAAAAATTAAATCACTCCACAATTGGCAGCCACGTTTCTTACTCAAGATCTTCCGCAAACCCTACACCTTTGCTCATCGCACATGACTTTATAAAACTTATATGAAGTCTTATGGATTGTTATAATGTTAAGTGTTATGCAAGGTGCTGTTTGGTGTATGTAAATTTCCACTGTTGAGATAGTAGGTAAAACAGTATATTAAATAAAATCCATTGAGCTTTTAAGCAAAACAAAATTCAGCCAAATACATTTGACACTAGAATTTTTGTTTAAACAATAGTTAACTCCTAATGACAATGACATACATTTACAAAATCATTTCTTGGAATTACACCTCCATGGATTATACATTTTGTATAATCCTTAGGATAAAATTCTGCCATGTAATACTACTAATGAACATTCTAATTTGTGCCATGAAGAATTTTGAAAGAAGTAATCTATCTCATTTGGGCAAGTTCCTTATTAAAACAATGGCAATATATTAAAGCAGTAACATACATTCATCGTTAATTTCACCAAGAACAATTTGATGCCTCTACGTTTTGCATGTCAATCACTGTGGAACTTTTTGCATTAATGCGAGGGATACTGTAGATTTGCAATGAAGTACTTCTCCTGCAGCACGTGCTGGTAATAACATGTTCTCATGCTAGGTACCGTGCAGACAAGAATGGAGCCTCCTGAACCCACTCACAAAATACCTTAAATTTTTATCTGGTTACCATGTTACCTAGAGATAGATTTTTCTCCCATTTGCCGGCCATGAAAATGAAAACAGCAATATAGTTTGCAGTTTTAGCCACTTCTTGTTACTGTTGGTTTAGTGAACACTTTTCACCAGTAACAGAGCTAGAGGGAGAGAAATAACACACGGAAACAGGAGCAAAAATCGGCTCCTCAAGCCTGCTCAGTCATTTAATATGCTCATGGTTTCAACCACTCTCTCTACCAGTTCCCCATAGCCGTCAATTGAAGATCTTTCAAAAATATATGAGAAAGAAGTACTGAGGTGTTTCATGGGGGTGCGGCGGAAAGATCCATGATCAAATTCTGCCTATAACTGAGTCATCTGCTGCCACGATATGACTACAGGATAAGACGTTTCTTTGGATAACAGATGTAGTGAAATAGTCTGTCAAAATCTCCTGCCTTGGTTCACACCTGGAGGATAGCCACTGCTGCAGGTACTGCAGTGTCGGTGGTAGAATCCCTTTGTGGATTTGTTGCAATAACATTCATAAACACAGCAAATGTGCAGAATTGGCTTTAAGCTGAAGGGAGAATATTGTCTCAGTGCAAAAGCTTACCAATGACTCACACCAATAATAACATCCCTTAAAAGAGATTCTCACATACTTTAAAGAACTGCGGCTAATGTGATGGAGGAATTACTGAGCCCTGGCAGAAATTAATTAACATCAGTGAGTACCATCTTTAACATGGGGTGGCCAGCACTGTTGTCATTCGACAGTGCAATTTATTTAGCTCCACAGTCTGTCAGGCATGGCAACTCCTTTCTGTCATCTCTCCCCGAGATGATATCAGCACTTGGAATATAATCAGAGAGAGGGAGAAAAGGCTGCAAACTAAGTCGTTAATCTAAGACAGAATTCCTTGTCAACTTTTTCAAAAGCTTCATTACCAACAGAACCTGATGGAGATAAATCTTTAAATATTGTTGGCGACCACACATTTGAGAGGAAATGAATTAGGATGGGCTGAAATTTTAATCTTAAGTTATGATCTATTAATGGGGTGCTGCAGCATTGTGGTTAAGTTACTGGATAATTGATTTAGCATCATGAGTTCAAATCCCACCATAGCCAACAGAGAAATGAAATTCAAGCAATTAAATAACAAGCTAGCATCTGCGATGTTAATCATGAAAATTTCAATCAGATTGTGGTTTTAAAACTTATCTGGTTTATTATGTACTTCAGGGGAAACAAAATCTTCCATCTTTCCTCCCCGGGACTATGTGTATCTCCAGACCTCCTAATGTGGTTGACAGTTATCTGGTTTCTGAATGGCAATCACTAAGTTCAGGGTCAAATGGGGGAGACAATTATACTGGCATTGCCAGCAACATTCACATCCCATAGAAATTTCAGATCTCCTCAGAAGAGATGCCAGATCTACAGGATACTGAATGGGGTACCGTTACTCAAGAAGGGCAGCCAGGTAGTTACGGGCTTTTGAGCCTGAGACCAATGGCAAGGAAATAATTAAAAATAAAGTTCTGAGAGAGGAGATTAATCCACACTGAGAAAGGTGGGGTTCAACAATGTCTTTGTCAAGGGGAGGTTCTGTCTGACTAACTTGATTGGATATTTTGTGATTACGTGCATCAATACCGATTATGCAGTCGATGTAATCTACATGAACTTCAGTAAGGCCTCTGTAAAGGTCTGATATATGAGACTGGTTCAAAAGCAAGAGTTCATAAGATCCAGGCACTTTGGCAGATTGGATCTGAAAGTGTTTGTTGATCTTTGGAAGTTATTTTTTTTACTGCAAACCTGTGACTAGTGGTGTATTGTAGAGAACCTTGCTGTTTGCTTTATATACAATTCTGTGCAAAAGTCTTAGGCACATGTAAAAAAAATTCTGTAAAGATGCTTTCAGAAATAATGAAACGAGAAGTTTCTAAACATCAGAAAAATACTATAAAGAGCAGTAAACAGTAAAAAAAAAACTAAAACGAATCAATATTTGGTGTGACCACCCTTTGCCTTTAAAACAGCATCAATTCTCTTAGGTACACTGCCGTGCAGTTTTACAAGAAAATTGGCTGGTAGGTTGTTTCAAGCACCCTGCAGAATTTGCCACGGTTCTTCTGCAGACTTTGGCTGTCTTGCTTACATAAAACATAGAACAGTACAGCACAGAACAGGCCATTTGGCCCACAATGTTGTGCCAAACCAGCTATAAAGCAAGTCAAAACCACAAACACTAATCCCTCCTACCGGCACCACGTCCAAATCCCTCCATCTTCCTTACATTCATGTGCCTATCCAAATGTCTCTTAAAAGCCTCTAATTTATTTGCCCCTACCACCATACCAGGCAGTGCATTCCAGGCATCCGCGATTCTCTGATAAAAAGAACTTACTCTTCACATCCACCTTAAACCTACCCCTCTCACCCTCAATGCATGCCCTCTGGTATTAGACATTTCAACCCTGGGGTACAGATACTCTCTGTCCACTCTGCCTATGCCTCTCACAAGCTTCTATCAGATCTCCACTCACCCTCCAACACTCCAGAGAAAACAACCCAAGTTTATCCAGCCTCTTGTGATAACACATGCCCTCTAAACCAGGCAGCATCCTGGTAAACCCCTTCAGCACCCTCTCTAAAGCCTCAACATCCTTCCTATAGTTGGGCAACCAGAACTGCACACAATACTCCAGATGTAGCTAATCAGAGATTTATTAAGTCGTAACATAACCTCCTGACTTTTGAACTCATTGCCTCCACTAATAAAAGCAAGCATTCCGTAAGTCCTCATAACCACCTTATCGGCCTGTGTAGCCACTTTCAAGGAGATATGAACTTGGATCCCAAGATCTCTCTGCTCAGCAACACTGTTCAGGATTTTGCCCTTCACAGTCCACTGTCTCCTTGATTTTGCCCCTCTGAGGTACAGCACCTCACATTTACCTGGGTTAAACGCCATCTGCCACTTCTCAGCCCATATCTGCAACTGATCTATATCCTACTGTATTCTTTGCCAGTCTTCTACACTATCCACACCTCCACCAATCTTGCTATCATCTGCAAATTTACTAGCCCACCCATCGACATTTTGATCCAGGTCACTTATATACATACATATACAGCAGAAGTCCCAGCACAGGTCCCTGCTAATTACAGCCCTCCAGCTGTAATTAAATAAGTCCCTTCAGTCATTACCCTCTATCTTCTATGCGCAAGCCAGTTCTGAATCCAAACAGCTAATTCCATAAGGCGCCAGACAGAAGACAAAGAAGCAGAATTAGGCCATTTGGCCCATCAAGTCTGCTCTGCCATTCAGTCATGGCTGATCCCTTTTTATCCCCTCCTCAACCCCACTCACCAGCCTTCTCCCTTTAATGCCGTGTCCAATCAAGAACCTATCAAGCTCTGCCTTAAGTATACCCAACGACCTGGCCTCCACAGCTGCCTGTGGTAACGAATTCCACATATTCACCACTCTCTGACCAAAGAAATTTCTCCACATCTGTTTTAAATGGATGCCCTCTATCCTGAGGCTGTGTCCTCTTGTCCTAGACTCCCCCACCATGGGAAGCATCCTTTCCACATCTACTCTGTCTGGGCCTTTCAACATTCAGAAGGTTTCAAATGGAGCCCCCCTCATCCTTCTAAATTCCAGTGAGTACAGACCCAGCTATCAAATGTTGCTCATATGATAACCCTTTCATTACTGGAATCATCCTTGTGAACCTCCTCTGGACCCTCTCCAATGCCAACACATCTTTTCTTTGGTGAGGAGCCCAAAACTGGTCACAATATTCAAGGTAAGGCCTCACCAGTGCCTTATAAAGCCTCAGCATCACATCCTTGCTCTTGTATTCTAGACTTCTTGAAATGAATGTTAACATTGCATTTGCCTTTCTCACAATCAACTCAAACTGCAAGTTAACCTTTAGGGTGTTCTGCATAAGGACTACTAAGTCCCTTTGCATCTCAGATTTCTGGATTTTCTCCCATTTAGAAAAGAGTTTGCACATTTATTTCTTCCAACATTGTATTTCTCTTGTCACTTTCTTATGCATTCTCCTAAACTGTCTAAGAATTTCTTATGCATTCTCCTAAACTGTCTAAGTCCTTCTGTAGCCTACCTGTTTCCCCAACACTACCTGCCCCTCCACCAATCTTCATATCATCTGCAAATCTGGCAACAGAGAAATCTAAATCATCGGTATACAGCATAAAAAGAAGAGGTCCCAACATCGACCCTGCAGAACACCACTAGTCACTGGCAGCCAACCAGCAAAGGACCCTTTTATTCCCACTTGCTGCCTCCTACAAATAAGCCAATGCTCTAACTATGCTAGTAACATTCCTGTAATACCATGGGCTCTTAGCTTGGTGTAAGCAGCCTCATGCGTGGCACTTTGTCAAAGGACTTCTGAAATTCCAAATATACAACATCTACTACATCCCCTTTATCTATCCTACTTGCAATCTCCTCAAAGAATTCCAACAGGTTTGTCAAGCAAGAATTTCCCTCAAGGAAACCATGCTGACTTTGTCCTATCTTGTCCCGTGTCACCAAGTATTCTGTAACCTCATCCTTAACAATTGATCCAACATCTTCCCACACCCTGAGGTCAGGCTAACTGGTCTATAAGTTCCTTTCTACTGCCTTCCTTCTTTCTTAAAGGATGGAGTGATATTTGCAATTTTCCTGTCCTTTGGCACCAACCCAGAATCCAATGAGTTTTGAAAGATCATTACTAATTCCTCCACAATCTCTACCACCGCCTCTTTCAGAACCATATGATGCAGTTCATCTGGTCCAGGTGACTTATGGACCCTTAGGTCTTTCAGCTTTTAGAGCACTTTCTCCCTTGTAATAGTAAGTGCACTCACTTCTCTTCCCTCACACTCTGTAACATCTGGCACATTGCTAGTGTCTTCCACAGTGAAGACTGATACAAAATACTCATTGAGTTCATCTGCCGTCTCCTTGTCCCCCATTATTATTTCTTCAGCTTCATTTTCTAGTAGACCTATATCCTCTCTCATCTCTCCTTTATTTTTTTTTCATACTTGAAAAGGCTTTTACTATTCTCTTTGATACTGTTTGCTAGCTTGCTTTCATGTTTCATCTCTTCCTTTCTAATGAGTATTTTACTTGCTCTCTGTAGGTTTGTAAAAGCCTCCCAATCCTCTGTCTTCCTGCTAATTTTTATTTTGTTGTATACCCTCTTTTTTGTTTTTACATTAGCTTTGACTTCCCTTGTCGGCCGTGGTTGTACTATTTTGCCATTTGAGTATTTCTATGTTTTTGGAATACATCTATCCTGCACCTTCCTCATTTTCCCCAGAAACTCGTGCCATTGCTACTCTGCTGACGTCCCTGCCAACAGCTCCCTTTCCACGCTCATTCCATGCATCTTAATTTTCTGGATTAGCCTCCCAAGAGGGACTTTGTCAAATGCCTTACTAAAATCCACGTAGACAACATCCACTGCCCTTCTCTCCCCAGTCTCTCTCATCACCTTGTCAAAAAACTCTATCGTTGGTAAGGCATGACCTGCCCTGCACAAAGCCATGATGGCCCTCCCTATTTCGACCATGGGTTTCCAAATGCTCATATATCCTATCCCTAAGAATTTTCTCCAGCAATTTCCCCACAACTGATTTGTTATTCCCTGGTCTATAGTTCCCAGGATTTTCCCTTGTTCCCTTCTGAAATAGAGGTACATCTTCAGTCACTTGCCAGTCCTCTAGGACCTCGCCTCTGGCTAGAGAGGACACAGAGATATTGGTCAAAGGCTCAGCAATTTTGTCTCCTGCCTCCTTCAATAAACTGGAGTAATTCCCATCAGGCCCTGGGGACATCCATGTTAATACTCATTTGGAGGACCAACTCTTCTTTTTCTTTGATCTCTGGAAACCTAACATATTTATACTGTCAGCACTGATCTTCCGATCCTGGATATCCTTTTCCATGGTAAATACTGAAGCAAAGTACTCATTAAGTACCTCACTCACATTCTCTGCATCCAAGCAAATGTTTCCCCCCCCTACCCCCTTTCTCCTTGAGTGTTCCCACCCTCTCTCGTTATCCTTTCACTCTTGAAGTATGTACAGAATGCCTTGGGATTCTCTTTAATCCTACTGTCAAGGACTTTTCTTGACCCCCTCCTGCTTTCCTAATTCCCTTCTTTGGTTCTTTTCTGGCTTCTTTATTCTTGTAGGTGGTAACACACAAATACAGTAAGGTGGTTATGAAGACATGTGAGATCCTTCCATGACTTCTTTTGCTGAAACATAGATTATAAGAGCAAGAAGGTTATAGTGCCACCATGTAAAACATTGGTTAGACCACAGCCTGAGTATTGTGCATATTTCTAGTCACTGTACTGTAAGAAAAAAAGTGATTATATTATTGAGAATGCAGGAGCGATTCACTGGGACACTGCCAAACTTGTGGATCAAGCGTTTCAGATATGAAGAGAGATTTGGATTGGCTGAGGGGGCATAGAGATGATGAGAAATGCTTTCATTTAGCAAAGGGGTCTGTAACTAGGAGGAGCTGTAAGGGGTAGAAGTTTTCAAAGGGACTTGAGGAAGAATCTTTAATCATCAGAGAGTGGTTAAAATCTGGAACCCTGTGTCTGATGAGATGATGGAGGAGACAGATACTTTCACAACTTCCAATAGCTATTTGAAATAATGCGGCACAGAAGCTATGGACTGAGTGCAGGAAAAAAGGATTTATGTATCAAGGTGACTGAATGACATATTTCTATGCTGAATGGCTGTACGTACATTGTTAACATGTTTGATTTGTCTTCTTCTTAAGGATGTTGGTCATTTTTATGAACCATTAGAATGATTATTCTTGAATTTAAAAGTAAATAGTAGGGAATTAGGAATATCACTAGAGAATGTGACGTTGTCTTTGAAAAAGTTCAAAGTACACTTACTTTCAAAGTATGTACACTATAAACAATCTAGAAATTCATCTCCATACAGGCAAAACTTTTAGCTCATTTATTTATTTAGTGGTGTTGGTGATGGCATTAATGGAATGACATGGGTTGAAATTTGGAAATTTACTCTGCAATATTAAACTGGAACAAAGAACAGGAACAAATCCATGTTGAGCTTGATGTGAACGGAGGGAGATGCCATGGCTGGAAAAAAGCTGGCTGCCCTGCAAGAGCTCCCATAGTGCAAATTCGATACTTATTACGTGGGGGATGTTAATGCAAATTAAACTATTTTAGTAATGTGTATCAGGAAGTTTGCTTAGGTCTATGATAACATGGCTTCATCTTATCATGGGCTGTGACTTGAAACAACATGCATCATCCGCTTTCGTGTCATGTCACAGAACCTTAGAGTTATATAGCATGGAAGCATGTCCTATGGCTCAGCTGGTCCTTGCTGACTGAGATGCCCCATACAGGTTTGTCCCATTTGCCACTGTTTGGCCCATAATCTTCTAAATCCTTTCAATATGTTTACCTGTCCAACTATTAAAACTTGCTCTTGTATCTACCCTAACCACTTCCTTTGGCAGCTCATTCTGCAAAGATGACAGCCTTTGTATAAAAATGTTGCCCCATAAGTTCCTCTTAAATCTTTCCCTTCTCACCTTAAACCTCTGCCCTCTAGTCCTTGATACTCAAATTCTGGGAAAAAGACTGCCTGCCCTTCATGATTTCATACATCTCTATAAGTTCACCTCTCAGTCGCTTACCTTCTCAGAAATAAAGTGTTAACATGTTCAACCTCTCCCTTCCCTCATTAACTTCCTTAGTCACCTCATCAAAAAACTCAATCAAGGTCATGAGGCATGATCTCCCATGCTGTCTACCCCTAATCAACCCATCTTTCCAGATGTGCTGTATGTATTTCTTATCCCCCAAAATCCTCTCCAGTAATTTACCTACCTGCAATGCTAGACTAATTGACCTATATTCCCAGGTTTTCTTTGCTGCCCTTCTAAAGGCACAATATTCACTTTCCTCCAGTCTACACTAGATCTCATCCATGGTTAATGGAGATGCTAATATTTCAGCCAGAGTTCACACAATTTTGTTTCAAGTCTCCCATGTGTCGTTGGATAAGGCTGGTCAAGTCCTGGATACCTGTCTAGCTTCATACCTTTTAAGACATCCAGCAGCACCTCCTCTATTGCAATGTTAACGAGCTCCAAGACCTTCCCATTTACTTTTCTAATTCCAAAGTTTTCATTTCTCTTTCTCCATGGTAAAAGAAGAGAAATATTCGTTAAGGGCCTTACCCATTTCTGTAGCTCCGTGCCAAGGTGTTCCCTTTGGTCTTTGAGGAGCTCTATTCTCTGTAACTCCTTTTCCTTTAATATACTTCTAAAATCTCTCTGGATTTTCCTTAATCTTCTCTGCCAAAGTAGTTATCTCATGCCAGTTTCCCTGCTTGATTTCCTTCTCGAGTATTCTTCTGCATCCCCTGTACTCGTCTGGGGATTCACTTGGGCTCAGCTACCCGTAACTGACCCATGCCATCTTCTTTCTCCCAGCAAGGACCTCAGTATCCCTCATCATCCAGGGTTCCAGCATTGCCCTTCATTTTAATAGGAACATACAAACCTTGAGCTTTCACTGCCTCACCTTAAAAGCCTTCCAGTTGCTCGTGGTTCATTTGGCTGCAAACAAACTACTCCAATAAAATATTTGCAAGCTCTTGTCTCATACTATCAAAACTCATCTTGTTCCAATTTAGAACTTGAAATTGTGGTCCAGTTCTGTCCCTTTTCATAGTTATTTTAAAATTAATAAAACTGTGGTCATTTGTCTTAAAATTCTCCCCCACTATCACCCTAGTCACTTGCCCCATCTTAATACCCAAGAGCAAGGTGAGTTTTGCCCTCTACGTAGAAGGCCCTCTATATATTGCCCAAGGTAATTTTCCCAGGTACACTTAATGAATGTCACCTATCTAAGCCCTTAATAATATGGCAGCCACAGTCTCTGTTAGGGAAGTTAAAACCACTACTATGCTAATGCAATCTCCCTGCAAGTTTGGTCTTTTAACTCACATTGAGTACTTGGATGCCAATAGCACAATCCTGCCGATGTGGATCATCCCTTTCTTGTTTCTCAGCTCCACCCATAACACCTCACTGGATGATTCCTCAGTAACTCTGACTTGGGCTGTGACATTTGTAATATTAAGCAGCCAGTTCTGTCTCTCCCGTAGCCATGTTTCTGTAATGGCTATAATATTCCAGTCCCAGAGAGCTACTTAAGCCCTAATTTAATCTGCTTTAACTTTCTGCATCAAAATAATTACAATTTAATCCAAGTTGACTTTCCTTGCTCCTGGCCATTCTCCAGATTTTCATACCTGTTCAACTAGGTGTCAATGACTTTTGCATCACTTTCCTGCCTCTTATTTGCCTCCTTGATGCTTGGGATCCTGCCCCCTGCCAATCAAGTTTAGACCCACCCTTACAGCACTAGAAGATCTGCCTGCTAAGGTATTGCTACCCCTCCAGGTCAGGTGTAACCCATCCTTCTTCTGCAAACTACCTCTGCACTAAAGAGATTCTAATGGACCAAAAATCTGGATCTCCACCCCCTACACAATTTTTCAGCTACTGCTGCCTTCTCCTGAACAGTCATCCCACCAACAGTATCCAAAATGGTAGACTTGGTTTCAAGGAGAATGGCCATGGGGGATCTTGCCCAAGTTGCCTACTCTCTTTTTCTTTCCTAATGGTTACCCAGCTACTTTCTGCCTGTACCTTAGGTGTGACCGCCTCACTAAAACACAGATCTATGAAACTCTTGACATATTGGATGATTCTGAGTGCATCCAACTCCTTTGTATGGTCAGTCAGCAGCTGCAGCTGGACACATTCTCCTCAGGTGAAGTCCTGACAGTCTCCCTAATCTCCCATATCCTGAAGGAGGAGCATGCCACTGCCCTAACTGACATTTGAATGCTCAAAGACTAAAAAATAAAAAGAAAATCAAGCTTGTGAAATTATACAAATATACTGCATTCCAAAATAATCCTTAACCAGATGGTTATATCTGCTTCAGGATTAATTAAAAAGGATCCTGTAGTCTTAAGAACTGTAACAAATCACATGGTATAACTCTCATAACTGTGTGCACAAACACTTGTTGATGCCATGAGTGAATAACGTGTTGGCTGATCTTCTTATCAGTGTTGGAAGGACTCAGCCCGAAATGTCAACTGCTTATTCTTCTCCATTGATATTCTCTGACCTGCTGAGATCCTCCAGCATTTTGTGTTGATCTGCAGAATCTCTTGTGTTTATACATCTTCATCATGGTAGGCCATAAGAAGGCTAAAGGCTAACACTAAAGGCTAACTTATATCCTTGGCCATTCCTATGAGTCCAAGTTGTTACCTAGCTACTTTCTTTTTGGTCCCACAGGCACACCCACTCAATGTGTACACCCTCAAGCTAACCGGAACTGATTGTTCGCCTTACTGACCACCTCTTGTTTCTCTATCCAAACCTATCTTTCCTAATCACTTTCTTGAAATAAACCCCACTCTGAATGACTGCCATAGACTGCGTCTAGCCCTGCAACTGACTCTCACCTTCATGATCCAGCTGCCCTCTAATTGTGAGAAACGACAACTCAAGGCATATTGTACAAGATTTGGTGTACTAAGCCTTTTCCATTGCTCACCTCACATGCCAAAAGATTGGGTGTAGTACTGTAGTGGTTAAATCACTTGATTAACAATTAATGTATCTGGAAGTAAAAGCCTAGCATGAAACCACCTCAATGTGAGAAAACCTGGTTCATTACTGACTTACAGGGAAAAATGGTCTTATCTGATGTGGCCTGCCTGGGCAGTCCCACAGCAATATGATTGACTTTTCATTCTTAATGGTCAATCCATAAGCAGAATGGACTGGATTTCTCCAAAAGGACAATAAAGTCTGATCTTACTCAATCCTGAACAAAGAGAGCACATTATCATTCTTAAGCCGGGATCAGCAATCGAAAATCACAGTGAAAACGTGTCCAATATCTTCCACCAAGGTTGGTGAACTGCAGCTTACAGGGTTAGAGAAGGCCGGGATTTTTCAAACCTATTCTGCTCAGGATCACATTGGGAAGTGCATTTACACACCAGATCACTTTGTGAGAATCAAAAAAAAACTACAGATGATGGAAAAGTGAAATAAAAACAGAAAACACTGGAAAAACTTAGCAGTTCAGAGAAACTGTTAACATTTGAGTTCTGATGAAGGGTCTTCAACCAGAAATGTTAATGATATTTCCTAGCCTGCTGAGATTTTACAGCATTTTCAGTGAACAGTGGAAAAGTTAAACATTCTTATTCCACTTTGGTTCTGTTTTGTCAGCCCCCTGCAGAGCCAAATTAAAATGTAGAAGGGAATACAGAGTTATTTTATCTTCAACTATGGCGTTCTCCAGAAGCACAATGTCTCTGCAAGTAAAGCTCACAGTCTTGCGATCTGGTTCAATCCAAATCTCCGGGGCTGTCTGTACGAAGTTTGTATATTCCCTGACTATGGGTATTTCCATAAGATATAGGAGCAGTATTAGGCCATTTGGCCCATCAAGTCTGCTCCTCCATTTCACCATGGCTGATCCATTCCCCCCTCAGCCCCAACCTCCTGCCATCTCCCCATATCCTTTCATGCCCTGACTAATCAAGAATCTAACAACCTCTGCCTTAAGCATACCCAATGATTTGGACTCCACAGCCACCTACCCTACAGTCGACTCTATCGAGGCCTTTCAACATTTGATAGGTTTCAATGAAATCCCCATTCATTCTTCTGAATTCCAGTGAGCACAGGCCCAGAGCCATCAAATACTCTTCATATGACAAGCCTTTCAATCCCTGAGTCATTTTTGTGAACCTCCTTTGAACCCTCCCCATTGTTAGCACATTCTTTCTTAGATAAGGGCCCAGAACTGCTCACAATACTCCCTGTGAAGCCTCATTGGTGCTTTATAAAGCCTTGACATTATAACAGCCTTGCTTTTATATTCTAGACATCTAGAAATTAGCAAGTGAATGCTAATACTGCACTTGCTTTCCTCACCACAGACTCAACCTGCATGTTTATCTCTACGGGATCCTGCACAAGGACTCCCAAGTCCCTGTGCACCACAGGTTTCTGAATTTGCTCTCCAGTTAGAAAACAGTTAAACACTTTTATTTCTTCTACCAAAGTGCATGACCATATACTTCCCGACACTATATTCCATCTGCCACTTCTTTGCCCATGACGTTAATGGGATTGCTCCAAATGCTGCCATGAACTTGATGGGCCAAATGACCTCCAGTATCATAGTGACTTATGATATTATGAGAAGTTAACCTTCCCCTACAATAGAGCATATGTTCAGCCTAGACATACTGCTCAAGAAATTAGTGGCAATTGACTTGCAATCAAACTAGCCAAATACAAGTCTAAGTGATGGAGAAGTTCTCTTGTTAGTTTTAGATAACTACGGCTCACCTTGATTGAAAAACAATCCAGAACTCCATAACACAACCAAGAACGTGGGATAGAATTCAACTGAGTTCTGCCTGTATAGATTCAAACACATAACAAACATTAAATTACAAAAGGTATTTCCTTTAAACAGCTCCTCAAACCTTCAAATTTCTTTGGTGGTACAGGCTGGAGCCCCCCACCCTGATCTGAAAGTACCTCATCATTCTGTTTTAAAGAGTGACGACTTATGTGGAATTGAAGCTGGTGCAGGAAGATTATTATGGAACTGGTATTCTTTTAACCCTAACGTAGACTTCACCATATTTACTTAGAGAGGTTTACCAATTTGTGGTCAGAAAGAGGGAACCATGGCTGATTTGTTCTGGGTTGTCAACAACAATGAGATGAATACAAACTTGCACATTTCTGTTGACATTTCCACAAGTGGGACATCAAAACAACTATTCAGAAGTCTGATATGATGCATAGTAAAACCTCTAGGAATAGATGTCTCAGCAGCTGTATCTTTAGTGTCTTTAGTAAAGAGTGGGTGCTGCACTGTTAAGGTTGCAATCTGTCAGAGAAAACACTAGGCCAATGTCCACTAGGCCTTCTCTGTCAGCATAAAACAGCCCATGGTATCATTTTGAAAGAGAGTTAGAGTCTATATTTATCCTTCACTCAACCTAGCCAAATTAGATTATTTGGTCATTGTTGTTGAGGGGAAACGTACTGTGTGCAAATTGGCTGCAGTATTCCAACAGAGAATGCACTTTAAACATGGTTCATCGGCTGCAAAGAATTGGGCACCACACAAGTGCAAGTGTCCTTTTTAATGTGACAACTGAAGTTCAACTGGAAATGTTTTGTTTGACATTTGTATTCTGACATCCTCAGGATTGGAGTATTGAAAGCAATACACATCATCCATATCCAAGGAAGTTCTCATCCTCAGGATTAGAGTTCTGAAAGCAATGCTACAATGTCCATATCAAGGAAGAAAGAAATGGGGAAATGAGATCACAACATGATCTCACTATCCAAACTATATGATATCCCTAATCATAAGCACCACCCTACTTGGAACAGACAGCATCGAGATGGGGCAAAGGAAAGAAAACTGCAAATAGTCTTTAAATAGTCATTAGTTTGAGATGGGAACAGGAAGCCACACTTTGGTAAAAATTATGAAAAGGGTAATTATTGGCCGTGAAAAATTACAAATCAAATGCATTTCCCACTTGAGACAATCAGATCAGAATAAGACTTCCATATTTATTCTGCCTGGGAAAACACTTGCATGAAATAGATTTAAACAAAATGATAAAGATATATTTATTATAACTTTACCATGACTTCCAGTAAGATGGCAGCCTCTTGGGAGCCAACCAAAGGTCTTTTTGTCTTTTTTAAGCATCTTTTTTTATGACCGCAAGACAACGCTGGATATTAGGAACTTAAAGTACTGCAGGTCTACCCCATCAGTGAGCAGCTCATTGGTGGAGGAGCTGGACGAGTTGGACCTGTTACTGCCTGCTACAGAGAGGCATCGGAGCAGGTGTGCAAAAGCAGTGGGCAGTCTAACAGTGAGTGATTGTCTTGGGCGTTTCTCTTACAATAGCAAGACCCTGTTAAACACTGGTAATGTAAAATTTGCAAATCCATTTCCATGTTTATTAGTGAGACAGACAGCAGGGGAGCTGCCTGGCCACAGTTGAAGAGAGGATTAGGTCTCAAGCTGTGGGCTTGCCTGTTGCAGCAGTCCAGGAGAGGAGACGCTGGAGATGAAGTATGAGGCATCCATGCTGGCCCCTCCAATAGGTGCTGCCATCTGGTGATCACTTGATAGAAGACAAGCTGCATAGCATTCATGCATTTGTATATTCACCTGTGGACTGCTAAGAGCTGCTTGTTCTTGCCAATAACACCCATGCACCATCAATTTACAGGACATATCACTCAGGGACTTGGGCTATATACAGTATGTATATTTTGTGTGACTGTATGTTTACTTGCTATCTTATATGTGCTATTTGTGCTTTGTACCATGTATAACATTGGTACCGTGACCCTGCAGGAATGCTGCTACGTTTGGCTGTATCCATGAGTTTTCATGCATGGTTGAATGACAATTAACCTTGAACTTGAACATTATGAAAGATGTCTTATATCTTCAATTGTACTTGTATTATTTGGGCATGTAGCCATCACAGTAAAGTTGCACACATGCGATTCATATTTCTGTGAAATTAAATCTTGTGTTACCTAAAGAGATTTTCAAAATTATTTACCAGCATTGTGTCATTATATGGATATAACTCAATTAAAAGAAATGGGGCTGAGACATTAATTGCTGGCAATCAAAGATTGCAGCTGTAAGCAAATAAAACTCTCCATAGTTTGAGTAGGTAAAATAGTTTTCCTTCACAGACACCAAAAGTTCTCCCGTACAAGTAGAAATGGTGCTGATGAGTTTTAATCCATATTCAGCCTCCTGCTCAATTATAACTCAGTTTCCAGCTCCCAAATTCTTCTAAATCACAGAAGATCAATTAATTCCACCTTTATTCCTTACCAGTCATCAGAGAAACCTTTGATCACTTTGTATTCAAGTCAGCTGCCCACATCCTACTATGTACCAAGTCCCATTTCACTATCACTATTACCTTTATCAATTTATGTTGGTTTCCACTTCTTTCATGGAATAAATAGGTCCTTTCCATTTCTGCAAACACCTCCAATCAAGCTGGCTCCTTCCTTCATTCTTTCCTCCGCTCACCTTGTTGCTGGTAGCCACACTTCCTTTTCCTTGGTCTCCATCCTCTGGAATTTCCCCAGATCCCTCTATCTACATCCTCCAAGATCATCTTGATACCAAAATTCCACTCATCCCATCTCAATTATAGAAAATAAAACAGTACAGCACAGTTAGGCTGTTCGGTCCACAATCTACTCTAAGATTAATCTTTACTCCAACATAGCTCTTCATTTTTCTTTCATTCATGTGCCCATTTAAGAATCTCTTCAAAGGCGCTAACGCACCTGCCTCCTCCACCACCTCTGGTAGCGTGTTCTATACACCCAACACTCTCTGCATGAAAAAAAACACCATCTCTGACATCCCCTCACACATTCTTCTAATCACCTTTAAATTATGCCCCTCCTATTAGCCATTTCACCCCTAGGAAAAGTCTCCTGCTATCTGTGCCTCTTCTCATCTTAAACAGCTCTAAAAATTCATCTCTCATCCTCAAACAAGAGAAAATCTGCAGATTCTGGAAATCTGAGCAACACACACAAAATGCTGGAGGAACTCAGCAGGCCAGGCAGCATCTATGGAAAAGAGTACAGTCGATGTTTTGGGTCAAAACCCTTCGGCTGGACCTCTCATCCCCATTCACTCTAGAGATAAAAGCCCTAACTCGCACAACCTCTTCTTGTAAGACGTGCTGCATCATCCAGGCATCATCCTGGTAATCTTCTCTGCACCCTCCACATCCTTCCTATAATGAGAGGACCAGAACTGAACACAGTGTGATGTAACCAGAGTTTTATAGAGCTGCAACATTATCTCTTTGCTCTTCAACTGAATCTCCCAACTAATGAAAGCCTACATCATATGCCTTTTTAACTAACCTATCAACTTACACAGCAACTTTGAGGGATCTATAGATGTGGACCTGAAGATCTCTCTGTTCCTATCCCCAATCAGAGATCTCTGGAAAACTTCCTAATATTGGTCCCCTTTGGCAGGATGCCTTTTCTTTCATTGAACACTATCTCTTTGAAAACCCTTAAGATATGTTGCCCTCAATAAACTCAATATTCAGAAAGCTATTGGCGAACACTTTAACATTACAATCTGCAGTTCCTCAGCACGAAACAAGATGTTCACCAATGTCTAGCAAGTTTTTGCCATGAAATACCTTCTTAAAATTTCCCGTAACTGACCTGGGCTAGGGCACAATGGCACATCCAGGAGAACTATTGCTCACAGCACCAGAGACCTGGCTTCAGTTGTGACCTCTGGTTATTTCTATGTGAAATTTGTGCATGTTCCCTGTGACCACCTGGGTTTCTTCCAACTGCTTCAGTTTCCTCCCACACCCCAAAGATGTACGATTGGTCAACTGGCCTCTGTGAATTACCAACTAAAGTGGAGGTGATTGGTGGAATCTGAGGGAACTGATACAATTTTGGGAGAATATGTTAAAAGGAAGCATTTATGATGGAATGGGATTTTTCTGTGAGCTGGCATAGACTCAATGGCCAAATGACTTCTTTCTATATCAAAGGGAACATGGGAAAATGGATGCTGGGAAATTAATTCAATCCTGGATACAGCCTCAAACTGCTAACCAACTAGTCTCCAACACAAATGGAAACAGTATCGCCAAGACATTGGATTGGATCCAACTAACCGCTCCAAAACAGAATGCTAAATTGAATGAACAGTGCTCTGAAAGGTACAACAGTAATGTCCCTTGCATCGAAAGAACTGATAGACTTAAGCTGTGTGTTTACCAGTAGCAGTCGCACAAGAGCCTCCCAACAGCCAAATTGATCACTGGGAACATTAAAGCATCTCTTCCCAAGATGGCTATAGACCAGCTGCATGAAAGGTTGCCTTCAAAATGAAGGAAAGGGCAATGGTTGAGGGGGAGGGTGGTGAACACATTGCACAATCCTACATGAGTGATGGGGCTCAAAATGATCATTTAGTCAGAAGCAGCTTCATGCCGCTGAGAGATGCTGAATAATCATTGAGGCAGAGATCACCGTGCAGTGCACTGACATACATAACATCTTAAAAAGGCTCTGTAATCATTAATCGGGCGAAAAAAACAAAGAGTTTGCAAAATGCGGCTGGCAGATGGCGTGTGCAATATATTGATCTCAGAACTGGGACTACGTCTCACTGGCAACCTTATTTGCTCCTTATTTTTGAAAATGTCATACGACATTCATTCTACGAACACAGGAGTTCTGTTTCTAGTTGGTGGTGAATGAAAGATCCTTTGCCAAATATGTTATAGTAAAGTTCAGACATGTTAGAGCAAATCCTGAAGAGTACAGTCCAATTTTAGAATGGTCATGGATTCACTCAGATTGCACCCAGTGAGATGTGCTTCAGGTAAAATCAATATTTGCATGTTAAATGCCTGTAAACAGGCACAAATTGATCCAGTTTCTTGACATGTACGTGTATGAAGATGTTGTCAGAGCAGCATCAATCTCGGCTGCAATGTACTCTACAGCCAAGCAGCTACATAGAGTTTACTGCCGAGACTCATTAATCAAGAATGCGCACAGACAGCAGAAAGTTGCCATGGTGCTGAATATCTTCAAGGAAGGAAGGCAAAAACATTGAAAATGTAATTGATTATTTACTTTGTACAATCCAAAATATATCAGACAGCTTGTCCTTAAAAGGAAAGCAGATAACAAGTGGAAGTATAATTCTTGTCAGGGATGTTAGCATTCTGATTGTTTTGTAAATGCCAGTTCCTGCCTATCCCAAAACAGCCAGAGTCAAGGGGAACTTTAAGGCTGCATTAGTGTGAAGTGGTGGTGCTGATTAGAACACTTCTGAGTTGCCAATCTGACTCCTCTCCTGCAGTATTCACCACTTTAAAAGCCCCGTTAATTATTCAACTCCTTAAAAAATTAATTTACAGTTAATAAAACTAAATCGATACTTAATTGCAGAAAACTGCACTTAGGACTTACGGCTGGATATGGATCAGATGGAAAGCTGGGTGGAGTAAGAGAAGATAGAATTTAATCCTGACAAGTGCAATGTGATGCTTTTCTGGAAAGTCAAATAGGGTTAAGACATGTGCTGTAATTAGTAGGGCACTAGGGAACGTTGATGGACAGAGAAACTTCGTAGTTCAAGTCCACAGTGTCTAGAAAGTGGCAATACAGATAGTTAGGCTGGCGAAGAAGACATGCTTGCCTTAATAGCTTAGGCTTCAGTACATAGAAATTGTGGCATTATGTTGCAAATATTAAAACACTTAAATACACTTGAGTATTGTGCGTAGTTCTGGGTGCCACATCATAGAACGGATGTGACTACATTGGGAAAATAGCAGAGTAGAGTCACCAGATTGATACCTAGACAAGCAAACTTTAGTTACAGGGGAAGACTGTGTAGATTGGGCTTGTTTTGCCTGGAGTGAGGCAGGTTGAGGGGGCAAGTTAAATTATGACAGGCAATTGACAAGGCAAGACATAGAAGAATGCGGACAAATAGAATTAGCGTGGGTGGGTAAAACCGTTGGGGTAGATTGAAAGTCCTGTTTCTTCCCATAAAACTCTATTATTGTACAACCTTTTTACAATTTAGAGACAAGAAAATCAGAGCAACACTGAAAATAAAATCATTTGAGAATAAAATGGAAAAAGTTCTTTGATCAATTCAGAGCTATTGCAAACTGTTAATGTGTACTGAAATAAACTTACTGTGCGCGGAAAATCCTCTCAAAATCGGGCGATCCTGTAACTAATGGTGGTAGCACTTTGTACATTTTCCTGGCATTTCCTACTCGCACTGCAAAATATGCTGCATGCACAACAGGAAAGTCAATTCCAAAGCATCAAAGATTCTTTTTTTTAAAGAAAACAAGTGATTTTTCAACAATGGAACAAAAAAAAACAAAATTATTATTTTTGAGATAATATAAAATTCAAAATAAATTGTACACAATACCGAAAGTACAGAAGATATATGGCTTACCAACTGATAGTACATAATCAAATGCAATTTGTTTAAGTTGTCCAGTGTTTAAACACCTGTACACATCTATACTGGTACTGCAGGGAAAGCAAGTATATGAATTGATTGCAATGGATACAGAGCAATGTTCAAGTACTTCACTGTAGGTACTTCACTACAGGTGTATGTAGATGACATTCGGATACTGTAACTCTTCAGTTCAAACATTATCGTTCAGGTTTGTTTTCAAGGTAGTGCTCCAATCATGAATTTTTAAGGACCAACAGCAGAACCAGACCTCTGTTAATGACACCGCACCAAGCCTGCATGGTTCAGAACTTCTATACATTAAACCCAAGAGAAGAGATTTTCTTTGAAGCTGACTAGGAGGGCTACAGGACTCATCTCAGGCAGAGAAAGACATTGTCGAGCCGTCAACAAGGACAAGCAACATTTGATAAGCTACCTTGAGTTTATCAGCTTTCAGATCAAATTTGTCACCTGACGACAAATTGGGTATTAAAACTAATCTTTTCTCTTTTATCTTTTTCTGTTCTATTCTCTTGATTGAAATGTTTTAATGCCAGTTCAAGGCAAATATCAGGAAACTTAGATGATGCAACAACCTGTCCGTATGCTTCTAAGATCAAAGAGAGCAAGAAGCAAGTCAGCTCCATTTTGTTGTGACACTTGAATGATTAACCATAGAAACTCAATTAGCCTAAATAGCAGAGAGATGAGTTGCATTCAGATAAACTGCTATGTTCCCAGTATCAAAGATTATAACGATGGCACTTCCTGGTCTGTAGTTCAGTGCCAGCCGATGATCACCTCATATGCATTCCTCTCCAAATGAGGTAATACACCTCATAGCGGAGGAACCTGCACTCCCTCCTAAACTATGAACGAAACCCCATACCATTAAATTTGGTAGTGCAGCCGATGGAAGTGAGCAAGAGACAATCTGAACCTGTTCTTGCTATTCCTCACACCCTTTCACCTGCCAGAAAAGGAAGCACAGTTGTATTCATTTCAGTAAATGTCATCAAATAGCAAACAGAAACAAGAATCCTGCCAAAGCATCCCTCCTTCTCCAACAGCTCCTAAGCCACTCAGCTTGCTCAGACACCTCTCCAAACTGTCTCAGCACGGAGTAGCAATGGGGTGTTGTGTTTTCCCGGTCATTTCTAACTCAGCGTTGTGGCAAGCACAGAGTTAACTACTGATCCAGCCCATTAATACTAAGGAAAGATAAGCCATCAATGATGTTCCAATGTAGGCTCAATGTAACGGCGCCAAGATTGCCAGTAAACAGTCCACTTAGGGCATCTAGTGGTGACAGTGTGATACTGCAGCAATATGTCACTGCACAGACCCTGGTGAAGACAATCTGACACCCCAAATCCAAGATTAGTATCGCAACACATGTTGTTAAAGTCTGAATTTCTTGCTTTGGGTCTCTTCAACATTTCCACTGGCATGTCCTGCAACTCCAGATTCAAAGGAATTCTAAATATAGCAATGTGCCAGGCCTCGTTAAAAGGAAAAAGATGAAGCTACACTTGAAAATTAGCAAAATCTTTTGTCTGATCTTAAGAAAACATTACCAATATCTGATCAAGTTCTAGCATTTATAGACAGTGTAATACATAATTTGTTCTGCACTGCTAACTAAATGCCCTTTAGTTATCCACAGCCACTCTGAACTGATAAACACAAATTATTTATACCTGGCTCACATATCAATCATGATACAACTTAATAATGTACCTTCATACTTGGTGGCTAGTTATTTCTCTCTGACTGTCTTTTTACCCACGATATTTACTGACTCCATGTTCTCTGTGCATTTTGTTTCTGTTAGGGCCTAACTTGTTAAGAAACATAGCTAATTTCAATGTAGTTTATACGACCTATTTTAAGCAATACTACCAATTTTATTGATTACTGAAATCCATGCCAATATGGATACAGCAAGGTGGTGGACTGGGCAGCAAGCTTAATAATTGATCAGAACAACTACGACCAAGCCATACAGACAAGGAACTCCAAGGTCTGATCTTTAAATGTTGCTGTTTACAGGCAAAACACTGGTAGGGTTCTGCATGCTCAGGAACAAAAGGGGACCATAATACTGGTCCTCAAAACTCACGAGTATCACTCCTTACAAGGGACGAGCCACAAGGGATTTGCTATAAGAGACTGCAGAGTTTTAAAGTGTTGTTACAGTTGAATAGTCAGCCACCTAAGTTCATTCATAATTCTTTGGAGATGCTGTTGGGTGAATAGCTACTCTGATGGAACTTCCATTGTTGATATTTAAAGGAAGTGATGGATAAAGAGTGATCTTACATTTCTAGAAAACCGAGTGGAGGGGAAATAAAGCAGAATGAGGTTTAATATCACAGCCATATATCATGACGTGTTGCTTTTGCGGAAACAGTACAAAAAAAAAGCGAGGTGATGTTCAAGAGTTCAAGCCCATTCAGAAATTAGGTGGCAGAGGGGAAGAAGCTGTTCCTGAATTGCTGAGTGTGTGGCTTCAAGCTCCGGATGGTAGCAATAAGAACAATGCAGGTGCTGGGTGTGATGGAGGCCCGTAATGATGGATGCTACCTTTTTGAGGCATCACTCCTTGAAGATGTCCTGGATGCTATGGGGGCTACTGCCCATGATGGAGCTGATTGAGTTCACAACTTTCTATAGCTTTTTCAATCCTGTGTGGTAGCCCCCCCCCCACCACCGCCCCCCAATACCAGATGGTGGTGCAGCCAGTTAGAATGTTCTCCAGGGTACATCTGTAGAAATTTGATTTCTACAAAGGTAAAATAACACAAGGCTGCTCTTCTACAGTGTGAGAAAGCATCGCTGACAACAATTAAAGAACAGGCCTCTGTTTTGAAATTTAAAACAGAAAGTGCAGGAGAGTAGCAGTACCATCAGAATGCCATCAGTTACACACGATCCTCAGTGTATCAAACTGCAAAACACTGAGAAACATATTCAAATGGGCCATCCCCTATGTAAAGAAATCCCCATGTACCTCCATTTTAATTAAATGACTGTCCTCTATTTTCGTAACAATACCTTGTCATTTCACAATCTTTTCCTAGTGGAAACACCTCAACATCTGCACTGTCAGGTCCACTTAAGGATCATATGCATTGCAATATTCATTCATTCTTCTAAATTCCAGAAGTATGGAACCAATTTCTTTAGCTGTTTGTGTAGGATAGACCTCTCAATCCAGAAATTAGCCTAGTGAATCTCTTTTAGTCTACCTTGAATGCCAGCATATCCTTTCCTAAATAAGGGGATCAAAACTCTGCACAGTACTCGTGTGCCCTCACCAATGCCCTGTGAAATTTAAACAGTACTTCACTATCTCTGAACTCCAGCCCTCTTGCAATAAAGACTAATATACCATTTAAACTTCTTACTAGGATTTTGCAATTCATGCACAAGTACAAATAAACTCCTCTGTACTTCACTTGTCTGCTGGCTTTCCCCGTTTGGATTATAATCTACCTATAAATTTCTCTTATCAGTTTATATTTGCTACTATTTTGTCCTCTTAATCTATCTATATCCTGTTGCAGAGTCCTAATTAACCTCATCACAGCATGTCCTTTAACCTTTTGAAATGAATTGACTTTATTACTTACATCCTTCATATTCATGAGTAAAAATCTTTACGTTACGTCTCTATCTAAATGTGCAATGTGCATTTTAAAGTAATTTATAATAAATAGTATGTACAAAAAAACAGGACAGTCAGTATAACATAGAAATACAAATGTGTCAGCATGAATTAATCAGTCTGATGGCCTGGTGGTAGAAGCTGTCTCAGAGTCTGTTGGTCCTGGCTTTTATGCTGCGGTAGCAGCTGGAACAGTTTGTGGTTGGGGTGACTTTGGTCCCCAATAATCCTTCAGGCCCTTTTTATACACCTCTCTTTGTAAATGTCCTGAACAGTGGAAAGTTCCCATCTACAGATGCACCTGGCTGTCCGCACCATTCTCTGCAGAGTCCTGCCATTGAGGGAAGTACAGTTCTCACACCAGGCAGTGAGGTAGTCAGTCAGGATGCTCTCAATTGTGCCCCTGTAGAAAGGATTGTCATTTTCATGTCACTGGTAGCGAACTTGACACATTGTGCTCTGCTCCTTCCTCCATGTTATTAATATAAACTGTAAATGATTGAGGCCAAGAACCAATCACAGGACCACTGTACTAGTTGTTTCCTTCCATCTGGAAAGAACTGTGTATTCAGACCCTCTTTCTTCTATGCAAAGATCAATCCTCATTCCATGCTAACAATCTTGCTTTAATACCAATAACTCTTGTACACCAGCCTTTTATGTGGCACCTCACTGCAGATCAGGTACCATCTGACAGACAGTAAAAAGACAGACTGGGAACTATCACCATTACTCTTTGCCTGATGGACGTCTCAATTGTTCCCCTTCTAATATCAAATAAAAAACCTCACAATATCACAATAAGGGAAAGATTCAAACTTTGGGAAGCTGCTCCTTTGCTTTAAACATCTAACTCAGGGAAAGAATGGATAAAATGATGGACACAATTAAATAACATCCCTTTAAAATACAGGTAAGGTTAAGCCCCAACATTACTTTCTAAATATTTCAGCACACTGAAATAAAACAAGGAAATACAAACTAAAATTCATGAAAGAAAAAAATAAGGCATACGTAAAGAAGATTTTCTACAAAGAATAGTTAATTTTACAGACAATTGAAGACCTGGGTAAGCGATGTGATGGGAAAATAATTTTTCTTAGAACTTAAAAATTAAGCTAAAGTAGACTTAACTTTTCCTTTAACCAAATCCTTTTTGTGATCATCACCAGAACATCAATAGTCCATCACCAAGCAAAATCATTATCTCTGAGATGAGGTTAGCTTCTGTACTGCCGATCAGAATTAAAACTGGGCTGTCTGGTCTAAATAGCTCAGGTAACAAGGAAGTCTAACATCTATTTCAACATTATTTGCCATAGATCTCTTTGGTGTTTTCTCTGACGTCGCATGTGAAACAAAAAAATCAGCACATAAATGTGCGTAACTTCACCAAAACTAAAGGAAGTTAAAGTTGACAGTTCAGTGGAGTGCTTTTCCTTCCCAAAGAAGGCACTCCTTGTTGATGACACTCTAGTAAAGGTTAAGAGGTAGGTTGATTACACAAAGTGCTAATTTCTGACACTATAACATGGAATGATAAAGTAACCGGCTCCACAACATTTTCCACCCTATTATTAATCACCTTAAGTGAAACATGCAGGTGCCAAGAAACTAGATTTAAAATAAAATTTATACTCTGTCCCCATTAAAATCCTACAGTTCTTGCCTCCACACTAAGGAAGTACCTGAAAGCACCAGAGATGATGCAAAAATGATTTATGAGAATGAACTCAGAAATGGAGAATTACAGTCGGAGATCAACCAAGATGGGTTTTTTTTTTAAGGATAAAGCAGACTAGGGAAAAAAGTAATATAATGGGAGGGCTAGACAGAAAGAACCTATTTACCTTAGCAAAGAAATCAAAATCTGGAGGACAGAAGATAGAAAGCTTAGAAGGAAACTAGGTCTGGAGGCCACTCCCCAAAATAGTGCAAGACAGATATCCTCAAAACACTTGCACATTACCTGGACTAAGATTTGAAGTGCCATAATATACAGTACTCCCAACTGAGGCTTGGGATATGGAAACAGCCCAAGCCTCTCCTTTGTTTGCTCAGTTTAGTCACATTGAGCATAAATGCCACCATCCATTACATTTGACCCAATTTCCTAGCTTAAGAAAAAAAATCGCGTTTCCACTTAAAAATCACTGCTCACTTGTAGCAACACAGCAGGGAATCTCAGGGAATCTGGCTGAAGAAAGATATACCCTCATTTGGGTGCCACAATGGTTTATACTGTTGGCTCACAGACCCAAAGGCCTGAGTTTGATCCTGGCCTTGGATGCTTTCTGTGTGGAGTTTGCACGTTCTTCTGTAACCATGTAGTTTCTTCCAGATACTCAGATTCCCCCCACATCTTGAAGACTTGCTAACATAGGCCACTGTCAATTGCTCATAATGTACTGTGAGTGTGTGACAAGAGAATATGACTGCATTGGGGTAGCTAGTGGTTAATGAGGATACAAGAGGAAATACACAAATGGGTGCTAGTATGGTAACAAGGGCCCAATGGCTGTTTTTATGCTGTATGGTTCTGTTTTTTTCCCTCCAAAATACCTTCAGCATTCATTAAGAATGCTGTGGTGTTCCGTCTCTTCAAGAATGATTGCATCGTGCACGTGCTACAGGAGTGATAGCTATGCAACAGGCTATCTTGTGCAGTATGCAGTATCTGGAAACGAAGTCACACCAAAATTATTTCATTCCTGTTTCATTTATTGCATGCCTCAGAGTAGACAAGCAAAATGTATCAGAAACAACTCTGAAAGTTACCGTATTAAAAATAAGCAATAACAGATTGTCATGTGTTTTGATTTTTGGTGCTGAATGGAACTCAACATTAGAAAGTAATGGCTTGGGGAAAAGTAGAGAGTTAGAAACTCAATTTTGAAGCTTGGAGGCAACTCCACCATATTCATACTACAAGATCTAGGAAGATGCCATGATAACACACACAAAATGCTGGAGGAACTCAGTAGACCAGGGAGCATCTGTGGAAAAGAGTACAGTAGCCAACTTTCAAACAGGATAGAATAACTGCATAGAAGGCCATTTAGTTCATCAACCTTGCACAGAAAGTCCCACATCCCCCTGAAGGAGCTAACTAGTCTCACTTCCTGCTTTGTACCCATAGGATACGGTCAATTATGGATAACTCTGAACATCCTCTACATAGCACCATCCAGAGACAGAGAAGCAGTTTCAGCGACAGGTTACTATCGATGCAATGCTCCTCAGACAGGATGAAGAGGTCAATACTCCCCAATGCCATTAGGCTTTACAATTCTACCGCCAGGACTTAAGAACTTTTTAAAGCTATTATTAATGCTTTTTGAGATGGTGATTTAGATGCATATCATATTTTTTTTAACTGAGTTAAGTATTGTATGTAATTAGTTTTGCTACAACAAGTGTATGGGACATTGGAAAAAAGTTGAATTTCCCCATGGGGATGAATAAAGTATCTATCTATCTATCTATAGCTCTGTATACTTTTTGTCTACATTTTCAACTATAAATTCAAGTTATTTCAAAGTAATATTTTAATCTGCTTCAATCACCCTATTATACATGCTTAATTGTAACAGCCCACTACATAGAAAACATATCTCCTCTTTTATCTTTGCCAGTTACCTTAAACTTTTGAGGTTCAATATCAGAAATATTTACCCCTCCTTCCCTTACAACATCAAACCTGTCAACTTGAAACAACTATCAAATACTCAGCGGGGGGGGGGGGGGGGGGAATCAATAGCTTGAAGGGAGGAAAAATCAGCAATGAATGAGTAAATCTTCATTTGACATCTGTTCTGCCAGTCACTTTAAAATTGACTCCCTCAGATCTAATTAACTTGAAAGTCAGTCTTAACTGACCTTTTAATCGATGCATGACTATGACCACCTCTTTACCAATCCTAGCCTGGCCACTTGATTGACCAGTGGGACCATTCAAGTAAACTGATCCCTGTCCAAATCCTATAGTGCTCTATCTAGAACTGGAGACCAAACCTCAACTGGGGTTTAAACGTAGGATTCACCCAAAGGACCTCTATAAAACTCTTCTACCCTCAAACTGTAGGGCGGTTTGCCCTCCCCATCCGCCTTGCAACCCTCAGAAGATTTGTATATGTTAAGCCTGGGTCTCTCTGTTAAGGGATTTACAATTACAAATGGCCACGGCGCTAATTTGGTCAACGTGGGGAAAGGAAGGAACGCGCGCCTCCCCGTCAGGAATGCAGCAGACGCACTTTATGGAAGTCAGGCGATGGAACTTTAGCGGGACTTCCCACTCTGGGCTGGTTCGCAATCGACATTCATGTTGTGAGGTAGTTCAAAAGGCACCGTGTATCCTACAGTGAGGACGATACAGTAAACCAGTCTCTTACCCTGCTGAATGGCAGACAGCAGTGAAACAGCAGCCAGCAAGGCACAGTCTTTGTTCATCGCACCCGGCAAAGTGGAGCGGATAGAGCCGGAACAGGTGGAGAAATGTGCGGCCCCACCCGCCGACGTGACACGGCTGGTAATTGACTGTCAGCCTAGAGCGAGCTCCTTGCATTTGGCATCGGGAAAGGCTACGTCCGGCCATCATTGTTTTGAAGTATCAGAATGAACTTCATATCATTGGCAGAAAATCGTTTGCCCCTTGAAGTGTGCACAATAAAGGGGTATTCCTCCCGGCTAGATCATATATTCAACACCGTTGAAGTAGGTCAATGTCAAACCTGATAGATCAGGTGGTTGATTAGTGTCGTAAAAACGACTTTGCACTCAACGTCAGTAAGACCAATGAATTGTGGACTTAAGAAAGGGGAAGTCGAAGGAAAGACGCGAGTCCTCGTGGAGGGGTCGGCAGTGGAAAGGGCGGGCAGTTTCCAGTTCCTGGGTGTCAACATCTCTGAAGATCTTTTCCTGGGCCCAGTATATTGATGTGGTTCCAAAGAAGGCTGGACAGCAGCTATATTTCATTAGGGGTTTGAGGAGGCGGTATGTCACCAAAGACATACTTTTGCAGTCACAAACTTCTACAGATGTGAATTGGAGAGCATTCTAGTTTCGTTGCTGTCTGGGCTGGAGGGACCACTGCACAGCACCGGGAAAAGATACAGAAAGGTGCAAACTCAGTCAGCTCCATCATGGACACTAGGATCCCCAGCATCGAGGACATCTTCAAAAGGTGACGCTTCAAAAAGGCGGCGTTCTTCGTTAAAGAACCCCATCACCCAGAGCATGCCATGCCCTCTTCTCATTGCTACCATCAAGGAGGAGGTACGGGAGCCTGAAAACACACACTCAACAGCTTCTCCCCCCTCCATCATTATCACTCCATGAACACTTCCTCACTCTTATTTTACTTACCTCATTTTTATATATAATGGTAATTTATAGTTTTATGTATTGCAATGTACTGCTGCTGCATATCAACAAATTTCACGACATATGCTAATGGTATTAAATCTGATTCTGAACCTGCCGTTCCCTGTGTGAGCGAAGCTTCTCCACCCTGTTGAGCGGTTCCTTCTCCCGAGGATCTGTCGCCTATTCACTGCAGAACTCATCCATTGTACGTGTGCCGCCCCTCCCCCCTCTCAAAATATGAAGTTCACTGTGATATGTGGTTTGACTCCACAAGGAATCTGGTATGCTCGTTTTAAAAAATATTATCCTTTTGAAATAAGTTTCCATTTAATTTATATTTTCTGAAAGGTTCGAATATTGGAGTCCAAGCAGCAAATGTTTCCTTTACCCTTCTTCCATTTACGTTTCAGCCTCCTCTGACAAACCCATCACCTGCTCAGCAAAGATCACCCCAATTCTTCAGGACCGTGGTATACTCGTTGCAATCTGCCAAATGAAGATTTACTCCCTGATCTTCTTAAATTCATTGCTTATCTCTTCATCCTCCAGCCGATCTCAGATGGATAGTTAAGTCCAGTCGACCTCCATGCTGATGCTTATTATTTGGAGAGAGAGATTATATTAGGTGTCAATAAGTAAAATAAAATCAGCTGATAAGTGAAACCCCTTTCTGAGAGAGGGAAAAAAAAATCATTCGACAGCAACATCTAGTGGCTTTTCTGGGCAACTGCACCTCAAAAGCACACAAGCTCAGTAAAATCAAGTTTACTTTATAATCCATCATTTAATGAAAATTTCAATATGACTGCATATTGTAGATGACTATTAGTGTTCAGACCAGAGTATAAAGTAAAATGAATAAGACAAACTCCTGTCTGTCATTTCTGAAGCCTTTGATTTATAGAAAGAAATGTTACATTTATGTATGTTCATCTCTTTAAGTTCATTTGCCTATGTTAAAGGCAAATAGAAAATCTGTTTTGAAAAAAATGTACCAGTTAATAAACTTTCAAACAGGCCAGTGTAACCACACTGCTTTAGATTCTTGATTGGTCAGGGCAGGAAGGGATACGGGGAGAAGGCAAGAGATTGGGGCTGAGAGGAAAATTGGATCAGCCATGATGAAATGGTGGAGTAGACTTGAAGGGCCAAATGGCCTAATTCTGCTCCTATATCTTATGGTCTTCTGTGTGACTTCTATGTTTTATTGTGTCTGCACTTATCATTTTTGTTAATGTACTGGTGTGTGCCACACGAGGTGTCTCTAAGAATTTCCCTTAGTTATGCCGCAGACAAGAATATGAATCTAAAAGTGTTTTTTAATTATATCTTAGTCATCAAGGAAGGATTGGCTCTGTAATTTATAGGACTGTCAGACAATCATCAATTGCAACATGCAGCAACACATAGAGTGTCTATAATTGAGTCAATGGTTGAGATAGACTATGGACGGTTGAAGATTTTGACTGGTAGGCATCAGCTCGAAGGTCACTGTGCAGGGTTCAAAGCAGGAAGAGTAGATCATGAAAAAAGAACAATTCTTTCTTCTGAACCAAACACCTTTTATTTAAATATCCAGGCTTTTTAGCCAAACTCTTCCACAACACACATACTATTACGTAATTGGTTTTTGTAAGCCCTTACTCTATGTTGTAATTGGTAAAGGTTCACATTTGTTACCCGAATCATATCTTAGGTCACAGGATAATTAAGAATGAATAAATTCAAAAATACCTATTGTAACTTCTTAAAAATTATTTCTGTTTATTTTTGTTTTGGTCACAGCTGGAGGATTACTCTACATCTTCATTGGACATCATGATTTTTATCTGTCATGAATATAACTTCAATTTGTCATTAATATAACTTATTCTCTTTAGCCGGAGCCTATGTCCTCTAGTTCTACTTTCACAGCTTCATTTACAATTATATATATTTTTCTCTGTATATACACTGTGTCATATATCAAAGCATTGCAAAGCTTGGATCAACTATGAAAAGAATGTCTAGCTTCTTGGGGTGTATAGGGTGTCTAGGGAGGGGTAGCACCTTTGATGGGGGGGCCTGCCCTGCCCTTTTTCAGGGCAGCTTGTCCACCTTTGGTCGCCACCTGTGGCTCCAAGTAGCTGTAACACGTCTTGGCAGACGGGCTAAACCAGGTGAGGGGAGCTGACACAAGGAAATCTGCAGATGCTGGCAATTCAAACAACAACACACACAAAATGCTGGTGGAACACAGCAGGCCAGGCAGCATCTATAGGGAGAAGCGCTGTCGATGCTTCGGGCAGAGACCCTTTGTGAGGGGAGCCGACAGGTCTTCAGCCCTCAGTGAGGTAGGGGAACTGCCTGTCCCAGCATGTGAAGTCTGGCCCCGGCAGATTAAGCAGAGGAGACCAATTAATGGTCCAACGGTCAAGAAGGCAGGCCAGCAGGCGTTAGTGGAGCACTAAGAGCATGACAAGACACGTAGACGTCCTGGTCATCCACTGCATGAGCTGGTGATCTCTTTAAACTCACCTGGCAGAAGGCAAAGCCAAACCACTGCTGTAACCTGCCACGTACATGATTTCCCAATATGTCAGAGCGGCGTGGAGGGAAATCGTCCGCCAACTGGAAATTCCAGATGCGACCTGACGACGACGACAGCTAACTTCTTAGCTAAAGTGGTTGAATATTAATCAAAGGTTATGGGGTCATTTAGGATGGTGTTGAAAGCCTCAAGGAGTACACAGAAACACTGCAAGCAGTGGAAGGAGCACGCCACACAGCTACCCGTCAAACATTGAGCACGTATACATGAAATGCTGTCACAGGAAAGCAGCATTCATCATCTGGGGCCCCACTATCCAGGACATGCTCTCTTCTTGCTGCTGCCATCAGCAAGAAGGCACAAAAGCCTCAAGACTCACACCAGCAGGTTCAGGAAAAGTTACTAACCTCCAACCATCAGGCTCTTGAACCAAAGGGGATAACTTCACTCAATTTCACTGCCCCCCCCCCCATTGAAATGTTCCCACAACCGATGGACTCCCTTTTAAGGACTCTTCATCTCATGTTCTTGATATTTATTGCTTATTTATTGATTAGTATTGTTTCTTCTTTTTGCACTTGAGAGTGTGCTGTCTTCTGTGTTCTGGTTGGACGTCCTAGTTTGGTGGTCTTTCACTGATCCTGCTTTAGTTACTATGCTATAGTTTTGTTGAGTATGCCTACAAAAATGAACCTCAGGGTTGTATATGATAACTTGCATGCACTTTCATAACAAAATTTACTTTTGAACTTTGAACTGCGACCAGAGCATCCGTAAAGGAGTCTGCAAATCCTAAATTGGCCTCATTAGCTGCCTCAGAGTACACAAAACTGATGTGGAAGCAAGTGATCCTTGATTGTGAGAATCTGCCCAAATAGAAAAAATATGGATCGAATAGAAAAGCATTAAATCTTAAAGATCAAGACTTAGTTATCCATGGTGCCATTTATTCATGGAACAATTATCAAACTGCTCAGTCCTTGTTGACAAATCCAAGGAAATTATCATCTGCTGCTTCTAACCTCTCAATTTAATAATACAAAGTAGCAGCTATGTCCCTAACTCTAACCTGATGTATATTTCATGTCATCTTTCTGTGTATCATCAGGCAAGCAATGAAAATTTAATGAATAAGTAAGGTAATATATATCTCAGTAATAAACAAGGGTATTGATACAGTTTTCATAGAAAATGAACAGTTGTAAAGTTGAGTCTATAAAACTGATAAAGAATGATGTAATAAAAACAGATTTTTAGTTACAGTTACTTTAAATCAATGGCCAAGATAACACATGACATCAACAGTCAGTCTAACCAGCATATCCTCAGACACTCTGGGAAAACTCAATAAATGAAGATGAAATGACAATGAAGTAAAATATAGTTCATATCTGTCTGTTTTGAAAAATGATCATTTCCTCTCCTGTGGGAGAATTTGTACCATTGATTTGTTACTGTGAACTTGGTTGATGGTGGTGCACTTCTGCAGGTCTAAATTTGATCATTACAACTGACTGCTTGTCAATTGTGGCAGAAGTGACCCCTGCTTACATTTACACTACACTCTACTGTATGTGGGTCAGAAGAATGCTTGTAATGCTTTTAATAGAGATAAAAAAGGATACATTAGTGTTAGATACGTGAGTTATGTCCAAAGGAAGAAAAATGGCTGGATTCACTTAGCACTTTCGTGCAAGGGTGTTTATTAGGCGCGTCAACAAACAAACTTACAAAAATTAGCGAAAGTAGTGAAAAGAAAACTGCCAATATTTACAAAAAATATATATACCAAACAACACAATAATGGCTCCATACTTTGTCCATTGTGAACTCCTGTCAGCCCTGATCTCTCTCTCTCCCACTGAGAGTGGTGAGCCCCGTTTGTTAGGCACCAGGACATACCATCTTTAATTACCCACAAAGTTAAGACTACACATGAATCAGAATATGATGTACTCCACAACATAGTTATAAACATATTACAAAATAAACAGAAGTATCTAGCTTAAATACAGTGTACAAACAACATCCCCTTACTCAAGAAATTGAATATTCCGCCGTGTATTGTGGGGTATTATTGTATTATTCAGCTCCTAACACCTGCTCAGCCATACAGTAAGATCTTGGCTATCTTTTACCTCCTTTCCACTTTACCATATTCCCTTTATTGTACAACATCCTCTGAATCTTTAATACCCAAAAATCTATCAACATCTGTTTTAAATGAGCATGGCAAACAGAGCCTCCAGCACAGTATGGGTGGGGCTGGGCTGAAAGAAGTGAAGGACTTTAGTCCATTGACATGGGAGACTGACTGGAACAGCGTTATAAGAACATAAGAAATAGGAGTAGGCATAGCTTTCTGTGCTTGTTGCGTCATTAGATTTCCTTAATATCCAAAAGCCTTTCAATTTTTGCATTGAATATACTCGATAACCAAGCCTCCATAACTCCTGAGCGAGAGAATTCCAAAGATTCACCTTTCTCAGTGAAGAAATTCCTTCTGAGCTCAACCCTGAATGATCAGCCTCTTACACTGAGAGAGTCCCCTCTGGTTCTGGATTCCCCTGCCAGAGGAGACATTCCCTGCGCATTTGCCCTGTTGAGGCCTGCAAGGGTTTTGCGAGTATCAAAGCAGTGAGGTGGTGAAAGTGTAAATGAGGGTTTTGGGTCCAGAAGTAAAGTGATAGGGTTGAAATGTGTAATGGTATAGGTAAAGAACTTAGTTTTGACTGAACGGGTGTACTTGTGTTTTAAATTACCTTGGCAAGATTTGCTACTTTCTGATGAAGTGACTGCTTTCTGAACCCTTATGTATTTCTCTTTCGACAGATGTTGCCTAACCTGTTGACTGACTCCAGGTTTTTTGTTTTATTTCAGATTTCACATACAGTATGTGCAGTGTTTTTTCTTCATTTGCTACTTTGTAAAAACATATGAACTAGGAGCAGGAGTAGGTGATTTGGCCCATTAAGTCTACTCAGCCAGTCAATGAGATCTTGGTGGATCTGACCATGGACTCAGCACTACCTACCTGCCTTTTCCCAGAGCCCTTAATTTCCCTAATACGCAAGTCTGTGGTCTTAAACGTCTTTAATGAAATAGCCACTGCTGCTTCCCTGGGCAGAGAAATTCCACAGATCCATCACTCTCTGGGAAAAGCAGTTCCTCTTCTTTCCCCATCCTGAAGCTACTCCACCAAAAATTGAGGTTTTGTCCCCTAGTTCTAGTTCCACCTACCAGTGTAAACAACTTTCTTGCCTCTATCTTATCCATCCCTTTCATAACTTTTTATGTTTCTAAAAGATCCCCTTTCACTCCTCTGAATTCCAGTGATAAGTCCCAAGCGTCTCAATCTCTCCTCATAAGCAAACTCCCTCATCTTCAGAATCAACTTAATGAACCTCTGCACCTTCTCCAAAGTCAGTATAATTTTTCTCAAGTAAGATCGGAACGACACACAATACTCCAAGACACATGTCTTTACCTGTTACCTTCCTGCTCTTAAGTTCAATTTCTCTAGCAATGAAGAACAACATTGCCTTCTTAATAGCCAATTGGACCTGCAAACCAACCTTTTGTGATTCATGCACCAGCAATCCTAAGTACCTCCGCTTAACAGCTTGCTGCAATCTTTCATTATTTAAATAATAATCTGATCTTCTATTTCTCCTTCCAAAGTGGATGATCTCACGTTTACCAACTTTGTACAGCATCTGCCCAACTCTTGCCCACTCACAACCTATCTATGTATAGATATGATAGATAGATAGATAGATAGATAGATAAATATACATAGATAGGCTATATCTATATATATATATATATATATACACACACACACAAATGGATGGAGAGAGAGAGACAGAATATATCCATATATGTCCAAATCTCTAAACTCATGATTGCGTAGGTAGGCACAGCTCAAACACCATCTATGAATTTGCCATTACCATTACTGTTTGCGGAATCTCAGATGGTAATGAGAAGGTGTACAGGAGCAAGATAGATCTGCTAGGGAGTGGTGTTGCAAAAACAATCTTGCACTCAACATGAATGAGACCAGGAAACTGATTGTGAACTTAAGGAGCAGGGAGTCAGGAAAACGTACACCAATACTCATCAAGAGGTTAGCAGTGGAAAGGGTGAGCAGCTTCAATTTTCTGGTTGTCAACATCTGGGAAATTCTATCCTCCATCTTGACGCAAAAATGGAGAAGACACACCAGTGGCTATACTTCATTAGGAGTTTGAGAGATTTGGTATTTGGCCAAAGACTATAGCAAATTTCTAGTGATGTATCGTGGAGAGCATTCTGACTGGTTATATCACAGCCTGGTATGGAGGCTTCAATGCACAAGATTGAAAGGCTGCAGAGGATTGTAGACTCAGTCAGTTCCATCACAAACACAAGCCTCTTCAACTTCGAGGACATCTTCAAAAGTGATGCCTCAAGAAGGCAGCGTCTATCATGAAGGACCCTCACAACTTGGGGCAGATTCTCTTCTCATTACCATCATCATAGTTAAATAATTAATAAGTTAAATAGTTAAATAAGTGGAGCATAAACCCTAATAAACCTCAATACATGGGTTCAAAATCCATTCAAAAATCTGATGACGGAAAGGAAGAAGCTATTCCTGGATGCTTCAGCGGCGAGTGTCCATGATGGAGCCGACTGAGTTCACAACTGTCTGCAGCTTCTTTCAGTCCCATACAGTGCAAGGTTGTTGCTGTGACACACTCAACTAGCTGGTATACTGCATCTCACTCCTGTACTCCTCATCACCGTCTGAAATTCCACCAACAATAGTTGTGTCATCAGCAAATTGATAGATGGCATTTGAGCTGTGACTAGCCACACAGTCATGAGTGTAGAGAGATTCGAGCAGTGGGCTAAGCACAGATCTTTGAGGTGCACCATTGTTGATTGTCAGTGAGGTGGAAATACTATTTCCAATTTGCATAGACCAGTGGATCGATTTTTAGTGAGAAAACGACCTCATCCAGAGGAATCAGTGGAGTCTCAGCCTGTGCCTGTCTAATTGAAAGCAACATGCAGAAAGAAGTAAGTGGGGATGATGACGACAGCAGTTCATCGAAGGAGTGTGAGGGCTAAGTAGAGGAACAAGAAATGGAGCGGGATTCGGAAGAGAACGTGGATGAAGCTGCTCTTAGTGCTAGTGGGAATACTGTTAGTGATGTTAGCCAGCAGCCTGAGGAAGGACCCCATCGGCCAGCATTGAAAAAGTACCCTTAGCAACAGTTTGCCAATCAGCAAAGGAGTTTTATTCATGGCTGGTTTGACCTGTACTCCTGGCTGGAATATTAGATCACGAAAGATACTACGTTCTGCTTCGCATGCAGGCATTTCCTGCGTGGAGGACGTGGGTTCCATTCTGAGTCTACCTTCACTGTCACCGGTTACCGCAACTGGCAGAAAGCTACAACAGCTTTCAAAACCCACCATGTAAGTGGAGCTCATAAGTTTGCTACGGAGGCATGGGCTGAATTCAGATTGAGAAAACAAGACAGTTCAAGATTGGGAAGTATGTTTAATAAAGGACATGCAAAGATTGTCCAAGAAAATCATGAGTATATGAGAGCAGTGGTTGAGTCTCTACACTATACTGCATGCCAAGGCATTGCCCAGCGAGGACACCAGGAGGATGATGGATCTGGCAATAGGGGAAACTTTGCTGAGTTGCTCAGTGTAATTGGGCAGTTTGATAAGACTGTAGCTAAAAAAATAGAGGACAATCCTGGAAATGCAAAAAACACCCATCACGATATCCAAATTGAAATTAAGATATTATGGCAGATACGGTCAGATGTCAAGTAAGTGCAGAAATCAAGGAGACTGGACATTTTGCCATCATGGTGGATAAAAGTAAAGACTTGAGTAAAAAGGAGCAAATATCAGTGGTGGTGCGGTATTTGAATAATGAAACAATGCTTGAAGAACTCTTGCACTTCACTCCAGCAGAAGGATTGGACGCAGAATCGCTTCTTAAAAGCATTGAACAGACACTCGCCCAGTGTGTTATTGATAAGAATGCGTGTATAGGTCAGTGTTATGACGGGTCGGCAGTGATGTCCAGGTGCAACAACGGGGTACGAGAGAGGTTCAGGAAAGAGGTCCCACAGCCATTATATATACACTGCCATGCTCACAGACTTAACCTTGTTTCAGTGGATGTTGTGAGCAATGTACAACAAGCAGGTGAGTTTTTTGAAACTGTGCAGCTGCTTTACAACTTCGTTTCAAACTTTGCCCATGATCTTTTCATGAAGAAACAGAGAGAACTGGAATCAACTGCACAGCCCGTGGAGTTGAAGAAATTGTTAGATACACGCTGGGCATGGCAGTATACAGCTTTGTGGGCTATAAGGAAATCACTCCCTGCCATTCTAGCTACGCTACTGGATATTATGGGTCAACCAAATGCACGGAGGAAAACGGAGGCCAGAGCTGTAAATGGACTGATTGACCAGCAGTTTGCTTTACTTCTCACTCTGTTTGAGGATTTATTCCGAGTCACCAAGTTCATGTCGGACCAGCTACAATCTCCCAGTTTGGAGCTTTCAACCGCTGTGGACTTGGCTTAGTCCGTTATCAATGTTCTCTCAGCAAAACGGGGAGAGGAATCATGGAGTGAAATTCAGGCAAGAGCTAGGGACCTGTGCATCAAGGCCAGTGTGAGGAGCAGACCACAAGAAAGGAGACAGGCCTAGCCACCCCACCGCCTACATGATTTTGTTGTTGAGGCCCAAACTGAACGCACACCTGTCACATCCTCTGACGACCTTCGCAAGCACTGTTTCTATCCAGTTGTAGACAGACTTCTGACTGAAATGAAAAGACGGTTCTCAGTTGAGACTGGGGGTGTTCTGACTCGAGTCTCAGCATTGAGTCCCAAATACAAGCTCTTCCTAGACAAGAATTGTCTTTGGCCAATGGCCCAATACTATGGAGTGAGCCAGACTGCAGAGCTACATCAGGTTTGGCATCTGCTGGAAACAAAACAGAAGCAAGGACAGACAGTGAATGACACAGTGGAATTTCTAGCTCCAATGAGACCCTACCGCGATGCATTTATAGATTTATACAAACTAATCTGCATATCACTGACTCTGGCTGTGACATCTGCCTCATGTGAACGGAGTTTCTCTTGCCTCAGACGCCTCAAAAACGACCTAAGGAATAGCAGCGGTGATGCTCGGAACAGCAATTTGGCAATGTCGGTCATAAACAGCTGGATGTCCTGGGCACTTGACATCCAGAAAATCACTGATGCTTTCGCCATCAGTCACAACAACAGAGGGATTGTGCTTCTCTGAAAACATCCATGGTGAGTGCAGTTGATTTTTTAAAAATTTGGGCCTAGACTAATGCTGATTATAATTATTATTTTGTGGTGGATACCCCATAGTCCTTATGTTTCCTACAAATCCTAAAATATTACATTTACTGCTATTAAGCCTACTGGTTTTGCTCAGACTTCCAAGCGGTGATTCTGTTGATTTTTGTTTTAAATTCGGTAGCCGAATTAATTGAGGTATTACATGGTCAGAGTATGATTTGTCCAACTCCTGGTAAAGCCTTATATCTGTTGTTTGCCTTGTTTGACTTTAATAATGGTGTATCTTTTGGCATTGTCTGTCTCTGTAATGCAAATAGCAGTGGACATTGTGGGTTAATGTTGTGTTTTTCAGTTGAAAATCACACATTTGATGTTGATTGTGGGATTGGTGCGTGATTCATGTTGTGCGCTGTGGGTCAGATGCTCTGTTGGTTTGTTTGTTTATGCTCTGTGTAGCCCTGGCTGTCTCCGATGCTGTTGACACTGTCACAGTTCACTTCTATATTAGATCTATCAATTGCTGTTGCTTGTGAATCAACAGGGGCATTTATATTAGGCACACAGTGCTTGAAACTGACTTTTGAACGCCACACGTCTGGCCTTGCGAATACATATTACCATACAGTACGTCCCTCAGCACAGTCACTGAATAATTCAGCCCCACTGTAGCACCAGCAAGAAAAAAATCTCTGGCGCCGCTAGTGGCATAGACATTGAGGAAATCAAGGATCCAGTTACCAAGAGAGATACAAAGGCCCAGGATTTGGAGTTTTTTGATCAGAATTGTAGGAATGATTGTGTTAAACACTGAGCTATAGGCAATAAACAACATCCTGACATAAGTATTAGTAGTGTTCAGCTGATCCAAGGCTGCATGAAGAGCTAATGAGCTTGCATCCATGTAAACCTATAGTGGTGATAGGCTAATGGCAGTGGGTCTAGGACCTTGCTGAGAAGGAGTTAATTCTAGCCATAACCAACCACTCAAAGCACTTTATCACCACAGATGTGAGTGCTATTGTTGTCCTTTTGAAACAGATGGGAACTTCTGACTGTAGCAAGGAGCAATTGAAAATGTCTTTGAATGCATCCACCAGTTGGTTGGCACAGGTTTTCAGTGCCCTACCAGGTATGCAGGGCCTGTCACCTTGCGAGGTTTCACCCTCTAGAAAGACAATCTAACAGTGGCCTCCGAGACAGAGATCGCAGGGTCAACGGGTGCTGCAAGGGATCTTCATAGCTGTAGTTTTACTCTGTCTTTCAAAGCGTGCATAAAATGCGTTTAGCTCATCTCAGAGTGAAACATCACAGCCATTCATGATGTTAGGTTTTTTTTGTAGGATGTAAAGGCTTGTAAACTCTGCCAGGGTTGATGCAACCTCATGCGGAGTTGTTCCTTTGCTTTCGAGATAGCTCTCTGTAGGAAATACACTCAACATTTTTGAAACAGCTTCTTCCACTCCACCATCAGATTCCTGAATGGTCCATGATCCCATGTACACTACCTTGCTATTTGTCTTTTGCACTGTTTATTTTTTATTGCAACTTATAGTAATTCTTTATGTCTTGCACTGTATTGCTGCCAGAAAACAGCAAATTTCTAGACCTATCGTAGACCTAAAGCAACACACACAAAATGCTGGAGGAACTCAGCAGGCCAAGCAACTTCTATGGAAAAGAGTAATAGTCAATGTTTCAGGCCGAGACCCTTTGGCAGGACTGGAAAGGAAGGGGAAAATTCAGTGATAATAAGCCTGATTCTGATTCTATATCTTTCCACAGACTCACTGTATCCTCGGCAGAACTTGTTTTTCTACTCAATTTAGAGTCATTAGCAAACTCAGATAAGCTACACTTGATCCCCTCTTCCAAACTGGTAACATATATTGTGAGACAGCACCAATTCCTGTAGCATTTCACTCATCACTGATTACCAACCAGAGAAGCACCCATTTAAACCAACTTTTTGCCTTCTATTGGTTAACTGCTCCTCTATCTATGCTACTTTATCCCCAACTTTATGCATCCCTATCTTATGGATGTCCTTCATGCAGCACCTTATCAAAAGCTTTCTAGAAATCCAAGTATGCAACACCACTTGATCCCGTTTATCCACCGCCCTCATTATATCCTCAGAGAACTCCAATAAGTTTGCCTTCCTGAATCCATGCTGCATCTGCCTGAAAGAACCACTTCTATCCAGATACTTGCTATTTCTTCCTTAGTGACAGCTTCAAGCATTTTCCCTGACTACAGATATTAAGGCTCCATCCACACCAGACTGGATAATTTTGAAAACGCCAGTTTTGTGTTAAAACGATAGGCATCCACACTACGCGTTTTTGAAAATATCTCTGTCTACATTGGAACGGATATTTCGGCGAATCTCCTCCTGCTGGGCATGCGCAGGACATATCTACTGAAAACAAGTGACATGTTTGGTGTCAAATCTCGCCATGAAAGACAGTGCGCGTTTGTTCAGTTACAGACTAGAAAAACTTAAACGACGGACAGCTGTTGGCTGTCATGCAGAAGGACTTAAAACTGAAAGAAACAAATCCTGAAGAGTATGGGGGCAACCGACAGGGAGTTCACGGACAGTATGACCTGGCTGACGATGAACATTGAAAAACTGACTAACTCTGTTGCATTAATAATACACCTTGTTAAACGTGTAAAACATGTCTGCATCAGTATTGTCTTGTATTTCTATACAATGTTACATTAGGCTGTTACACATCTATTGTCAGAGAAGTATGAAGTAGGTAAACCATCTTCATACAAGCAAGGACAGAAAACAGGGCAAAGTGAGTATACTTATTTATTCAGTAAGTTATGGGTCAAAGTATTTGGTGAGTATATTTCTAACTCTTCTGGCTTCAGTCTCATTGCCGTCTGTTCTGAAATTGTTAGGTTGCGTTCAAGAAAACAATGAAATGGCGCACTGCCGTCTGACAGCATTTTCAGATTTCTCCGGTTACCCCGTCCACACTGATCTAACCAAGCAGCATTTTCAAAAATACCCACCCTGGAAAGCGTTTCTGAAAAGCTCCGGTTTCAGGGGACAAAAACGCTGTTTTAGTGTGGATGGAGGGTAAAAACGAAGAGAAAAAGCTTCAGTTACGGATTTATCCGGTGTAGTGTGGACATAGCCTAAGCTAACTAGCCTATAGTTATCTGCCTTTTGTCTACATTGTTTTAAGTTGTGGCGTGACATTCACTGTCTTGCAATCTGCTGGGTGTTCAGAGAATTTTGGTGAATTATTTTGTTCTCCTTTACACTTGTGTACTGGAAATGGCATTAAACAATCTTGCGTTGCTTGAATTGAATTACCAATGCCTCTGTTATAACTTTTCAGTACCTTGGGATGTATTCCATCAGGACAATGGGACTTGCCTACTTTAAAGTTCTATAGAAGTGAAAGTTGTTATATTATGTCAATACTCTGCTATATAAACTTTGGTTTGTTATAGTCAGCTAAACAACATGATAGTTAAGTGATATAGCAATTATGCTGCAACTATAAATGAAATAACACAATAGATAAATGGTTTAAAATTTAACACAATTTTCAGCAGAAGTGTAACTAATGTCATATAACAATTGTGTATAGCTATATTTAAGAATAAATGATATGATGCATTCAACAAGACTGTCTATCATTATCAATGCATTACTTTAATTTGCAAGCACATGATTTTTAAGATGTCTATGTCTCTTCCTTTGTTTGATGGTTATTACAGCAAGATAAGCAAGATACTGGCTGATAAAATACATAGTAACTGTCAACATCCTGCTGCTTCTTTCTTTCCAGAAATGCGGCATTTGACTATTTCTCTTGTTCCTCAGTGACTAAACCTAGACGAAGTGTTCTGGCTACAGCTTTAAATATGCATAATGATTCAGACTCAGGATGGTTTCTCAATCATCTTTCCCCTTTGCCTCTCCATCCCACCACAGAAAATGTCTTAATCTTAAATTCTTACACTTTTAAAAATTGGAACTTTAAGTTGCAATTGCACTGTTCTCTTGCTTCAAAACAACAAATCTCACAACATATAAAAAAGCTGGATGAACTCAGCAGGTTGGGCAGCATCCGTTGAAAGAAGCAGTCAACGTTTCGGGTCGAAACCCTTCATCAGCACTAAAGAAGGAGGGGGCAGGGGCCCTATAAAGAAGGTGGGGAGAGGGTGGAAAACCAATCAGAGGAAAGATCAAGGGGTGGGGGGAGGGAAAGCAAGGAGGGGATAGGCCGGAGAGGTGAAGAAGGAATCTAAGGGGAAAGCACAATGGGTAGTAGAAGAAGGCAGAGTCATGAGAGGTGATAGGCAGCTAGAAGAGGAGACAGAGTAGAGGTGGGATGGGGAAGAGAGAGGGAGGGAATTACTGAAAGTTGGAGAATTCGATGTTCATACCAAGGGGCTGGAGACTATCCAGATGGTATATGAGATGTTGTTCCGCCAACCGAAGTTTGGCCTCATCATGGCAGTAGAGGAGGCCATGTATGGACATATCCGAATGGGAATGTGAAGGAGAGTTGAAGTGAGTGGCAACCAGGAGATCCTGTCTGTTGTGGCAGACGGAGTATAGCTGCTCGACGAAGCGGTCCCCCAATCTGCATTGGGTCTCGCCGATGTAGAGGAGGCCGCACCGGGAGCACCGGATGCAATAGATTACCCTGCCTGGTCCACACGTCCCTCCCCACAGATCTCCCACCTGGCATTTATCCCTGCGAGCGAAAGTGCTACACCTGTCCCTACACCTCATCTCTTACCACCATTCAGGGCCCCAAACAGTCCTTCCAGGTGAGGCAACACTTCACTTGTGAGTCTGTTGGGGTAATCTATTGCATTCGGTGCTCTCGGTGTGGCCTCCTCTACATCGGCGAGACCCGACGCAGATTGGGGGACCGCTTCGTCGAGCATCTTTGCTCCATCCGCCACAACAGACAGAATCTCCTGGTTGCCACCCACTTCAACTCTCCTTCACATTCCCATTCGGATATGTCCATACATGGCCTCCTCTACTGCCATGATGAGGCCAAACTTCAGTTGGAGGAGCAACACCTCATATACCGTCTGGGTCATCTCCAGCCCCTTGGTATGAACATTGAATTCTCCAACTTCCGGTAATTCCCTCCCTCCCCCTTCCCCCAACCCACCTTCACTCTGTCTCCTTTTCTAGCTGCCTATCACCTCTCATGACTCTGCCTTCTTCTACTACCCATAGTGCTTTCCCCTTAGATTCCTTCTTCACCTCTCCGGCCTATCCCCTCCCTCACCCCTTGATCTTTCCTCTGATTGGTTTTCCACCCTCCCCCCACCTTCTTTATAGGGTCCCTGCCCCCTCCCTCTTTAGTCCTGACGAAGGGTCTCGACCCGAAACGTTGACTGCTTCTTTCAACAGATGCTGCCCGACCTGCTGAGTTCATCCAGCATTTTTGTAATGTCTTGATTTAACCACAGCATCTGCAGTGTACTTTGTGTTTAAATTTCACAACATTCTGTATGTAAGTGACAACAAACCTGATTCTGATTCTGGTTTTGGAATAGGGTTGGTTTCTGAGATCTGCTGAAGTTGATGGAGTGGGGATGAATCTGGCAGCATTGCTGAGTCATTGATCTATAAATTACTAAGACTTTTGAGGGAGTTGAAATGGGATTGGAGGAGCTACAGGGTGGTAGCAAGCTATTGTTTTCAGTAGGAATTAATTATGGGTGAAAATTGAAAATCTGTTCAAATTCCCTCTGAAACTAGTTCCTTAACTCCCTAACCAGCAGGCCACAGTCTGTATGGATAGGAAATAACATCTCCACATTGCTGACAATTAACACTGGTGCTCCGCAAAGATGTGTGCTTAGTCCACTGCTCTACTCTCTCTACACCCATGACTGTGTGGCTAGCTCAAATGCCATCTAGAAATTTGTTGCTGATACAACCATTGTTGGATGAATTTCAGATGGTGATGAAAGGATGTACAGGAGCGAGATATACCAGTTAGTTGAGTGGTGTTGCAACAATAACTTTGCACTCAACATCAGTAAGACCAAAGAGCTGATTGTGGACTTCAGAAAGGGTAAGATGAGGGAACGCAAACTAATCCTCATAGAGGGATTAAAAGTGGAGAGAGTGAGCATTTTCGAGATCTGGGTGTCAATGTCTTCGAGTGCCTAACATGGACACAACATATTGATGCAGCTACAAAGAAAGCAAGACAGCAGCTATATTTCATTAGGAATCTGAGAAGATTGGTTTGTCAACTAAACACTCAAAAACTTCTGCAAAAGTACCTTGGAGAGCATTCTGACTGGCTGCAACACCGTCTGGTATGGGGGGCGGGGGCAGCTACTGCACTAGATTAAAGTAAGTCGTAGAAACTTGTAAAATTAGTCAGCCCCATCATGGGCACTGGACTCCATAGTACCCAAGATATCTGAAAGGAGTAGTGCCTGAGGAATGCGGTGTCCGTCATTAAGGACCCCCGCCCCTCCACCACCCAGGACTTGCCCTCTTCTCATTGTTACCAATGAGAAGGAGGTACAGAAGCCTGAAGGCACACCCTTAGTGATTCAGGAACATTTCTTTCCCTCTGCTATCTGATTTCTAAATGGTCATTCAACCCATGAACACTACCTCATTACTTTTCAAATTTTTTTTGCACTACTTACTTTAACTTAGCTACTTAATAGACATCCATATACTTACTGTAATTCAGTTTTCTTCCTCTACATTTATTTATCAAGCATTTCATTGTACTGTTGCTGTAAAGTTAACAAATTTCATGATATTAAACCTGATTCTGATTCTGAAATTGATAAAATACGATTCCTTGCATAACCCAGTCTCTCAACTTTCACTATATCTATAAATAACTTATTCAAGGAGATAGAGAAGTAAATGTCTAAATTCACTGACTACACCACGAAGCATAGTAAATACTGAAGTAAGTTGCAAAGGGGCTTTGAAAGACAGAATGAATGAGCAAAACAGTGAAAGATGAATCTCCACATGGAGAGGAGAGAGTTAATTAACTTTGGGTCTAAAATCTAACACATATTGGAACAGAGTCTTCTCTAAGTGGCAAGAAGCTTTGGAGAAGTAGGGAGACACAGAGGCCTAAGGACAGTAATCACCAAACACTTCAAAAAACAATTAAACCCTTAACTGTCCTTGCCCCTTTTCAGCCCTTTGCTCTTTCACCTGCCATATCATTTACATGACTCCCTCCCCCTCGCTTCCCCACCAACCCAACCTCCCCCCTCACCCAGATTCACCTCATTGCACACCAGCTACTGCCTTCCCCTCCCCCTCCTTTTTATTCTGGTTTCTGCCATATTTCTTTCCAGACCCGATGAGAGGGCTTGACCTGAAATGTCAAATATTTATTTCCCTCCATAGAACCTAATGGGGGTGGTGTGTGTGTGTGTGTGTGTGTGTGTGTGTGTGTGTGTGTGTGTGTGTGTGTGTGTGTGTGTGTGTGTGTGTGTGTGTGTGTGTGTGTGTGTGTGTGTGTGTGTGTGTGTGTGTGTGTGTGTGTGTGTGTGTGTGTCCAATAAGAGCAGGAACCATCAAGACTGGTTTGACAATAACTCAGATACCATCCACAACTTGCTTAAGGACATGCACAAAGCACACTAGGCAACTTTAGATAACCCATCATCCATTAGCATCAGGCAGCACTGGCAGGCAGCTCGGAGGAAAGCGCAAAAGGCAATACGGGCCATACAAAATGAGAGGTGGATCGTAAAGGTACATGAAATTCAGTCCTTTGCCGATAATAACGATATGCATAATTTTTACAATGCTGTCAAAACCATCTACGGCCCAATAAATCGATGCGTTACTCCTCTGAAAACAGCAGATGGACTAACATATCAGAAGAATCGGAATACCATTCTGCTGAGGTGGGCTGAGCATTTTAACACCCTGCTTAATCAGGATTCTGACGCAAACCCCACCATCCTGGATGAACTGCCGGAACTTCCTCCTATCCACAACCTCAGTCTACCACCAACCTTCCAGGAGGTTCTATCAGCTGTCCATTCCCTTAAGAACAACAAGTCCCCTGGCACTGACAATATCCTTGCTGAGTTACTGAAGAACGGAGGGTACATGTGTATGCGCACCCTCTACCAGTACATCACCAAGGCCTGGACTGATGAGAACATCCCACAGCAATGGAGAAATGCAAACATCGTTGTAATTTATAAGAACAAGGGTGACAAGGCCATCTGCGGCAATAGTAGGGGCATATCACTCCTTTCTGTTGCTGGAAAGGTCCTGGCTAAGGTGATGCTTCAGAGGCTCATCAGTAACATCACTGAGTCAATGCTGCCTGAATCGCAGTGTGGATTTAGGAAGAAAAGGAGCACGATCGACATGATCCTCACAGCCCAGCAGCTTCAGGAAAAGTGCCAGGAGCAACATCAGGACCTGTTAATACCTTTGTCAACCTCTCCAAAGCATTCGACACTGTGCAAAGAGAGCTCTTATGGGATGTCCTCCTCAGGTTTGGCTGTTCCAATAAATTTATTAACATCCTCCGTCAGTTCCATGATGGGATGACTGCTCAGGTGACCATAGGAGGACAAGAGTCCAAGCCCTCCCTTGTACCCACAGAGGTGAGGCAGGGGTGTGTGCTAGCACCAGTGCTCTTTAACATCTTTCTCTTGTATGTTACCAAGCTTCTCTACAACGAGATTGAAGACAGCAGTGGTGTGGCAGTGGACGTCAGATTAGATGGCAACCTCTTTAACATCAGGAGGCTCCACATAACCACCAAACTCCATAGAGAATGGGTCCTGGAGCTGCAGAATGCAGATAACTGTGCTCTTGTGGCCCATACTCCGGAGGATCTTCAGACTGTCCTTGCTGTGGCGGTGAGAACGTACAGCAGGATGGGGCTGACCGTCAATACCACCAAGACAGAAGTGGTTTGCCAATGGAGTACTAGTGTCCCACCCACCCTACCTGCCTTTACTGTTGGTGATGAAAAGCTGTCAGTAGTGCCATCTTTCAAATATCTGGGGAGCATTCTCTCTGAGGATAGCGGCATTGACAATGATATCCAGAGCCGCATTAAACAGGCATCAGCTGCCTTTGGGAGACTTCGGCGTAGAGTCTTTCAGAACAGGAGCCTTCGTCCCTCCACAAAGGTCGCTGTATACCAAGCAGTCTGTGTCACCACCCTCCTTTATAGCTGTGAAGCTTGGGTAACCTACAGCAGTCACATCAAGTTCTTGGAGCACTTCCACATAAGCTGCCTTCAGTGCATCCTGGGAATTACCTGGCGTGAGTGGGTGCCTCACACTGAAATACTTGTAAAGATCAACTGCAGATGTTTTGAGGCCTTGATCACCCAGCGTCAGTTTCAGTGGCTGGGGCATGTGATAAGGATGTCCCCATGTCGGCTACCCCGCAGAGTGTTATACGGCCAGCTACATCATGGTCGACGCTCAGCTGGAGAGCCGAAGAAGCGCTATAAGGATCAGATGAAGAATGCTTTAAGGAAGTGCGAGATCAGACCTGAGGACCTGGAGGATGTTGCTGCTGACCGTAACGCTTGGCGACAGCTGTGTAGGACGGGGTTCGTATTCTGGACATGGAAAGAACAACCGGAAGACAGCAGAAGAGAGCAGGAGAAATGCAGCCATGGTTGCCATCACTACCACCACTACCACATATACATGTCCCACCTGCAATAGAACTTGTGGGTCCAGGATAGGACTGTATAGTCATCAAAGATCTCACTGTTAAAGGAGTGGACATCGTCATTGGAATTCAATGGACAACCAGAGAAGTAGAAGTTGCTCCAACCCAACATCTCCAGTATTTCTTGTATTACTCTTGCAATATTGGTCATTCCGTCAAGTGTGTTGTGATATGGCTGGTTGGCTGTTATGCTGTAACAGTACAAAGCTTTGATTAAAACTAACCTAGAGTTTTTCATTCTGTTTCACCTCATAATGAAACCATGATATTTTGGCCTTGGAGGAGAATCACTTCAAATTCACTAGAGTGAAGGCAATACAGAGGTTAAATTACAAAGAGATGTTTCATAGACCAGGTTTGTATCCCCATAAATGTAGAATATGTGTAGAGGGATGATCCATTTATTAAGGAATTGGGAAATGTCATTTCCTTTGCTGGTGGAATCCAGATAAGGGAGCAAAAACTTAAAAGTCAGATCTTTCAAGGCTGATGTTAAAGAGTAATAAAAATCTAGAGTATTCTCCCTGCCCCTAAAATAAAAGATTGTTGTGGTGATGTTAAATGAAATTTTTCCAAAGCTTACATTAACAGATTTTTGTTAGACGTAGCTACAGGGGGTTGTTAGAAAGAGGTTAGGTATAAATAAGCCATAATATAATGAATCAAAGCAGGGGTCCATGGACTCCTTGCGTATGGCATTGGTCCATGACTCATAAAAAGGTTGGGAACCTCTGGAACTGTTGCTTGGTTGACTTTCCTTCAATATCTTGCTAATATTGGTTGGCGTCATTCAATGTCTGTAGTGAGATGCTGAAGATGTTCTATAGGTCAGTTGTGGAGAGCGCCCTCTTCTTTGTGGTGGCGTGTTGGGGAGGAAGCATTAAGAAGAGGGACGCCTCACGTCTTAATAAGCTGGTAAGGAAGGTGGGCTCTGTCGTGGGCAAAGTACTGGAGAGTTTAGCATCGGTAGCTGAGCGAAGGGCGCTGAGTAGGCTACGGTCAATTATGGAAAACTCTGAACATCCTCTACATAGCACCATCCAGAGACAGAGAAGCAGTTTCAGCGACAGGTTACTATCGATGCAATGCTCCTCAGACAGGATGAAGAGGTCAATACTCCCCAATGCCATTAGGCTTTACAATTCAACCCGCCAGGACTTAAGAACCTTTTAAAAGCTATTATTAATGCTTTTTGAGATAGTGATTTAGATGCATATCATATTTTTACTGAGTTAAGTATTGTATGTAATTAGTTTTGCTACAACAAGTGTATGGGACATTGGAAAAAAAGTTGAATTTCCCCATGGGGATGAATAAAGTATCTATCTATCTATCTATCTATATCAGGGACAACCACAACTTATCAAGTGTTGTTGCATCACCATTCCTTCAATGTCACTAGACTAGAATCCTGGAACCTCACACATGAGGATATGATAAGAATGCCTCATTCATATTGATGATTGGAGGTCAGAAAGGTCCACTTTCTCAAAGAAAAGCAGGAATAGGCAATAGATGTTGTTTTTACCAGAACTACCTGGATCCCTCAAAAAGATGAGACATACAGTAAGAAACTAGAGAGGCTGGAAATGGGAGCACCAAATAATCTGCTGGAGGAACTTAACAGGTTATGTAGCATCCGTGGAAGGAAAGATTTTGTTGACTTTTCAGACTGAAATCCTGCAGGCAGTCCGCCAGCACATTGTTTGTTGTCCTAAAAGAAATACTTTGTCTCTTTCTTCTGAGGAAGACTAGGCTTTTCTCAGGTTCTCAGACATAAATGTCTTCAACAGTCTTCAGCACATTCTTAAGCTACTAAGCTAGAAACTTAATTCTTTTGGACCAATATAGCTGCAAAGACAAAAAAATACTGTAACTGTTTAGAAAATCCTCTCATTGCTGTTGTAGTAAGAGGCACAAAGACAAAGAGGTGTAATTGATCTTGAAAATGAAGATAAATAGAGTATGGCACAAACAGGTCCAAATTTACTGCAGCTGGGACCCTGATACTGTTTGCTCTAAGTCTTGCGCTTGTGCATTTAGATTTTTAATGTTTTATGTGGGAGTGTAAACTGATAATGTTTCACAAAGGGGCACAGGCCACCAGAAACCTAAATGATCAAAGCAGTAATAAATAACATATTTAAAATGTTATTTGAATGAGAATAGACAATAGTTACATGTCTGTGTTGATCTTGTTTTTCATTGATTGTACAAACTTCACACTGATACTCAGTACACATCAAAGTTCAAACAAGATTTTAAAGTTCAAAGTTGAAAGTTCAAATTAAATTTATTATAAAATTATGTATATGTTACCATACATGGCATCCAGGTTAAGATGACACTACTGTTGGATGACAACTTACTGGTGGTTCATAAAACAAAAAATACAACTAAATACTTTATTAATAACACTTTCTGTGGTAAATTATGGTAAATTATCACAGCAAACAATGAAGAGACGAGTGAAGACGAGGCTGGCTCGAGGGTCGGGGTGTACGGTTGCGATGCAAATTTGAAGCATGGCATGTTCGAGGAGAAGTGGTTGGAGCGAGGTCAAGGCATAGTTGAGACAGGGTTAGAGTGGAGGAGTTTCAGAGCCTGTCTAGCTAAACCGGGAGTGAGGTTGGTAAGCACCCGGCTGATTTGGAAAGGTCGATTATGGGCTGGAGTGTGGCGGCAGGGTGCAGGCCCAGAGCGTATCACTGCAGTGGGGCCCAGGTCCTAGTGCGGGAGATGATCCAGTGTTTTGACAATTTAAACATTGGCCCAGATAGACCTGAAAGGCAGGGTGTCGGGACTGCAGGTGAGGGTTGGGAAGATTTCGCTCGCTCTTCTGTGACATTTACTCCTCTCTCCATGGCGCTGAGGCTGTGAGACTGCTCTGGCTGCTCCAGGCTTCGTGTCTGCAAGCTTGGCGGTGTTTTGCCTTGCCGCGTGATGATCTGAGACTGAAGCTCTGAGCCTGCCGGATCCGCCTGCTCTGTGTTTTATGTCTTCAATTTTGTTCCGAATGCTATTGTTTGCATGATTTGTTTTCCTTTCTCTCCCTATGCATTGGCGTTGGTCATTTTTAAAAATTGGGTTCTTTTGGGTTTCTTCTTCTGTGGCTGGCTGTAAACAGATGAATCTCAGGGTTGCATAATTAATACATACTTTGATAAAAAATGCACTTTGAACATTGAGCTTTGATCTCCTACCCTGAGATTAATTTTCCTGCAGACATATACAGGAAAATAAAGACATATAATAGAAATTATTTTTAAAAAACTATAAACAACAAAGACTGATAAACAACCAATGTACAAAAGAAGAACCAATGTGCAAATGACATGAAGGTACATAAATAATATTGAGGGCATGAGTTGTAGAGTCCTTGAAAGTGAGCCCATAGGTTGTGAAGACAGATCAGCATTGAGGTGAGTGAAGCTATCCAAGCTGTTCAGGAACATGATGGCTGAAGAGTAATAACTATTCCTGAACGTGGTGGTGTGGGACCTAAGGCTCCTGTACCTCCTGCCCAATGGCAGTTGCGAGAAGAGAGCAGGGCCTGGTTGACAGATGCCCTCAATGATGGATGCTGCCTTCCTGTGGCAGCGCTCTTTGTAAATGGGTCTCAATGGTGGGGAGGGCTTTACGCATGATGCACTGGCTTTATTCCCACATTTTGTAGATTTCTAGTGAAGCCAAAGGCAGGGCAGCACATCTATACTTAGATGCCAGATTTTGGATATGCGAGTTAAACAATGTACATGTCCCAGCCTAACTTGAAACTGTAGGCCCCCACTGTTTCACTGAAGTTGCAGTATCATTTCCACATAGGTGGCAGAGAGCTCCATCAGTCTCTCTGCTGAGAGAAAATTCCGTGGAATTCTAAATCATCCCTTTTGAATACTTTGAGGAAGTAAAGACATGAAGGAAACGGCCTCTCTTGAGACACTGTTTATATCAATGAAATGGAAGCGCTGGACAAGTTTAAATCAAACAAGTCGCAGGGATTGATGGCATTCATTATCCCAGACTGTTGCTGGAGACTAGCGTGAGAGCCTATTAGGTGTTGTCAGTCATCATGAGGCATCCGTTTATTATTTGAGAAGTACTGGTAGATTGAAACTGGTTACCATGGTTTCAATATTAAAAGATTGGGAAAGCAGACACAAACAACTACAAAACTGTGAGTGAAACTTCAACCACAGACAATGCAGAAATAATAGCTGGCTGTCAGGAGAAGACGAAAACCTGGAGGCAACAGAAGAAAACTGCTGGCAACAAGTCTGGAAGGAGGATCAGAAACACGAGACAATCTGCAGATACTGGAACACCCACACAATGCTGGAGGAACTCAGCAGGCCAGGCAGCATCTACGGAAATGAGTAAAATGTCAATGATTCCGGCCGAGACCTTCAGATGTTCAGATTGCAGTGTTGTTAGGAGGAGAGCGAATTTGGTCAAGAAAGGTCTGAGATTCTATTGTAGGATATCATTTATAAGGCATTCTAAATATGTCACAGACATTATTTATCGATTCCTCACAGGAAGAAAAAGGAAATGAGAGCAGTTCTTTAAACTCAGCCACTGGGTAGGTGACAACCTGCTTGTCTAGTGTGGCAGACAATAGCTTTGATTTTAAGCAGATACAAGTCTGAGTGTAGCTCAGTTTAAAGAATGTCATTGGTTGAATCACAAAGCATTGGCTACCGACTGTCAGTATTAGGAAAGAAGTGATTAAGGATCAGAGGGACAGGCATCTAATGGTGAGGGTGCGATCATAGTCACAGAGTCAAGCAGCATAGAAATAGGCCTTTCTGCCCACTGTGACCATGCTGACCCTTCTGCCCAGGGCCCACGTCAATGTACACTAACGTAACTTGCCCAGCAGTAAACAGGGAATGTGCTATTTGAGCATCGAGAGCAGTTGGGTAGCCCACTACGGATGCTTGCTCTGATAGTAGCGAGCTTCCATTTATCAAGAGGGACCATGTGATCAGCAACTTACAAGTAGCCATGAGAAAAATATCTGCAACAAAGAAGTTGTATGTGTGATAATTGGTTTAAGTTTCATTGCTTGTGTTTCCATTCAGGCAATCCTGCACACGGTGTATAAAATCCAACAGCAAAAGGTTTTGATTGACTATTAGGCATTGGTCTAAATAACATCAATAAAGACTATTACAAATTTCATTCAGAATCAGGTTTAATATCATTGGCATATGTCGTGATATTTGTTGTCTTAGAGACAACAGTACAACACAATACATAATAATACAAAAAATCTGTGAATTACAGTAAGTATATATTAAATAAGTATATTAAAAATATTTAATAAGTAGTGCAAAATAGAAACAAAAAAAAGTGAGGTAGTGTTCATGGGTTCAATGTCCATTCAGAAATCAGATGGCAGAGGCGAAGAAGCTGTTCCTGAATCCTTGAGCATGTGCCTTCAGGTTCCTGTACCTCCTTCCTGATGGTAGCAATGAAAACAAGGCATGACCTGGGTGATGTGGGTCCTTAATGAGGGATGAAGCCTTTATGAGGCATTGCTCCTTGAAGATGTCCTGGATACCACCGAGGCTAACTCCCGTCAGCAGTGCAGTATTTCAACTGAAAAAGTAGCAGGAACCAAAGATAAAGAATGGAGGTTTGTGTTGTTTTGGCAGTCTTTGTGAATAGAGCAACAATATTTGTTCATGAATTCATGTGAGTTTATAAGGAAGCTATTTCTCTGAATGTAGAATGATGAAATGGCAGTTAGCTACATCTGGCTGGTACCCAGGAGCACCTTATTTTAATAAGGGTATTGATGCTGTTGACTTCCATTTTACCAGAGTCCATTCATGCCGCACATCATCTATGCTGCCTTGATGTCAGGAGTAGTCACTCTTTGTTCGCTTTGGAAATTTCGTTCTTTGGTCCATGTTTGGACCGAGAGTTCTGGAGCTGAGCAGATCCAATCTGGCTATCAGTGAGCATATTATTAAGTGCTACTCGAGAGCATTGTCAATGACAGCTTCCTTCACTTTACTGATGATTGAAAGCAGACTAATTGGGTAGTAATTAACCAGATGGATTTGTTCTGTGTTTCGTGAACACTATGTACCCGGGCAAATTTTCCACATTGTCAGATAACTGACAATGTAATTGTACTCAAACTATTTGTTTAGAGGCACAGTTGATGCTGGAGATCATAACTCCTGCACAGGCAGGCACCTCCTTGTCTCCACCCAGCTAACAGGAATCACCAGCAACCTATTTAAACCCAGCTGTCATCCACCCCCTCGCACACTCATCGAACCAGCCAGCCTTAACCAGTTGCTCGTAGCCTTCAGTTACCTTGATGCCTTGTCATGTTAAGTATCTGTTCTCTCTTGTTTTGTGGTCCCTCATGGCTTGGTATTTTGCAGTTGATTATTAAAGTGATTGCTGGCTGCTAAATCATCTCTGCTGCTCTGTGTTTGGGTTAAACCTCCTCTACATTTCCTGACAGGATGAGTAAACCATTGATTGACCCAGCAGTGTATGATCACCTAAAGGAAGGCTTCTGTCAATATGAGCACATGATCCAGAAGCAGCAGGAAACTGTTGACCATCTGCTCACCTCTTTGTGTCTTGATAAAACAATACCGGAGGAGTTAACCTCCTCCCTCTGAGTCCCAGGTTCCAGTGCTGAAATGCTTTGATGGATCCCCAGGCCAACACTGCAAATTCCTGTCCCAGTGCATCGTACACGTCTGTATTCCATGGACTGAGCCAAGATTGCCTTCATCATCTCTCAACCAGGTGAGCTCTGACCTGGGCTGCCACTAACTGGGAAAATAAGACCACTATTTTCAAGAAGTTTGTTGCTGAGGGATGCCGTGTTTTTGACTATCCAGGATGTGAAAGGGTTCCAGCAGATTGCATACTTCACCTGCATCAAGGTTCATGCTTGGTGCTGGATAACACAGTGGAATTCAGAAATCTCATGAAGGAGTGTGGCTGGTATGCAGAAACACTGCTGGCCCATTACCAACACGGTCTCTTGGAACGTTTGAAAGACGAGCTGCCTACCCAAAGATGCCCACTGACCTTGAAAGCCTCATCACTCTAGCCCTCTTATGGAATAACCCTCTCAATCATCAGCCAGAATCCCAGAACCACTTCAGGCTGCAGGACCCTCAGCAGCACCTCCAGAACCCCTGTAGTAGGAGAGAATTTCCTTAAATACCCAAGAGTGTGAGCGTCGGTGGAGAAACAACTTGTGTGCTTACTGCAGAACTACCAATCACACAAGCCCACTGCATCTAGGAAATGGCACCACGAGGTAGAGACACGGGACCTTCTATCTGGTAAGACTTTCCTGGCCCCTCGTTCCGGCATCACAATCCAACTGTCCTCCTCCACACACCAACAGCTCTACGCACACAGGAGCCTCTGGTGGATTCTGGCACAGCAGGTGACTTACTGTACTGGACCCTGTGTGTGAAACTTGGACTCCCTATGGAATCCATCTCTCACTCCTTTTGTATCACAGCTGTTGATGGATGTCTCTTGGGGGTCTGGGAGGGTATATACACACACACACACACACACACACACACACACACACACACACACACACACACACACACACACACACACACACACACACACACACACACACACACACACACACAGTTAAAGCCATCTCCCTTGTGCGTGCTTTTACTTAATATTTATGTAGTTGTGCACAGACACTAATTGGTGATGAATACAAACCTGAATGTCAGAAAATATCACGACCTGCACCGACAGATATGGGACAAAACAGTGAGAGTTAAACAGCACGAGAAGTCAAAGGACCCGTGAGTAGCTGTGAAAGGCTCGCTGAATTTAGAGTGACAATAACGTGGAGGTGGCTTCAGTCAGGAAAATTAATGATTTTTATAGTGCTAATGAAGGCTGGGGGTCATATATTGTGAGGGTTGAACTGGATTGTAACACGAGCAACATGAAGAAGCAAAGCCCCTACACTTCTTAGTTTAATGGCCCCAAGAACATGCAGTCTCTTATGCAACCTAATAACCCCTGAAAAGCCAGCAAGCAAGATGTTTGATGACATTGTTACAACTTTACAAAATCACTTGAGCCCTAAGCTGGGAGATTCAAATTTTACAAAAGGAACCAGTCGAGATGAAAGCATTTCTGAATACATTGCAGAACTACGCAAACTTTCCCAGTACTGTGACTTCAGAGATGGACTTTCTGATGCATTAAGGGACAGCTTTGTATGTGGTATGTATAGTCAAAGCACTCAAACGAGGCTACTGTCTGAAAGAAACCTAACCTTAGAATGGGCATTGACCACTGCAATATTGTTGCAGATGGCAGCAAAACTACAGAAAAGGAGGTTAGAATGTGAAATGCACAAAATGTTCCTGATTGGTGCAAAAAGCCAAAGATGTTATTGCTTTGGCAAATCCTCCAATGATGCAAATGACTGTTGGTTCAAAGAAAAAGTCTGCAGAAAGTGCAACAGACAAGGTCACATAGAGAGAGTGTGCAAGGCAGACAAAAGGCACAACCGAATGAAAAGTCTCAAACACAAAACTAAGCAAATGCATAAAGTCACCGAATGTAAAACAGAATCAGACAACATAGAGTCTGACGAAGGTGAACAGTCATGCCCAGAACTGCATAGTGTAACTGAAGCAGATCACAGAATTATTTGGATCACAATAGATGTGTCCAGTGTAAAACTGAAAATGAAGCTGGATACAGGGTCATTTTTTGTCCATAATTCCAGAGGCTGACTATAACAGACTGTTTTCTAAAATACCGTTAGAGAAGACCTCATTGATGCTAAAGACTCACACAGGTGGAAAAAGTGTCTTCAAAAGGCAAACTGAAAGTAAATGTGACATACGAAGGCCAAACATAACAGCTAGAGCTTTATGTATTGAAAAGTGAAGGGCCAACACTTTTTGGATGTGAACGGTTGAGAAAAATCCAACTCAACTGGCACTCTGTCAAAGCTGTGTGTGACGTCAAAAGGCAATGGCAGCACTAACCAGAGACTGGCACAGCTGCTTAATGCTAATGAAAGGTGTTTGAGAAAGGGATTGGTAAACTCAAAGGCATGAAGAACAGAATTGAACTGAATGAAACAGCAACACCAAGATTCCATAAAGTGCGTTCAGTACACACTATGTCCTAAAGTGGATGATGAACTACAGAGCTTGGAAATATCTGGAATTCTCCCCAAGTCTGTGTGGAATGATTGGGCCATGTCTATTGTCTTGGTTATCAAGAAAGGGAAACATAGAAACATAGAAAATAGGTGCAGGAGTAGGCCATTTAGCCCTTCGAGCCTGCACCGCCATTCAGTATGATCATGGCTCATCCAACTCAGAACCCTGTACCTGCTTTCTCTCCATACCCCCGATCCCTCTAGCCACAAGGGCCATATCTAACTTCCTCTTAAATATAGCCAATGAACCGGCCTCAACTGTTTCCTGTGGCAGAGAATTCCACAGATTCACCACTCTCTGTGTGAAGAAGATTTTCCTCATCTCGGTCCTAAAAGGCTTCCCCTTTATCCTTAAACTGTGACCCCTCGTTCTGGACTTCCCCAACATCGGAAACAATCTTCCTGCATCTAGCCTGTCCAATCCCTTTAGAATTTTATACGTTTCAATAAGATCCCCCCTCAATCTTCTAAATTCCAGTGAGTATAAGCCTAGTCGATCCAATCTTTCTTCATATGAAAGTCCTGCCATCCCAGGAATCAATCTGGTGAACCTTCTTTGTACTCCCTCTATGGCAAGAATGTCCTTCCTCAGATTAGGGGACCAAAACTGCACACAATACTCTAGGTGCGGTCTCACCAAGGCCTTGTACAACTGCAGTAGAACCTCCCTGCTCCTGTACTCAAATCCTTTTGCTATGAATGCCAACATACCATTTGCCTTTTTCACCGCCTGTTGTACCTGCATGCCCACCTTCAATGACTGGTGTACAATGACACCCAGGTCTCGTTGCATCTCCCCTTTTCCTAATCGGCCACCGTTCAGATAATAATCTGTTTTCCTGTTCTTGCAACCAACGTGGATAACCTCACATTTATCCACATTAAATTGCATCTGCCATGAATTTGCCCACTCACCTAACCTATCCAAGTCACCCTGCATCCTCTTAGCATCCTCCTCACAGCTAACACCGCCGCTTAGCTTCGTGTCATCCACAAACTTGGAGATGCTGCATTTAATTCCCTCGTCTAAATCATTAATATATATTGTAAACAACTGGGGTCCCAGCACTGAGCCTTGCGGTACCCCACTAGTCACTGCCTGCCATTCTGAAAAGGTCCCGTTTACTCCCACTCTTTGCTTCCTGTCTGCCAACCAATTCTCTATCCACATCAATACCATACCTCCAATACCATGTGCTTTAAGTTAAGGAAGGCTGGAGTTGTTCGCATATGTGGGGATTTCAACCATCAACTCAGTGCTGCGTACTGTGCAGTATCCCCTGCCACAAATAGAAGATATTTTTGCATCTTTGGTGGGTGGGGAGAGGTTTTCAAAGATTGACTTGTCACAAGCCTATCTGAAAATGGAGATTGAGTCAACAAGCAGGAGGTTCCTCACAATCAACACTCACAAGTGACTGTTCCAGTATAATAGTCTCATCTTTGGTGTCCCAGAAACACATTGTTACCTTGATGACATCATTGTCACTGACAAGAATGTTGAAGAGCTGCTCCAGAACTTGGGTAAAGTGCTTACCAGACTGAGTGAGTCTGCACACAAAGAGAGAGAAAAATGTGAATTTTTCCAAGAATGAAAATTCATGCTGTGGACATGTCGTTGACAAGCACGGCTTACATAAGTCATAAGAGAAGATTGAAGCAGAGCTGCAGGCACCCAAACTGGAAAATGTGTCACAACTCAGGTCATACTTGGGCCTTGTAAACCACTACCACCAGCTTCTCCCAAACATTGCTAGAGTGCTGTATTTATTGAATGCACTGTTGCAGACAGGAGTAAAGAGTAAAGGGTCAGAAAGATGTGTAAAGCATCAATGAAAGAAAGAGTCTAGTAACATCCGATGAACTGTTCACCCATTATGACCCATCCCTGCCCATCACACTGGCATGCAATCATCACTTTATAACTTTGGAGTTGTTCTGTCACAATTATGAAAGATGGATCTGAACATTTGCTTCAAGATCACTGACGAGCAGAGAATGCCACTGCACACAAATTGACTGAGAGGCCCTTAGTCTAGCATGGAGAATAAAGTAGTTCCACCACTACCTCTACGGACAGAAGTTTATGTTAGTGAAATAACACCAGCCCCTTGTGTCCATTTTCAATCCCAGGAACTGCTACCTGGCTACAACATTGGACACTATACCTATGAGCCCACTGTTATGACATAGAGTTCAAGGTACCAGACAACACAGCAATGCTGATGACTTGTCATGTCTTCCACTATTGGCAACTGAAGAAGAGAAGTCTTCATACTGTTACGAATGTGCCACAACTCTGAGGGGCCGAAGGGTACAAAGTAGCCCCCTCCTTTTTGAGAATCGCAAGATCGCTATTAATTCAGGTCTGGGACCCAGGAAATGAGAGAGAGACACGCAGAATCCACAAGGGTTTGGAATGTGTCCTGGCCTCAGCAAGGCAGAACCATTGATAACGGCCATTGTCTCTTGGAGACGGAATTGTGTATTGAGTACTGTACTATTCATTGAAGCCCTCAGGAGATGACCAGAGTGGGCTGGTTGAGGGATTGCATCATCCCAACCTGATTGACATCTGAGACCCCGTGAGTAAGGATAAAAGAGGGTCTGGGGAACAACCCCTTTAGACGCACCAGGAGATACGCTAGAAATCCCGTGACAGCGTTTAATAGCGACAGCCGGTGGGGCTCGCGTGCGTCCTTTTCCCTTGCCTGGGAATTGGCGGGCTCGCCATGGAAGAACGGCTTTAGCTAAAGAAAAGGCCACACCAACGAAATTCCGAAGGATCGAAATCATAAAAAGGAAAGCCGGCAAGTTTTCTAAAAATCTCTCTTGACTCCAACCAAAGGCTGCAGCCTGAATGAACTGAGTGACTTTTATATTTCCATCGGACAATACATTATCCCCTAGACAACGATAGAGCTATTTCTTATTGATTATTATTATACCTGCACTTTTAGATTTAGTATTGACGACGTACATTACCTGTATGTTTGCATTGATATTATTTTTGTGTATTTTTACTAATAAATACTGTTAAAAATAGTATCATCAGACTTCAACGGACCTCTCTATCTTTGCTGGTAAGTGACCCAGTTACGGGGTTTGTACCAACACTGTGACCAAGCAGAAGTGTTCCACACCCCATTGGTGGGCCAGTTGCTGGTAACAAATTCTGAAATACAAAGGGAAACGAGGAATGACCCGACATTGTCAAAAGTCTATGAAATCACGATGCAAAGGTGACCAGCTCATAGTAACCCTATGTTTCCAGAGTTCTTAGTGAGACGAGACCAACTGTCGGTATGTCAAAGAACACTGATGTGTGTACCTCATGTTGTGGTTCCCTCTAAACTGCACAGCAGAGAGTTAGAGAATCTGCATGAAGGACACCTGCTACAGTCAAGATGAAGAGTCTCACACGGAGATACATGTGGTGGCCAGGAATAGATAAACAGATTGAAGACTTGGCCAAAAGCTGTTCAGGACGGCAAAAAGTTCAAAATATACCCTCACAGGCACCATCACACCCCTGGGAGTAGCGGTCTTCACCAGGGCAAAGAGTACATATTGACTTTGCTGGGCTATTCATGGACTCTATGTTTCTGATTGCTGTGGATGCACAGTCAAAGTGTCTGGAGGCTATACCAATGAAGTCAACCACTTCAGCAAAGACTGTCTCCGCTCTGAGGACTATCTTGGCTAGAACAAATTGAGAGTGACAATGGACCACAATACGTGTAAGAATTCAGACTGTTCATGAGGAAAAATAACATCAGACATTTCAAGTCAGCTCCTCACCACCCAGCAACGAATGGGTTCGCTGAAACATTTATCCAAACCTTCAAAAAGTCCTTTAAGGCGATGGACAAGGAGGACATTTCTCTACAGCACAAGGCGGACAACTTACTTTATGGAAGTTACTGAATGCTCAGCCGAATAACACACGAGTCAACTGCATCCAACAAGGCAGACTCATTACAGTAACCGGACTTAACTCTGTGACAATGTCGCTGACAGCAACATGACCACGGAAACCGAGAACATCATCTTACACAAGACACCTACCAAGCCCGATGCCACTCCACAAGTCCAGAGGTGCTGTCCTGAAAGAAACAGAGTGCAACCCAAAAGACTGAACCTTTAGAACTGTGAAGCTGTAATTGTGAAAGCATGATTATTTAGAATATGGTTTATGAAAGGGAAATTGGATATTTTGTACATATACAGTTTTATGTTGCGTTAATCAAAAGGGGGAGGAAGTGTAATGTATGGATCTATTTCTTTTAGAGCAATGACCCCCCCCCAGCACTATTTATTGATCTGTTGTCTGCATTCTCTCTCTCACTGCAATGAGAGTTAAAGCTATCTCCCCTGTGCGTGCTTTTATTTTTTTTATATATGCACAGAAACAGCACCATGGAACTGGTCGCCTACTTTCTTAATCTTATCCACTGATTTCCAGATGTGATCAGCCAGGTGAGTGATGTTCCCCGACTCATCAGTAACGTAGGTACAGCATTCTTGACCAATAACAGAGTAAGTGCCACCTTTCTCTGTGAGCAGATAGTCTAAGGCCATCCAATTCTGTAAGGCAGCCATTCAGTGATCATAATTTTGGTCGAAACTTGGGTCAGGGCATCCTCTGTGCTCTGTGTGCTTGAATGCTATGGCCGTCTCATTAGCCAGTGTCTCCATAACATGCGTATCAGTTCCCTGGATAGTTTGGCTGAATTGTACTGGGGAGAGACTATTATCCAAACCCTTTCAGTCTCTGTGTTGGCCCTCTTACTATACTGGCCATCATGGGCAGGAAACTCATCCAGGGCCCCGAGGTGGAATATGTATGGCATCACGTACCCCAGATAGCAGTAGCCATACCATGCCGTGGGGAGCCACATACCCAGTAAGTGCCATTCAGTGTCTTCGAAGTGCCCAGCTTCACAACAGCACTCGGCATAGATACAGTCATCTAAAGATACCACTGGTGCTCATACTGACTGCGTCCCACTGACTGGTTGGACCTGTGCTTGCCATATGGCCTATACCAACATTCCTTTCCCTTCCTTGCTGGCTGGGGAATCACTTTCAGAGTTGGGACCTTTAGGTTAAACAAGTCGTAAGGAGGGAAATACCATTCCTCAAAGCACTCAGTCCACCAGGGGTCACTAAGGCTCAAGTTCTTTAAGGCTGTTACCGTATGACTGGGCCAGGCTTGCTGGAGAGGAACGCCTCCTTCCCGTTTCCCCCAAAGCGGAATACCAAAGGCAGTGGAGCAAGACAAGTTCCCCCTTTTCCTTGTCATCAAAGGGGATCAAAGTTCAAATTTCAAAGAACTTATTTTCGCAGTATCTATATACATGTCACCATATACAACACAGATTCATTTTCTTGTGGGCAGTAAATGCAAGAAATATTAGAATCAATGAAAGGCCACACCCAACAGGACGGAAAATGACCAATGTGCAAAAAACAAACAATACAAAAAGAAAGAGAAAAAGAAGAGAATAATAAATATCGAGAAGATGAGATGAAGAGTACTTGAAAGTGAATCCATAGGTATTCGTGGCACTCCTTTTCTCTGGCGTGGGTCAGAGTCCTCAAAGAAATCCAGCAACCCAACACTTTGGTCCTTTTTCATCCACAGGAATGTGTTGTAGGACCTCTCACCACAGGTCAACGTCAGCACCTGCCACTTCACCATTCTGCAGTGTAGGGAGACACACACTTACTCTCTCCTGCTTATTTAGACATGTCATTCCCCATAATGCTTCCCACCACTTATTCCCCAATCTCCCTCCACCCAGTGACCCTTGTGGTTGTTGCACCCAAAGTGTCCCCAGTTCCTCTTCCAACTCCATTACTTCTAGCTTTGGCGGGTCCAATACTGCTAAACACTGGGACATTGGAGACCCACCCAGATTTGGCGGCCGGGAGTTCACTAGGCCCACCACTTGCTGCAGCGTACCCAGCCACCCTGGAGGGTGCAGGTAGGGGTCAATAGCTTAATCTATTGCCTCAACAATGCATTCGATCAGCCCCTCCACTTGCTGGTAGTATGGGATGTGAAAAGCAGACAAAATGCTGGAATCTATGGTCCCATCCTGGCCGTTACTCCCACAAAATGTGAGCCATTGTCTTATCGAATCTCTGGCCACCAGGACATTCTGAATATGTGTTGTCCATTGAAAGCACATGCTGCTTTTTATTTTGTGATCACAAAGAACAGATCAGCTCCCATAACCATGGGACCCACCGGCCATCTCTTGGGCATAACTTGTCAGCAGGTTGGGCAGCTTATGGCCACCATTTTGTCCTCATTATAAATCATTGCAATCCATTGAGCCTCCACCCATCTCTTTACCCTGTCCAGCCCTAAGTGCCCAGACCACCAGCCAACTGAGGTTCTCCCCCCGGAACACACAGGTCACCCTGTGCTGGTCTATCTGCCACAGATCTAGGCATGGCCTCCTCATGTTCTGAAGGGTAGTGCATCTACATGATGGACTGTAATCTGCCCAGGCGTACATCCCTCCAGTTATGTTCCCAACAGGGGTATGACCAGAGAGGTTGCACTCTCAGTTTTGCTCATGCCTCTGAGGCATCCATACCACCATGCCATTGGCCACTGCCCAGGAGTTGGCATGGACTCCAATAGGCCCGGAGGGGCAGGGTGCCGGCCACCCACTCAGCCATTGGCTGGATCACCCTCTCCATTCTGTATTATTGCAGCTTGAAGAGCACGGCCTTCCTCCACAGCTCGCCACCCCACCAACGGCCAGATCCCTCAGTGAACCAGGCTTGTTGCTTCTCCTCAGGGGTCAGATTGACATATAGTTTACCCCACCATATGGGTGAGGAGTCAATTTTAGGGACTCAGTTGTGAACGCAGAGGTTATTATTGGGCAGGGCCATGACCTGTTCAGAGGTGGCTCATCCCATCAGATCCCTTCTCTGACTTGTCTGCGATATACCATCTCCATTTCACAATGGAAGACCTTTGGGTGTGGCTCTCCTTGTGAGTTGCTTTGTCTCACTACACCCACTGTATGATAGAGAGATGATTGGCTGTCTGCTGTTCAGTGGCCCAATAACAGGCCAACAACTGCCAATCAGAGGGGCTGTATTGGATCTCTGCCTCAGGGGAAGTCTTCATCCGAAACCCCCAAGGCATGTGGTACCCCTTCAGCACCTGCCACAGGCTCCACTCAGCCACTCTAGGGGTAGGTGAAACCTGCAGCTCAAAGGATACCCATTCTGTCTAGGGGCAAATGTAAGAGCCCATCTCACTGCCTGCTTGGCCATCTCAAAGTCCACTTGCTGTTCGGGACCTCATTGGAAAGCTCCTTCAGGGAGGCAACCTCTTCATTCAGTGCCTGCCTCACTACGCCCTGCAAGTGTCCTTGTAACAGTACATTGTCTACATCAGGAGGTACGGAGACGCTAAGGTCTAGTTGTATCCCCTGCAAATCTGAGGTATCATGCCAAGGCATAATGTGGGACTGTGTACATACCCCTGGTGGATGTGGCAGAAGGTGCACAACTGACCCTCCTACACGAAAGCCAACTGGTCCTGTGACTCTGGACATGGGAATGGAGGAAAAGGCATTAGCCAGGTACACTAACATATACCAATGCTTCCCCTCCCTTATGTCCTCAATAATAGTCACCACATCCAGAACAGTTGCTGTGGGGGGGGGGGGAGGGGGTGTTTACTGCATGTTTATTTATCTGTTGATAGTCAATCCTTATGTGCCATCTCCCATCACCTTTCTGCACTGGGCACACCAGGCTGGTATAGGGGGAGGTGGCAGAGAGAATGACTCCCTCCCACAACAGGGCATCTACAGTCTTCCCAATCTCTTTGGCGCCTCCCAGGATCCAGTATTGTTTGGTGTTGACCGCCCTCGAGGGGAGTGGAATCACCGAAGGCTCCCACTTGGCTAATGCCACCAGTACCTTCACCGAAGCCACCCCAAAGGTAAAGTGCCCTTCCTTGTTCATACCCAGAATGCACCGCCACCATGACAAGAATGGGTCCTGGCTGTCCTGGGCTGACGGCCACCTGCAGGCTAAATTCCCTGGTAGGAAGAAGGGAACACCCACCCCCCAAGCTCCCTGTTGTAATACAGGAACCTGCCAACCATTGGAGTTACCTGGAATGGTGGAATGCACAGATCAGTGTCCACTAGTGCTGTCCATTGCTACACATTCCCTTTCCCCCAATCCACTGCAATGGGTGCATTAGGCCTCGGGTTCCCCCAGCTCGGAAAGGGCTACTGGGAGCCCTGACCCCAATTCTATGTGACTGGGGCAGGGAACTGTTACCCACCGCCCAACCCCTACAGTTAATGGAGTTCCACCAGTGCCCGCTGTAGGGCCTCCAAATTGGGATATAGGGAACCTGATCACAAGGGGAAAAATCTGGGAAGGGCTTAGAAGACGACCCCCTTCCCTTAACAGTTCACTTGCCCAACTTTCCGTCACATCGCATAGAGGATGGGAGCGGGAATCCCACCGATCTGGTCCTTTGCCTGAAGTAGCAACAAAAAAACATCTTCTTACAGGTCACACAAGATCCTCCCTCTTCCCATCAGCTTAGCCAGCTTCCAGACCCAGCCACGCACATCTTCTCCCACATACTCCAACCCTTCCTGCAGCCACATGGCTGCATTTATAGTACCCCCCCCCCCAAACAACTAACAACCCTATTAAAGGCAGCACCAGATCTTTAACATGGGGAGTTACTGTAGCTCCTGTTACACTCACCAAGTACTGCCAACTATGCCAAATGTTGCATGAAAACAAATCTACAGATTCAGTAAGAGGGGCAGAAAATGTGAGTAAGCACAGTTACTATTTATCTACAAATAGAAACACTCAACTAAGCATCTGAGTCAAACAATTACTTCTCTAAGCCTCCTAAGTTACAAAAATACAACACTAAACATTTACTAACACTTCTAACTCAAACAAGTACTTATCTAAGTGTGTGCATGGGCCCTCCTTTCTGAAGCACACTTTCCCTGTGGTCCTTCAGCCCTGGTCACAACCGTTACAAGGATTTACCCCTTAGTAATAATAATCAATTTGCCACAGTGAGAATCCATTTTACCAACTAGTACCTTTATTGACTCACCTGAAGTGCATGTGAATTTACACAGCTGAACACCTGTGTACACATCTGCTAATTTCCCCAACCCTTCATGAACAGTCAAAGACTAGAAAAGGTAATGCCCAGGAAAGGAGTCTACAGTGACCAGGTGTACCTCATACTCCTGATTCAAACTCTACACATCCACAGGGTACTGCACATCCACAACAGTTGATCTCTAGAGAGTTGCCACTGCCTTGCATTTGAAGCTCCTTACTTTTAAACACTTAATAGCAGTTCAAATGTTGTATTTCCAACTCATTGGCTCAAGGTCACCTTCTTTCTTTTTGGTCCTGGTCCTGTGGTACAACCAGTATTGTTCTATGATTTTTTTCCATCAGCCTCATGCCTTTTTGTGGTAAACTATGTATACCTGTCTGGACACGCCCCCTGCTGACTGCTCCTGTGGCTCCTCCCACAGACCCCGGTATAACGGTGATTGAGGCCTGAGCCCGGCCCTCAGTCTCCAGGATGTAGTATGGTGGTCAACCACTGCTTGTTCTTTCTTCCAGTCAATAAAAGCCGAATTCTCGACTTCACGTCTCAGAGAGAGTTATTGATGGTGCATCAATTTTATTGACTGGAAGTTTTAAAACATGGAAAGCGTTTTACGTCCAGAAAGATTGGATTTGGACCCCCAAGCCCCTGAAGCAGCTCTTGCCTTTGAACTCTGGCTTGCATGCTTCCAATCATACTTGGAGGAGGTTAGTGCGACTGAGCCCGCTGTTATGCACCGAATTCTCCTCTCGAGGGTCACCCCGAAAGTTTATTCACTTATCAGAGGCCTGCCGACCTACGAAGGGGCATTGGATGCCCTCTAAAGACAGTACCTGCGGCCGGTGAACACCGTCTACACAAGACATCGCTTAGCTACGCGACGACAGCGGCCTGCAGAGTCGAGCACCCAGTTTCTCCGAGCGGACTTGCGACTGCAAAACTCTCACGGTGGAACAGCATGCGGAGTTGCTAGTACGAGACGCCTTTGTTACAGGAATCAGGTCAGTGTACGTACGCCAGCGGCTGCTGGAAAATGCCGATCTTACCTTACGCTCGGCGATCGAGACGGCCGACACGCGGGAGGCTGCTCTGCACAACACTGATGCTGTCCAGCCGTGTGATCCCCCGCCGGTTCCGTGGACACCTCAGACCCTGCCGCTGCCGGTTCCCGCGAGCGAATTCGCCAACGCCGCTGCCAGTCGCGATTCCACAAACTCCCCGAACCCGACCACAGCTGCTGCCAGTCGCAAGCCCGCGCAGTGTTACTTCTGCGGACTCGAAAAGCACCCCCAAAAATGCTGCCTGGCCCGAGAAGCGACCTGCTCCAGCTGCGGGAAAAAGGGCCATTTTGCCAAGGTCTGTAAGTCTAAACCACGAGCGGGGTCGGGCAGCGCTGCGTGTGAGGCATGGGGGCCGCCATCTTGCCTGCCCGCCTATTGCGAGGCATGGGGACCGCCATCTTGCATGCCCGGATGGGGGCGGCCATCTTTGTCTGCGCCAACATGCCCCGCCCCCTACCCACCGGTGATTACCGGGCACCAAGACGGCAGTTCAACTCTGGCCACCGTAACCCTCGACCAAAGCGCCCCACACCAGCTTGCAAGGTCAATGATGGACATCCTGGTGGAGGGGCACAGGACTAGCTGCCTGTTTGACATGGGCAGCAATGAGAGTTTTATTGACCCGGACACAGTGCAACGCTGCGGACTCGTGACACGGCCGGTAAGCCAGAGGGTCACCTTGGCTTCTGGGTCATATTCCACAGACAACCGGGTGGGTTGTGTAGCGACATTGGTGGTGTAGGGCACAGAATATCGGAACTTTGCGCTACTGGTCATGCCTCAACTGTGTGCACCTGTGCTATTGGGGCTGGACTTCCAGAGCCATCTCGAAAGTGTGACTATGGCATATGACGGGCCCCTCCCACCACTCACTGTCAGGAATCCTCAGTTTTGTGGGACCTCGCCATATACCCCGCTACTGACCACACACACACACACACACACACCGAACCACACGTCCTGCCCAGCACCATGCCGACAGCTGCGCTACCGACACCACTTGCAGCCTCTCCACCCTCAAGATCCCTCCCCCACCGCTGTTCACCAACCTGACCCCCGACTGTAAACCTGTGGCAATTAAAAGCAGGAGGTACAGCGCAGGGGTCAGGGCCTTCATTCAGTCAGAGGTGCAGCGGCTGCTCAGGGAGGGGATCATTGAGCCAAGCACAAGTCCTTGGAGGGCCCAGGTGGTTGTTGTTCGGACCGGGCAGAAAAATAGGATGGTCGTGGACTATAGTCAGACCATCAATAGGTTCACGCAGCTTGACGCGTACCCCCTACCCCGCATCGCAGATATGGTCAACCAGATAGCTCAGTACAAGGTGTACTCGACAATAGATCTGAAATCCGCTTATCACCAGCTCCCCATCCGCCCAGAGGACCGCCCCTACACCGCCTTCGAGGCGGGCGGCAGGCTCTATCACTTCCTGCGCGGCCTTCAGCTGCATTAAAGGGGACATTGCCAAAGCAACGATGCATGCGGTGGATGAGACCATTCCCTTCCAAGTAGAGAGTGACGCCTCCGATTTCGCGCTGGCTGCTACCCTCAATCAGGCAGGCAGGCCAGTAGCATTCTTTTCTCGTACCCTTCAAGGCCCTGAAATTCGGCACTCCGTGGTGGAGAAAGAAGCCCAGGCCATAGTGGAAGCTATTAGGCACTGGAGGCACTATCTCGCCAGCAAAAGGTTCACCTTGCTGACCGACCAGCGCTCAGTTGCGTTCATGTTCAGCAACCAACAGCAGGACAAAATCAAAAATGATAAAATTTTGCGGTGGAGAATAGAACTCTCCACCTACAACTATGATATCCTGTACTGGCCTGGAAGGCTCAATGAGCCCCCTGATGCCCTATCCCGGGGATCGTGTGCCAGCGCACAGCTCGACCAGCTATACGCCCTCCATGCACATCTTTGCCACCTGGGGGTCACCCGATTTTAACATTTCGTGAAAGCCCGGAACCTGCCGTACTCCCTTGAGGACATCAGGACGATGACCAGGGACTGCCAAGTCTGCGCTGAGTGCAAACCACACTTCTACCGTCCTGAAAAGGCGCAACTTATCAAGGCCACCCGCCCCTTTGAGCGACTGAGTGTTGACTTTAAGGGCCCCCTTCCCTCCACCGATCACAATGTCTACTTTCTCAATATTATCGACGAGTACTCGCGGTTCCCCTTTGCCATCCCCTGCCCCGACACCACTACCACGTCCGTCATAAAAGCCCTGCGCCAGCTCTTCACTCTGTTCGGATATCCCTGCTATATCCACAGTGATAGAGGGTCCTCCTTTATGAGTGACGAGCTGCGCCAGTACCTGCTGGGTAGGGGCATTGCTACTAGTCGGACCACGAGTTATAATCCCCGGGGAAATGGACAGGTGGAGAGGGAGAATGCCACAGTGTGGAAGGCCACACTTTTAGCCCTTAAGTCAAAAGGGTTGCTGGTCTCTCGATGGCAGGAGGTCCTCCCTGAGGCACTCCACTCTATCCGCTCCCTGTTATGTACGTCCACCAATGCCACCCCTCACGAGCGCCTATTCTCTTTTCCCAGGCAGTCTGCCACTGGGTCCACCCTACCGGTTTGGCTGACGTCCCCAGGGCCAGTGCTGCTCCGGAAACATGTGAGGAGCAATAAATACTCCCCGCTGGTCGAGAGGGTTCACCTTCTACATGCGAACCCCCAGTATGCCTACATGGTCTGACCTGATGGGCGGGAGGACACGGTCTCCGTCTGCGACCTGGTGCCCGCAGGAGCAGCAGACCACTACCCCGAACACTCCACGGTAACTATGAACCCTGTACCCGAGGTGACACCACGCACACCAAGCCCTGCACAGACTCCTCACGACACTCCTATACCAGGCGTCTCGTACGCGCATATACCAGGCGCCTCGCACACGCATGAGGGATCACTGACGCCTAGTGGGCTGACACCTCCAGTTAGGCTGGAACCAGCACAACCACCGTCTCCGGTGCAATCACCACCGGCACCTGTGCAATCACCACCACCGGCACCTGTGCAATCACAGCCGGTGCAACGTAGATCGCAGCGACAGATTCGACCACCTGATAGACTTAACCTGTAAATATACTTGTAAGAAACTTCACCCCATGGGGACTCTCTTTTAAAACAAAGGGGGGGTGAATGTGGTGAACTACATATACCTGTCTGGACACGCCCCCTGCTGACTGGTCCTGTGGCTCCTCCCACAGACCCTGGTATAAAGGCGATTGAGGCCTGAGCCCGGCCTCATTCTCCAGGACGTAGTATGGTGGTCAACTACTACTTGTTCTTTCTTCCAGTCAATAAAAGCCAATATCTCGACTTCACATCTCAGAGAGAGTTATTGATGGTGCATCACTTTTGTTCTTTTCAACTCCGACTGGCCTAAACCATTTAAACCAGGTGACACAGACATTGAGCCTAATGAAATTACAGATTGCTCCTCCTGCAAGCTTGTCACTTTGCATAACAAGTAGCTACTTGTCCGAGAATGAGCTCAGGTTTAGCAGGCAATTAGCTGTCAATTACTCTGATTAACAAAAAACAAACAGGTCAACAAACAGTTCACAAAATGGCAGCTGCAAGGACAGTCTCACAAAATGGTCGCCTCCATTCCTGTTTACTCACTGATTGTCGTTCTTTCTGGCCAACACAATCCAATCTGAAGGGGAGTCCCTAATGAAAAAAGGAGATGGAGGTTCTCACATGTGCTATTCTTATACCCCTGGAGTGCCCAGGACTGAAAGGCATTGCCATGGCATGAAAACCAGCCAATGGGAGAGAGCTGCCACATCCTTCAAACAGATCAATCAGCGACTGACATGACACAGGAGCTTTCAACTGGCAGGTAAGTTAATCCTTCACATTATGGGTGTCCTTACTATGATAATGGACCATAGTTTCTTGCTTCAAAAAGGCAATTATACTAGTGCCTAAGAAGAATAGTGTGAGCTGCCTTAATGACTATCGCCCGGTAGCACTCACATCGACAGTGATGAAATGCTTTGAGAGGTTGGTTATGACTGGACTGAACTCCTGCCTCAGCAAGGACCTGAACCCATTGCAATTTGCCTATCACCACAGTAGGTTAACAGCAGATGCAATCTCAATGGCTCTTCACACAGCTTTAGACCACCTGGACAATACAAACAGCTATGTCAGGTTGCTGTTCATTTTTCTATAGCTCAGCATTAAACAACATCATTCCCACAATCCTGATTGAGAACTTGCAGAACCTGGGCCTCTGTACCTCCCTCTGTAATTGGCTCCTCGACTTCCTAACCAGAAGACCACAATCTGTGCCTCGCTGATGATCAACACTGGTGCACCTCAGGGGTGTGTGCTTAGCCCACTGCTCTACTCTCTCTATACCCATGACTGTGTGGCAAGGCATAGCTCAAATACCATCTATAAATTTGTTGACAACACAACCATTGTTGGTAGAATCTCAGGTGGTGACGAGAGGACGTACAGGAGTGAGATATGCCAACAAGTGGAGTGGTGTCGCATCAACAACCTGGCATTCAACGTCAGTAAGATGAAAGAGCTGATTGTGGACTTCAGGAAGGGTAAGATGAAGGAACACATACCAATCCTCATAGAGGGATCAGAAGTGGAGAGAGTGAGCAGTTTCAAGTTCCTGGGTGTCAATATCCTTGAGGATCTAACCTGGTCCCAACGTATCAATGCAGTTATAAAGAAGGCAAGACAACAACTGTACTTCACTAGGTGTTTGAAGAGATTTGGTATGTCAATAAATACACTCAAAAACTTTTATAGATGTATCATGAAGAGTATTCTGACAGGCTGCATCACTGTCTGGTATGGGGGGGCTACTGCACAGGACCGGAAAAAGCTGCAGAGGGTTGTAAATCTAGTCAGCTCTTCAGCTCTATCTTGGGTACTAGCCTACAAAGTACCCGGGACATCTTCAGAGAGCGGTGTCTCAGAAAGGCAGCATCCATTATTAAGGGCCCCCAGCACCCTGGGCATTCTCTTTTCTCACTGTTACCATCAGGTAGGAGGTACAGAAGCCTGAAGGCACACACTCAGCGATTCAGGAACAGCTTCTTCCCCTCTGCTATCTGATTCCTAAATGGACATTAAACCCTTGAACACCACCTCACTTTTTAAATATATATTATTTCTGGTGTTTGCACAATTTTAATCTATTCAATATATGAAGACTGCAATTGATTTATTTATTTATTATTATTTTCTTTTTCTTTTTTTATTATGTATTGCATTGAACTGCTGCTGCTAAGTTAACAAATTTCACAACACATGCCGGTGATAATAAACCTGATTCTGGTTCTGATTCTGATTCCACAAGAGTCCAAAGCCCAGAGCAGGATTTGAACTCCTGATTATTAGCCCAGGTTTATGGATTACTGACCTTAACCACTGCACCACCTATTTTACCTTTATCATCACCCACTGCGGGCATCAGGCGGCTCCTGAGGAGGGGAGGCTGAAGACTGGGGGCACTTTGGTGGGATATTTAAGAGAACAGGAGGAAGGAAGATGAAGAGTAGAGACTGGGTAAGCAACCAAAAGAGGAAGAGATGAAAGGAGTGGTGGGGTTTAAGTGACTGGAAGTAAGATGGGAACAATCATTGGTTAGGAGGTGTACCTCTAATGTCCAGTCTCTACATTGTGGATTACTGATTCGGTACATGATAACACATGTTGTTTATGTAATACTCGATCTGAATTCCTTTAAGAATCGTACCATGTCACCAACTAAAGTCTATTAGTATTTAATCAGCTGGAACCGGTTTGAGAATGGACAGTGAAAAGAAATGCTGTCTCTCCATGAAGATTCTATTGTTTAATAAAACTTTGTTAGTTTAACTTACAGGCTGGCCAAAGTCTGACAGATTAATACTGATATGGTTTGTAGCTCTTGGCAGGAAACTACAATTCCCTACAGAGACGCATGTTGTGCCTATTCCTCAGTGGAAAACTGAACATTTGGGGTGGGCAGTGAGCAGAATAATCCATTCAACTCTATATTAGGTGAGGTGATTTTGTTTTAAGCTAAAGCAGGCTTTACTCTCTTTGGATGCAGTAATGTGGAACCAAATGTGGTGTCTTGGGAGATACAAGGGAGGGAAATGGAGCAAAAACACTGTCAGACTAACTCAGCTGGTTGAACAGCATCCATGGAAACAAAGGGATTCTCAAAGTTTCAGATCAAGGTGTTTTAGGGTCTGCTGATGTGGATGCTGACTAATTCAACCTTTATTTTTATAATTAAATACACAGAACTTATAGGAACTGGCAGCATTCCTTGTTGCCACCCTTGAGTTAAAATGAGTCCGTGCAACATTCCAGTACAGTAATGAAGAAGTATTAGGAAAAGGAAGTTGTAACATTAACAACACTGCAGCTACTGTAGACACAGCTTAACATGTGGAAGTGTTTTATAAACTTCCAGGTGGATCTGCAATGGCTCTGCTTGTTGAGGTGGACTCCCCCCACACTTGTCTTTTCCCCACTCTGATCTAGACTGGTCAACAATGCACACGCACGGATACAGGTGGAATGGAATGAGTGAGCAATCTCTGGAATTGTACCAAACTCTGTCAAATCACTCGATCATCAGGATGAAACCCAAGCCCAAATTTGCAAGTGCGTTGTACCTCCTGTTCTGAAAGTGGCCAATTCCCTGTTTCTGCTCTGTAGCAGCCATCGGATCCATTTTCCCCTCATCTGGAGCCCAAAAATATTCAGCAAGCAAACTAGCAAAGTCACTTGGCCTATGCCCCATCTCAAAATCTGACAAGCACCAGGACCTTGTGTAACTAGTGGTGAGAAGGGCCTTCATGCACAACTGAAATCTCAGTCCTACCTCAACTGCTCCCAAGGCTACAGTGGGGATGAGACTATTATACATCCCCTTCTGAAGTGTGCATTTTCCAAGCAGATCTAGAAAGGAATGCAGTGTTTTTGTTGAGGTTTATCAAATACAGCTGTTTTACAAAGAACTCTGTGATCTGTAGCATGTTCCCAAGAAAACACAAGCACACTGATAAGCATCAACATTTCCCGGGAAATGATAAACTCTGTGCGAGCTACATGTTGCTGTACTCAAATTTAACTGTCTTCCAGTGTAAGGAACTGTTTACTCTGTGCAGAGAGATAGACTAAAGCTCAATTTAGCCATTGGAAGGGCTTGGGTGGGGGTGGGGAGGGGGAAACTACAGCTTAAAGCCCTCTTCCTATTGTGTTAGGAGAGGCTTGAACCTAGTAAATTCTCTTGGGCTTACTACTCATATGGAATAAAAACTGAAGTCATGCAGAATGGAAAGTTATGTTGCTTTATTTTTATTTGAGATACAGCATGGTAACAAGCCCACGCCACCCAAATACACCCATATGACCAATTAACTTGTGCATCTTTAAATGTGTGAGGAAACCAAAGCATCCAAAGGAACCCCACGGTCACAGGGAGAACGTAGAAACTTTGTTCAGAAGGTGACAGGCAGCAAATTAATGTATTGTTTGTACATTTTAGGAGAAAGAAACATCTGCCCTGCTCCAGTAACCTTTAATATACATCGTTGCTTAACAAGCAGCTTTTTCAAAATTTTAAAAATCTTCTTCACCTTGGCCTTTTGACAGAGGAAGTAGTCCCTCTCTCTATAGCTGGAGTTCCCAATCTTTGTTTCTGCCATGGACGCCAATCATTAACCGAGAGGTCCATGGACCCCTGCTCCATATCATCAAATCTTTTAAACATCAATTAGACTTGTCCTTAATCTTCTACATTAAAATTATTACATGCAACCGATTTTCAAACTTTAAGCCTTTTGTCCCAATGTAATTATGGTGAATATGTAGCCCAGACCTCACAAAATCGATGCATCATTCCTGTAAAGCAGTGACCAGTAATTATTTCATTTGTGATCTCCCCCAGAGCTCTGTTCCCCTACAACATCTTATTGTTTCTCCATTTTTAAATGATTTTCATAAAGTGATTTTAATATTAGGGCTAAGCAACAAATATAGCATGGAACATTAATATAACTTCTGGAGCTTCACAGTTTGAGTGGCGGAGGTTCAATTCTGACTTAAGATACAGAATTTGCATCCCTGTGATTGTATAGATTTTCCCTGGATCCTCTGCTTTCCTCCAACTCCAAAGGCGCTGATTAGTAGGATGGGGGGGCCACTGTTATAAGTCCCCAATGTGCAAGGGGAGAATAGATCAAAGGAAAGTTAGTGGTGAAATAGGACTTGGTGTGAGGTTACAACTGGTGCTGTCGACAGGTCCTTTCCTCCCGCAATACTGCATCGCCTGCTGAGTTCTCCCAGCAGATTGTCTGCCTCTTGCTCCAGATTCCAGCACTGCGGCCTCGTGTGTCGCCAGTGTGGAAATAGAATTACTCATCGAGTCTGTATGGACTTCAAGATATGGCGTCCTTCTATGTTTTTGATTTATTTGACATGCACCACAGAGTAGACCCTTTCAGCTCTTTGAGGGGAGCCACCCAGCAACCCCACAATTTAAACCTATTCTAATCACAGCCTCTGAGGCGCGCCGCACAGGAATATCCCAATTTAAACCTATTCTAATCACAGGACAATTTACAAAGACCAATTAACCTATGAACTGCTAGGTCTTTGGACTGTGGGAGGAAACTAGCGCACCTGGAGGAAACCACACAGTCATGGGGAGAATGTACAAACTCCTTACAGGCAATGATGGGAATTGAACCTGGGTTGCCTGTACTGTAAAGTGTTGTACTAACCACAATGCTAACAATGCCCAATATAAATACTAAAATATCATAGAAGATTGTCATTTGAAAAAGCTGTTCACCGATCAGCCACAGGCACTGAATGCCATCGAGATATCATTTCATTAGTAAAGGCTTGACAAACAATATAGGTGGAAGCACTTCATGTATTTGTTTGTTTAAATATCCACAAACATTCTGTGCAAACACTATTTCACGAAAATCTGGAATTCTGCCATGAATTTATTAGGCACACTATGTCTAATGCAGTCTCTAATTTGTTTTTTGACCCGCAGTTTCAGTCAGTACATTAGTATAATTGCTGCGATTGTTGATCTGTATAAGACACATCAGTTCCCGCCTCCAAGCCCCATGTAGTTGGGTGTCTCCTGCCCTTTGCTATGATGTGTCCTGGTGGAGCCATTTGTTATTGGTCGGGCTTACCCTCTGCTGCAGATCACAGCAGCAGGTCTATTCTAGTCATTGATGCTCGTGTTTCTAGGATGCTGAATTAAAGCATTTAAACCTGCTTAAACAATAAACAATTGGCAGAAAACAGAGAAGAAAAGCAGTGGTCAAAAACCTTAACACATTTTGCGTATTTATATATACATTAACCTATTTATGCATTTGTCAGATTAAACATGATGTAATTTATGAGCCATTGTGTGGTAAACTATGTATACCTGTCTGGACACGCCCCCCCCTGCTGACTGCTCCTGTGGCTCCTCCCACAGACCCCTGTATAAAGGCAATTGGGGGCACTGCTCCTCCCTCAGTCTTCAACATGGTCGTGTTCCCCTTTTCGCTGTTAATAAAAGCCTATCATTCACTTCCAGTCTCCTAGAGTTATTGATGGTGCATCAATTTTATTAACAGCGATTTTAAAACATGGAGAGCATTTTACGACCCGACAGATTGGATATTGACCCTCAATCCCAGGAAGCTGGCAACGCTTTCGAACTCTGGCTAGCCTGCTTCGAATCGTACCTGGAGGAGATTCAAGTGACCAAGCCTGCCACGATGCACAGAGTTCTCCTCTCCAGGGTCAGTCCACGGATCTACTCGATGATCGGGGACCAGCCCAGCTACCAGGGCGCGATGGACGCCCTCAAAAGACAGTACCTGCGACCGGTGAACGCCGTCTATGCAAGACATCGCTTAGCGACACGGCAGCAGCGGGCCAGAGAGTCGAGCGCTGAGTTTGTCCGGGCCCTACAGACACTCGTGCGGGCCTGCGACTGCAGGGGACTGACGGCGGAACAGCATGCAGAGCTCCTGGTACGAGACGCCTTCGTTACGGGGATCAGGTCAGTGTACGTGTACCAGTGGCTGCTGGAACACGCCGATCTTACCTTATATTTGGCGATTGAGCAGGTTGACATGCTGGAGGCCGCTCTGCACAACACTGACGCTCTCCAGGCACGCGATCTCGCGACGGCCTCATGGACGCTGCAGACACCACAACCCACCGGCAAATCGACCACGGCTGCTGCCAGTCGCAAGTCCACGAAGTGTTCCTTCTGCGGACTCGAGAAGCACCCCCGAAAATGCTGCCTGGCCCGAGAAGCTACCTACTCCAGCTGTAGAAAGAAGGGCCACTCGACCAAAGTGCTCCACACCAGCTCGCAAGGTCAATGATGGACATCCTGGTGGAGGGGCACAGGACTAGCTGCCTGTTTGACACGGGCAGCACCGAGAGTTTTATTCACCCGGACACGGTGCAATGCTGCGGACTCGTAACACAGCCAGTAAGCCAGAGGATCACCATGGCTTCTGGGTTGCATACAACAGACATCCGGGGGGTTGTGTAGAGATACTAGTGGTGCAGGGCGCAGAATATCGGGACTTTATCTTACTGGTCATGCCTCAACTGTGTGCCCCTGTGCTATTGGGGCTCGACTTCCAGAGCCACCTGAAAAGTGTGACAATGGATTATGACGGGCCCCTCCCACCACTCACTGTCAGAAATCCCCAGTTCTGTAGGAATTCGTCACAGACCACACACACACACCGACCCACACATCCCACCCAGCACCATGCTGACAGCTGCGCTACTGACACCACTTGCAGCCTCTCCACCCTCAAGATCCCTCCCCCACCACTGTTCGCCAACCTAACCCCGACTGTAAACCTGTGGCTACTAAAAGCAGGAGGTACAGCGCGGGGGACAGGGCCTTCATTCAGTCAGAGGTGCAGCGGCTGCTCAGGGAGGGGATCATTGAGCCAAGCACTAGTCCTTGGAGGGCCCAGGTGGTTGTTGTTCGGACTGGGCAGAAAAATAGGATGGTCGTGGACTATAGCCAGACCATCAATAGGTTCACGCAGCTTGACACGTACCCCCTACCCCACATCGCGGATATGGTCAACCAGATAGCTCAGTACAAGGTGTACTCGACAATAGATCTGAAATCTGCTTACCATCAGCCCCCCTGCCCCTACACTGCCTTCGAGGCGGGCGGCAGGCTTTATCACTTCCTGCGAATCCCCTTCGGTGTCACGAATGGTGTCTCAGTCTTCCAGAGGGAAATGGACCGGATGGTGGACCAGTGCCAACTGAAGGCCACATTCCCATATCTGGATAACATCACCACCTGCGGTCATGACCGGCAGGATCACGACACCAACCTCCAACGATTTTTCCAAGCGGCCAAAGCTCTTAACCTCACCTATAACAGGGACAAGTGTGTGTTCGGAACCACCCGACTTGCTGTCCTTGGGTATGTTGTGGAGAACGGGGTCATTGGCCCTGACCCCGACCGTATGCCCCCCCTGTTGGAACTCCCTCTTCCCACCACCCTCAGAGCCCTCAGACGGTGCCTGGGCTTCTTTTCCTATTACGCCCAATGGGACCCTCACTACACAGACAAGGCCCGCCCCCTGGTCAAGTCTACCACATTTCCCCTCTCAGCCGAGGCCCGTGCGGCCTTCAGCCGCATTAAAGGGGACATTGCCAAAGCAACGATGCATGCGGTGGACGAGACCATTCCCTTCCAAGTAGAGAGTGACGCCTCCGACTTTGCGCTGGCTGCTACCCTCAATCAGGCAGGAAGGCCAGTAGCATTCTTCTCTCGTACCCTTCAGGGCCCTGAAATTCGGCACTCCGTGGTGGAGAAAGAAGCCCAGGCCATAGTGGAAGCTATTAGGCACTGGAGGCACTATCTCGCCAGCAAAAGGTTCACCTTGCTGACCGACCAGCGCTCAGTTGCGTTCATGTTTAGCAACCAACAGCGGGGCAAAATCAAAAATGATAAAATTTTGCGGTGGAGAATAGAACTCTCCACCTACAACTATGACATCCTGTACTGGCCTGGAAGGCTCAATGAGCCCCCTGATGCCCTATCCCGGGGAACATGTGCCAGCGCGCAGCTCGACTGGCTATACACCCTCCATGCGGATCTTTGCCACCCGGGGGTCACCCGGCTTTTCCACTTGGTGAAAGCCCGAAACCTGCCGTACTCCCTCGAGAAGATCAGGACGATGACCAGGGACTGCCAAGTCTGCGCTGAGTGCAAACTGCACTTCTACCGTCCTGAAAAGACACAACTTATAAAGGCCACCTGCCCCTTTGAGCGACTGAGTGTCGACTTTAAGGGCCCCCTTCCCTCCACCGACCGCAATGAGTACTTGTGGTTCCCATTTGCCATCCCCTGCCCCGATACCACTGCCACATCTGTCATAAAGGCCCTGCACCAACTCTTCACTCTGTTCAGATATCCCTGCTATATCCACAGTGATAGAGGGTCCTCGTTTATGAGTGACGAGCTATGCCAATACCTGCTGGCTAGGGGTATTGCTACTAGTAGGACCATGAGCTATAATCCCCGGGGGAATGGACAGGTGGAGAGGGAGAATGCCACAGTGTGGAAGGCCACACTTTTAGCCCTTAAGTCAAAGGGACTGCCGGTCTCTCGCTGGCAGGAGGTTCTCCCCGAGGCACTCCACTCCATCCGCTCCCTGTTATGTACGTCCACCAATGCCACTGCTCATGAGCGACTCTTTTCTTTTCCCAGGAAGTCGACCACCGGGACCACCCTACCGGCTTGGCTGACATCCCCAGGGCCAGTGCTGCTCCGGAAACATGCAAGGAGCTATAAATACTCCCCGATGGTCGAGAGGGTTCACCTACTTCATGCGAACCCCCAGTATGCCTACATGATCTTACCTGATGGGCAGGAGGACACGGTCTCCATTCGCGACCTGGCGCCCGCAGGAGCACCAGACCCCTACCCCAAACACTCCACGGTGACTATGAACCCCGTACCCATCGATGTATATACCCACGAGACACCGCGCACGCCAAGCCCTATACTGACCCCTCCCGACACTCCCATACCGGGCACCACGCACGTGCATGAGGGGTTACTGATGCCTAACGGGCTGACACTTCAAGTCAGGCCGGAGCCAGCACAACCACCGTCACCGGTGCAATCACCACCGGTGCTACGTAGATCGAAGCGATGGACTCGGCCACCTGATAGACTTGACCTGTAAATATACTTGTCAGAAACTTCACCCCATGGGGACTCTCTTTTAAAACAAAGGAGGGGTGAATGTGGTAAACTATGTATATCTGTCTGGACACGCCCCTCTGCTGACTGCTCCTGTGGCTCCTCCCACAGATAAAGGCGATTGGGGGCACTGCTCCTCCCTCAGTCTTCAACATGGTTGTGTTCCCTTTTTCGCTGTTAATAAAAGCCTATCGTTCACTTCCAGTCTCCTAGAGTTATTGATGGTGCATCACATTGATAGCTAGTGACTAATATACTGATTATTTAAGCTTCTAAAACATGTATTTTAAAATATGGTCTTTTACTTGAAACCGTTAAGACAATTACTGGTGAATTAGTGAATTAGAATGGAACCTGAGTGATCAATTAGTAACTAAAGCACTGGAAAACACTGGAATAGTTACAGTTTTGGAAACTAGCAACTGATCATTAACACATTTCATGTTAATCAAAGATACACTTAAAGTATTGAAAAACAATGACAAAAATTTATAAAGCAAGCCTAAAGTGAACAATGAAGATTTTAAATATGTTTTAAACTGAAGCTCATCTTCCTGTTTATTCTGCATCTAAAGTAGGACATCATCTGTTTTTATCATTCTAACATTTTTGGTGTGACAACTTAATGACAGTCAAGCAATTTCACAAAAAGTCAAGATGCAGAATTTCTTCGGCTGTTGTAGAACAAAACAAAATAGTTACTATCATTTTCAGAATGAGATATGTACACTATTTTTTTAAATGTCTGTACCTACAAGAGTAGGTTTCCAATAAGCTAAAGGTAGCAAGGAAGATAAAATGTAGAACACGAGAACTGGTCCTTCAGCCAATAGTGTGATGTCAATCCAATTCAATCCTGGAGGACTTGCACAAGTTCTTTTTCTATAAACAACATACACCCAGGAATCACCTTATTAGGTACTCCTGTACATCTGCTTGTAAATGCAAATATCTAATCAACCAATCATGTAGCAGCAACTCAATGCATAAAAGCATGCAGACTTGGTCAAGAGGTTCATTTGTTGTTCAGACCAAACATCAGAATGGGAAAATAATGTGATCTAAGAGTCTTTGGATGTGGCATGATTGTTGGTGCCAGATGGGGTGGTTTGAGTATCTCAGAAACTGCTGGAGATTTCACTGTTCTGCAGAGAATGGCGTGAAAGATAACAAACAAAAACATCCAGTGATCAGCAGTTCTGTGGATGAAAATACCTGGTTAATGAGAAAGATCAGAGGAGAATGGCCAGACTAGATCAAGGTGACAAAAGGCTGCAGAAACTCAAATAACCATCCGTCAAAACATCGATGCACAGAAGAGCTTCTCTGAACACACACATGTCAAACATTGAAGTGGATGGGGTACAGACCACGAACCTGCACTCAATGGCCACTTTATTAGGTACAGGAGGTACCTAATAAAATGGCCAAAGAATGTAGTCCATATCTATAAACACTGCTAAGGTTATCCTCACCTTCTCTAGCATCACATCTCACAAACTACTGGTCCTTCCTAAACTAAATTTTCAGTAGTTGTACCAGAATACAAACATACCATAAAGAAACAACAACACACACAAAATGCTGGTGGAACACAGCAGGCCAGGCAACATCTATAGGGAGAAGCTCTGTCGACGTTTCGGGCCGAGACCCTTCGTCAGGACTAACCGAAAGGAAAGATAGTAAGAGATTTGAAAGTAGTGGGGGGAGGGGGAAATGCGAAATGATAGAGGAAGACCGGAGGGGGTGGGATGAAGCTAAGAGCTGGAAAGGTGATTGGCGAAAGTGATACAGAGCTAGAGAAGGGAAAGGATCATGGGACGCGAGGCCTCAGGAGAAAGAAAGGAGTGGGGGGGGGGGGGGAAGCACCAGAGGGAGATGGAGAACAGGCAAACAACTAAATATGTCAGGGATGGGGTAAGAAGGGAAGGAGGGGCAATAACGGAAGTTAGAGAAGTCAATGTTCATGCCATCAGATTGGAGGCTACCCAGCTGGTATATAAGGTGTTGTTCCTCCAACCTGAGTTTGGATTCATTTTGACAATAGAGGAGGCCATGGATAGACATATCAGAATGGGAATGGGATGTGGAATTAAAATGTGTGGCCTCCCCTTCTTACCCCATCCCTGACATATTTAGTTGTTTGCCTGTTCTCCATCTCCCTCTGGTGCTTCCCCCCCCCACTTTCTTTCTCCTGAGGCCTCCCGTCCTATGATCCTTTCCCTTCTCTAGCTCTGTATCACTTTCGCCAATCACCTTTCCAGTTCTTAGCTTCATCCCACCCCCTCCGGTCTTCTTCTATCATTTTGCATTTCCCCCTCCCCCCACTACTTTCAAATCTCTAAGTATCTTTCCTTTCGGTTAGTCCTGACAAAGGATCTCGGCCCAAAACGTCAACAGCGCTTTGTCCTATAGATGCTGCCTGGCCTGCTGTGTTCCACCAGCATTTTGTGTGTGTTGTTTGAATTTCCAGCATCTGCAGATTTCCTCGTGTATACCATAAAGAAATCCATGAAATAAAACTCATGCGTTAATATGAATTAAAGCTCATGTCTGTTGACTAACTTCTCTATGTGAAACAACATTAAAGACTATTACTCACATAGCTTTCTTATAAGAAAGTATGCATAACCTAAGACAGAATGCCATCATTATAAAACGTAGAACATGGGACGACAGTACGGCATGAGAAAAGGTCCTTTGGCCTGCTGTACCAACCATGAAACCAATTTAAACCAATCCCACCTGTCTGCACATGGTCTATATTTTCCATCCTATGACTGTCCATGTGTCTGTCTAATTGCCTCTTAAGTGTTACTATTGTATCTACTTCCAACTCTTCCCCTGGCAGCACATTCCAGGTACCCATCATTCTCTGTGTAAAAATATTGCCTCACAAATCTCCTTTAAACTTTCCCCAACCAGACGCCTTCTGTAGCATTGCCTAATTCCACGTACAGTTGTCGTGAGGGAAAATGCAATACATATCACAGTGTGGGAAGGACATGATTATGGAGAATGATGTTACTAGGGGAGACAGATTTCTTCCTTATCCTCCTCCTTCGCCTTCATTGCCGATAAACAGCACATGACAAACCACAGCTGCTTTCCCCAATTACGTATTTGTTCTTCTCTTAAAAAATATACTGTATATCTTACATGTTTCATCACATTTCTGTTTTATCCATGGAAACAACTATACATTCTTCGGTGCTTTATCCAAGGAATTGTGTTTGAACATATACCTTGACAATGAAGAGATCTATCAATCAATGATGACATCACTGTGTCACTCAAAACCAAAATCCGCAGATGCTTGAAATCTGGGGAAAAAGAGGGTCAAAATGGCATCAACTGCAGAGGGAGAAACAGAGTTAACTGAAGTCAGAAGGCTTTTTTGACCTGATACAGGTCTCTGCGGAGGCCACCTGTCTTGCTGAGAATTTCCAGCCCTTTCTTTCTTACTTCCTCATCATTTCTGACTCTCTCATTGTTCATTGTTTATCACAGGAAGACATAAAAGAGAGTCAAATAAGATGTCTTGCATTTTCAGTACATCCCAAACTAATTAACTATATTTAAAGAGCATTCATTGCTTTAGTGGAGGAAATTGGTAGACCAGATGGTGTGTATTTTTAGTGATGTTGGCTGAAAGTTTAATATTAGAATTATAATCCCTAATGTTCATGGAACATTTGCATCTGAATGTGTGGGCAGCTGACCTTGATCTAATATTCCATCAAGATTCAGATTAGATTTTGTCATATACACCAGGGTGCAACGAGATTCCTTGCTCACATAAATCATACAGAATAAACTGCAATAATAAATACAACAATGAGGTCAAAAGGAATGGAATGCTGCAAAAAAATAGTCGTACAAATTGAGGTACAGCAAAAAAAAATGCTGAAGTGACAATTACAGAAGAGGCAGAATTAAGGGCATGAAAATATGGCAGCGAAAGAGGATTTATTTATATATCCATTTAGAATTGTCCTACCAAGACAGTCCATGACCAATTAACCTACTAACTGGTACATCTTTGGACTGTGTGAAGAAACTGGAGAACCCAGAGGAAACCCACACATTCCATGGGGAGGACGTACAAACTCCTTACAGGGGACACTGGGATTGAACTCTCATCCTGGTCTGTAAGCATTGAAGATTGCAAGTTGCTCTGGGACTCTGCTGAACCTGATGTGAACCCATAACCTGATTCAGCTGAATCATCTGACCACTTAAGCAATTGTGTTGCCAACTTTGTAAAATGCTACCAGGTGTGAACAGGATCCATTATCTGATTTAAAGCTTAATTAAACAGGAACCAACTAATTGGAAACTATCCACCACGGAAATAAGCTCAATTTCACCCTTGTAGTCTTTATTCTTTATTATCTCTTCTCACAAACCACAATACAATGTTAATCAGGACTTGATTTCAAAGTTCATTATTGCCTCCTAAGTTTCTGCAATATGTTTTACGTTAGAAAGTTTTTAATTGCTATTTTGAAATATAAGTTATGCTATACTTAGATGAGAAACATAACCCATTTTTTAATGTGGTTATACTTAGTAGCTTAGCTGCATGAAGGATGGGAATGAATGAAAAAGATGGGACTTTGTTTGGCAGCCTGACGTTTGACTTCAATGTAATGGCACAGCAGCACTTCCACTTTCAAAGAAGATTGAGGCAAAAAAAAGGCTCCCCTACCTCCCCCCATCTTAACTGCATTTTACAGGAGCAGTATTGAGAGCCTGTTTTCAAGATGTATCTCCATCCAGTATGGGAGCAGTCAAGTGTCAGACCAGAATTCCCTACAAAGGACAGTGAGAACAACTGAGAGGATCATTGTGGTCTCCAACCATCATCAGGGACATTTATCAGGAGCACTGCATTTGCAGGGCCCTTAGAATTATTAAGGATCCCACCCATCCATCCGGCATTCTCTTTGACTTTCTACTATCAGGCAGGAGACTATGATGCATAAAAACAAGAACGGTCAGGGTGGGAAACAGTTTCTTCCCCCAGGCTATTAGGCTTCTGAACTCCCGGCTGCATCGTATTCGAAGTGTCATTAGTTCCAGTACAATAGTTAATATTAATGCACTTCAGTTTGTTATTTATATGAGGTTCATCTGTAGATTTTATCCTTACCTTCATAAGTACTCATGTGTTATGTGGACTAGAGTGCTTTACATCCTGGTTTGAAGAAACATTGCTTAGTTTTAATATACATTATATGCATGTATATAGTTAAATGACATTAAACTTCACTTGACTCGACTTGACTATGGATGATACATAACACAGTAGATGGCTACTCTGAGTTGGAGGCCCATCTGTATGTGTGGAAGGGACTGGGGGGGGGGGGGAAGGGGTTTATTTTGTTGTTGTATGTTGGCTGTGTGTTGTTCTGCTGAGCATTGTGGGCTTGCTACGTTGGCTCTGGGATGTGTGCTGACACTTATAGGCTGCTACCAGCATTTCCTCAGATGGTGTTGGTTATATGTTTCAAAGTGATTATAAATAAATCCAATCTAATCTAACCAAGACCTCAGCTGCCCTAAATGAAACTTCTGAAATAGATAGGAAACTTCCTGCAGTAATGTAAAACATGTACCTTTTAAATAAGGTCAATAAAATGGACCATCTTAATCACTTACCCAATTTCACTTTGTATCACCTTGTTCTCCATAGATTGTGTGCTCTCTTTACCTGTATTACTGTTATGTGGAGAGACCAGAGAAGCTAACATGGTTCTTCTTAGTGTCAGAGAAGTTAATGGAAGATGTAATAGAACTGCTCAAAACTACAAAGAGTTTTAATTCATTAAGTAAATAGTTCCTCACAGACAAAAGGGGTAGACCCAGATTTAAAATAATTGGTATAGGAAACACAAGGGATGAAGGGATAATATGTATTCAATGGCATGAGCTGGTGATGTTCTGGAAGGCATTGTCTGAATGGATGATGGAAGCAGGATTATAGGGCACAAGGAAAAGTGTGCAAGGACAATGTGTCAAAACAATGAAATGGGATCAATAGGAAAGCTCTTTCAAGAAGTCAAGTTAGGCACAATCTGTCAAATGGCCATCAATGAAATAGTCCATCTTTATAATTTCCGTAGTACAAACATTTAAATGTAAAATATTTGCAGCAAAACACTTTGGGGGACGGCAAGTGGTGTGAATAGCACAGCTACAGCCTTTCAGCTCCAGTGACCCAGGTTCAATACTGACCTTCCGGGTGAAATTTGCACATTCTCACTCAGATCATGTGCGTTTCCTTCAGGTGATCTCACAGACATGCCGGTAGAAGGTTTATTGGCTCCAATAAATCTCACTTAGTGTGCAAGTGGAATGTGAAAAGGGTTGATTAAAATATGGGAGAATAAAATGGGTTTAGTTTGGTGTAAATGGGTGCTTGATGCTCAGTGTGGAAATGAGGGGCTAGAGGCCTAATTCCATGTTGTGCGATTCTGTAGCTCTATGACTCTACAGCACGGTGCAAAAGTCATAGGCACATATGTATAGCTAGGGTGCCTAAGACTGTAGTATATTTTATGTATTGCGTTGTACTACTGCAAAAAAGAATCATGACATATGTGAGTGATGATAAGCCTAATTCTAATATAGATCTCTATTGTGGACAGAGAGTGGGAAGGGGGGGCAGGGAGAGGAGAATTGTGGTTGGGAAAAAGGGAAGTGAGAGAGGAGGGAGCGGGAGGCACCAGAGAGACATTCTGTAATGATCAATAAACCAATTGTCTGGAATCAAATGACCTTGCCTGGTGTCTCAGGGCTGGGTGTGTCTGCACTCACAGCAGCCCCAGCGCACCTTCTCTGCCATCCATCCCACACTCTTCCTGTGTTATTCCACCGTTGCCATTCACAATATCCTTTGCTCCTGCCAGATTTACAAACTTGCTTTCTGCTCCACGTTGACAAATACAATACTGGGGAAAAGTCTTGGGCACCCTAGCTATGTATATGTGCCCAAGACTTTTGCACAGTACTGTAATTCATGAATAGCACTTACAGGGAAAAAAGGCGGGAATCTTTTTCTTGGGTGAGACACAAACTCCCACGCACTACTTGAGGGACTCGTGCCTGAAAACTGAGGAGGTGGAAATGCATACTTAGAAAGCAGAAAGTACATCACCTTTTTGAAATCCACAAGATCAAGTTCCAACATTAAATTTACAAACATTTATGAAACTGAAATAAAAATGACTGCCAATGTCGGATATCTGAAACAAAAAGTAGGAAATGCTGGAAGTATTCAGAAAGCAGTTTAACACCTGTGGAGAATATAAAGTAGAGAACAGAATTTCTGGTCAGAACCACCTATCTGATAGATGGTTCTACCAGCTAGTCAAAAGCAAGTGTCTTTTGAACTACTGAATAAAGCAGTTTAAAGTGGAAGCAACATACACAAAATACTGGAGGAACTCAGCAGGCCAGGTGGCATCAATGGAAAAGAATATTGTCGATGTTTCGGGCCAAAATCCTTCAGCAGGACTGGAGAAAAACAGATGAGGAGTATATTTAAAAGGTGGGAGGAGGGAAGAGAGAAACAAAAAGTGATAGGTGAAACCTGAAGGGGGAGGGATGAAGTAAAGAACTTGGAAGTATAGATGAAAGAGATATAAGGCCATGGAAGAAAGAAAAGGGGGGACGAGCACCAGAGGGAGGCGATGGGCGGGCAAGGAAATAAGGTGAGAGAGGAAAAATGGTGAAGGAAAGGGAGGCTATTACTGGAAGGTCAAGAAATCAATGTTCATGCCATCAGGTTGGAGGCTACCCAGCCAGAATATAAGGTGTTGTTCCTCCAACCTGAGTGTGGCCTTATCCCGACAGTGGAGGAGGCCATGGATGGACATATCGGAATGGGAAAGGGAAGTGGAATTAAAATAGGTTGCCACTGGGAGATCCTACTTTTTCTGGCAGACAAATTGTAGGTGCTCAACAAAGTGGACTCCCGATCTATGTTGGGTCTCACTGATATACAGGAGGCCACACAGGGAGCACTGGACACAGTATATGATCCTAACAGACTCACAGGTGAAGTGTCACCTCACCTGGAAGGACTGTTTAGGGCCTTGAATGGTAGTGAGGGAGGAGGTGTAGGGGCAGGTGTAGCACTTGTTTCGCTTGCAAGGTTAAGTGCCAGAAGGGAGATCAGTAGGAAGGGACAAATGGACAAGAGAGTCACGTAGGGTCCGAATGCTGCGGAAGATAGGGGGGAGGGAAGGATGTGTTTGGTGGTGGGATTCCATTGGAGATGGCAGAGGTTTCAGAGAATTATATGCTGGATTATGTGTGTTTAAAATGGAAGACAACTAAGAGGAATTGGAGTGTCATCAGGTAGACCTCATGACTAACTTCAACTCTGCGTTTGGCTGAGAAACATGAAAAAACATGCTCTAAATTTCCCAGATGATTTTCCTCCTTTAGATATCAGGTTTCGTGTTTATGTAACAATTTAATGGCATTGGGGAGTTTTGGAGAGGATGGCATTTGCTGCTTATCCTAACTGTTATTGGGAAGGTTATGGTGAGCCACTCATATTGTGAAGTGTCATGGGTGGGAAGTTTCACTGTTTGAACTCAACAATAGTGAAGTAATGACAGTATGCATTACTGAGAGTGCAAATGCAGGTGGTAACGGTCCTGTTGTCCTTATTCACTTGTGGTAGAGGTTATGGTTTTTAGGTGGTGCTGTTGAAATATGGCAATCTGTACATTTCTTATGTAGCATATGTTGCAGCCTCTGTGCACCTGTAGTGGAGAGAATAGATACTTAGGGTGTAGTATTTGGTTCCAGTCAATCAAACCTGTCCTGGACAGCATTATGCATTGATCCAAGTAAAGTGAAGGACAGTCCATCGCACACTTGCACCTTGTGGGTGTTGGAAAGAGTGTTAGGAGATTCATTCACAAAAGAACAAACACACAGATCTTGTAGGAACAGAATGTAGATGAGTTTTTGGTTAACAGTGACTCTAGAATGTTGATGGTAGGAGACTCAGCGACAGTGATATTAGATTCCTTGCTGCATTGTGTCACTATGGTAACTCAAATGTGGACTCCAAAGTTAGAACTGAATGAATGTTTATTTACTATTTAAACATGAATGCCGTCCATGACAGGTATATTGCCAATCATGCACTTGACAGAAGGCAGGCAACAATATGCTTTAGCTTGAGCTCTTCAGTCACCAACCTGTTAACTGTAAAGGGTGTTAGACCACAGTTAGCAGAATGTCTCAACCATCAGAACAGTTTTTCACTGCTTTGTCCTGACAGTATCAAATTGCTCATTTTAATTAAAGCCGATGTTGTTTTCGAGGCAGAGACACTACAGAGCTCTCCTTTGTTGCACACACAAGATACTTGATGAATTTGGCTGAGTCACTATCTGCTGTCATCATACTTCTGTTGTTTTCAGACATTATTGTTCTGTCAAAGATTTGTCCTCTCCTTTTAGACCACAGTTTCTTAAACTGTTACTCTCAATTTACAATCAAAATCTGACATACACACAGGTTTTTGCAACGATGCAATATAATGCAATAATGATAAAGGAATTTTTTTTAAATCAAAAAAAGCACTTGCACCTCTCTGTCACCTAGGTCTTGAAGATGGGTTGCAGACCCAAAACTTTTATTATTTCTCTTTCCACAGATGCCGCCTGACCTGCTGAGACTTCTTACAGCATTTTCAAAGGTTCAAAGGTCCAATTTAATGTCAGAAAAATGTATACAATATACATTCTGAAATGCTTTTTCTTTGCAAACATTCATGAAAACAGAGAAGTGCCCCAAAGAATGAATGACAGATAAATGTGAGAACCCCAAAGACCCCCACCCCAGCTCCCCTTCCACCCACGCGTAAGTGGCATCGAGCAGCAATCCCCCCTCCCCCCACTGGTAAAAAATGCAAGCATCGGCACCGCCACTCAGCACTCAGCGTGGGCAAAGCAATAGCAAAGACACAGACTTGCAGTTACCCCAAAGACCGCGTTTCATCCAACATTCAACATACCACAGATTCTTTCTCTCCCTAATAAGGGAGAAAGAGATGTTTCCATTTTCCCAGTGAGTGGGGAGACATAGCAAACAACTCACTGGCTTACGATGTTAGAAGTCCGTTACGTCACTTTTTTCAAGCTCTGCACCTGCAGATCACAAAGATCCCGGGTCTTCAGGCCCACAGCAGATATCCCGACTCCCCCAACGACACATGGGTCTCCCGCCATGACATCGACCCTCGATCCACCCGTCTCCAGAGCCCGAGATCTTAGCCTTCTGAATTCGAGCCAGACTCTCAAGCCAAACCCTTGGCGTGCCGAACAACGGCCTGTTATGGAACCCCGAGAGTGGGTCCCATTCCCACAAAGAACCGAAGTCAGCATGTAACTCCAGGTCAGCGTCTTCAAAAGGGAAAAATAAAGATATTAAAGATGGAAGTAGAGTTGTTTCCAAAGATGCAAGCAAAGGGGTCACCATTTAGCACCATCTTACCTTCACTCCACTTCGGTCTGTTTCCATTTGTTTTATATTCTAACAATCAATTGTATCTCAAAAGTAAGAGATTGGACTTTCAGTTAGGAATTGCCTGGCACAGGTGTGACACAAATGTTACTTGCCATTCAGATTTTCACATATGTTACTCTGTCGTATTTGAAGCCATTTTGTTAAAGAGTGTCCTTAATTATCTCTCTTTGTGATTTTATAGATAACCTCAAGCAGCAGAAAAGTTACAAGCATTGTTTCAGAACCTCCTTGGAAATGTGTGCTGTTCCCACACTTGAAAATCTCTTGTCCATAACTCCTCAAAGTGAAGAAAGAACATTCAAGATGTTGTTGGGAACTTAAAATCCATTCATTTTGATGGACTGAACAGTGGATTCTAAGTTTATTCAGGACTTCATTGTGCTCTAAAGTTTAGGGTAAATGGCATATTGAGCACAACACCTGATAAAATACACACCAACCATGCCTTCCAGCTCCTTCTCCATCTGTGGCAGAGTCTGTATCCACAGCGGTGTTATCGGTCACCTCAGAACCCACACAACCAGAGTGGAAGCATGTCGTCCCTGACTCCACGTCTAAAAGAAGGAAGAAAAGTTATGCCTTGTGGTTTCTCCAATTCTTCTGTAACACGTGGAGTTCTTTTGCCAGTCCAGTAGCAACCAGAGAGACTTTCACACTGATAGGGCAGTGTCGAGCGTTTTCAGTTTGGTCTATGATGCTCATTGTGGCAATGGTTCTGGTGAAGTTAAGATAATTGCCTTATCTCTGACACCCATAATTTTGGTCAAGTGCTCAGGAAGCATACACATCAGCTCACTGATGTCTTCACCGACATCTTCAACAATTCACTTATCCAGACTGCTGTCTCTACATGCTACAAATCAGTCACCATCATCCCTGTACCAAAGAATGCTACACCTTCAGAACTAAATGACTACTGCCCAGTGGCACTGATGCCAATCATCATGAAATGCTTTGGATGTCTGACAACGGCACATAACAAATACTCCATTCCTGCCATATTGAACACTCACCAACATGCTTAGTGACAGAACCACTCTACGACAGATGCCATAACATCTGTCATACACCTGGCCCTGACACACTTAGAAAACAATGGCACTTACATCAGAATGCTGTTTCTGGATTTCAGTTTGGCATTCAACGCTATTGTCTCACAGACTTTGGTGAACAAACACCTACTCCTTGGTCTAAATACACTACTGAGCAACTGGGCGTTGAACTTCCTAAACAACAGAACTTAGATAAGTCAGGATGCACAACTGCTCCACCTTCCCCGTTATCCTCAACACTGGTGTCCCCCAGGGCTGAGTGCTGAGTCCATTGCTGTACACTCTGCTCACAAAGGACTGCATGGCCAAACACCCAAATAATCACATTGCCAAGTTCGCCAAAGACACGACAGTGGTAGGTCTCATCAACACAATGAGATGGCCTACACAGAGGAGGTGGAAGAGATCAAGGCCTGGTGCCAGACACATACCCTCTTCCTCAATGTCAACAAGACAAAGGAAATGGTTTCTGACTTCAGGAGAACTTACTCTGCTCACACCCCTCTTTACATCAGTGGCACAGCAGCAGAAACTGCAGGCAGCTTTAAACTTCTGGAAGTACACACATTGCACAACCTCTCATGGTCCCAGAATGCACTCTGCACAATCGGGAAGGCTCACCAATGGCTTTACTTTCTGAGGAGGCTGATGAGAGCTGGACTATGCTAATCTACACTCACATCATTCTATAGTTGTGCAGTAGAGAGGATACCTACATGCTACATCACTGCACAGTATGGAAATTGCACTGGAGCGGACAGGAAGGCTCTACAGCAGGTAGCCAAATCTGCCCAGTGCATCTCCAGCACCAGCCTTCCCACCATCAAGGACATATGTACAGAAATGTTCCAAAAAAGGTCGAGTAGTACCATGAAGGATCCCACCCACCCTGTTTCAAAAACAGTTACTTTCCCCAAGCAGTAATGCTGATCAACACCTCCACCTACTAACACACGGTTACGCCCTGTACGTTTCCTGGCCTGTGTTTTCTCTTTAAACCGTGTTGGAACCTGCTGGAAGCTTTTTAAAAACAAGGCCAAGGCCACCCCCACTCCCACTAGCTCTCTCCCATTCTGCAGCCAGCACTTACCACACCACACATCATTTGTCTTCCTTTCACCTTAACTATGATTTAATAACTACCTTTTGTTTGTAATCCTTGTTGTGGTCTGACTTCTTTGCGATACTGTCTGAGAGCCAATGGTTAACATAATGGGGGCTCGTCCGGGATCTGGGAACAGAGGGCAACAGCAACTTCACCAGAAACCAAACCTGATTAGAGACAAGTGTTATGCAAAGGCATGGACAAAAAAATCTGCACCAAAACCCTTTTACAAGTGTGTCTGAACCTAAAGCAGACTCAGAGAATGGCAAAACATCCTGGAGAATCAGACTGGAAAGCTCCTGTGTCCCTCCAGATCTTAATCGGTTGCTTTGACTCAGGATCAGAGGCAAGAGAAATGAAACCATCCATCAGGAAGGAAGAAGAGCAGCCAACACATGTTTCTTGCTTGAGACTTCACTATGTGGAGACAGCAAGGAATTTGCTACAGTTTCACAAAAGCTACAGGCTTCGCAGATTATGCTTCTTATCAAGCCCCTCTACTTGGCTTGCTGTTTACTGCCAAAACCAACCCTGTGGGTGAAGACATGCTCATCTTCCAATATGGCAGTTTGCTCAAGGGTTGATGCCTTTTGCTCATTTAAATAAACAAATACAACATCAGGCAGTCAGCTCTTAAATTCCTCAAGTAAGATGAGTTGACTAAGTTGTTCTTTAGTTTCTACTTGCTGAACTGAACAGCACCAGTCAGACAGATTCTTTTTCTCTTTGGCAAATTCAACATATGTTTGCTGGTCAAGCTTACTATAGCTCCTAAAACACTGGCAATAAGCCTTAGGAACCGACTTGTAAGATTTCAAGATAGCTGCTTTTCAGTTCAAGCACTGGTTGTTCACGAGAGGGAAATACTTGGCCAAACCTGGCAGATTTGGACACTCACCTGTCTTATCTAAACCCTCCTGAGCACTCTGACATGATTCGGGTATTCAATCAGAATTTGGCCCTCTTCTCTGATATTCCATCCTATCCTAATGTATTTCAGCATGGCCTTGATGTGGGTAATGCTACCCCTATCAAGCAACATCCACACAGGGTAAACCCTGTTAAGCACCAGCTTCTGCGTAAGGAAGCAAACTACATGTTGGAACATAGTACAGCTGAACCCAGCTCAAGTCCCCGGAGTTCCCCTTGTCTTTTGGTTGCTAAATCAGACAGTTCAGTACATTTTTGCACAGACTTTCGTAAACATGAGGAATTCTAACCAGCATTTAACATGGTGGAGTTTATTCCTGCATAGGTATAGCTTGAAGCTTTACCACATCTGTGGAAAAGTTATTGTGCTAGCAGATGCCCTTTTGAGGTTGTAAGTGTATCTGGCATCTGTTTACGCCCTATATTCTTTATTGAACATACTGTCTGCATTATTGGGGTAGCTTTAGGTTGCCCAGAGCAACTTTTTTAAGGGAGTGGGTGTTATGTCCTGTACGTTTCCTGGTCTATGTTTTTTCTTTAACCTGTGTTGCAGTTCCTTGGATCATCTGCAATTACCCTTTCATTGCTGGCACCTGCTGGGAACTACTTAAAAAACAAGGCTGCTCCCACTGGCTCTCTCCCATGGTGCAGCCAGCACCACCATACTACACATAATCTTTTTACCCTTTACCTTAACATTGATTTAATAACAATCTATTGTTTCTAGTTCCTGTTGTGGCCTAACTCCTTTGTGTTACTTCCTGAGAGCCGAGACTGTAACACCTACCCCTCCACCACCTCCCCGCCACCACAAATACTTTATTATTTCCTGTCAGTCACTATATGTTCAGACATACTTAAATGAGATTAAATAGTCTTGAATATTGAACCTTAAAGACATCAGGAGCTTAGTTGGTTTGCCATTATACAAGTTTTTTATCAATTTTCATCCTCATTGGTAGTGTTGTAGCCTCATCTGTACAGTGGCTGTTTAAGTCACCATTGACAATTCGAACTATATTTAGATGTGTCATTGTTCACAAAAATTCAAATTTCTTATTGGGTGTTTAATATACCTCAGTTTATGAGGACTATGAGAGACAGAGGCCACTGAGTTAAAACAGGGTGCAGGAGTAACGGGTGAGTGATTTTAGAGGATAGAGGGTAGAGATTTCCTGAGTTTGAGAGTAACATGCAAAACAGAGGATCAATGACCACGCTGAATGACGGTGATCTCTCTTACACTGGCGTTGGCACCCCAGTAACCTGCCTGTAGAGCATGGGGACACTACAGTCTATTGGTGCAGGCAACACTGATGATTCTTGCAGCATTTTCTGGGAGATATCAGGGGCTTCCATCTTGTCACCGGCCTTGGGCAACACAGCTGCTGGGGCTAAGGATGATTGATTGGTGAACACCCTGGAAGAGGGCAAAATACAATGATTGGTCAATAGCTTCACTCTGAGAGAGGAGGGACTAAGCTAAAGGATGGCAGGAGTGGGAAGAGCTGGGGAATTAAGAAGAAAAGAGAGAGAGGGAAACCAAAGGAGGGGTGAGATTGAGGCAGGGCAACTGAAAGAGGGAAGGGATCAGGTGGAGAGTGTGATGTAAGGGTGATGAGGAAAAGGATATCAAAGTTCAAAGTAAATTTTATTATCCGTACGTATATGTCACCATATACAACCCTGAGATTCATTTTCTTGTGGGCATACTCAACAAATCTATGGAATAGTAACTACAACAGAGTTAATGAAATGCCGCACAACTATGGCGTTCAAGCAAAGTGCAGAGGAAAACAAACTGAGCAAATAGAAAAAGAAGAAATAATAATAATAAATAAAAAAGCAAAAAATATTGAGAACATCAGATGAAGAGTCCTTGAAAGTGAGTCCATTTGTTGTAGGAACATTTCTATGAGGGGGTAAGTGAAGTTGAATGAAGTTAACTCCTTTGGTTCAAATGCCTGATAGTTGAGGGATAATAACTGTTCCTGAACCTGGTGGTGTGAGTCCTGATGCTCTTGTTGCTTCTTCCTGATGGCAGCAGTGAGAAGAGAGCTGGACCTTGTTGGTGGGAATCCCTGATGATGGATGCTGCCTTCCTGTGACAGGGTTCTGTATAGATGTGCTCAATGATTGGGAGGGTTTTACCCTGAGAGACTGGGGCGTATCCACTAGGGTATTGGTGTTTCTGCACCAGGCTGTGATGCAGCCAGTCAACATACTCTCCACTATACATCTATAGAAGTTAGTCAAAGTTTTAGATGTCATGTGGAATCTCCACAAACTCCTAAGAAGTAGGGGGACTGCTGTGCTTTCTTCATAATTGCACTTTTGTGCTGGGCCCAGGACAGGTCCTCTGAAACAATAATACTTAGGAATTTAAAGCTGTTAGTCCTCTACCTGTGACACTCCAATAAAGACTGACCCATGGGCCTCTAGTTTCCTTCTCTTGAAGTCTATTAACTAGGTCCTTGGTCTTGGTGACATTGAGTAAAAGGTTACTGTTATGACACCACTCAGCTAGATTTTCAGTCTCTCTAGATTTTCAGTCTTTCTATATGTTGATTCATCACCACCTTTGATTTTGCCAACAACACTGGTGTCGTCAGCAAACTTATAAATATGGCTTACACTTATAACTGCTTAGTCACACAGTTATAAGTGTAAAGCAAGCAGAGCAGGGGACAAAGCACACAGCTTTGCGGTGCATCTGTGCTGATGGAGATTGTGGAAGAGATGTTCGCCAATCTGAACTGACTGGGGTCTGCAAGTGAGGAAATCCAGGATCCAATTGAACAAAGAGGTGTTGAGGCCAAGGTCTTCGAGCTTATTGATTAGCTTTGAGGGGTTGAGATGTCGTCGATAAAGAGCATCCTGATGTATTCATCTTTGTTGTCCAGAAGTTCCAGGGTTGAGTGAAGGTGGCATCTGCTGTGGATGTTGCTCCAGTAGGCAAATTGGAATAGATTTAAGGCACTTCTCAGGCAGGAGTTGATATGTTTCATCACCAACCTCTCAAAACACTTCATTACTGTAGATGTAAGTGATACTGCATGATAGTCATTGAAGCAGGTCACCATGCTCTTCTTGGCACCAGTATAACTGAAACCTGCTTTAAGCAGGTAGATATCACACACTGTCAAAGCGAGAGGTTAAAGATCTTAGTGAAGACACTAGCCAGTTGATCAGCACAGGTCTTTAGTACTTGACCAGGTACCCCATCAGGGCCAGATGCTTTTCATAGGTTCTCCCTACTGAAGGCTGCTCCCATGTTGGCTTCAGTGACGGTAATCATAGGATCATCAGGGGATGTGGGAGTTTGTGATGGTTCCTCAATGTTTTGATGGTCAAAGTGAGCATAGAAGGCACTGAGCTCACCTGCAAGCAAAGCTCTGCTCTCTCCTATGTTGCTTGATTTACCTTGATTAAAGAAGTGATACTATTCAAGCCCTGCCACAACTGTTGAGTATCCATTGTTGATTCAAGTTTGATCTGAAATTGCCACTCATCAATGAGATGGCTTTCCAGAGATCATATCTGGAGACCACCTCTTTGTTGTCCTAATCTCTGGAGTTTTGCTCTTTAGGATATGGGCAAGACTATATGTTTGTGCTCATCTATATTTGCTTGCTGAATCTGTGACCTTGTCAGTAGAGCACAGTCTTACTGACCTCTTTGGCACTAAACCAAGATGACTCTGCAAGATCCTTGATCCTAGGTAAACTGCCTAAAATTAAGTGGCACACTGGATCCCATTATCATTGATGCTCCCTCAATAGATATGTCTTCCTTCATTGCTATAGAATTCATGAAGTATTTTTTTTCTCTCATTGACCAGCTTCAGACCGGTTTTGTGGCCTATTGTAGTTTGACTCTTTATGTGTTTCTTTGAATGAGGGGAAACCCTTGGATTGAAAAAAAAATGTGGTCAGTGCCAGCCCTGAGGTGCGTCTACTTTTATGGTGACTTTTGGGCTAGTATGTCCGGTTGTTGGAAGCTTACTTGGAGAATTGCGATGGAGTTATGAATTCACATAGGATGAAACCAACTCCTTCAGCACACCGTACCCATCTATACCAATCCATTTTACCAGTACTTGGTCCATAGTCTTCTCAGCTATAGCAATTCAAGTAATTGTGTAGGTATAACATTAATGTTGTGAGGCATGTTCAGTTGCTGCAGGCTTACTCAGAGAAGCACGATTGTTGGATCAATTAGTCAAAAGGCTCACAATGCAATGTGTGTGTGCCTGCATTGGCTCCCACTCAAGAAGGCTGAGGCCTGCGCAACGGGCCTATAGGCAAGGCTCAAGTGTATTGCCATATCCATCAAAATTGTTTGTAGTCAATGCGTAAGACGATTTATTTATTTATTTATTTATCGAGACAGCGTAGAATAGGCCCTTCCGGCCCTCTGAGCCACTCCACCCATCAATTCACTGATTTAACCCAAGCCTAATCACAGGACAATTTACAATGACCAATTAACCTACTAACCTGTATGTCTTTGGACAGCAGGAGGAAACCGGAGCACCTGGAGAAAATCCATGCATTCCATGGGGAGGAGGTACATATGATGTTGGAATTGAACTCTGAACTTTGACTCCCTGAACTGTAATAGTGTTGTGCAAATGCCACTACAGCAGCCTTGTGGCACTATCATAGAAGAAACAGATTGTGTTGAGATGATAGATTTATTAAGCCTGTGCCTGTATGAATGCAAGTTTATCAAAATATTTTGAATGATAGAAAGTATTTTGTTTTACCAGAAACAAGCACCTTTAGGCACTGTTATGTTCCAGATTGTTGAACAGCATGAGTGAATAATCTGCAGTTTAGTGAAGGTCGTCAGGCCCAAAGACAGGAGGCAAAAATGTGGCGAAGGAGTTAATAGGGCCTAAATTTAAAACAGTACATGGTAAAAACATCGTGCGGTCACACCAGGGCGTGACGCTGGGTAAAAGGTAAGAAGACGAGGACAATTCTCGGTCTTCTTGTCGATTCTCCAGCGAAGTGAATGAGTTGCTGATGCTCATTTAGGGCTGCAGCTATCGATCGGCGTTGGGAATGATGTCAGAGGGAAGAAAGGCTGCGCCTGTCAATCAAGGGAGCAGCCGGGAGATGATGTCAGCGGCTCGGCAGCAGCGCCGCTGGGAACTGGCAGAGTTAGAGCCGAGCTTGCACACGGGTAGCGGCCGTGGTATTCCGCAAGCCGCCGGCAGCTCCGCTCGGTGCAATGGACAGTGACGACGACAACGTGGAGGAGACGGTGGAAGGTGAGGGCGCCCGTGCCTTGTTGCTTGCGGTGTCAATGTGGCGAACTCGTGTGTGTTTGTGTGTGAAGGCAAGGCAGCGGCCCAGTGACCGAGTATGCTGAGGGAACCCAAGCAGAAGGGAGGGGCAGTGCGGTGCAGAGCTTCAAAATTGTGCGTTTCAAACAAAAATAAAACAACATTTTATTTTGTGCATTAATCTTTTTTGATTAACTGCAATAATTGCATTTTTTCAAATTTTTAAAAAAATCACATGCCCGCGCATGTTTTAAAATTTATTTTTACTTTTCAGTGTAATTTTGAAAAGTTTGTTTAATCGTTTAATCTGAGAGTTTACTTAAACCGATGAAAGACACGACGATGAATTCTATAACTACTGTAACTTGGTGACATCATAACACTCGAAAAATGTGTTTTAAAAGTAGTTAAAAGAACACCGTAAAGATACGAATCAGAAACTATCCTGAATTCCCGAGGCTTAATATGCATTTTATTTTTAAAGTGTGATGATTCTATTTAAGAAAAATAAGCCTATTTTAATAGTTATGTAACCTGGATTATAGTGATGCAGCCAATGTTTTCAGTGCAACATGAAAGCGCTGGTGTTATGGTAGGGAGCGTGTTTTAATTTGTTGCTCATTCACTGGGAATGAGCAGGGAAACTATTACATTTACAATGCTGTATTTTTTTCTTTCATAATGCTTTGTTAAATCACCTTTTGAGGGAAGGGGTGATGGACAGGATTGTCCATCTGACATACCATTGCTTGTACTGATGTACAGAGGAATTGATTAAATGACGATACGTTTAGTTGGCGTTTCCCAACTAAGATGTTATTGTGGGGTTCGCAACAAAGGCAAAATAAATTGCCCCCTGCCGTCGTATTGAAAGCTCATCCGTTGTTTTCACTCGTGATAAATAATCCAATCAGAAAAAAAAACTCCCTCCTCCAACCTGGGCTGGATGAGAAATCGGTCTTCTTGAGCGAATGCCTGCTTTCTGATAAAGTGAATATTTCTCTTGATGTTTAGTCAGTAACAATTATTTCGTCAAATAATGAATGCAATGATGGATTTAAAACGATGACTGTTACTTTTGCCGAGGTTCAGTAAGTTTAAAATGTTCCTGTTGTAGGTCCCCTGGATGAAGATAACCAGCCACATGGGTTCTGTAAAGTTACCTATTCCTCTAGTGACAGATTTGAAGGGCATTTTATACATGGTGAGAAGAATGGCCCTGGGAAGTTCTATTTTTTTGATGGCAGGTAAAACACTAGACCATCAATTTTAAAATTATCACTTTTATTTATGTTTACTCCATTAGAGAGTTTGTTTTTAACCTGAGTGAGGAAGTTCTTTATCTATTACTGGGAATATTTACAATTTATCTATTACTGGGAATATTTACAATTTATCTATTACTGGGAATATTTACAATTTATGTATTACTGGAAATATTTACAATGGTGTGAGGGAAGTTCCGTGCCTTTTCAACCATTGCCATTAAATTCGATGACAATAGACTTGATGATCAATGGACTGTCATTGCAGGGGAAACATGTTCCACATGGATATTTTGTTCCAATTGAGTCTGGCTGTAGGTATTTGCTTGCTATACCCATCCAGATTCTCCCTTGGGAACAATGCCTGGATAAGCAATAACATTATTTTTCATTAGTTTTAATATATATTGCAATGTATGTTGAACAAGCTGTGGGCTAGTTCTTGCTGATAAAATGTTCTATGTATGACTGTTGGTACTGTTTTTTACACTTTGGCCTTGGAAGAATGCTGTTTGCTTTGGGTGTATTCATGTATGGTTGAATAACAACTAAACTTGAACTTGATATTTGGATTACATATATATTACTGTTGAGGATGATCTTCTGTTCTCCCTGGTTCATTTTCACAGGGTTAATCTGTAAAAATGAGAATGTTTGAGTATCAATGCTATCTTGCCACCTTTATTTTGTGTTATGAAAGCGCCATTGGATATATGTCTTTTTTTTTGGTAGACCCACAGTCAGTACAACAAAGTGAAATTTGCTTTCTTTTTAAACATTTTGAAAAGGAAAACGTGATTAAACTCTGAGATTTGGGGGATGGTAAGTCTTTAAAATTTTGAAGAAAAATGAATGACACAAGTTACCAAGCAATACAATATTTGTTAATTTATATTAAATAAGTTTGGCTAAAGATAAACTTAAGTAAATGGTAGCACAATTAAAATCATATATTTTAATATCCATCTTTTTGTGCAAAAATAGGCTGCTGATTTTTGGTATACTTTTTGTCAGCTTTCTCAGTATCTGAATTCTAGGTATCTATTTGAGGTAAACCAAATATTTTGATATCTAGGCTCTGCATTGCCACAAATCAATCCCACTACTTTTGTCAAGTTTTCCCATCTAAAATATTTCACTATGAATTGACTTTTTAAATTCAAAGGTGAGGAATTAAACAAGAATTTAAGATGCATGCAAATCCTTTATAATAACATGACCACATTATCCCTTAATGTTTTAATATATTTTAAATTTGTAGCATTTCCAAAACATGGTCCTTTGCTGAGAGCTGTGGAATTTGGCTGTGCATTCCAAACTTGTGCCTTCATTTCAAAGCTGTGTCAGTGCATTCAGCCAACTGCATGGATGGAGTCTTTTTGTTATTTGCTTCTAGCAGTGGTTCCCAAACTTATTTTTTGGGGTTACTGCCCCCTTAGCTCCCAGACCACATCCCCTGCACCCCACTCTCCCTTTCCGGCCATTACATTAAAGCTGTAAAGAATTTTGATTTACAATTCAGTGAAAGAAAATGGGAACTTCACATTCAAAGCAGTGACAAATAATTGCAAATAATTATTCAAATCTATTTAAAGCTACAAATAAAAGTATTTAATTAGAGTAAAAAACAATTTTCATCAACAGTTTTAGAGCGTACGTTAGTAGTCTGCCTATTCACTACTTCATTGTTTTTTCACCTTTCAGTGAGATGGATGGGCTTGGTGCAGTAATATCAGCTTCTCAACATCAGGCTGAATGTCATTCAGGAGTCGTCTCAGATCCCTACATTCAGTAATTTGCAGTCTGTTTCATTGCTTTGGAAGAAGTTGGGCGACTGCACTGAAACCACGCTCCACTAAACATGATGTTGGGAAAGCAATAGAAAAAAACCATCTTGACCTTTTTCCACAGTGCATACAGAGATTTCCATCTGTAGCCAAAAGTCTTGATTTGATTATCTTGAACCTCGGCTTCTGCTCAAAATTACTTTGTTTTGAGATCAGTTCTTCTTCCGTCTTTCCTGTTAATTCCTAATAACAGTGTTCAGGAATGGATTTAATACCCAGTCTGGAATTTGGACTGAAAAAAGATCCTGAAATCTCTCAAACAAGAGAAAATCTGCAGATGCTGGAAATCTGAGCAACACACAAAATGCTGGAGGAACTCAGCAGGCCAGGCAGCATCTGTAGGGGAAAAAAAAGTACAGTCAATGCTTCGCGCCGAAACCCTTTGGCAGGACTGGAGGAAAATGCTGAGGAGTAGATTTGAAAGGTGGGGAGGAGGGAAAAGAGAAACACAAGGTGATGGGTGTAACTTGGAGTGGGGAGGATGAAATAAAGAGTTGGGAAGTAGGTTGGTGGAAGAGACAGAAGACTGCGGAATAAAGAAAAGGGGGCAGGGGCACCAGAGGGAGGCGATGGGTGGGCAAGGAGATAAGGTGAGAGATAAAAGGGGGTGAGAAATGGTGAAGGGGAGGTGGGGATAATTACTGGAAATTTGAGAACTCAGTGTTCATGCCATCAAGTTGGAAGCTACCCAGATGGAATATAAGATGTTCCTCCAATCTAAGTGTGGCCTCATTGGAGGAAGTTATGGATGGACATATTGGAATGGGAAGTGGAATTAAAATGGGTGGCCACTAGGAGATTCTTCTTTTTCTGGCGGATGGAGCATAGGTGCTCGGCGAAGCAGTCTCCCAGGCCTTACCGATATACAGGAGGCCACACCGGGAGCACCAAGCACAGTATATGGCCCCAACAGACTCTCAGGTGAAGTGTCCCCTCACCTGGATGTTGCCTGGCCTGCTGAGTTTCTCCAGCATTTGTGTGTGTGTGTTGCCTGACGTATCCTTATGCAGCTCATCCAGGTGGGCACAGTATACTTGAAGGTCATTATCTGGTATTCTTTCTTCCTCTTTCAACTCAGAGGCTTGGAAATTGGAAAAGGTTGCAGTGGTCAATGTTGCTCTTAAACAGGGTTAGCTTGGACATAAATATGGAGATGACTTTGATAAGATTCACATTATTTCCTTTCAATTGAAGATTTATTTAGTTAAACCTTGTGAATATATCTGACAAATAAGCAATGTCACTCCTGATAATCTTGAGTTGATTGTTGAATTAAGCATACAAGTCTTCAAAGAATTTTATCACAGTTTCAAAAAGAGCATAAAAGCATCTCAGGCAGTTCCCTTTTGAAAGTCATCTGACTTCTGTATGCAACAGCAACTGTTCAAACTGTTCCATCATTTGCAATACAAAGCTCTCAAAATAGTCAAGAATTGAGAGCATGGGGCTTGATTTTATTTAGGGCACTGATAACAGAATTTAATGATTTGTGCAGCTGATCACTTTAGGTTTTTTGCAACAAGATGTTGTCTGAATTACATGGTGAGTTAGGTACAGCTTTTCTTCAAGTAAGTAATGACACCATGGTGATGTCCTGTCATTGATGGCATCCCATCTGTTGCACAAGTTGGTGATTTGAATGTCCCCCTCTTTGAAAAGCTGCTCAACAATTGGAAGTATTGACTCCCCCTTTGTATCTGTTTCTTGTCCCTTTGAGAATAACAACTCTCGAATCATGCCTTTATCTTTTATGAAGTGAACATAACCAAGAAGCAAAGATTCATTGCCTGGTAAAGTTGACTCCTCTGACTGCAGTGCATATTCTGTTGTCCTAACTATATGGCACAATGTGCCTCACACATTCTCAGACATCTATTCATCTTTGAACAGAGCAGAATTGCTTTAATTATTTGGTCTGTTAACTTGGGTGAAACCATATTCAGAATTTCCCTTATTGTTGGAAGAATCAGTTCTCCAATTGTATGGGCCTTTCTAGACTGAGCAATAAAACGTTAAAATGAAGCACGCAAACCATCACTGTTTTATTGTGAAGTGCTGGCAAACATATTTTGAAGTATTTTTCGTTTCTGAAAGCTATCACAAAGTGACTGAAGGAAAGCCAAGATCTTGTATGCTTTATGAGAGTGTATTCTCTTCAAATGTTCGGGAAGCTTGGAAAGTTTCATTGCCTCATTTGAAGAAACGTTGACACATTGACTGCTGACGGTTGCTTGGTGCTAGTGTAAATCCATATTTCAGATACTCCACACTATACTGTCTACACTTTACTTTCTGCCATTTTCGTTATGGATTAATGACCATTGTTTAAGTCCAACCTCAAGTGCTGCAATCAATAAAGGAAAAATAATGCCATTGTAGCTCAGGCGAAATATGACTCTCTGCCTGAAGGTACATAAATTGGGGTAGTGATATTTCGGTTGGGCCACGTGCTAGAGAAATGCAGTCAAGACCATTCAAAAGGGCAGATTCTGAAATTTGCCTCATTGAATGCCATATCCTAATTCACAGGAATTGCGTCACTGTGTGATTAGAGTGTGGGAATTGTGCTAGGTAGCACAGTACTACAGTAGTGAACAGCAACAACGCACAGGCCAGGCCTGGAAATAATACGATTTCTTCAGTCCAGATTTTTCATAATATTGCCAAATACAGAAGTGTCACATTGCTTTTTAACAAATATAAAGTGCTTCGAGCAAAGTTTAAGAAAACGGTGGGTTAGCAAGAGATGAGGCGATTATGTCATCAAAGGATTCAAAGTACATTTATTATCAATGTTTCGGGCCGAGACCCTTCATCAGGACGAAAGGTCTCGGCCCGAAACATTGACTGCTCATTTCAATGGATGCTGCCCGACCTGCTGAGTTCATCCAGCTTGTTTGTACATGTTTATTTGACCACAGCATCTGCAGTGTACTTTGTGTTTACATTTATTATCAAAGTATGTATGGAGTATACAACCCTGAGGTCCGCCTTCTCCACAGACAGCAAAGAAAACCAAGGAACCCGCTCAAAGAAAATACATCAAACCTATCCCTCATGCAAAAGAACAAATCGTGCAAACAAGTACACCAACCCCCGTGCAAAAAATTGTACAAACAAGTACATCAACCCACGTGCAAACGCCAACAAGAACTCTGTAATCAATAGAGTCACTGAGGATAAAGTGCTTAAAATAAATAACTAAATTCTTAAGTTTAGCCTGTAATCCCTCGGCTGTCTTCCTGCTACCCTCCACTGTCCACTTTATCTTAAATGCCCACAACTCTCAGGATCTGAGGGAGTGTGATATCACCCACTTCGGGAACCACTATTCTAGCACTTTTCAAGTAATTATAGAAAAAGTGGACACATTTTTAAACTCCTAAGAGAAAAATTATCTAGGTCCACAATTTATTAAGCTACAGATGTTGCCCATGTTTTCAGCCTTTTTTTTTACCGGATAAAGCTATTCTGTCATTATTTCTGAAACCAAGGCTCTGAACTGATCCGTGGAGCCCTGCACAGTGCAGGAACGTTGTGGTGCAACATTCCTTGGCAGATCTTGCTGTCAAATTTGTAAAATGGGTTGAAACGTTGTAAATATCTGATCATATTGGTAAGCTATTAAACATATTTCTTATCACCGTATGAAAAGGGGTAAACAGTTGAAGTTTCAGGCCGAGACCCTTCATCAAAACATTTTATTAATGTGAGAGATGATGAGTCCTGATGAAGTGTCTCGGCCCGAAACATCGACTGTTTACTTTTTACCATGGATGCTGCCTGACCTGCTGAGCTCCTCTAGCATTTTGTATGTGTTACTTTGGATTTCCAGCATCTGCAGATTTTCTCTTGTTTGTGAGGAGCAGAAGCCTTTCAGCTTTGCTGTGTTGGTGAAGTGAGGGAGTAGTGACAAAAGTAGTAATAATCAAATGAACTGGCATAATTTAAACCAGCTCATTTAGTCTGCAAAATGGCTGGTGCAGTGAATAGAAAACAAAATTAAGTGGTGTGCAAATGGGCAACCATGCTATCAGTTTCCCACCAATCACGCCAAGCTAAAATTACCTCTAAGTGCTCCATTTGGAACAGTTGAAATTGGGGGCTGAAGTTTTATGATATATTGCTCTTGACTTGCAAAGAGCAATGTAGTGGTGAGAATGACTGATGTCACAGACTTGTGGTGAAGTTTCACTAATACTTTTATTCCAAATGATAGTGTAGGATGAATTTCATGTTATCCCTATGTTTATCTATAATACTTCATGTGTTGAGAGTCAAATGGAACTACCAAGCTGAAAATATTAGTTTTTCTACCCCTTTTAATTTTGTTGATTGGATGGTGCTATTTTAAACACCAGGCCATATAAATTGTAGAATTGAAAGCTCAAATCACTCATTTGATAACTCAATATGATTTATAAGTCATGACAGATATAAAATGACAATGTTTACCTTTAAGCTAAAATAAACTTATGTGCCTTTATACTGTATGATTCAGAAATAAAACACCTTGAGAAAACCTGAGAAGAGAAGACAGGTAAATGGTAAAGTTTTCTGTGCAGTGCATTAAAACGGTATAGTGTGATAAATAAAGTAAATATAAGACACACAAAGATCTTGCACTTCTATCATGCCATTGGTCAGGGTGGAACATCCCAAAGTGCTTTACAGCCAGTGGAACTTCTGAGTTCAGCGAGTTGTGGGGAAACTGCAAACTTGCACCCATAACAGAGAGTTGAACAAATTAACTGCTCGCAGTGATGTGTAAGATGGTTATTCAGTCTGGCAGTGGAAATTTACCCATCCACTTCAGAGGGCAGACAGGGCTTCAGTTTATCACTACTTCTAAAAGCAGCACCTTTAACACCAGAGCATTCACTTAGCCTGAATTAATGTTCAGGTCTGAAGTAGGATGTGAATTAAACTGAAATTAATGGGCATGCTCCCAACTGGGCAATGGTGAGAATGTTTTTGAATATAGTTGGTGTTCAAGATATTTATAAGTATATAGTACTATTAGTCAACTGCATTATTCTGTTTGCTACTTTGGAATTAAAAAAAAAATACACATTGGAAAGAGTGCCTGGAGTACAGATAGATTGGAGAGTGTGTAACTCCAAATTATAAGCTAAGGGAACATGAGAATCTGGTAGAGGGAAATTAAGTTGGCATCTAAGAGTTTTGACTACACTGAGGGAGTCCCTTTGCACCAACCCATTCACTTTGATTATAGGAACATTGGCAGTTGAAGGTATTTAACATTTTACACTAAGCACGTATTTCAAGAAGACCTTCATATGAATTTAAATAGGTTTGCTTGAATAGTGGCATAAAGCTGTTGAAGATCTAGGATCACATGTTGAGAGGCCTTACATTGATGGATGTGATTATGAGATTGGATGCCTTACTTGGTCGAGCAGCTTGCCAGCCGTGTAGTCTGCCTGGGTGAGGCTGGAGGAGGGCGCTTGAGCAGAGTCAGAATGCTGTGACAGAGCACGCACAAACTCCTGCTGACCTATTGGATAAACAGAGCATGATAGCTTAAAGAACAAAACTGCCTGCTCTGGGGTCTTGATAGTAGGCTGGAATCCTTACCTAAAATGAAAAATAACAATTAAACCAAACTATTATTTCATAATTGACAATATTTTATGGATAATCTACAGTTGTAGTTACTTCAGGTTCAGTTATTTGAAATGTGATATTTGTACCCAGATGCCACTCACTATTCAAATAAACATCACTGTCCATTCAGTGTTTGGAACAGTGAAGCTGCTGTACTTGTTTGTTTCCAGGAGAATTGCATAATCATGAAGGTCAAATACTTGAGCTGAACTCGACTCAAGCATTTTGAGATAAGTCCAAAAATTTTTATTTTCATTTTCATCCAATGGTGCTCTTCATGATCTCTTTCAGCACTGTGTGTTTGCAAATTTTTATTTTTATACATTCAGGTTCTTGGGGCCTGATCTGGAGTTCTAAGAGTATTGATGATTTCTAGCAAGGAAACTGTGGTATTTTCCCCCTTACAATAGTGAATAAAATAATTGTTCATCTTTGAATTTGAGGAAGAAATCATTCGTGCTTTGCATAAATAGCTATTACATTGTTCTGTTTTGCAAAGTAAACACGTGAAATCAACAGCAGCATTTTATACCTTGGGAATGGCAGAGTATAAAAGAGATGCCAAATGTACAGTACCACACACCATACAAAGGGGTATTGTTAGGTCACTGGGATCCAGAGTGTCATACTATTGATGTGGGGACTTGAATTCACATCTCACCATAATGCTGGATAATTTAAGAATTCAAATTAAATAATTCTGGTGGGGGAGGGGGCAGTGATGGGAAATGTTGGTATCTGATGGTGACCACAAAATTACTGTGCTGCTGTTTTTTTTTTAAAAAAAACATCTGTTCACTTGACACTACTTGGAAAGGAAATGTACTGTCCTTGCCATTGTAGTCTGTTTGTGACATGGATCCAGAACTGAAATTGGCTTGTCATCCCTTCCCTGTTCTTACCCCATTTACAGAAGTAAGTGGTGTGGTATACTGACTGCTTTATTTTGCTTGATACTTGTGCATATTTTCTGAAATCTACTTTGGAGTTTTACAAGCTGGGGCTGTAGGCTTAGAAATTCTTAAAATTAACAATCCTGAACAGTGAAAATTGGTTCATTCTTGGTTAAGCTAATGTTCCTGGGTGCAAGAATGTTTGGCGGGGAGGGGTTGACAAACTTCTAAAGGTTTGTGGTGGACTGTGTCAGTAGCAATTTTATTTTCCCTAGCAATTTCGTAATGTAAAACGTAACCAGCTTGTATGAACAGTAATGCACTGTGAAAAATGATTCCTGGAAGATTTTCTACCTTGTCATTTTCAGATCAACAGCTTTTATATTCAGGGAACATCCAGGTTTTAATGACTCTCTTTATCCGTGGAACCGTGCTAATGAAAGGGCAATGTGAAAATGTATCCTTAGTCCTTGCTGAGACCCGTAACCTCTGGTGATCTCCAGTGCCGTCACCTGCCCATGGCTTGCTTGCGCATATTGTTACCACAGTTACTCTCCCCTTTTTTATTCTGTAGGTCATCTTAAGCTGCTACCGCTAGTCTCTGCTACACCTTTTTAGTTTGTAGAGCTCCTTACTGAAGGAGCGAGCACATCACCCATTTTCCTTTCAGTATGCAGGAGCTAGAAGTAGGCTTCTCGGAGAAACAAACATTCATAGACTGCATCCCTGATTCGAAATGTCAGGCAGTACGACTAGTCCACACACTTCCTGTGCTCACTAGTCTTCAGCAGTGCATTCTTAAAGTGCTCTCTCCTATCATTGCCACATTCATTAGTAACATTCCCCATAGCTGGGAGAGTTGTAGAAAACCATAAACTTTGTGGCAGAATTAGTCCATTCAGACCACTGATTCTACGCCATCATTCTATCATGGCTGATTTATTTCCTCTCTTAACCCCATTCTCCAGTCTCTTCCTGTAAACTTTGACAGCCTTACTAATCATTAACCTGCCAACCTCTGCTTTAAACCTATCCAATGACTTGGCTTCCATAGCCATCTGTGGCAATGAATTCCACAGATTGAACACCCTCTTGTCTTAACATCCATTCTAAAGTGAATTTCTTCTTTTCTCAGGCTGTGCATTCTGATCTTGGACTCTCCCACTATTTGAAATATCCTATCCGTGCCCCCTCTAGATAGACACTTCAGTATTCCGTAGGTTTCAATGAGATCCCACCCTCATTCTTCCAAACTCTAGCAAAGTACAGGCCCAAAGCCATCAAGCACACCTCATACATTAACATCTGTTATGGTATGTCCCTTTAAGAGTGAGCTACAGGGATGTGTCCAAACCCTATCACATAAATACTTGAGAATGGAGAAAGCCACACTGAAACTGAGGTGATGCGGATTTACGCTGGGGAAATCTGACAATGCAGTTCCATGAACCTTGCAGTCTCGATCCTTATGCAACTTTCACAAATTGTTTTCGGTTGATTTGCCATGTTGTTTTAGTGCCATTAAAAGTTGCAAAACATTTCCTACCCTTTGCCCCTCAGCCTCCTTTGAGGACAGAGATCCAAATATTTTTCCCCAGAGAACAATAGCTAATATTAATGATTCAAAGTATTTACTGCACAAGATAGTAAATAAAAAATGTGTGACAGTATTGGGAAACAATGAGGTAGCATGTTATAAAATTTGATGCCTTTGGGTAATTATATTAGCATTTTTGTCATTTTAATCAACGGGTAGATAAAATCCCAAAAGTATATTTGTATCTTGAACCAACTTACTGGATTTGTCAACATACTCTTAAACTTCATATTAAATTATTTGCAATTTATGCATTAAATAGATGCAAAAGTAAAATAATATCTTCTGTCAGAAGTCATATCTATTCATTGGTTGTGTGCTTTGTGTGGACTGCATGCACACTTCATAGTCTGTCTAGTATTATTCACGGCAACCTTCTTCCTCTGCATGCTGCCTGTTGACAACTTTGTGTGTAAATACTGTTTCTCTTTCCACTTGCACACTTAAACGAAGCAAGCTGTGTCTCACTGATACCTGATTTTTTTTTTTAAACCTTCCAATAGTCAGAATGCCTTCTGGACTTCAGTACTGATGGGACAGAAGTTTCCTCCTTAAACACTAGGAAGGCCAAAGCTTAGGTTGCCGTCACAAACTCTGGCCCTCTCTGAAATAAGAGACGGACTGTTTACGACACTGATATCACAAGGATTTGTTTGGATTGCATATATATGCTTCTGTGTAAAAACAGGTATTTCTACCTCCATAAATTAGCTTGTCTTTGCCCTGTCTCAGTTCATTTATAGTGAACCCCACATCCATTCAAAGTTCAAAGTAAATTTATTACTGAAGTATGTATGGAGCTTAGTAAAAAGAGGGCTATAGGTAAGCCTAGTAATTTCTAAGGTAGGGACTTGTTCGGCACAACTTTGTGGGCCGAAGGGCCTGTATTGTGCTGTAGGTTTTCTATGTTTCTGTGTATATGGCACCATATACTACCCTGAGATTTATTTTCTTGCAGGAATTCACAGTAAGTCCAAAGAAACTCGATAGAATCAATGAAACACTGCACTCAACAAAAATGGACGAACAGCCAATGTGCAAAAGACATCTTGAGCAAATACAAAAAAGAATTAAAAATAATAATATTGACAATAAGTAACAAATATCAAGGACGTTAGTTGTAGAGTCCTTGAAAGTGAGCCCATAGGTGGTGGAATCAGTTGAGTGAAGTTACCTCCGGTTTGCGAGCCTAATGGCTGAAAGTTTATAACTGTTCCTGAAGCTAGTGAGAAGAGAACATGGCGTAGATGGTGGGGGGGGGGGCGGGGGGGGCGGGGGAGTGTGTTTGATGGGTGCTGCTTTCCGGCAACAGTGTTCCTTGGAGATGTGCTCAATAGTGGGGAGGGCTTTACCTGTGATCGTCTGGGCTGTATAATTATTTCTTGTAGGCTTTTCCATTCAAGGGCATCGGTGTTTCCGTACCAGGCTGTGATGCAATCAGTCAGTATACGGTCCACCACACATCTTCAGAAGTTTGTTAGTTTTAGGTGACATGTTGAATCTTTGCAAACTTCTAAGAAAGTAGAGGCGCTACCATGTTTTCTCTCTAACATTGCGTGCTGGACCCAGGACCCATCCTTTGAAATGATCATGCTGAGGATGTTAAAAGTTGTTGACTTCCTCCACCTCTGATCCCCGATGAGTGTTGTGGACTCCCAGTTTCTTAGTCGTGCAGACAATAATCAGCTCTTTGTTTTTGCTGACATTGAGTGAGAGGTGGTGGTTGTGGCACCATTCAGCCAGATTTTGCTGATTCGTCACCATGTTTGGTTCAGCCAGCAGCAGTGGTGTCATCAGCAAACAAATATGGCATTAGAACTGTACTTAAGCACTTCCCACAGGCTGTTATCTTCCCACATTTAACGCTTTCAGAGGCATTCCCTTGTGTTACCTAATAGATGTTAATGTCATCCAAAATACTGCCTGCATTTTAAGTCCTACCCACCCATTGCCTCTGAGCTGCTGAGCTACAGTGAATCCCTATCAAATAATTCTTCACATTTTAAAATTTGCAGGTTTATTTTCATATCTTTCTATTTAGTTATACCTTTATTATTTCTGTTATTAAAACCATCACCTGAGCTCTCTAACATGCCTCTTTGACTTCCCCAAATTTAATTATAACTGTATTGGGGTCTGTGCATTCAGTTGCCAAGGTATTCAGTTCTGGAATTCTCTCCTTTAACCTCCCTGCCTGTGTCCATCTCCCTTTGACTCTCTTTTTGTCCATCTGCTCTAATTTTCCTTTATGCGACATAGTGTCATAGTTTGGATATAGAGTGTAGTACCCTGGGATCTATACGTCAAAGGTTCTTTATAGATTCGCGTTATCTTGCTGCAGTTAAATTGTTGGCATTGGGGAGATACCGGAGTGGTGTGGTTTAGCCGCCAGGTCCCGAAGATGTCTGGTCAGGGTTAGTCAGTTGTGGGCATGCCGTGTTGGCACTGGAAGCATGGCAACACTTGTGGGTTGCCCCCAGCACCATCCTCATTGGTGCAAATGACACATTTCATTGTGTATATGATAAATAAAGCTAATCTTTATATATTTCTGCCTTGACACATGCCTCAGAATTTATGGTTCCTAGTCTTCTCCAGCCTTGTTACTGCTTCTAGTGGGTTTTTTTTTTGCTGATGGACCTTCCAACACCTACACTGTGATCTTTGTGTGGAGTTGAGAGAAACATAAACTGATGGACATTTTCATTGTTTCTTTCTGACATCTATTTGGAAGTATCTCATTCAAAGTAAATTCCCTGAAGCTGTTTCAGCTGCTTGTTCAGAAGCTACTAACCCTCTTGTCCTGTGTGCGAGCATAAGCCAAAGAGGCTATTTTGCACTGACTATATTTGTAATCCTTTTGATTCTTAAAATATTGTGGGAGATCTGTTGTTTTTTTTAAGAAAAGTTGATGGGAGATTTTGTTTACCATGGGGGTGTGACAAAAAAGAGTTTGGAAAAAAAAAACATCATAATGTGATCATAAAATTAGAACCAGGCCATTCAAGGGTGGTGTCAAGAATACTCCTTCACAAGGGTTAGTTGAAATCTGGAACAGTTCTTTCCTAAAACCTGGAAGCCATATCACTAGAGATTAATAATACTCATGTTAAATGTTATGGAACCAAGGCAGGAATATAGATTTAAAATATGGATTGCATGGTGTGATTGAATAACATCATGTGTGATGACTTAATCTTGTTGCTAGATTCTCACTGTCTGCAGTATTTGTTCCAGGTAGTGCTGTCAGCAAGTGTAAGCTTTCAGTGGAGCAGGTGGCATAGCTGGAGGCCAGCTTTCCAGCCCTCGTGATGTTGGACGTTAGCACCACGCACCCAGTCAGTCACACAGCCGTAACCATGGACGCTGCTACTATTGCTCTGAATTCTGATCTCATGACCATCTGGGATAACTTGGCTACTAGTGGGGGTGATCTACTGCTTACATCTTCTAGGGAGTGGAAACCAATACAATTAGGGATTTTCCCACATTGCAAGTACATCCTAATACAGTGTACTTGTTGCCTCTTTCCTCCCTCACTACCCTTGTGAAACGGTGAACTAGAAGTTAGTTATTCCAGTAACTAAATTCACATCCTCAGGACTTTGGTGCTGAACAAGCAGATTTTTCAGAATGTTGGATGTTACTTGCATTAGTCCCCCAACATACTTTTAATATTCACTTTTTGTGTGTTGCCTGAGAGTATAATAAATGTTATAGTGAGCCCTGTGACTTAAAGGGAAATGGGACTCCAATGTGATTAAGTGAAATAAAGACCTGGTGAGGTTACAGGAACATAAAGGGCCTGTGATAAGAGGAAAAGGAATAGGGGTAATGGAGACCCTTGTATTTAAAGGGAAAGTGGGAAACAGAGCTGGAAATGATACTAAGTGAGCTGCCTACTGAACCCTCAGAATTCTCACACAATGGTTCAGCATCCTTTATGAAGCAATGCAATGGGAATTTTTCTGTTTGACCGTGAAAGTTGCTACAGTGGAGAGCTTTCCTCTCCGTCTTCAGCGTCCACTTCTGATGGGTCTGCTGGAACAAACCCTGACTGTTTTGTCTCTGTCCACTCTATAATGTGGCCTTTGTGGGTTACTCATTGTGTTAGGGATTAATTATTTTGGGACAGGTTATGATTGATTCTTCCAAGGGTTTAAAAACCAATGTTCATGTTGGGTTCTGCATTCATCAGTAGAAGTGTTGGAAACTTATAGCTTTCTCAAAATCATTTCAGAACTGGTGATGAACTGTCGAATGGAATAGCCTGTCTCTATGCGGTAAATATGATATTCATTATATATTATGTGATTTTTGAAAGTGTTATACTATGTTGGAAAAAGAACTTTATCTGTTATGCTAAGAGAATATAGCAAGTGTATCCGATAAAAGGATCAAGAGTGACTGAGGATGTTTGTGATTGAGGGGAAAAAACAATAGAGATGGTGCCAGGGTATCATGTTCTCTGTGACTCTTTTCTCTTTTTTTGAAAAGTGTGCCAGTGGAATTTTTATATCTATCTAGAACTATAGATAGAGCATGGACACGAGGAAATCTGCAGATGCTGGAAATTCAAGCAACACACACAAAATGCTGGTGGAATGCAGCAGGCCAGGCAGCATCTATAGGAAGAAGCACTGTCGACGTTTCAGGCCAAGACCCTTCATCAGATAGAGCATGGGCTTGTGTTCCCATCTGAAATTGGCACCAGCAAAATTTCCTTAGCACTGTACTAGAATATCACTTACTTTGCTGGTTCTTGCCTGAATTGAAACTGTAATGTTAAGATGCAGAGAGAAGAATACTCCTCCCTGCACCATAGCTGTCATTGGAAACTGAAATTTGCCCTTGCTCTATTCACTTTGCACTGGTGGATTTTGACATTTCGTCCCCGTTTATGTATTTGCTTACTGTTTTGGAACCGTTTTTGTGTGTAATTGGTTGTAGCTAACTTTGTAAAAGCAAAAGCGGGGAAGATGCATCAGTTATTTCAAAAATAACATCTATGTATATAGCTGATGACGATAATGACATAATCTGGATGAATATTTAATGCCACTCCACCAGCCGTTCCTGTAGTCAGAACCAGTCTCTTGAGGACGGGGAAGTGGAGTGTGTCTCATTATGCGTTCTCTTTAATATTTAGCACACTGGAAGGAAATTGCATTGATGATGCTTTGCAAGGTCAAGCTGTATACACCTATGAGGATGGAAGCAGCCTTCATGGTACCTACATTGATGGAGAATTGAATGGCATTGCTCAGGAATATGACTCGGAAGGACGTTTGACCTTCAGGGGTCAGTACAGGGACAATGTTCGATGGGGTGTTTGCTGGATGTATTTTCTGGTAAGTTTCAGCTGAATGACCAGTGTGCTTCAAATCCTCTCTTTGATCCTGTTGGATTGCCAAAGGAATAGAGTGGTTTTTTAAAAAAATCTTGGGGTCTCAATAGGTAGAAGGAAAAATAATTTTCATTTTCCCTTCCTGTAGTATTAAAAAAACTGCAGTGTTTGAATATACCTAATGGTAAAATACTCTGCCAGTGGCTTGACGTTTGTTTAGGAATTGAGTAATAATTTGAGTAGAGTTTAGGATGACTAGTAGGCCCACCAGCAATGACTGCCTTCAGGCAAAAGTTGTATAAAAGTTGATGTGCAGTCGGGGTTGCATAGTGATAAGTGGTTCCTTCATGTAGTTTCTCACACTAGCAAAGGATTTCATCAGCTGCTTTTATAACTTTACCAGAAGAGAGGCAGTTGTATATAGAAAGCAAGCTTTGGAGACATTACAGTGAAGTTACATTGAGATGCATGAGGAACTCTGATATTAACAGCCCGATACCTTTGCTTGGGCAAACAGCAAAACATTGTCATACTGATGACTTATGATCTTGTTTGACAGGATGGAGGCTGCCTTGTAGGTGAGGTGAATGAAGATGGTGAGATGACTGGTGATAAAATAGCATATGTTTACCCTGAGGGCAGGATGGCATTGCTTGGAAAATTTGTTGATGGGGAGTTTATCGAAGGACACCTAGCAACTCTGAAGTGTGTAACTGAAGGGAAACCTCAGTTTGAACTGGCACCAGATGGTAAGACATTTTTAAATTACATAACCTAACAATGCCACCCATGCTTTCAGTAGACTACATGCTTTGTGAAAATTCCAAGCCTTTATGAAAAGACATTAAAGTCTAGAATATGACATTAAAATCAAAAACTTTTATTAAAAAAATGACATATTTGACAACTTTACCAGATGTGGAGTTGTGTGATGATTCCAGCATCACATATTGGGGGGAGAATGGAGAAGATATGCTGATGATAATTAGGGAGCGAAGGAGCATGATGTTGTTGGTTTGACCCATGGTATCAATGGTAATTGACTTTAATTTTCTACCTCCAGTTACAGCACTAAAATACATGACAGTATAGCACTGCTCAGGCCATCTGACCCATGAATGTTTCTTTCCTTTTGGTTGTGTGCATTTTCTATTGAATTTGCTGCGTTTGTTTGCATCTGTTGTGAATGCCCCCAAGAAAATGGATCTCCACGGTAGTATATGGTATCATATATGTACGTTGATGATTAATTTACTCTGAGCTTTGATGTTCTGCTGATCTTTTTGCTAATTTAGTTAAACCCTCTGTGTAGCACTTGCAAATCTCCAGGCAAGGATATAGGTTTCCTTCCAGTTTAGATACAAACTGTCTTGTTCGTACAGAAATCAATTGCTTTGGAAGAGAGTCCAATGATCTCAACACATTAATCTGCAGTAGCATCTTAGCCATATATTGAACTGCACTATGAATCTATTTCTCACCTCACTGCCACGTAGCACAGGTAGAAATCTTGAGACAGCAACCCTGGTAGTCCTGCTCTTTAATTTTCTACCTAACTCCCCAAACTCACTTTCCAGGACCTTATCCCTACTCCTGCCTATAATCAATATAGTTAATCGATTTTCATGAGACATTTTCCCACATATAAACCATAAAATGACAGACTGAGGAAAAGGTGGTAGAATGGGGTGAGAGGAAAAATAAGTCAGTCTTAATTGAATGGCCGAGCAAACTCAATGGATTGAATGACCTAATGCTGCTTCCATGTCTTGTGATGTTATGGACTGGCACGTGCTGCGTTTTCCATGATTATCTTACTCACACACATCACACTTTGGCTTGTGTATTTATTTATTGACTACGTCTTAGTCTGTTTTCAATGGTGCAAAGAATATGGTCCTAAAGAGTGCTGCTCATGAACTGCCAGACTCCAAATATTTTTATTTGATGTTGAGTTCACAGCCAAAGGGCTGTAATGAATAAACAGTGGATCAAGTGCTATGGTCACTGTGTGCAAAAGAATTCTAAACTTTGTAGACCTAACTTAAAGTTGTTAACTGAGATGTATCAGCCTGTTTCATTTTGTATACCACCATTTAGAAAGGAATTCGTAAATGTACTTTGGTATCCTGGAAATGTATGGCAATGAAGTAGGCCATTTGGTCTATCCATTAATGATGGTTAAACATGGACCCTTGTAATTCCACTTCCAAACTCAATCCATGATCACAAGCAAAAGAAAATCTGTAGATGCTGGAAATCCGAGCAACACACACAAAATGCTGGAGGAGCTCAGCAGGCCAGGCAGCTTCTATGGAAAAGAGTACAGTTGACGCTTTGGGCCGAGACCCTTCATCAGGACTGGAGGAAAAAATGACAAGGAATCAGAGTTAGAAGGTGTGTGGGGGTGGTGTTAGGGGAGGAAGAAATACAAGGTGATTGGTGAAACTGCCTGGGAGCAAGATATAAATACTTAAATGTCAGAGGAGGTATGGGATGAAGTCCTCAAATTAGTTAACTCAGCCTCTTTTATGTGCCCGTCACAGTTCAAGGTCATACACAGGGCCCATATGTCTAAAACTAAATTATCTTGCATTTACCCAGATGTTAATCCCTGTTGCGACAAATGCAAAAGGGGCGAGGCTTCCCTTATTCACATGTACTGGACTTGCCCTAGCTGGGAAAAATACTGGAAACATGTCTTCCAAACTCTATCCCAAATACTTAATTACAATCTGGAACCTAACCCTTTGATTGCCCTTTTCGGTACCTCCGGAGAGGGGGACATGCACCTAAGTCCCACTAAACATCGCACACTGTCTTTTGCCTCTCTGTTGGCCAGGTGTGCAGTTTTGCTCAGGTGGAGGGATGCTCCCCCACCCACCCACGTTCAGTGGCTCAGGGACATCAGGTCCAGTCTACACCTTGAGAAGATCCACTACTCAACCCTCAATTTGGAAATAAAGTTCCAAAAGGTGTGGGGACCCTTTCTTGAATATTTTCAAAATTCACAGCCAGACTAAAGGTTCCATTCTTTCTCCCTTTCCTCAGTACATTATTCCCTGACCTCCAGCATTTTCTGATAAAACTCTTCGGACTCAGATTTGTTATCATACAACAGCCTATGTATTCGAAAAATACACCTTCTCTTTACCAATGCAGCTCTGTGGGGACAAAGGTTCTGTTTAACCCTTTTTGCCAATGCATTGATGGCTTGAAGTTGGGGACTGGGAGGGCTGGGGTAATGATATTTGTACTATCTCTTCCGTGAATGTGAATTGTACATTTGTTACATCTGTTATGCACTGCACAATTCTCCTTTACGCTGTGTTCTGTTTATTTAAAAAAACAGTAAAAAATATGTGAAGAATATGTGAAAACAGAAGAAATGCGAAGGAACAGTTTCAAATTTTGGATATTTAAGTGGCAAAGCTTCACTGAAAATGTAGAGATCTTCAGGTCTGTGGTGTGGCGTATAGAGATAGAAAAGAGTGAAGCCATTGAAGGAATCTGCAACAAAGAATTTCACAATTAAGATTTTGCTGGGTGCCAGTTTAGGTCAATAAGCACAGGGATGATGGAAGAATGGGACCTGGTATGAGGTAGGAGATGGGAAGTGGTGTTCTGCGTGAATCAAATTTGTGCAGATTATTGGGTAGAAAATTGGTCAATAGACAATAAAAATATTCAGTGAGAAGAAAATTAGATTCTCAATGAAATGACCTTAATAGGCATTTTTAAATTAAATACAAATTGTTGACATATATGAAAAATATGACGTATTGCCATCAAACCTGATCAACTGTCATATTTTAATACTCTCTTTTTACAACAGACCCAGTGTACAGCTTGGACAAGTCCACTCCGTTTTGCATTTCCACTAAATGTCTCCTGGCTGACCCTTATGAAAATGAGAGGTTATTCAAATTTCTTCTTTCTTTTATCGTTCTAATGAAATTATTTATTCTTAAGGAAAATATTGGTGAATGATTGTTAATTTAATGAGACAGAGAAACAAATTTTTCCACCCAGATTTTTAAATACTCGGTGTTCAGCAACATCTGACAAAAAAAGCATTTCTTGGTTTAATACGTTTAACTAGTGTTGCTTTAATCTTCATATATAAATGTATAGGTTACGTATTTTGTTTCTGAATGTATTCTCTTTTAGGTTATGCCTCTTTCTACCTTTTGGGTCAGTCTTCTGTTTTCTGTTCATTTGTGGGAAGAAATTAATTCCTTTGCTTCCGTTTCCTCTTGGGAAGAGGCATATTTAAAAAAAATCTTCCTGCAAATTTCTGTGTGCATAATTCCTCTTTCTTTCTGTTCTTGTAATCCTTCTTAACTATCTACTCAACTTCACTTAGTACTTTATGTTTCAACTAACTCAGTTTTTATTAAATATATTGAAATTCTTGACGGAAAGTTGGGAAAGACACAAAAATCACTTTATTGGTGTATTAAGTATCTTCATGGTATTGTAATGAATAGTGTCAAACAATACTGATGAGAAAGAACAATTACTAAAGATGGAGAGGAAGTTGCAACTTCTATTCATAGGAATGAGCATGTGAACGTACATCAGATTTTTGAATTTGGTAATATTATGGAAGTTTGTTCATATGAGTGTCTGGCATTGTCAGACATTGTAACCCAGGGACAGCCTGTATTGTGAAAAGTAGTATGGAAGTTATTAGTTATCATTCACTTCACTTGTGAATTTGGACCACTGAATTCAGAAGCGATGGTTTTCCTTTTCATGTCTTTCAACATAGTATGTACACAGGATATTTAAGCTGAAAGTCAGCCACAAAACTGAAGCTTTGTCAAAGTTACCATCTACCAACTCTATTAGCTACCTTTTTGAGGCTTGGTTTTGTCTGTTGTGGTTATAGCTGTGCAATCCCTTTTTACTGGATGTCTGTAAGGTTGTAACTCGTTAGCCCCTCACTAACAGCCACTGGACTCAGTGGTGAGAAAACTACCTTTCTCTAGGCTCCAGACGTCTAGAGTTGATATGACTAGGGGTCACATCAAACCTGGGAAGTTGGAATGTCTCACCCACCTGAATCCCGATCGGTGTGAATACTGTGTAATTATTGCTCCCATGCAATTGCCTGTCGGCAAGAAATAACAGACTCTGTATACAATTATAAAGAAAGTATATTTATGAATGTTAACTTAGCCAAACCATTATTAAAGAAGAAAGGTAAAAAACAAAAGGACCCATCATAATTAAAAGTCAAATATGCACAAGGTTGGAGCTCAAATTGTACATTCCAGTTGGATTGAATCCTACAGCCGATCTTCTCAAGCTTCTTCTCTCTCCATCTCCTGCCTAAAGGACCTCAACCTGCTCAATGTCTGTCACAAGAACCTCTACACCTAGATTCTGTAGAACCTTATCTCAATTCCACCTTCCTGATTGGATGACACGACATTCCCAAGAATGAACATCACAACTCCGTATCGTTATTGGTAACCCAAACACTATCAGCAGAACACACTACTTCTACGGAATACCATTAAATGAAATACCCTATAGTGTTAGCAGTAAAGTCCTAACCAGTGCGTTACAACTGCAAGAAGTAGATGAGTGTAACTAAATGGTTACATGGCCAGAACATTACCCTCCATAGTCCCAAATACCAGAAACTTAAAGCTGCACTATTACGCATTTAGCAGGGCAGGTAAAGGATGAATTGCAGGCAAGAGCTTTTACATTCCTGTCCTCGTATTTCCTTTTTACAAGTAGGCTGTTTGTAATCAAATAATTGTAAACCATTATAATTATAATTTGAATGTTGAAGCAATTGTTATATTTTTGACAAAGAGTATGTGTAACTGTTTCTTGTTTCTCCTGAAATAGGGTTTATGTTGCTGAATCACTTATCCCTAATGCTGGGGAAGGTTTGTTTGCAAAAATAGCAGCAGAACCTGACACAGTCATGGCTTTCTATAATGGAATACGGATAACACATGAGGAGGTAAGAGGCAGTCATGCAGCCTTCTAGTGAAGGGATAAGTCTGCTTAAGAAAATAGCAGGTTAATTTGTATAAAGTTAATTCATATAAAGTAAATTCACCTAAATGTTGAATGAACTCTTCTTGGGCTTCCAGCAGGATACAGGTGTTGATTATAACCAATTTCAATGACAAATGCTGCCATCTTCAAGCATCATTCCAGAAGAAGATGGCAGAGTTTGCCATCAAAACATTGGTTATAACTGATACCGGTACCTGGCCAGAAGCCTGAGAAGAATTTATTTGTCATATAAGCTGGGAAATCACTAGATCCTTTTTTTCACCTAAATGTGTTTTCTTACCAGGTAGATTCTAGAGACTGGTCACTGAATAGCAATACCATATCACTTGATGATGATACTGTGATTGATGTTCCTGAGCCTTATAACAGTACAAAGCAGTACTGTGCATCATTGGGGCACAAAGCAAATCACTCCTTTACTCCCAATTGTATTTATGCCACGTAAGTAGTCATGTCTCAGTAATTGATCGTTACTGGATGTGGGAAGGGAAGGCTGCTAATGCACGATATGCATTTGTTAATTTATCATCTCGAGAGAAGGCAATTAAATTATACTGTACATTAGAAAAATTCTAATGGCATGACCTATAGATTTGTGCACAACTTTGTCAAAGTATGTTCAATTGCAGTCCCATACCTGATTCTACACTTGAAAACAGATGTCTCATTATATATTGAATCAGTTACAGCATTGAATGCTCTGACTCCACCCCGAACACCATCTCCACCCCAATCCAGTTAGACCATGCTTTGGTCTGCTGATGGCCGCTTTTTGTAAAAGAGTGTATATAGCCTCTCCTCCTGGCCTTCGCAGCAGTACTGCAGCCTGCTGGCCTTACTTCACTCATTAAACTCTGTAAACCCCCAGCTTTTATCTAAATGTATCTTTTATATAAATTTTCTCTGCCCCAGTTGGTTGAGTTGCATTGGTTGGTTCGTGAAATAAGACTAGGGTTTAAGCCTGATGTCTTTAAGTGTGTGTTCTACGTAAACTTCTGCTTCTGAAGAATTGTAGAACATAAGCACGGTGTTTTATGGATCTCCCTTATTATCCTCAATTGGTGAATCCTGGATGCTGAATATGGGGAGAAATAGAACTCTAGAAGGAACAGGCCCTCCTCAGTTTATCAACACCTGACAAATGTACAGCTCATACACACGAGCGAGCATTTGGGAGACTGCTGTATGGATGTGCCGGCTCCTGCAGGGCTGGAGAGAACTTCTGCCTCCAGGTAACTCAGTTCATGACTTGCCAACTGTTTTGGTTGTGAACAGTTCAACAGGAATGTAACCCTGTGATAACCTGGAAGCCAGCAAGTCAGGCATCATTTGTGAAGGGGAGAAAACAGTTGATATCAATGTTTTTGGCCAGAACTCTTCATCAGGACTGGGGAAGGGTCTCAGCCCAAAACATTGTCTGTTTATTCCCCTCTACAGTTACTATCTGACCTGCTGAGTTTCTCCAGGATTTTGTGTATGTTGCTTGAGATTGTTCGCAGAGTCTCTTGGAAATAACTTGTATAAAAGTGGGGTTGGGGGGCATGTTTAGGGTTTGATTGATTGAAAAAGCAAATTTACTATACTATTTTGAATTTGACCTATTTATAAATTGGATTCAAAATAGATGAAAGCTCCGTTGACTGAAATTGCACACTTTCATGAACAGCATTGTGATTTCTACATTTTAGATATTCTGAAATAAAAGTCAATACAGCAATTTTCCATCAAACAAAATGATTTTCAGTTTAATTGTTTTAGAGATTCTGATAATTTTGTGGTATACTTAAGTAAGATATTCAGAAAAATTATTATTTCTGAGACTTTTTTTTAAATTAAGGTTTATTCATCCTCGGTTTGGACCTGTTAAATGCATCCGTACTATCCGGGCAGTCCAGAGGGATGAAGAACTGACAGTAGATTATGGGTACGATCATTATTCTGCAGGCAAGGGTGGTCCAGAAGCTCCTGACTGGTACAAGATGGAACTGCAGGCCTTCCAACATAATCAGCGGAAATGAAATTTATGCAGCTTTCTCATTAAGCAAGAAGCAAAAGCAGAAGCAGCTATGCACTAGAGCTACATGGAACTGCCAGATTAGAAACTTCCAAATCCTTTGTTCTGTGAAGTATTATTCAATGCATTTAAATTATTCAAACTTAATTCTTGTGAAATACATTATACAAGGCTTTTGAACAAGCAGATATACATTTGCCATAAGCACATGAAATTTGCCATTTAGAAGTAAAGACTAACAAAATTAACATACTATAAATATAAAGCTTGCCTTCGTACCAGTCTTATAAGCAGCAAATACTTTACTAAATCTGTTAATGGACAATTCTGTGTTCTTTGGTCATTTTTTGTGTCTCTATTTCAAATTAATACGAATTACTCTGGCTTTTAAGTTATTTCCAACACTTCACAATCTGTTTATTGATTTGTAGTTATCAGCTCTTATCGATTAAAGGTGTTACATTTTTAGCTAATCTGATTAGTGATCACATTAATTGACATTTTTTAGTGTTGCCGCTGGGGTGAGTGAAGTCGAACATGTGCCAGTGTGAATTTTGTATCCTGTCCATTGTAATTGTGAAAAAAAATTAGCACAATAAGTTAGAAATTGAAAGAATTTTTGTTTGGAGGAAGCACTTTGAATTGCATATAAGTACAGGTATTAATCTTTTACTAGTGATAGTTAAAAATAAGTTTTTTGAATAACCAAGTGCATTAGCTTGCTTGTGATTTCTCCTCTGCTTTCATGGTATTAAGTATTTGTAGCATTTGCTCTCTTAACATTTTGCATACGGCGTCTTAACCTGATTAGAATGATTTTTGTTAAGTGTGAAAGTTTTCTTTTCCTGGTGTTCTCTACACTGAGTAATCGATGCTAGAAACACTGAGGAAAGTAATGTTATCCAAATACAGTATTCATCTGCTATGTGGCAATATCACTTCAAGTAATATTTAATCTTGCATCAGGTGTTAAGCTATAATATTGGCCATGTGTAAGTAGTTTTTTTAAAGATGAGTAGCACAATCTACGCTCTTGTGTTTTAATACAATGGCTTTCCCAAAAGGGTCTCTAGTTGAGCTATTGTTTCATCACTGCCATAGCAGACATAGTAGAAATTATGATTTTTGCTAATAAAACTGAAGAACTGATGAGACTGAGAGAATGGAGTTGTCCCAAAATTTTACAGATTTTCAGATTGAGGTTTTTTGATGTGTGTATGCTCTTTCAGTGTAGTAAATGAAAAATGTGTGCATTTTATAAGAGTGTCTGGGTAAGCATGAGAATTGTTTTGGTTACTGGAGGTGCAATAAAATTTATGATGTTTTAATTTTTGACCATCTGAATTATGATGTACTTAATTTATGAAGTTAACTTGGCACAGGGGAAGAAAACCTGTTTTCTAATGGTCCTTTAAACGTGGTAAATTATGAATACAATGGATTTTTACCAGAAAGACAAACATTGAGAATAATTATGGATCTAATTGATTTAAATATGTAATATATGAATATTTTAATGATTCTGTGCATGCTGTGCTCTCAAAAATGAAATGCCTGTTCATTTTAAACCCTGTCTTTGTTATTCTGCTTTGATTCAGTTTAATTTGATTGCAAGTGAAAATGAGGGAAGGGTTACAGCATTTGGGAAAAAGTGTAAATGTACATTTTGATCTTTCTATGGCATTGTAGTACTTTATACATCACTAATGGCCTTTGTGCACTTGTCAACTTATTGAATATAAAAACTTGATGCAGAAATTCTGCGTAACTGAGTAAATTTGTATCATAGCAGTAGGTCGTCAATGGCAATAAAAGCTTAAAACTACCAACTGACTGGACCATTTACCATTTTCACCATTAAAGACTCTGTGTAGCCAATGTTCTTGCTTTCAAAGTTACATGCAGTTGTTATTGGCTTTTGGGGAGGACATTTGGCACGTGTGAACTAGAGCTCTGCAAACATTGGAGAACCAGTTCTTGGTTTAAGAGTAAATAAACGAGCTGAAGAACTCAACCTGCTGGGCAGCATCAGTGGAGAGTGTTGTGTTGGTTGATCTCAGCAGATATGCAAGTAGAGCTCGGCGGTAATATTTATCAATGAATATGATTGGATGTAAGGTGGGTGCTAAAAGAAAGGGTAGACTGCAGGAAATTCTCTCCCTATCAGACAAAAATGAAATTAGAGACTGATTTAGGGTGAAGGGTGAGAGATTATTTGAGGGGTACCTTTGTCACCTGGAGAGTGGAGTGTCCGACAGTGTGCTGAAGCAGAGGCACTGGGAACATAGAAGAGGTGTCTGTGTGAACATTTAAATCCCTACAGGTAAAGTGTTGCAAGATGAGATCAGTACAGATAGGTAACCCTTATCAGCTACCTGATGTCGTTCTTATTTCTGGTACTGTAATATCTTTAATCTGTAGTGATTTTGTTTTTTAATGGACACTCTGTAGGCATTTAATTGGTTGTAAATACATCTTACCTCTTGGCTTTCGTGGCCCCTCATATCTGGTCTAGAAAAACCCTTGTGTTCGCTTTAATTGTAAACAATTTCCTGTCAAGATGCATGAAATGACAGTATTCATTACTCTACAAATGATAGTGAAATTAAATCATTTCACTCTAATTGTGTTATCCACTGAACTGCTGGTCAGTAGAGCTTCATTTGGCAAAGCTGACCTGATTTGGTTATACAGCAACTAACAGACCTTTATCAAGACTGGAAAAGAAAGGGGCAGGAGCCAGAATAAAATGATAATTTCTAGCATCTGTAGAATCTCTTGCGTCTATATTTGCTGAATCTTGGACTTGACGACAATCCAGAATATCGTTTTATCCTAGACACCTACAAGGAAAACACTAAATATTTGTCTAAACTTTTATTCATAAAACCTCGACAAATCGCCATAAATATATATAAAATGTGTGGGTGGTTAGAGATTTTCTACTTGTGAACCTCCCGGTAATCAGAATTGGGGCAAATCGGTGTAGGTCAACTGTGGTGTTAACAGGAAAGGAAATGAGCAAAGCCTCAATTAGTAACATTGTGATAAACTGGGAGAGTTAAAAAGCAGCAGCAACAGGTTTGTTGGTTCCTCCTTGTGGGCGTGCTCGTGAGTGGGTTGGACAGGGTTAATGAGGTGTTCCTGCTGAGCTCTTGGAGCTGGGGTTACAGGAAGAGCCTGATACAGGAGACCGTGCCGAGAGAGAGAGAGAGAGAAAGAAAGTGGATCCTGAAAAAAAATGAGGCAAGCTATGTTCTACAGCTTCTCCAAAAGGAACATGTAAAAACTATAGAACTCGTTGAAGTTTAGGAGGAAGTAAACATTGCTTAAATACCAGGTAAGTGAAGCACCTGTGCCGGCCGAATTTCCTGGAGGCGGCGGGCGAGTGTGGACGTGAGGCAATTTTGTTCCAGCTGGGGGAGGGCGCGTTTTTCAGTCACCTTAAGGAATATCAGGTGGGGGTGCCTTGTTAAAGGCACTGGGTGAATAACATTTTAAAATAAACATAAGGCTTCTCTTAGGAACCAGGACGACGGTTTGTTTTTGCAGCTTCACAATCGGTCCAAACGTAAGTATTACGAAACCTGCCCGTCTTGATTTTTTTTTTAGTATTTATTGAGTGATGTTAGGAAAGGTCTATCATGTTTTTTTTTATACGACAGCAGACGATCAGGTTTACTGGAGAGTTGTAGCTGTTACGACTTCCTTCCATTTCCCAACATCCGCTGGGAACCAGATGTAAATACTGTAATTAACATAGATTGGCCTGCCTATCTTGATGATTTTAATCTGAACAAACAAGTTACGAGGAAGAATAGTATGTCCTTTCAAACCTACTCCATATATCTGACAAAAACCCCAAATCCAGATTCAGTAGCATTGTCAAGTATCTACTGTCTCTGCTTTAAAGTAATCACTTTGTTTCCATTGTCCATTGAGGAAGACAGTTCCAAAGGTTTACAGCCCTCTGATAATCTTTTTCCTCTATCCGTCTTAAATTGAAAACCTTTGTAAGATTCTCCCACATCTTGTCAAAACCTCTCAGGATGATATATCTTTCAATCACACCCCCTTTCACTCTTCTGGAGATCGGTAGATACAAGGATGGTCTATCAAAACTACCCTCACAGGACAACATGCACATTAGAGCTGTAAACCTTCACCAAACTGCTTCCAATGCATTACTGTTCTTCCCTAACTAAGGAGACCAATACTAAAGAGTGTATTCCACTGTACAACCCTGTCCCTTCATGGTTTAGCTATAACCTCTCTGACACTCAGTTCCTGAGCAATACCGGTCATCCCCGGGGAATGAACAGATTCTGTTTTTACAGATGATGGGATGAATTTGTCCATATTCTGGAAAATACACAAAAAACTATTCCATTCGGTAGACAGTGTTGTGATGAATACACAAGAAAGAACTATTTCAAAAAGTGGAGAGAGAGAGAGAGAGAGAGAGAGAGAGGAAACTAGTTTCCACTGGCTGCAGTAGTGAAATCAATATGCTTGTCAGACTTTTGAATTTAATAATGTGGGTGCTGGGTCTTGTATAGAGTGTCCATAAGTTGGGTGTTCATAACTTGGGATGGCCTGTAAATGATAATAGTCAAACTAGTTTTGTTTTTGCTTCATGGAGATATACTGTTTTCTGTTTGCTTGCTGAATCTACATACGTTTGCAAATCACACAATAGAAAGTACAGATTCTTCTGCATCTGAGAGGGCTGGATCTCCATCATTCAGATAATTCACTTGTACATTATTTGAATTTTCTTGCTAAAATGGAATACTTATATTTTCTCTCATTACACACTGTTTGCTAGATCTTAGCTCGATCACTACCTATACCAATATCCTTTGTGGTCTCTTTGTGTCCTCCTAACTTACTTTCCTGCCTATCTTTGCATCCTCAGCAAATTTATCAATAACACCTTCAGTGCCTTCATCAAAGGCATTCATAGACATTGTTAATAAGTTAAGCACCATCCCCTGTGACATGCATCTTTCCATTCAGGAAAAGGCCCATTTATGTCTTTGTTTCTGGTTTTCCAAGATATTACGGTTTGGACTTTGGGGAATAAAAACACACACATGATACAATATTTAGATTCTTTTCTGTTTTGTAACTATATTAGGAGATATTTAGCCTATCTTGTAACTGATAGAACAGGAGTTTGTTCATCATTCAATGTTTGGTGGGTTATGTTTGCGAAGTGTTTGGGATGTGTCAGCATCACAATAAATGTACTGTATAATGCAATTGCTTTTTAAATCTTGGTTCTGTAACATTGATCTGTAGAGTATGTTTCAGGTTATAAATGTCTGGTACTGCCATTACCAGAAAAAGGCAGGCATTGCTATTGCATAGTGCATTTGGTTGCAAATCATAATATAGCAAAGAACTACACAGTCATCTTCACATGAAAAGATTTATCAATACAGCTTGCCAGAGAAGAGGATGTTTAATGTCCCATCTAATTTCTAACAATGCTGCAGGTGCTCAGTTCTAAAATGAAGCTTCAGTCCACAAGCTGGGGAGCTTTTGAAAACAAGCAAGCAAGCCAAGGAGGAAAGGATGCAAAATGGTCGGCTGTTTCTTTCAGCAGTCCTTAATTATCTTTGATGATCAGCTATGGCTTTGGCAGGACAGTGAGAGGAGAAAACACTTGCTATAATCTTGAAAGTTCAAATAAAAATCTTAATTAATGATATTGCCTGTCATATTGGATTTTGGACAAAAGTTAAATTTTATGCTATGTGAAGACATATTCTCCAAATTGTTCTTTTTCAAGTGATTGTCCAATTGCTTGGTAATTCATGAGTCAAGAGCAAGTTGCACCACCAGTTCGCTCGCACCTGCAAGACATAAATGCTCTCTATTCCTTGACTGCAAATCCCATTGGAAATTAAACCTGTCTAACAAAAATCTGCAGTAAAGCTTTTGAAATGCACTGTTCCCAGCTAATTTATGTCATCAGGTATGAAAATAGCAAAATGCTTAATCTCCACTTTTAAATACATGAGTTTAATTTAAGATAGAATACTACAGGAATTTTACTATCTGTCTATGGCCACCAGCTTTAAGTTAGGTACTGACATTGTTTCAGAGATTGGAGGTGAGAGATCGTAGCCAAGCGAAGTTTAAGAGCAACACACACAAAATGCTGGAGGACCCCAGAAAGTCTTGTGTTCAGGAAAGCTTTGATTTTGAGCTATTAAAATCATATAGAATTTGGAGTAAATAAAAACAATGTTTTGTGTCAGAATGGTTGATAATCAAAGGGTATAAATTTAAACTGATTACCAAAGAAACCCAAGGTGAAGAAAGGAAATAATTTGTTTGCATAATGAGTGGTTGGGTGTGGAATTCATATCAGGTGTCAAAAGCAGAATCAGTGATGGCCTTCAAAAGAGAATTGTAAACACATTTGGAGATGCAGTTGCAAAGACCTGGGAAATAGCCAAGAGATTTTTGGTAAATTAGATTGTTGTTTAAGAGCCAACATAGACTGGATGGAATGAAGAGTTATTCTTCTTTGCTTTGAAGTCCACATCTGATATTTAGTTTTGTAGGAATGTGATTGAGGATACTTTACTACAGGTCACTTCGGACTTGCATTTCACTGTATGATGCTTCCATGTTAAATTGTAGTGGATTATAACTATATTCCTTGTGACAGAAGAATTTAACATACAAGCAGATGTGAATAATGCATAACCCTTTTTTTCCTTTTCCTCCTAGTGAGTTGAAGAGAACTTTGCTTTCAACCTCCAGATGTTATTGACTTTTAATAAGGTTTTTTATGAAGGTTCTCCCACCTTTATAAGCTCCAGCAATGTCACGTTATAGATACTTCATATTTAACCAGTGTGGTATGATTCCACTGGGAATTCTGCAGATAGCTTGTTCTACTGTTTGTGTGGTGTGTGGCTTCATAGATGGATCAGTGAGGAAGGATTCGGTACTCCGCTGGACTAGAATACCCATCTGGACGGGCATGGTAAACCTAAATGATTTAAATCTCTTTAATGTGCTTTTATATTTATTCATTAAACTAATGGTATATTTGCTTGCTGTTTCAGGTGATGGCATTTCCAGGAGTTTTGGCATTATTTTCTGCTCAGAAAAAAAGTCCCATTCTTGTAAGTCACTTGCATCTAATACTACCTTTGCATCAGGAAAAATAATCTAACTGGTTTATTAACAGAAATGTGTCTAACAAGTAGCACTTATTTTGGCTAAGGGGGTCAGGTGACTTAATCATTTGATCTTTGTGCATAGCCAGTTAAGAGTTTTGTCTTTCTCCTGGTCTAAAACTTCTAAACCCCATGAACTGAGCATATTTAGGAGGGATCAGCTGATATTTTTCCCAAATATGGTAACAGATTTGTCAAGTACTTGGTTGGTCTTGAGGTAGGTTCAAAGTAGACTATAATACTGTTTTGTAAAGTTCATTTTTGGAATCTTAAACAAAAGCTCTGGCAATGCCAGTTTCATGCAGTCATTTTGTGGTTGCCTTCAGAGAATTAAGATAATATCTTGCTGTGGATTAAGTCATATTATGCATCTTTACTGAAACACCAGGGTCAGTCTTGAATATATAATGCTCTCCAGAATAGTTTCCTATGTTCTGAAGTATGGAAAGCCCACTTAATAGCATTAAGAAATATTATGTGTGAGTATTGACCAGAAGAGCCTGTCTTGTCACTTTGTGCATTGTACATGTATATGTGCATCAGTGACATTGTCAAGATCTTCCAAGACTGGTAAAAGAAATATGGAAAAATTCAAGACTGAAGAAGCTTGCTTAGCATCTATATCAACAACAAGGATGATATTGTAGTAAACTGGATTAGCTCACTTGCAGATGACACCAAGTTTTGGGGTGTAGTGGACAGCAAGGAAGACTATTAAAGCTTGTAGTGGGATCTGGACTAGCTGGAAAAATGGGCTGAAAATGGCAGATAGACTTTAATGCAGAAAAGTGTCATATGTTCCACTTTGGGAGGGCAAACCAGAGTAGGACTTACACAGTGATTAGTAGCACACTGCGGAGTGCAGTATAACAGAAGGATCAGGGAATACAGATCCGTAATCTTTGAAAGTGGCCTCACAGGTAGATAGATTGTAAAAAGAGCTTTTGGCACATTGGCCATCATAAATCAAAGTACTGCAACAGGGAGTTGGGATATTATGTTGAAATTATATAAGACATTGGTGAGACCTAATTTGGAGTATTGTCTGCAATTTTGATCATCTACCTATTTCATTAAGAGGCAGAGCAAATTTACAAGGATGTTGCCAGAACTTGCGCTGAGTTGTAGGGAAATTTTGAATAGTTTAAGACTTTTTTCCCTAATGTATAGGAAAATGAGGGTAGATATGATAGAGTGGTATAGGTAGGATAAATACAAACAGCCTTTTTCCACTGAGGTTGGATGAGACTAAAACTAGAGGCCACGGGTTAATGATGAAATGTAAAATGTTTGAGGGGGACAGGAGGGGGAACTTCTTCAGTCAGAAGGTTGTGAGAGTATGGAACAAACAGCAGAAATGGTGAACGTGGGTTTAATTACAATATTTAAGAAAAAATTTAATAGGTACTTGGATAGGAGTGGTATGGAGAATTGTGGTCGATGGAATTAGGCAGAATAAAAGTTTGGTATTGACTAGATGGACTGAAGGGCATGTTTCTGTGATTTCTAATATGAGTGTAACAGTCTTCAATTGCTTTCCCATGTACCTTCAAGTGTCATTACATGTGTGTTAAATAAACTTCAATACTTAGTATGAGCCTGAAGTAATTCTAAATTTTTATTTCAGGAAAAAGTAAAATGCCAGACAAACATTTGTGTAATTTGTAAACAGCATACGCAAGATGATACTCAAACCAATGAAACAAATCTCTTTACAAATGCTATTGAATCACAAACAATGTGGTAAATTCAGAATGGAAGTGACATTCTCGTATGCTGTGAATCAATCCCTGTCTAACTATATTTCCATGACCCCCTACTAAAGCAAAACTAACAGGAAAAGCCAAGTGAATAAGTTTCACAAAGATTGGTTTTAATATCAGTACAGTAGGTCGCGGTTAGCACGACGCTATTGCAGCTTAACATTCACCGTTCAATCCCAGCATTTTCTGTAAGGAGTCTCCCCATAGGAAGTATGTGTTTTCTCCGGGTGCTCCAGTTTCCTCCCACAGTCCAAAGTAGGTTACTTGGTCATAGTAAATTGTCCCGTAATTAGACTAGAGTAAATCAGGGCTGGCAGGGGTTGTGGGGCGGCACAGCTCAAAGGACTAGAAGGGCCTATTCTGCGCTGTATCTCTAAATAATAAATGAAAAATCAAATGCCAGCTCCGTATTAAAACTGCCAATAATGTAATGCTATTTAGCGGTGTTTGAATTTGTTACACTATTTCATTATCACATTATTATACATTCTACGTTTAGGTGCATGCTATGGTTGGATCAGCTATACTTTCTTGGTTAACCACAACTGTTTTAATAATATATGCGGCATTGACATTGAGTTATGGTGAAGATGATGATGAAGTGTTCCAACATAAACCCAGCGATGTCATACACATGGTAAGATTTTTTGAAATGATTTTTTTCATTGCGAAGTGTTTTTTCTCTGCTGATCACAAGCTTCAAAACTCTGTGATGTACAAAGGTTGTGTGCCATTATTTTCCTATGCAAAACACTGTTAGGTAGGGAATTTCTACATTGCACAACAATGCAAAACTTATAATCAGTCTAGCTGTGGAGTTGCATAAAAGAATGATATGCAAAAACTGGAGGAGAAGACTTCCTGAAGTTTCGGGGGGGGGGGGGGGGGGGAGGACAAGAAATTTTAGTTTACCCATTTTATATTTTTCATTATTTTCTTACGACTTATAAAGTTGACAACCCTCTTTTTTGTTTAAACCCCAAGGGAGTCCATTTAGAAACATGCCAAATGTGCAATCTTCATGCAGACTGCACATTTTAATGCTTGTAGTCTTTTGTTTTCTGTTTAATTGAAACACTGTTGATGATTTTGGCCACTTTCTTAGATTTTTTTTGGATGAGATTGAAGAGAACTAATTGCCTGTCTTCAAAGGCAACGCGAGTGAATCTGCAGATGCTGGAAATAAATAAAAACACAAAATGCTGGCAGAACTCAGCAGGCCAGACAGCATCTATGGGAGGAAGTAGTGACGACGTTTTGGGCCGAAACCCTTCATCAGGCGTGAAGTAACATGGGATGGTCGAGGGGGGATAAGAAGTGGGGGGAGGGATAAAGTAGAGAGCTGCGAAGTGATAGGCTGAAGGGAAATGGGCTGGAGGAAGGTGGAGAATTATGGGAAATAAAAGAGAAAGAAAGGTAGGGCTGGGGGGAGATTATAGTGAGGGGGGGAAAGGAGAGAGAAAGAGAACTGCTGGAGGACAGAGCGCCGGTGTTTAGCGAAACGGTCTCCCAGTCTGCGGCGGGTCTCCCCAATGTATAAATGGCCACATCGGGAGCACCGGATACAGTATATCACCCCAGTTGACTCGCAGGTGAAGTGGTGCCTCACCTGAAAGGACTGTCTGGGGCCTGGGATGGTGGTGAGGGAAGAAGTGTGGGGGCAGGTGTAGCACTTCTTCCATTTGCAGGGATGAGTGCCCGGAGGGAGGTCGGTGGGGAGGGATGGGGGGAATGAATGAACAAGGGTCGTGTAGCGAGCGATCCCTGCGGAAAGCCGAGGGGGGGAGGAGGGGATCCCGTAGGAGGTGGCAGAAGTTACGGAGGATTATACGTTGGATCTGTAGGCTGGTAGGGTGATAGGTGAGGACCAGGGGGACTCTATCCCTGGTGGGCTGGCGGGGGGATGGGGTAAGGGCAGAGGTGCGTGAAATACGGGAGATGCAATGGAGGGCAGAGTTGATAGTGGAAGAAGGGAAGCCCCTTTCTTTAAAAAAGGAAGACATCTCCTTTGTCCTAGAATGAAAGGCCTCATCCCGAGAACAGATGCGGTGGAGGCGGAGGAATTGAGAGAAAGGGATAGCATTTTTGCAGGAGACAGGGTGGGAGGAGGAATAGTCTAGGTAGCTGTGGGAGTTAGTAGGTTTGTAGTAGACATCGGTGGATAGGCTGTCTCCAGAGATAGAAACAGAAAGATCTAGAAAGGGGAGGGAGGTGTTGGAAATGGACCAGGTGAATTTGAGGGCGGGGTGAAAGTTGGAGGCGAAGTTAATGAAGTTGACGAGCTCAGCATGTGTGAAGGAAGCAGCGCCGATGCAGTCGTCAATATAACGTAAGAAAAGAGGAGGACAGATACCGGTGTAGGTTTGGAACGTAGATTGCTCCACATGGCCGACAAAAAGGCAGGCATAGCTAGGACCTATGCGGGTGCCCATGGCTACACCTTTAGTTTGGAGGATGTGGGAGGAGCCAAAGGAGAAATTGTTAAGGGTGAGGACTAATTCCACAAGGCAGAGAAGAGTGGTGGTAGAGGGTGACTGGCTGGGTCTGGAATCCAGGAAGAAATGGAGAGCTTGGAGACCCTGGTGGAGGATAGAGGTATATGGACGGCCATGGTGAAAATAAGGCGGTGGGGGCCAGGGAACTTGAAATCTTTGAAGAGATGTAAAGCATGGGAAGTATCACGGACATAGGTGGGAAGGGATTGAACAAGGGGAGATAAAACAGAGTCGAGAAAGGCAGAAATGAGTTCAGTGGGGCAGGAGCAAGCAGAGACAATGGGTCTGCCTGGACAGGCAGTTTTGTGAATCTTTGGTAGGAGGTAGAAATGGGAAGTGCGGGGTGTGTGAACTATAAGTTTGGTGGCCGTGGATGGGAGATCTCCCGAGCTGTTGAGATCGGAAATGGTTTGGGAGACAATGGACTGGTGCTCCCTAGTGGGGTTATGTTCCAGGGGTAGATAAGAGGAGGTGTCAGTGAGTTGTCGTCGTGCCTCCGCTATGTACAGGTCGGTGCGCCAGACGACAACAGCACCCCCCTTATCAGTGGGTTTGATGGTAAGGTTGGGATTGTTGCAGAGAGAATGGAGAGCAGAACGTTCAGAGGGGGTAAGGTTGGAATTGGAGCAAGGGGTGGTGAAGTCGAGACGGTTAATGTCCCGACGGCAATTAGAGATAAACGGATCCAGGGCGGGTAGAAGTCCTGGGCGGGGAGTCCATGAGGAGGAGGAGGGTTGGAGACGGGTCTTAGTGTTTTATTTGAAAGAAACATACTGCTGTTGTTCAATTGGTTCACTTGCAGAGGGAGAGGGAGTGATATAGAAATAGAAGAATGAAATTTACAGGAAAATGGAGATTTTGTTGAATGATGGATAATTATTTAAAATAAGATTGCTAAGGAAGAAGCAATACTATTTTTTTGGAAAAAAAAGGTTAGTGTATTAAAGGTCCTAATCTAAATTACTTCACTTTTGGGGCATAGTGTAGGGACCTGCCACACATGAAATCATCAATCTCATTTATCAGTTTGCCAGTCTGCATACTAATCTGGGGAATGTAGGGTAAAAAGGAAGGGAAATGTAAATTTATGTATTTAGTTCACTTTTTTAATTAATAAGAATTCTGAAATGATTACTCCCCCTCAGGTTTTCATGAGCAAACACATGAGCAATGTGTCCTTCCCAGATGGTTAACCAAGGTAAAATTAATGACTTTGCTATAAATTAGGTGGAAGTCTTGAGGCTTTAAAAGCTTAATAAATCTCAATGGATGGAAGGTATTCCAGAATCCTGAAAGAAACCAGACAGAAAATTTGCAATGCGCAACTTCTTAAGGAGGGAGCTAGTCAAATTGGTAACTCTAAGAAGTACCACCAAATTAGAAGCAGATTAATGTGCCACTAGATATTATGCATCAAAGTGTGCACTTACAATATCTCTTGGGACTTGCTTCAGTTTTGTCCAATCAATTAAGTTAATTGTTGGGGGTAACTTTGAGGATTTTCTGTACATTAATAGCATAGTAAATTGCATTCACCATGATATCAGTGGCGATCTTCCTATGTAATAAACTACTTGGGCTTTAGGGGTGATAAAATAACTCTAATGAATCTGGAGAAATTCCACAACATGCTATATGTAGTTTTTTGAGGCTGTTTAGTAAGTTTAACCTTAAAGGTTTTGGGGAGCATAACATGAACACAAGAAATAGAAAGTAAATAGCTTTTCAATTTGTTTGATAAGGTCATAAGTGATCTTCTTCATCTCTGATTTTTCAGAATCAGATTTATTATCACTGTTTTAACTATCATGAAATTTGTGGCAGTAGTACAGTGCAGATACATAAAACTATATTAAAATTAATAATGTGATTGTGTTCATAAATTTGTCGACCCTTCAGAAAACAGATGACAGAGGGGAAGAAGTTTTTCCTGTATCATTGAGTGTGGTTCCTCAGGCTCTTGTACCTCCTCCCTGACAGTAGTAACAAGAATGTTCCAAATGGTGAGGGTCTTTAATAATAGATGTTGCCTTCTTGAAGCATCAACTTTTGAAGAACATCTCAATGGTGGGGAGGGTGGTGCCCGTGATTGAGCTGACTGAGTCTATAACCCTCTACGGCTCCTTGAAATACCAGGCGCTTGAGTCTCCATACCAGGATATGATGTCAAAGTGCTGTCCACCATACATCTATAAAAAAGAGTTTTTGATGACATAACAAATCTCCTCAGACTCCTAAAACAAAAGCAGAGCACTGTTTTGCCGCCTTTGTGCATGCATCAAGATGTTGGGTTAAGGGCAGATCCTAGGAACTTGAAGCTGCTCACCTTTTCCATTGCTGATCCCTCATTGAGGACTGGTACAGTACATGTGCTCTTGACTTCCCTTCCTGCAGTCTGCAATCAATTCCTTGGTCCTGCTGATGTGGAGTGTGTGGTTGTTGCAACACCACACAACCAACCAATCCGTCTCACTTCTTTATGCTGCCTCGTTGTTATCCGAGATTATACCAACAGTGATGTCATCTGAGAATTATAAACAGTATTTAAGCTGTGCTTAGCCACACGGTCATGAGTGTAGAGAGAGTAGAGCAGTGGGTTAAGTGCGCATCCTTGAGGTGTGCCAGTGTTGGTTGTCAGCAAGCTGGATATGATACCTCTGATGTGTATTGACTGTGGTTTTCTGATGAGGATCCAGTTACAGAGGGAGGTAGGGGGGCCCTTGTTTTAAGGCCTGGTGATTAACACCGAGGGGATGGTAATTTCTTTCCTCATATCCTATGTTTTCAGTAAAATCCAAAAAATCTCTTTGTCTCAGTCTTGTGCCTACTCAACAACTGAGAGTTACTGAGCCTCTGTGTAGAGAATTCCTAAGTTCTGCACCTTGCTGGTGAAGAAATTCAACCTTACTTCTGTCCAAAACATTAACTGCTTCTCCTGAGGCTATAACTCAGGATTAGGAGTTAGATTCTGAATGTTCAATCCAGGGGAAATGACATCTCAGAATCCAGCCTCTCAAATCTCTGGTATATATTGTTCCTCTGAGATTATCTCTCAGATTTCTCAATCCCAGAGACCATAGACCCAGCCTACTCAGTCTTTAATCATCAGACAGCGTCCACCTCAGTTTTCAATGCAGTGCAATAAAACTGACAATGCAGCAGACATGGGACACTGGTGCAAGCTGAGAGATTTGCTGGACTAAAGATAGAAACATAGAAAACCTACAGCACAATACAGGCCCTTTGGCCCACAAAGCTGTGCCAAACATGTCCTTACCTTGGAAATTACCTAGGGTTACCCATAGCCCTCTATTTTTCTGAGCTCCATGTACCTGTCCAGGAGCCTCTTAAAAAACCCTATTGTATCCACCTCCACCACTGTCGCTGTCAGTCCATTCCACACACTGTGTAAAAAAAAAAAAACTTACTCTTGACATCTCCTCTGTACCTACTTCCAAACACCTTAAAACTGTGCCCTCTCATGCTAGCCATTCCAGCCCTGGGAAAAAGCCTCTGACTATCTACATGATCAATGCCTCTCATCATCTTTTCACCTGTATCAGGTCACCTCTCATCCTCTGTCGCTCCAGGGAAAAAAGGCCGAGTTCACTCGACCTATTCTCATAAGGCATGCTCCCCAATCCAGGCAACATCCTTGTAAATCTCCTCTGCACCCTTTCTATCGTCAAACGTTCCTTCTAATTATTACCCGTTACCCGATGCAAGAACACACAGTACTACGGAAGATAAAGCAACTGCTTTTTTTATTAGAAGCTTGCTACTGGAGAGAGCTCTCTCTAGGCCCACAGCAGCCCGTTCCGAGGGTCTCCCTCCCCGCACACAGATACAGAGTCTTTTTTTATACCCTTTCTGCCACGTAGCAGGAAACAATTTTCTGGCTACCCCTACAGTCATATGCCCAGCAACAGTGGTATTTTAATACAAAGACCCTTTGGTTGCCTTAATAGGCCAAAGGTCATCAACAACAGACAATGTGCATGATGAGATCATCTCTCGTAGCTCCACATTTTTTTGTACGGTAATACCGTATTGCGTTCTGCAGGTGCACAAACCAGCAGAGCTTAGCTTGAAATCTAATTTTTACCTGTCAGCAGAACAAATTAACCCTTTACTACCTCATTCCCTCCTTTTTATCATCTCATGATAACACAATTAAATTGGGGCTGAAAACAGTGCCGCTAATTTGGTAGGGAAAGCCTTGCAGCACGTGTTTAAACAGGTCAACAGTACACAACACACAATGATAATCACGACAAGAATGACTAACCCATGTAGGAAATAAGAGGCCCATGATCCCCCTAGCAACTAGCTGAGCCACCCTTCTCCTCCCGGCGGACCCTTGCCTAAAACTATCTAACTGTTTCTGAATCTCTAGAATCGCGTGGGAGATGTTATGGGACTCGTCCCTGACATGGGTGTTGCACTTATCTCCAACTATGGCACACACCCCTCCCTGCTGGGCTAACTGGTAGTCCACAACATACCGGGTCTGCGGAGCGTAAAGCCGAAGTTCTGCCATTTCTTGGTTGATTGCCTCCATTGTGCTGTTCCCCGATGCCGTCAGCCCACAGACGAGGTAATTTCGATTCCCAGCTATGGCCCCTGCAGATCCCCCGAGGGAGAACGTGCTGAGCCAGCCGTAGCCCACCGCCGGTCCCAGAGTGGTCAGGTCCTTCACATAATTCTTTACTGATGGATCGAGCCACAGTCGTCGTCAAACGGGAGCTTCCTGCGGGCCAGGAACGGTGATCGTGCCAACTGCGAATGGTGGAGGCAGAGCATTAGGACCCGTAGTGTAAGAGGAACACGTATCCGCTCTTTGCCCGGTAGCATGTGGAACTGTCAGAAAATATTTTCTGATACCAGATATTTTCAGCACGGTATATTGGGGCGAAAGCCAGCTGACATTTTCCCTCTAGAAACGTGGGTCCCATTACAATGACCACACACGTACTGACTCCCTTCGGGTAGGGCAACACACCTTTCTCGAGTACAGGTACTTCCCGCTTTTTATTCCGCAATCATGATTCAGACAGTGCCTTTCAATGCAGGGGATGTTCTTAGGGACTTTAACAATTACACACCCCCATCCTATCCCTCGGAAATAGAAAGGGCAGCCGTGGGTGCCCCTACAGATAGTTAGAGACCCAACGTCCCATTTCCAGACTGTCATTCCGTTGCCTCTGTGCGTTTAGCCAGGACCGAGTTCCCCAGCTCTTGGATCACCCATTCTCGGAACTCCACCCTAAAGTGCTGTTCAAACTTTCCACACACCGTCCCATACTCGCTCTTGTAAACCTTCCCTTATCACCTTTACGCTCTCTGCCTGACGTATCCTCTTCCACTAACTCCTCCCAATTCCTTTCAGTTGGGTTAGCCACGAATAGTACCTCTACAAGGGGTAACATACAGTTCCGTTACCATATAATCGCATATGCGTTTCATGAAAGAGATTACGTTCCAAAGCATCTGGAAATACAAACATAAAGAGTCCAAGTCCAACAACAATCACTAGTCCTGACGAAGGGTCTCGGCCCGAAACCACGGATGCTGCCCGACCTGCTGAGTTCCTCCAACGTGTTTGTACGTGTTAACAATCACGTTTCGTCCGGCGACCCTCGCTTATAATCACTCAGGTGAATCCAACGGTTGTGACCTTGTACTTTTACTGCAGTCGGCGTCTGGAGAAGGGTCTGAAAAGGTCCTTTCCACCGGGGTCTTCCCAATCCCTTATCAGTACCGAATCCCCAACTTTCAAATCCGGACACTCCGCTTCCGGTTTTTCCTGTGGTTTAAATGCCTCCTGCACCTGAGAATGAAGGAACTTTAGAGAGGATGTTAACTGCCTGAAATACCTTTGCAATTCACCCCCCATAACATTAAGGTCAACTTGGGTGGGAGGCTGAGTATTGACATCCCATGGGGTCCTTCCGGGACGTCCATAAATAATTTCAGCCGCTGATACTCTGGTAGTGGAATGGGGAGGAATCATCATATGATACAAAGCTAACAGAAGGACCTTCAGCCAGTTCATTCCGGTTTCGGACATTAACTTAGCCAGCTTATTTTTCAAGGTGCCGTTAGCCCGTTCCGCTACTCCTGCAGCCTTCGGGTGCTGGGCACGGTGGAATCGCTGTTCAATGTGCAGCACCTTGTATAGTTCTTCATTTATTTTTCCCACAACATGACGACCATTGTCCGAACTTACCTGTTTGGGTACCCCGAATCTTGGTATAATCTCTGTAAGTAACACCCTTACCACCGTGGAGGCTTTATTATTGGTTGTCGGAAAGGCTTCAATCCATCTACTAAACACATCTACAATCACTAAACAATACCTATAACAGTGTACACGCGGTAGTTCGATAAAATCAAGCTGAATAAATTCAAAAGGACCTCTTGGCAAAGGGGATTTTTCCTCGGGCACACTTTACTCCTTTTCCCGCGTTTATTTGTTGGCATATCAGATATGATCGTATTTTCTCTTGTGCCGCCTCTTCCAATCTAGGGCGCCACCAGGTGCGCAGTAAAATGTTACTCATTCCCTCCTTGCCAAGATGCGTATCAGTATGCAGGCAATCAATAAGCATTGGTAACAGAGCATCAGGTATACAAACTTGGCCAACTGGTGTGAGCCAGAGGCTCTCGGACGCAGAGTGCAAACACCCATGTGTCTTCCAGATTAGTTTTTCTGAATCAGGGGCGTCCCCCTGTAGTTGTCCATGTCTGGAAAACCCTTTGCTGTTGTGGTCGGCCTGCAGGCCAAGGCCAATTTCTCTGCAGTGGAGACAATATAAATGGCAGTCTGTGCCGCTAATTTGGCTTCTCTGTCCGCCCGATTATTACCTTGGGTAACTGTCGGAGAGATGCGCTGAGCACTTAATAATAGCCAATTGTTTTGAAAGGAGGATGGCTCTGAGGTGGTTCTTTACGTACGAGGCATTCTGGATAGGGGTCCCTGTGGAAGCGAGGAATCCCCGGTGGGCCCGCAGCTGGCCGAAGTCATGAGCCAGCCCAGAAGCGTGACGGGAGTCGGTAAAAATATTGGCCACTTCATCCTTGGTCAATATACAGGCTCTCGTCAGGGCAAATAGTTCCGCCTTTTGTGCTGAGACAGGAGGTGGTAAGGATGCTGACTCGACCACAGCCGAGTCATTCACAATGGCATAACTACTAAGGCGGGTTCCAGTAAAAAATGAGTGCTCGCTTCATCTGGGGTCGCGAGTAATCCGACTAGTTCATATTGTTGGTCTTAATGGCAGCATCAATATTCTCAGGGATACATTGCAAGAGAATAGCATTAAACTGGGGCGAGAGATTACCAGCATTAAAGGCGGTATCCCCGGCGTAGGTTGCATAGGTGGAGCAGAAACGGTCCCAAAAGTCAGTACCGTCTTTTCTTTCTTTAGGTTTACATTCTAAGACTTTGCTCATGTCAACAAGCTGTTGCAGGGTCGTCTTAAGGGCTCGTTTAATCTTGTCTACCTATTCCGTTGGGTCAGGTTCGCTGTCAAAAATGCCTGCCAATGATTGTGATTATTTAGTCCCTGATACCATTTAGTCTGTTCATCCTGAGTGAGGGCCGTACAGCACAGACTGAAAAGATCTTGGAGAGTAGCCTGATACATTTGAATGGTGCTTATTATATAGTGTATAAAATCGTCCGGATTCGTTTTACGGTTAGGTGCGGTGCTCATCATCATGCACATTTCATGAGTTTTCCACGGGGTATAAACGCGCAGAGTGGGTTCATCGGCGTTCCCGTGGGGATCGGGGCAATTCCGCTCGGGAGTAAACGTGGAGTGTGTGCATCCGGGGCCGCAGTTTCAAAGGGGTCATTTTCATCACACTCCTCATCAGGGCAGTCCCCTATTAAACTGTTTCTCTTAAGAATTGCATTTTTGCGTTTCGGCCGCGGGGTAGATTTTTTTCAGTGACTGCCGTTTAGTTTGGCTTCAGTTCCAGCTGCAACGGGATCACTAAATTGTTCTGGCCCTTGTCTCCGCTCCCGTTCCTGAGCTGTGTAAGGAGGTGGTGGTTGGGATGCCTGCTTGCTGAGGGAGTGGAGGGTAAACTGGGGCCGTGGGGCGAACTAGTCAATCCTCCTCAGTTTCATCTGTATCATCAGTCTCATTTTGGAACAACATCGGTAAACCAGACATGTCCGTAGGTACCTCCATTTTACCCTGGTAATTAGCAACCTCATGTCCCCGTCCAGTTCCTTCTCCCGTTTTTTCCCTCCTTTTCTGTCCTTTATCATGCTCCTCGCTGTTACTTCAACACTTCCCATGGCTTGGGTTTGCCTTCCCTATCACATACACTAATCCCTCTTCTAGGTGCATTGTGTTCCCAACTACTTCGTCTAGACTTATTGGTTAATTCCTCGGCCGTTTTTCTCCATGTTGACATTAAGATTTTCCATTTCCCCCCTGAATTCCGCTTCCACATTGTCTTTTCTGCATTAATGAATTTCTGCATATTTCAGGTTCCCCCTAATGGCCGCATTCCATTTCCAGTTTCTTATTTAATGAGTCAGATAATTTACAAAAATCATTTTCGTCCTTGGGATTCTCCTTACAAATTTTGAACAAGGGGGTATCCGGTCCTGACTTATCAAGGGTCTGACCCGTTTTCCTTTAATCCGTTAATTTTGTGCTGCGTCTCTCTGCACCCACCTCAGGGTACTGACCTTCACATGGGGGATTTTCCCTCTTAACAACCGGTCTAAGGCAGGGTGTCTGAGACAGACAAGCTCACTCTAGTGAATCCTCTATTATCCCAGTGAATCCTCTAACTGTTATCCGGGACGAATCCTCAATCCCACACTTCTTGTACCTGGGCGAATCCTCAACCCCACTTTTTTAACACCTGGGCGAATCCTGAAGCCCCCCCCCCCCCTTACCGTAGTACTTGGGTAACCTTAATGGTTCTTCAGGAGTCTGTCCGAGGATTGCCCGTAGACGAAGGAGTCGACAAGGTACACAACTAATGAGAGAGTTCAAGGTAAATCTTACCTTGTGGACCCATCTGTCTCGGGTCGTTGCCACCGAGCCGATCACTGACGCCGTCTCACGGAAATGCCTCGTCTTGGACTCCTGGTTGGCTCATCAAATCGTCAAACGTTCCTTCTAATTATTACCCGTTACCCGATGCAAGAACACACAGTACTACGGAAGATAAAGCAACTGCTTTTTTTATTAGAAGCTTGCTACTGGAGAGAGCTCTCTCTAGGCCCACAGCAGCCCGTTCCGAGGGTCTCCCTCCCCGCACACAGATACAGAGTCTTTTTTTATACCCTTTCTGCCACGTAGCAGGAAACAATTTTCTGGCTACCCCTACAGTCATATGCCCAGCAACAATGGTATTTTAATACAAAGACCCTTTGGTTGCCTTAATAGACCAAAGGTCATCAACCACAGACAATGTGCATGATGAGATCATCTCTCGTAGCTCCACATTTTTTGTACGGTAATACCGTATTGCGTTCTGCAGGTGCACAAACCAGTAGAGCTTAGCTTGAAATCTAATTTTTACCTGTCAGCAGAACAAATTAACCCTTTACTAACTCACTATGGTTTCCACATCGTTCCTATAGCGAGGCGACCAGAACTGAGCACAGTACTCCAAATGGGGTCTGACCAGGGTCCTATATAGCTGGAACATTACGTCTCGGCTCCTGTACTCAGTCCCACAATTGATGAAGGCTAATGCACCGTATGCTTTCTTAACCACAGAGTCAACCTGCACAGCAGCTTTGAGAGTCCTACGGACTCAGACACCAAGGTCCCTCTGCTCCTCCACACTGCCAAGAGTCTTACCATTAGTACTCTATTCTGCCATCATATTTGACCTACCAAAATGAACCACCTCGCACTTATCTGGGTTGAACTCCATTTGCCACTTCTCAGCCCAGTTTTGCATCCTATCAATGTCCTGCTGTAACCTCTGACAGCCCTCCACACTATCCACAACACTCCAACCTTTGTGTCATCAGCAAGTTTACTAACCCATCCCTCCACTTCTTTTATCCACGTCACTTATGAAAATCATGAAGAATAGGGGGTCCCAGAACAGATCCCTGAGGCACACCATTGCTCACTGGCCTCCATGCAGAATATGACCCATCTACAACCACTGTTTGCCTTCTGTGGGCAAGCCAATTCTGGATCCACAAGGCAAGGTCCTCTTGGATCCCATGCCTCCTTACTTTCTCAATAAGCCTTGTATGGGGTACCTTGTCAAATGCCTTGCTGAAATTGATATACACTACATCTACGGCTCTACCTTCATCAATGTGTTTAGTCACATCCTCAAAAAATTCAATCAGGCTCATAAGGCATGACCTGCCTTTGACAAAGCCGTGCTGACTATTCCTAATCATATTATGCCTCTCCAAATGTTCATAAATCCTGCCTCTCAGGATCTTCTCCATCAACTTACCAACCACTGAAGTAAGACTCACTGGTCTTGGGCTATCTCTACTCCCTTTCTTGAATAATGGAACAACATCCACAACACTTCAATCTTCTGGAACCTCTCCCATCCTCATTGATGACGCAAAGACCTTTGCCAAAGGCTCAGCAATCACGGTAGGCTGGGGTACATCCTGTCCGGTCCTGGTGACTTATTCAATTTAATGCTTTCCAAAAGCTCCAGCACATCCTCTTCCGTAATATCTACATGCTCAAGCTTTACAGTCCGCCGTAAGTCATCCCTACAATTGCCAAAATCCTTTTCCATAGAGAACACTGAAGCAAAGTACAGATTGAGTGCATCCCTTCTCCATCACCTGCCTATCCTCCCTCTTGCACTGTCTCCAAGCTTTCTTTATTTGTGAGCCAACCGCCTCTTCCTCCATCTTTTCGGTTCAGTTCCCACCCCCCAGCAATCCTAGTTTAAACTCTCCCCAATAGCCTTAGCAAACCTCCCCGCCAGGACATTGGTCCCCTTTCAATTCAAGTGCAACCTGTCCTTTTTGTACAGGTCACTCCTGCCCCAAAAGAGGTCCCAATGATTCAGAAATCTGAATCCCTGCCCCCCGCTCCAATCCCTCAGCCATGCATTTATCCTCCACCTCATTCTATTCCTATTCTCACTGTTGTGTGGCACAGGCAGTAATCCCGAGATGACTACTTTTATGGTCCTGCTTCTCAACTTCCTTCCTAACTCCCTGACCTTATTGGATGTTATTCCAACACAATTTTAATTCTCTTTTTGAAAATGTTACACAGTATTATAATAAATGTCTCCAGTGAATTGGGTAAATTTAAAGGGAGTGTGGGTATTGTGGTTCTGATGAGTTTGAAAAGGGTGTGGAAAACTTTGTTTAGGAGCCAGATGTTGGATCAGCAGCAACATTCACAAAACGCTAGAGGAACTCAGCAGGTCAGGCAGCATCTGTGGAGGGGAATGAACCATCAGCCTTTTAGGCCAAGACCCTGCACTAGCACTGAGAGGAAGGGAATCAGAATCAGCAGGTGGAGCAGGGGGAGGGGGAAGAGTACGACCTGCACGGGGCCAGTGAAGGGAAAGGTGGGTGGGTGAGGGAGGGAAAGATGATGTGAGAAGCTGGGAGGTGATGGAAGAGGTAAAGGGCTGAAGAAGAATGAAACTAATAGGAGAAGACAGTAGACCATGGAGTGGAGTGGAGGGAAGGAGGTGGGAGAGGTAAAGGGCTGTTTATGGGTCGAAGAGGAGATGAGAAGTGGTGAGAGGGTAACCAGAATGGGGAATAGAAAAAGTGAAGAATGGGAAGGGGGGATAAAACAGGGGAGTGATTACTAGAAGTTAGAGGAATCAAGGTTCATGCACCCCTACCTGCCAGCTTGTACCTCTCCCCCTCTCCCTCGCCTTCTTATTCTGGCTTCTGTCCCCTTCCTTTCCAGTCCTGATGCAGAGACTCAGCCTGAAATGTCAACTGTTGATTTCCCTTTATTAATGTTGCCTGACTTGCTGAGATCCTCCAGCATTTTGTGTACGTTGCTCAAGATTTCCAGCATCTGCAAAATCTCTTGTATGCTGAATCAGTGGGTTTAATGTTAATTATCAGATTTTACAGTAAATAGACAATTTTATTGAATATGTCTTACTTTGATGAGAGGGAGACTAAAATTGTACACAATACTCTGGGTATGTTTTTTGCAAAGTGTTCTACAATTACGGCAGAATTCTTTCATATGTTATTTACCTTATTAATTGCTTGTTATATCTGGCTGTTAATTACTAAAGGAACAGCACCTCTTATCCTCTCTGAGTAGCATACAACCGAACAGCATGAACATTGAATTCTACAGTTTCAGGTAACTTGCTGTCCCTCTGCCTCTTTCTCTCACCTTCTGATCTACCCAAGTCATCCTACACACACCACACTCCTACTATGTAGTTTCTTTCCAACTCCTCCACCTACTCCATCATCCACACAATTGCCCACTGCATTCCTACCCCCCCCCAACTGTCCCCATCTCCCCACCCTTCCTTAGTGATTTGGTTCCACACTCCACTGTCCTTTCCCATCAGAGTCCATCATCTGTAGCCGAGTTGTCTTCACCTACTTCGCAGCCTCTGTTGTTATCTTCACTCTTCCCTCCACCACCTGACTTCATCTGCGTATAGCCCCTCCTTACCTGAATCTGCCTATCAGTTACCAGCTTTTTCCCCACTCCTTCACCTTACTTACTTTATACCAGCCATTGCCCCTCTAATATTTCAGTCCCGATGAAGGGTCTCAATCTGAAACATCGACTGTCTGTGTATGCTGCATCCCTACTAGTTTTACACCTGGTTCGATCACCTGCAGTCTTGTGTCTGCTAGGTATTAATTTTCTGATTTCTATGTGAGTTAACTTGTTTACAGATAGACATTGCTATTTCTTGTCATTGCTCTTCCCAAGTGGGCAGAATGCCCAGTGAGCCTGATGCCTTCTCCTCTGAAGTCACATGGAATAATTTCCAAAGATAGCTGTCTAAACATTAAGTAGGACCGTGGCTGGTCACTTAGCCTGCAATTGCTTGCCAAATGAATATAGAACATGAGTCTTCAGTCTGAGAATTTTACCAGTATCCTGTTCTTTTATCAAAATTGGAGATGAAATGCATATCTCTTTCATTGCAGGAATATATACTCAGTAGACTTGTTCAAGGAGTCAATATGACTATACTACTGGCATCTGTGATTGGTATTCTGATGACAACCATCATAGTGTATCTTGGTTGTAGAAGCCTCCCCATCTGTGGCTGTTTTGACAGTACAACTGGAATGGTAAGTTTATTGCTCAGTCATAGTTCTCCAAATTGTTGTTCCTCTGTGTGTTGTGGGCCCATCAGGCAGCAACCTTGCAGTTTCTTTAGTGTTTCGTTTTTATTTTATGAGGCCAAGTTAATAGCTCGACACTCGATCCTGCATGGATGGGAAGTGTGCAAGGTGCCGGCCAGATTTGAACTCAGGACCACTCACCTTGAAGCCTAGTGTGGATACCTTTACACCACCAGCCAGCTAGTTATCAAAATTACTTGTGTTTATTTAAAATGGCTTGTTGTGCTCTGAATGATAAATCCAAGAACGCATACTAGTTCATTTCTTTCATGTTCTAACCTACAAATTGAATAATTTAAAAGTATTATTTGGTTATTCAATAGCAGGACATCAAAATGCATTTCAGCTTTGTAGTCCTTGTACAATGTCTTTGCAGACATTTCCAGCAATGATTGGTATGGGCAATGCTGACAGACTTTAATAGATTAAGTTTACTCTAGTCAGTCATGGTTCTAATCTTATGTGCCATATCCCTTTAAAACCCTTGTGGATATTGTCATCCAACTTGATAAGCACCTTCAAAATATTTATTTGATGTAATGCCATTTCTTAGCTTTTTCAGAAAATATAAATTTTAACTTTATATGTGTTTTCATACCAAATCAAGTTTCAAAATGAGTAGTTTATCCAAGTGCAAAAGTATTTAAAATATCTTACTCGTTTGGGCAACAATAATTAAAGCAAATTTATGAGAAAATGCTTTGTGTAATAAACACCTGAGATGGGAGAATGCCAAAGTGCTGAATGTCATTAAAAGTGCATGAAGAGGACAAGTGTGCTGAGTCTATGGTAGGGAGATGGGGCAATTGAATGTTCAGCTAGATATTGGACATTTTGAGAAAGAACTGTTGTGGCACAACTGGTTCCATAACCACCTTTTGTGCTGCAAAATTCCATGAATTTCTCAGCACTGAAATCTTAAAGCAAACCTCACACCTGAATCCCACGCTCTGACCTGGTCTTAAATAGAAACAAAAACTGCTGGAAAGATTGAGCCACATCTGCTTGAACACACAATTATCTTTTCAGATTGACGACCACTGAAAATAGAAAAGAAAGGCATTTTGGTGGTGTGGAGTGGTATGCAAGGATAGTGATCAGTATGAATTTTTGAAGGTAATGAAATAACTTGGCTATGTTCCTGAGGAAAGCAAAAGAGGGACTTCTACTGATACTCAACATTTCCTCTAAAGAGTGTGTGTGCACACATCTTTTGCTATTAGAGCACAAAGGAATTTAAACTGCGCACAAATGGTTGTCACCCGCTACCCTGTTGGCATGTTAAGTATATTTCGCACTCATACACAATCACATTTCCTTTTCCAGTTTCTGATGCAGACGGTGTTGACAACGTGGAGTTTGCGATGATTTGTCTGCAGATTTTAGAACTATCTTATATCTACTATTTTTATTGAAGAAATTATTAATTCACTATGCCAAATTCCAAAGAAACAATGCGCGTGAAGCGCAAAAGAACTGCTTGTTCATTTAAGGCAAAATGGCTTAATGGAACAGTAGAAACTGCAATACTGAAAGCTCATAAGCTACGAGAAAAATTTATGTACAATACAGAAACTGGTATTCCCTGTGTGCATTGTTACAATGCAAAAGTTGCTGGAGAATTTGCAAGTGGGAAGAAGTGGAGTGATATTTAGAAACTAACTAGCAAGCAAATCACACATGGATGGTGTGCAAAACCTCCAGCGGGAAAATCCTTCAATACACGTCACAGGCCTGCTACGTATGTTTTGTGAGAGTCCACATGAACAAGAGAGAAAAAGATCAAACGCAGAGGAGATCAAAGTTCTTATTGACAGTGTAGTAACAGTGCACACATGTCACTGGGCAAAAAATGGCACAACAAGATTTATGCACGCACTGGTCATTACAAATTAGAGGGAACATTGCTGGTACTATGAGTTTTGTTTCTCCCCCTCAACTATTACTGCCAAGAGCAGTATTTTAGTGATTTATTTACTTTGCCTTTGGGATCTTTGACTGTGACATTGATCAGATGAAGTGACTGAATATGAGCTGAGTGATTACTGTATAAATGCAACTTCTCTTTTGTAATGGGACAAATCAGACTGAATAATAGCATTTCTCATTGCAGCAGCCATTGATGACAGAAGACCATCAACCTCAGATGATTGAGTTAATCAGTATCCGGCAAAGTAAGTTTATAAATCTATTTATGGATCAAACACTAGTGTTGACATTTACAGTAAGTCTTTTGACAGGTGAAATGTGTTCATGCCTCATTTATGTTTTCATTTAAACTTGCATTCCAATGATGAATCCCTGTCCCAACCATTCCACATAAAGCATGATTGCCCCTCATTTCACCACCTTAGAAGTTTACTGTTCCAGCCACCACAAGTTCATTGTGGCTGCGATGTGCGTGTGATCATCGTGGTAACTTACTAAGACCTCTCTGTGCAGACTGCCCAGGAGGACAATGGGAATGGGTGTAGGAAGGCCCATGTTCCCCATCCATAATGCCTACCATCCTGATCTGGACTTGAGTTGCTATGCTTTCACAGTGTCCTTGTGTTCTAAAGCACAATGCCCATGATAGCCATTACAATGTTCAAAGCAGAATTCGTAAATGAGCCACAATTCAAGGCTGGCATCTATCCCAATCCCAATAACAATTTGATTTTTATTTCCCCCTTTTTAATTTTTTCTTAAGGTCACTGATCTATTGGTACTGAAGCCTGTGCCACAAACTAATTTGCAGAGATAATCTCAAGTAGCAAGTTTTAATATGATTAGAAAGTGGTTGGGAAACTCAGCAGATCAGACAGCATCTATAGAAAGGAATAAAAGGTCGACGTTTAGGGCAGACATGTCAATCAGGACTGGAAATGAAGGGAGAAGAAGTGTCAACTCTTTATTCCTTTCCATAAATGCTGCCTGACCTGCTGAGTTCCTCCAGCATTTTGTATGTGTTACTCTGAATTCCTACCATCCGCAGAATCTCTGTGTTTAGAAAATATTAGGAGTACTTGGCAGATCAGGTCATATCTATGGGAGGAGAAACAGAAACGGAACTTTCCTCAGAACATCGTTTTAATGAAGGGTCTTTGAACTGGAACATAAACTTTGTTTCCTTTCTTACACAAGCTGCCTGACCTGATGCATATTTTCAGCTTTTTTTTTTTGTTTTTATTTTATTCAAGAGCCATCACAGGCACAATTCTTTTGTCTGGTGAAATTCCACAATTAAAGTTGAATTAAGGAATTACTGTCCAGTGGGGTTTACCATGTATTAATCTAATTCTATTAAAGTGAATATTTAATAGGAAGCATCTTTTGCTACCTCTGTGTTTGTTTTGTAAACCCAGTGGCAAGATTGGATAAATGTCTTTATCTGCTATACCTTGTTCTGCTTGCCCTGAAATCCAATATTGTTTGCTGGGGCTCTTGACTTAGACCTGCAGAACCATTGTAAAGCATCTCAGATTAACAGATCACCAGTGTAGTTCAATATAATTGGCTCCCACTTGCTAACTAATTTTTCAGAAAGTTTGAAATCCAGACATTTGATGGGATTTTGTCCCACCTCTTTTGTCCAATGATTCATTTGGATATGGGCTCCTGGGCACCAGCTCAGATGTGATCAAGAGCTAATGGGGTTCAGTTCTACAATCGTGAAGGATTGAACTAATCAATCAACCTCTGCCATTCTGGAGTAGTGTTTGTTTCCCATAAACCTTTGCATACTTTAGTATCTAAATAGCCTGCTCTAATTTTAAGATAACACTTTCTTCTTGTAGATTCCAACGTTAGATATAGTTTTTGTTGATCAACCCAAATCTCCTGTATCACTTTGAAGACCTGAACTGCATCACTCTGTCAGTCTTGTATATGCAAGTGTACAGAACACACTGCCTTGGGTGACGGTAGGGGCAGATACATTAGGGGCACTTAAGAGAGTTTTGGATAGGCACATGGATGAAAGAGAAAAAATAATCGAGGACTTTGTGGGAGGGGAGGTTTAGATTGATCTTGGAGAAGGTTAAAAGGTCGGCACAACATTGCGACCGAAGGGCCTGGACTGTGCTGTACTTGCAACAGAAAGCAAGTTTATGCCACTTGTCCTTGGTGATCAATGAGTGAAGCTTTACAATAGTTTTCTGTTCCAGCCTATGCAGGTAAAGGCCAGATCCTTTACATTTTTGATTCAGAACTATAGTGTTGCTGATGGTTAAAATTGCTGTATCATTTCTGAGAGCAATTAAGTTCATATTCATTTAGGAGGGCAACAAATGCTGGCTCTACCTGTGATCCTGGGTCTGTGTGGATGTGGATAGGATGTTTCATATGGTGTGGGTATCCAGAACTACAGGGCACAGCCTCAAAATTGAGAGGCAACCTTTTAGAATGGAGGTAAGGAGGAATTTTTTTTTGCCATAGAGTGGTGAATCTGTGGAATGCTCTGCCAGTCTGCGATGGAGGCCAAGTCCACAGGTATATTTAAGGCGGAAGTTGATTAATTTCCTGATCAGTCTGGGAATCAAAGGATAGGACGAGAAGGCAGGTGTGTGGGAGTGAGTGGGTTCTGGGATCAACCATGATGGAATGGCAGAGCAGACTCGATGGTTGAATGGCCTAATTCTGCTCTCGTGTCTTTATGGTCTTATGAAGAAAAATCCCTTTTTGTGCAATCTGTTCTCACCCTTAAGAACATTTCTTAACTGCGTACAAATTGGCTGATCTCCTTACTTTATCATATTTTCTGCCAGAGAGAACCTAATTGATTGGGTAGATCTATGACTGGCTATTTCAGTCCTATTACTTGCATTACGATCTGGACAGAGCAATTTACCAGAGATCATTGGTTGGTATCAGTTATCCATTGGCTACACAATGGAATCTTTTTAGGCAATGTATTTGGCAGAGCCATCCATGCTAATTTAATTGAGGCATTCTTTGCATAAATTATTAATATGCTTCTACCTTTACTAACTTGATATGAATTTCTCTTAAAACAAGATGGCAGTGCTCAGCGAATCCTAAATGATCCAGTACTGAATGATGGGAATGGAGAGAAAGAAGAGGCAGAGCTGATGTCAAAGTCAACAGCACCCTACATGCTATTTACTTAAAATCAACTTTAATCACTTGTGGTTGCCTTACTTGATAGACAAATGGAAGATTGTTTCCTTTTATTGGACTTCATTGACAAGAATTTGAATCTCCTTATGAAGAAGTTTACCAATATTTGCCTCAGCTTGGAATAGTTTTTGTACACATCACTTTTATGGCAGTCATTGCTGAGAGTTAACATTAGCACTGAGTATTTAAAAAATATCAATTGAATAACCAGATAATTTGCCACCTTGAAATCTTTTTATATAATTGTACGGCTGTGATAGGTGATGTGATTTTCAGTGGCTACCGTGTTACTGTTTAGTGAGCAATGAAAAAGAATTGTTACATCTATTTTGACCAAAGAGCTGTTGAAGTGTTAGCATTTAAAAAAAATAAATTAGTCTTAAAATGCATATGTATTTTAAGAATTTATTCCACAAAATGTTTCAAAACTTACCATAGAGGTTATTGTGAAGTCAAGAAAATATGCACATGCTGGAAATCCAACCCAACACACACACAAAGTGCTGAAGGAAATCAGCAGGCCAGGCAGCATCAATGGAAATGAATAAATAGTTGACGTTTCTAGTTGTGACCTTTCTTCAGCACTGAAAAGGAAGGGGAAGGCGACAGAATAAAAAGGCGGGGGGAGGGGATAGCTAGAAGATGATAGGTGAAGCCTGGTGGGTAGGAAAGACAAAGGGCTGGAGAGGAAAGAATCTGATAGGAGAGTGAACCATAGGAAAAATGGAAGGAAGGGGCCAGGGGATCCTCTGGAGGGGGTCCATGTCTAAAGCCACTCTCTCCCCCTCTATTGCAACATTTCTCCAAAACATGCACAGGTAACGCTGTTCTTTTTACATCTTAGGGTACCAGAAGTTGAGAACAGATATTTTTAACTTTGTGACGCTCTGAAATGTAATGGGTAATTTTGCCAGTAATCATAAATTTGCAGTATCTTTAGACTAGATCAGGCTTCCCTTTTTCAGCAGGACTTCAGTTTTTTTTCTTGAATCATCCTGTTCTTCATTAGAATTTTAGTTGTACTTTGAAATCTGGATGCAGCATTGAGCAACACTTCTCTAGTGACTCCCACCACACACAGCTTTTGTTACCTTTCCACCCTTGACAAAGGACTTCAGATCAAAAGCCTCTTGGATTCAGCAATTTTAAAAATATAAATTACTAGACACCATGGATATGAATCCAGAGTTTCCAAATGGAGGGGCCAGGAAGGATTTGCACTGGGATTATAGAGAATAGCATTTTTGTTTAGCGCTAAACTTTGCAATGAAACGGGAAGCTATCAGAATTATACACATACTGAAATGTTCTTTGGTCAGGAGAATAACTTACTCTGAAACAGATTGATTCTGTGCCGATATCAAGTGCTTGGATGATGTGCCATGTAACCAAGAATAGCTTGAAGCATTGTAAAGATTCAGAATCATTTACAAAAATAACCACTTCAGCTGGACAGGCAGAAGACTGTTTAAGTGGAAAGCAAAGTAGGTTTTATTAATTAACTGTGTTCTTTCGAAATCAATACAGACATCAACAAAGACTTAAAATATGCAGATAATGCAAATCTAAAAGATTGGAACAAACAGAATTAAGTTTGTAATTTTTTAATACCGTAGATTCCGGACTACAGAGCGCACCTGATTAAAAGCCGCTGGCTCTAATTTTAGAAATAAAATCAATTTTTTACTTGTAAAGGCCGCACCGGATTTTCGGCCGCAGGTGTCCCACGTTGTAATATGAGATATTTACACAGAAAGATATTACACGTGAGGATTTTTTAACTTTTAATTAAATCCATATGGTAACAAAAACAAATACATATTGCAAATGCTTTTTTTCGAACCGTGCCCGTAAATATACGTTGCGTATACTTCTTTACTGAACAACATTCCAATATCTCCTAACGACTGGTAAAAAATATATATACTGCAGCCTACCAGGAAAAGTTATTGATCGCCTTTAACTTAAAAGCAGCGTTTTGGCTCCGCCGCTCCCCCCCTCCTTTCCGTTTATCGCAAACTGGCATTTTTCCCACAAGACGCGGCGAAACCGGGTGTGACGTCATAGCATCCCGCGATGTAGTACAGAAAACAAATATAGTTAAAACTCTTCTAACTTTAACTAGAAAATGAATTACTAAGCGAAAATATTATAAACTAAATAACTGCCATAAAGGCAGCACAATGCTTTTCTTCGAGTGTTTTCCATGTTGATGAGGGTGAGTACAAATGACTGATTTACAATAATTTAATTGTGAAAGTGCGCTTGATTTATCGTACAATTTCATTGGACCTCTGTGAACTACTCATCAATTTTATTGGTCTACTGTTACAAGGCAAAATGTTTACGAGGCGGCATGAAAAAAAATAATGCATTAGCCGCTCCGTTTTAAAGGCCGCAAAGTTCAAAGCAGTTCAAAATATGGGAAAAAAGTAGCGGCTTAAAATCCGGAATCTACGGTATTTAAAATTGATTGTTTTAGTGCAAATTTAATTAATGAAGCTATTCTTGATAATGGATTAAGTATGACAATTAATGATTTATTTTCAGCTCGTTCATTACAATGGTGAATTATTGGAAATCCAACCATCATCTGCAATTCTGGATAGATTACACATTAAAACTCAGCCCCTCATCTTTCATCAGTGCATTTTTAGTTATTAATACGTGCATTTTTAGTTAATGATGAATAAATTGCTTGATAGTTCAGAGTGCAGTCAGTAAATACCTTTTTGCTGCATTGATACAAACAAAAGGAGGCAGAATGAATGATTCTAACATTCTTGCAACACACGTCTTCTCTCATGATGTTTCTCCCCATTTTAATAAGAGGGAAGATTTGGAAAACGTTTGTTCAGAAGCACCCACAATCATTCCCCTTGTCAGAGCCAGCTTTCATGTCCAGGAATAAATGCACACATTGGCTCTTCCTGTCCTCTTACCTTGAGAAAAAAACTTAGACAATTAAAGCCTTACATGTTTTAGGTTAGACCTTGCTAGTCAAATTTAATTAAATCACTTAAAATGTATATTTTCATATTAGCCAAATCACAGAAGTACAAGTTACATTTCAGCAACACCTATCTGTATGTCGTTTGGCAAAACTGAATGCAAATTGGTGCACTAATACTTTAAAAATAAAAACTTCAATCTCCCCTCCTTTTCCCATCAACATTCAATATCTTTTGCATGATAGTTATTTTAATCAAGTCACCACTTTTCCTATGCATGTCCAAAAATTTAACCCAACTAACACAGGCATCATGATATTTCCAAGTATGCTAGAAGCACATTTGGTTCCCACCGAAAATGAAGAGTTAAGATGAATAAAAACGACCCACTGCTGCTCTGGTCCGAATCTACTAACAGCGTGGAGATCCTCCTGCTCCTAGACACTCAGCTATTTGCTGTTAACCAACTAAACAACTGAGGGTTTCCAAGACCAAGATGCCCAATTTCAAGATGGAATAGAAAAGATTAAGGAAAAGCTAAGAAAAGGACAAGGAAGTATAAAATGACATTAACTGAATAAAATACAGATATTTCTCTTGTATGTTGTGGTACAAAATTAATGACTGATAACCAATACCAGAAAATGGACGCTTTTCAATTCTGGACTGTCCGCTGACTTCGTTTTCAGTCAGTATTCGCCAGGATGAATCCTAGTTCTTGTTCAACTACATTTCCTCTGATGGATGGCAACAAGATCTGCCATAGTCAGAGAACTCATTGCAGCTTTGTCCACACTCTACACGGTATTTAGCAGCAAAGCACTTTTCATTTTGTTTCAAATGGAAAACAAATAATTTCTCTTTAACAGTAACACTCCACACTTGGCTTTGGTTCGGATTCCAGCTCAACTTTGGACTGATCTACTTGCAGTTGGCTAAGCATCATGGGCTTGTGGTTCTTTAGCTTATGAGCCAAAGTCATGAAAATGGCTTCTACGTGATCGTTATCGTTTGGGTTCTTAGCCGAGGTCTCAAACAGCGGCATGTTTTGAGTATCAGCAAATTTTTGAGCAAGGTCAGTTTTAATTTTGGTGGAGTCTTTCAGGTCACACTTATTTCCCACTAGGATGCGTGGAATTTCTCCACCTAGCGAGTGCTGTTTGCATTCTTCAATCCAGGCTGGAAGGCTCTGGAAGCTAACAGGGTTGGTCACATCGTACACAAAGACAACAGCATGGACGTTCCTGTAGTAGTGCTGCACCATGCTCTTCCGAAAACGTTCCTGGCCAGCTGTGTCCCAAAGCTGAATCTTAAAAAAAGGTAAAAACAAAATTACAATCACCTTACAATATCTTAACTGCCGTTGAAATAATTATTCATGTGTAGGCAAATTTTCACCAAAGTTATGAAGGGGGCAGGAAGAATCATTACTATATTTACCAAGTGGAACAAGTGCTACAACCTGCCCTTACACTTGCTCCCTCACTACCATTCAGGGCCCCAGACAGTCCTTCCAGTGAAACGCCACTTCACGTGTGAATCTGTTGTGGTCATCTACTGTATCAGTGCTCCTGGTGTGGCCTCCTGTAGAGACCCAACGTCTTTAAGAGTTGTCCCAAGTAACCAGCTGCGCTGATTAACCGATGGCACAATTAACCAGAATCCACTGTATTTCAACTCTTGACGAAAAGAGAATAAGTGCTTTGGCTAACGTAGGCTGTGGGGTAATGTAAATAATAAGACAAAGAGGATAGAAATATTACAAAACAATGGAATTCAATGGGAAGTATGAGCTTTGTCATCTTTGTGGGAGGCATAGTGGGAACCTACAGGGGAATAAATGAATATTTACATCATTGCAGTTTGAAAAACTTAGATATAAACATTTGTGTCCAAATACAAAATTCTTTTAGAAATGTGACATAGCTGTTTAATAAATCCATTGAGAAAGTTTATACACTGTTCTTTTGTTTATCAACTGAAGAGTCTCTAGTTAAGTATTGTTTTCTAGTGTGGATGTTCCATTTCAGAGAATACATGAACACTTTCCATGAATGAGAACAACACTTAAGAAAGGGTGGAAAAGAGCTGTACTTCTTGGAACTGGGACAAAGTTCATTTTGTGTCCTCAGGATTTATAAACCACTCCATAATTGGAATCAGGTTTAATATCACTGGCATATATCATGAAACATGTTGTTCTGCTGAAGCAGTAGACTGCAATATGCAAAAAACTATATTTACAATAAGATATAAAATTAGTCCAGAAAACAAAAAAAAGGGTAAAAAAAAGAGGTAGTGTACATGTGTTCATTGTCCAGTCAGAAATCTGATGGTGAAGGGGAAGAAGCTGTTCCTAAAACATTGTGTCTATCTTCAGGCTCCTGTATCAACCCCTTGATGGAAACAATGAGAAAAGGCCATGTCCTGGGTGATGGGGGCCCTCAATGACAGATATCGTCTTTTTGAAGATGTCCTCAGTGCCGGGGAAGCTAGAGCCCGTGATGGAGCTGGCCAAGTTTACAACTTTCTGCAGCTTTTTCCAATCCTGTGCAGTGGCCCCTCCATACCAAACGACGATGCAACCATCATGGTACATTTGTAGAAATTTGCGAGAGTCTTTGGTGGCATACCAAGTCCTAATGAAATATGGTAGCTGTTGTGCCTTTTTTGTATTGTATCAATAAGTTCAGCCCAGGACAGATCTTCAGAGATTTGACATCCAGGAACTTGAAACTGCTACCCTTTCCACTGCTGATCCTTCGATAAGGACTGATGTGTGTTTCTCAACTTCTCCTTCCTGAAGTCCATAGGAACTCGTACAGGCAGCATCTATGCAAACGAATATATTTCTCTAGCATTTTGTGTGTGGTACTCTACATCTCCAGCATCTGCAAAATCATTTGTGTCCATGACAATGATACACATTGTGTTGCCCTTAAGGCATTTATTTAGTTTATTATATTTTCGCTTTAGTAATTCGTTTGTAATCATTTTCTAGTTAAAGTTAAGGTTGTTGAAAGGAAATTTATGGTCTGTGATATATCGCGGCATGTGATGACGTCACACCCGGTTTCACTGCGTCTTGTGTGAAAATACCAGTTTGGAGAAATGGGAAGGAGGGCGCTTGTGTGTGCAGGATCAGCGCGAGAAAAGTTTTCTTTCTACGCACTAGAAACATCATAGAAGCAACGCCGTAAGTTCATAAGATAATCGATATGTTGAAGTAAAAATGTTAACGCTGATTCTGTTAAAGTAATGACGGTTGATAAAGTTTATGTTCTTTGTTATTTAAAGAGTTGCGGATAGTTTGTGTTGAAGTATTTAAAGCAGTTGATGGCGTAGGTAGATTCTGACTGTATGTCGTATTTTAATGTAATATAGTTTGTTGTAGTTTTATTTTTGCAAGTATTTATGATGTAAATGTGATGCCAAGAAGGAAACAAATACTGTATATATTTTGTGTTTTATCAACAATTTTCACCATACGTTAATGTGGAAGAGTGAACAGTAAATGGTTAATCTTACTGGAATCGCACCTCATTGACTCTGGTTTATACTTGGTGTTTAGTTCAGAGTTTTTACACCTGTGCGAGAACTGTCTTGCACAATACTGCTGCCACAAAAATATTTCACTAAACTTGATTTTGATTAAAATAGGTAAGAAATTTCCGATTACTCAAACTTGCATGCTTTAAATAATTCAGACACAGCCCTTCCCCTGCTCCCAAAATAAACAATTAACTTGCTATTTTGGCGACAGTTCAAAACATAAAGTGAAGATAAAGCACAGGCAGCTTGAGATAACTCTACAAATATTATGTCTTCACTGCGGGAGAGAAAAGATGGCACTGTTTCATTTCCTCCCAAAGAAAAATCTTTGCCAAACAGCTTATTTAAAGGAGCAAAGTAAAATTGCTGAATCATAGCGCTGCAGCTGACCATGTTTCATATGTACTCCATCTGATATCTTGGGGATTATAAGGACAGTATCAGATCACCAAGATACAAAACAAAGTAGTATGGACACATTTGCCATTTGAGAATGCAAAGGGACACCAAAATTAAAATGGCAAATAAACTTAAGGCATAGCTCAATTTATATTCAGTAAAATATCCTGTTAACTCTGGAGCAAATATTAATCATTCACCTCTCAACCTTCCTCCACAATTTAGCTACATCATGGTGATCTGAAGGTAAATCTTAATTACTGACCTATGACTATATAATTACTTCACAAAAGAAGCCATGCTCTTTGGCTTAAGAGTTTTCATTTAGCACAGTGGTACCCAACCACTGGGCTGCGGACCAGTACCGGGCCACGGGGAAACAATATGATTTGGCGATATGAAACGATATGAGTCAACTGCACCTTTCCTCATTCCCTGCCATGCCCACTGTTGAACTTGAATGCACGCGAGGTCATCAGTCAGTATGAGTAAAAAACAAACGATTCTCACAGCTGGTGCACCATCACCTAACTTCGCTTCTGACAAAATTCGAGCGTTACTTCCCAACCACAAATGATCCAAGACCTGTAAAGGAATGGGTCCGCGACCCATTTGTGAATGTCCCCGGTGAATCATCCATGTCAGCGCAGGAAGAAAATCAACTCCTCAAGCTTGTAAAAAATGGTGGGCTGAAAAGTATGTTTTTATCATAACATCTCTGCCGGCATTCTGGATCAAAGTCAAGGCTGAATATCCTGAGATAGCCACAAAAGCACTGAAAACGTTGCTTCCATTTCCAACATCATATCTCTGCGAAGCAGGGTTTTCTGTAATGAATGCAACGAAAACTAAATTGCGAATAGACGGGACATAAGGAACCCCCTTCAAGTATTGCTGTCTCCCATCACCCCTCGATGGGACCGTCTTGCTGCAGGGAAACAAGCCCAAGGCTGGAACTGATTCACCGATATTGGTGTGTTGCAATAATTTTATATGTTCATACAAGGAAAATATGCGCTGTGTGTTTAATATCCAAACGTTACTTAAAATGTTGATGCTATTGACTTACAACTATATTCACGTGAGGAAAATATGCACTGTGTCTAATATTAAATTTGTTAGATAAACCCTTTTAGAAACGGAATTGAGTGTATTAGCCACTTATAAGTGACTTAAAGTTTCACCTATATTCCAGTCATGATTAACACCCCCACCCCCTGTTGGCCAGTCCGCAAGAATCGATATTAAACCGGTCCAAAGAAGTGCAAAGAAGGTTAGGGACCCCTGATTTAGCAGAGCACCACAAAAATTCTTTTCAAAATCATTCCTAAATGGTATTTCAAAAAGATCCCATCCAAATGCAAAAAGTTCCGATAATCCACTATCCATTTAGAAATCTTTATGATTCTGTGTCGAGCTTACTAGGTAATGTTTACCATACTCATTTTCCTCTTACCTAGTTCACTGGAAAGATTCATTACTGTGCAACATATATTAAAAAAAACTGAACTAAAACAGTTAAGATCCAATTGCTTGGAAGATCTGCTAGTCTGACATCTGAAGTCCCAAGCATGCCAGAACAGAGTTTTACTGCCTGTGCACAATGTATAAGGAAAAGCACAGCCAGGAGCAGAAAAGTTCTTGACGTTGTATCATCATTAACACCTACAATTGCAAAGGTCCCAATAACAAAATGCCAGTGAATGAAATATGAGAGTTGTCCACTACTAAGCAATTGGAGAAAAAGGCAACAGGCTTTTTCTGAAGTCTACTGCTATGGGAGATACTCTCTTTATTCATCTAAAGTTCATGTTGAAATGTTAATGCTTTCCTCTTTCTACTCAATATTGATCCCTCTCATGAGCTTACTCCTAAAACTATGTTTTCCTGATCATAAGAAATACCACTAAATGTCAATACATTAATTTCCTTGAAGCAATCAGTGTCACACAGCAGAACTACATTTTTGGTGTGGTCTCACCAGAGAACCCGACATGAACTCTGTGTACCTCAAAACTCAATCTTAGCTTGTGCATGGCACAGAGTTATACATAACTTGGACAAGAAGGGGAAAAACATCAGTGAAGGATGCTTCCATCCTGACTAGTCCACCACCATTTACTTTCACATCACTTGTAGTTTACTTGTAGAAGATAATTAACACTACCTGCCCACACAGACAATGCCCGAGGTCACTGACATGAAACATTAACACTGCTTTTTTTCCCCTGGCTTTTATATATAAAAAAACATTCACAGATCATTACAGGAAATAGGTTGAGGTGGGGGACACTAGTGATTTTACAAATAATGAATCATGGACAATTTACAATGAGGCCATTTGGCCTATTGTGTCTCTGTAAAACAGTAACTGTCTAACTTAATCCTACATTTTAACGCTGTGGGAAATCCTAGATTATAGTTCTCAAATTGTATACCCAAGAACCCGTTAACTGTGATAGTTTGTTCTGCCTCGACCACCCAAAAACCAGCTCAGCTCACTACTTAAAATTGATTCAGGTTAGGTTATTATCATATACCATCAAAGAAATAAACCAGACAGTCTATGCCAAAACCATTTAAACTGCCTAATCCCATCGACCTGCACTGGAACCATAGCCCTCCATACCCCTACCATCCATGTACCTATCCAAACTTCTCTTAAATGTTGAAATCGAGCTCGCATGCATCACTTGTGCTGGCAGCTCATTCCACACTCTCTCTCACAATCCTCTGAGTGAAGTTTCCTCTCATGTTCCCCTTAAACTTTAAACCTTTCACCCTTAACCCATGACCTCTGGTTGTAGTCTCAGTGGAAAAATCATGCAGATACCCTATCTATACCCCTACCAAATCTCCTCTCAATCTTCTACGTACTAAGGAATTATGTCCTAAACTATTCAATCTTTCCTTATAACTCAGGTCTTCCAAACCCAGCAAAATTCTTGTAAATTTTCTCTGTACTCTTTTAACCTTGTTTACATCTTTCCTGTAGGTAGGTAACCAAAAAACACACACACAATATTCCGAATTAGGCCTCACCAACATCTCATACAACTTCAACTTAACATCCCATCTTCTGTACTCAATACATTGATTTATGAAAGTCAATGTGCCCAAAGCTTTCTTTACAACTCTATCTACCTGTATCGGCACTTTCAAAGAATTTTGGACCAGGTCCCATTGTCCTACGACACTCAATGCCCTCCTGTTCACTGTGTAAAACCTACCCTGGTTGAACCTACAGAAGGGCATTAAATTCCATCTGCCATTTTTCAGCCCATTGTTCCAGCTGATGCAGATCCCTCTGCAAACCATGATAGCCTTCCTCTCTACAACCTCAAATCTTGGTGTCATCCACAAATTTGCTGATCCAGTTGACCACATTATCATCAACAAAACGCAACAGAACATCAGCAGGTGCTGGAAATCCAGAGAAACACACACAAAATGCCGGAGGAACTGAGCAAGCCAGGCACTATCTATGGAAAAGAGTAAACAGCTGAAACATCCACTGTTAACGCTTTTTCATAGATGCTGCCTGGCCTGCTGAGTTCCTCCAGCTTTGTGTGTGCATTGCTCTTATCATCCAGATCATCGATATGGATGACAAACAACAATGGACCTAGCACTGTACCCCATGACAGATAGATAGATAGATAAATACTTTATTCATCCCCATGGGGAAATTCAACTTTTTTTCCAATGTCCCATACACTTGTTGTAGCAAAACTAATTACATACAATACTTAGCTCAGTAAAAAAAAATGATATGCATCTAAATCACTATCTCAAAAAGCATTAATAATAGCTTTTAAAAAGTTCTTAAGTCCTGGCGGTTGAATTGTAAAGCCTAATGGCATTGGGGAGTATTGACCTCTTCATCCTGTCTGAGGAGCATTGCATCGATAGCAACCTGTCGCTGAAACTGCTTCTCTGTCTCTGGATGGTCCTAGTCGGTGAGGCAACTATCCACAATTCCCTGACTTCTTCCACAAAGCCAATCTCTAATCCAATTTTCTACCTCATCTTGAATGCTGAGCGACTGAGCAACCTTGTCAAATACCTTGCTAAAGTTCACATCGACAACATTCACTAATTTGCCTTCATTCACTTTGCTGGTAACTTCCTCGAAAAACTCGTACACACATACTGTAAGATTCCTCGCCTGTGTATGCGATAATAATTAACACAGCGGAAGAGCAAATCATCGGAGCGATGCCCTTTACCTATCGAGTGGGGAGAGGGCAATTGGTGGTGGAGGCGGGATTTCGGCGTTACCTTTATTTTTTCTCCGTCTATCTCCACCGTCTTCTCTCGGAAATCCACCCCGATGGTGGCTTCAGTCTTGTCGGGGAACTTGCCAGCGCAGAAGCGGTAGGTCAGACAAGTTTTGCCTACGCCCGAGTCGCCGATGACGATGATCTTGTAGATCCTGGAACGGGGCGGCGCGGTGAACATCAGCGAGCCGGCTGGGGGAGCGCCGTGCGCCGGCGAGTCTATGGCCGACACCCTCTCCTCTCCTCCCCGCAAGGACATAACTCCGAGAAAAAGGGAGGTCCCGTCCCGTCACGCGCCGGCCGCAGCCCGCGCTCCAGCTCGAGCCTCAGTCCCGCCGCTCAGCGTCCCGGAGCCACGTCGCCGCTGCCCGCGCTCCGGCTCGAGCCTCAGTCCCGCCGCTCAGCGTCCCGGAGCCACGTCGCCGCTGCCCGCGCTCCGGCTCGAGCCTCAGTCCCGCCGCTCAGGGTCCCGGAGCCACGTCGCCGCTGCCCGCGCTCCGGCTCGAGCCTCAGTCCCGCCGCTCAGCGTCCCGGAGCCACGTCGCCGCTGCCCGCGCTCCGGCTCGAGCCTCAGTCCCGCCGCTCAGCGTCCCGGAGCCACGTCGCCGCTGCCGGCCGCTGTCGGCCGCTGTTGTCCCTCCACACATCACCCACCCCCTGATCTGCTGAATGGAAGAAGGAAAAGCACGAGTCGCGAGAAAGTATCGCGAGAGCGTCCCTATTATCCCCAGAAAAGTACTAGTCTTTCCTTAAACGCTCAGAAACCGATATTTCTTTCTCTGCAGTATTTGTTTTAAATCGACGATTTTGCAACAGTTTTTTTTTACTGGTTGGGGTTTTCCGTAAATCTGAACAGAGTTTTTAATTTTATTTCGTTCGTATGCGAAAGTTGCGTTGGGTTACCTGGGAGCTAATGGTAAACGGGAGAAATTGCTTACTCCTGCTAGAGATGGTGAATAATTTGTATTTCGATTCTGGAAGAGTAATTTATATTCTGCTAAAATAATTTCACGTTAGAAATATTATCAGTTTGTAGTATTACTAAGTACACATAGTTACGGCTGATAGTTCTGAAGCGGCTTCCAAGCAGTAAAATTCTGTTGATATGTGTATATTTAAAAGCCAGTTGCTAAAATTGTTTTGGAAAGACACACTAAAGCTCACATATTTACGTCACTTCATCCTGAGATATAACCATATATAACATAACCATATAACAATCACAGCACGGAAACAGGCCATTCCGGCCCTCCTAGTCCGTGCCGAACTCTTAATCTCACCTAGTCCCACCTACCCGCACTCAGCCCATAACCCTCCACTCCTTTCCTATCCATATACCTATCCAATTTTACCTTAAATGACACAACTGATCTGGCCTCTACTACTTCTACAGGAAGCTCATTCCACACAGCTATCACTCTCTGAGTAAAGAAATACCCCCTCGTGTTTCCCTTAAACTTTTGCCCCCTAACTCTCAAATCATGTCCTCTCGTTTGAATCTCCCCTACTCTCAATGGAAACAGCCTATTCACGTCAACTCTATCTATCCCTCTCAACATTTTAAATACCTCGATCAAATCCCCCCTCAACCTTCTACGCTCCAATGAATAGAGACCTAACTTGTTCAACCTTTCTCTGTAACTTAAGTGCTGAAACCCTGGTAACATCCTAGTAAATCGTCTCTGCACTCTCTCTAATTTATTGATATCTTTCCTATAATTCGGTGACCAGAACTGTACACAATATTCCAAATTTGGCCTTACCAATGCCTTGTACAATTTTAACATTACATCCCAACTTCTGTACTCAATGCTCTGATTTATAAAGGCCAGCGTTCCAAAAGCCTTCTTCACCACCCTATCTACATGAGACTCCACCTTCAGGGAACTATGCACTGTTATTCCTAGATCTCTCTGTTCCACTGCATTCCTCAATGCCCTACCATTTACCCTGTATGTTCTATTTGGATTATTCCTGCCAAAATGTAGAACCTCACACTTCTCAGCATTAAACTCCATCTGCCAACGTTCAGCCCATTCTTCTAACCGGCATAAATCTCCCTGCAAGCTTTGAAAACCCACCTCATTATCCACAACACCTCCTACCTTAGTATCATCAGCATACTTACTAATCCAATTTACCACCCCATCATCCAGATCATTTATGTATATTACAAACAACATTGGGCCCAAAACAGATCCCTGAGGCACCCCACTAGTCACCGGCCTCCATCCCGATAAACAATTATCCACCACTACTCTCTGGCATCTCCCATCTAGCCACTGTTGAATCCATTTTATTACTCCAGCACTAATACCTAACGACTGAACCTTCTTAACTAACCTTCCATGTGGAACTTTGTCAAAGGCCTTGCTGAAGTCCATATAGACTACATCCACTGCCTTACCCTCGTCAACATTCCTCGTAACTACTTCAAAAAATTCAATAAGGTTTGTCAAACATGACCTTCCACGCACAAATCCATGCTGGCTACTCCTAATCAGATCCTGTCTATCCAGATAATTATAAATACTATCTCTAAGAATACTTTCCATTAATTTACCCACCACTGATGTCAAACTGACAGGTCTATAATTGCCAGGCTTACTTCTAGAACCCTTTTTAAACAATGGAACCACATGAGCAATACGCCAATCCTCCGGCACAATCCCCGTTTCTAATGACATCTGAAAGATCTCCGTCAGAGCTCCTGCTATCTCTACACAAACTTCCCTCAAGGTCCTGGGGAATATCCGGTCAGGACCCGGAGATTTATCCACTTTTAAATTTCTTAAAAGCGCCAGTACTTCCACCTCTTTAATTGTCATAGGTTCCATAACTTCCTTACTTGTTTCCCACACCTTACACCATTCGATATCCTTCTCCTTAGTGAATACCGAAGAGAAGAAATCGTTCAAAATCTCTCCCATCTCCCTCGGCTCCACACATAGCTGACCACCCTGATTCTCTAAGGGACCAATTTTATCCCTCACTATCCTCTTGCTTTTAATATAACTGTAGAAGCCTTTCGGATTTACTTCCACCTTATTTGCCAAACCAAACTTGTAACTTCTTTTAGCTTTTCTAATCTCTTTCTTAAGTTTCCTTTTACATTCTTTATATTCCTCGAGCAATTCCTTTACTCCATGCTGCCTATATCTATTGTAGACATCCCTCTTTTTTCGAACCAAGTTTCTAATATCCCTTGAAAACCATGGCGCTTTCAAACCTTTAATCTTTCCTTTCAACCGAACAGGAACATAAAGATTCTGTACCCTCATAATTTCACCCTTAAATGACCTCCATTTCTCTATTACATCCTTCCCATAAAACAACTTGACCCATTCCACTCTCTCTAAATCCCTGCGCATCTCCTCAAAGTTAGCCTTTCTCCAATCAAAAATCTCAACTCTAGGTCCAGTCCTGTCCTTCTCCATAATTATATTGAAGCTAATGCTATTGTGATCACTGGACCCGAAGTGCTCCCCAACACATACATCTGTCAGCTGACCTATCGCATTCCCTAACAGGAGATCCAACACTGCCCCATCTCTAGTCGGTACTTCTATGTATTGTTGCAAAAAGCTATCCTGCACACATTTCACAAACTCTAAACCATCCAGCCCTTTTACAGAATGAGCTTCCCAATCTATGTGTGGAAAATTAAAATCTCCCACAATCACCACCTTGTGTTTACTACAAATATCTGCTATCTCCTTACACATTTGCTCTTCCAACTCACGCTCCCCATTAGGTGGCCTATAATACACTCCTATCAGTGTTACTACACCTTTCCCATTCCTCAATTCCACCCAAATAGCCTCCCTAGAGGAGCTCTGTAATCTATCCTTCCAAAGCACCGCCATAAGATTTTCTCGGACAAGCAATGCAACACCTCCTCCTCTGGCCCCTCCTACTCTATCACACCTGAAGCAACTAAATCCAGGAATATTTAGTTGCCAATCACACCCTTCCTGCAACCATGTTTCACTAATAGCTACAACATCATAATTCCATGTATCAATCCACACTTTAAGCTCATCCACCTTTCTTACAATTACAATTATTCCATCTGTGTTATCCATCTATCCTCAACCCTCCATATAAGGTTAAAATTAATGTTATCTCTTTTTACCCCAGCTCTGGCATAAGGTCCTTATGAAAAATTAACTTTTTTTCTCTCTCCACGTGTGCTGCCTGACTTGCAAAGTACTTGCAGTATTCTCTGCCTTTGTTTTGGATATTCAGCAACTTCAGATTTTGATTTTTGATTTACTGTATCAGATGTGATGCCTATGCAGTCAGAGTTGAATGAACACGATGCATATGTAATAGCAGTTCCCTTTGTCTTTCTGTGTTTTTCAATATACCTTCTGTGCTTGTATGCACATACATGTGCCTACAAATATTGTCTTGCCACTACCACCCTTTCATACCCTGCTATCACATATGTTTCAATGAAGCAAAGAGCAGCAATTTGAACACAAAATATCCCAAACAGCAAAGTAAAATAGCCAGAACATTTGTTTAGGTGATGTTGGTTTGGTGGTGAATATTGGCAAGGATGCCGGAGAGAGTATTCTTGTACTTATTCAGAATAATGCCATCAAATCTTTGACAGTCCCATCAGAAGACAACTTTAATTATACAACAATAATTATCTGCATGCCAGATAGATGTTCAGCCCAATGTCACTCGATCGCATAGTGCTGAGTCACTTTCTTAAGGAGGACCTATTGTTTGACCTGCTTCCACTCTGGTATACAGACTGTTGGGTGACCAATATAGAAAGTGTTGACTCATCTAAAGAAGGGGAAAAAGCTGGCTGGTGGAACCAGTGAATGGGTAGTCTATGAGGTGGCATGCACCTTTTGCAATATGCAAATGGTTTCTGAGTCCTGTTGATGCATAAACTTAAGGTTCAGTATAACCATCCTGAACGCTCTTCTCCATTTTTGGCAATCACGGGCCAGGGATGTTGCATTTTTTTCAAGGAGGCTTTGTGCACATTCTTGAATCTATACCTTTGTACATCAATAATTACTTCCCATGTCTCCACTCAAAATAGAGTGTCTGTTTCACAAGTCTGTTATGGAGCGTTCGAATGATGTGCCCTTCTTAAATATAGTGGACAAAACTAGCTAGGATCTCTTGAATTCTGGAAAAGGATATTGGTTTGCTTGTCCTTCCAGTACATTGGTGACGTCTTTCTCATGTCTTGAAAGAACGGCTACAGATAGTCTAGCTGTCAGAAGTTTATTGGAGGGAAGAGATTACTGCTGCCTTGTAAATTGTGTTGTTTGCAAGGTCTGAGTCATTGATGTCCAAACATCCTTTTCTTCCATCAACCAAAAGCAGCATTGGTGCATAGCAAGTAATGGTCGATATCATCATCAATGCCTGTCGTCATTGAGGGAAGGTTTATGAGATGTGGGAAGTCATCCATATTTTCCAGAGTCATTCATTATTTGAACCTTTATTGTTGGTGGGGGTGAGGTGTGATTTGATCCAATTGGGATGGGTGGTGAAGGACCCATCTTGTGGATGCTCATTCTCTCATATGTCTCGGTGAACGATATTCATTTATCATTTTCATGTGTACTGAGGATCAGTGGAAAGCTTTGTTTTGTGTGCCAACCTGATAGTTCGTGCCATACATTAGTACATTGATGTAATAAAAAGAAAACAGATTGCAGAAGACAGTTGCAAAGAAAGTACAGTACAGAGTGAGAAATAAATTGGGAGATCAAGAGATCACAAGTTCATCTTTTAGCATAAAAGAAGTCTGTTCAGCAGTCGGATAACAGTGGGACGAAAGCTGTCCTTGAGTCTGGTGCTTTGTGCAATCAGGCTTTTGTACCTTCTTCCCAACGGGATAGGGAAGAAGAAAGAATGACCGAGGTGGCAGAGGCCTTGCAGGTCGCTTCCCCGAGGCTGCGGGAGGTATATATAGAATCAGTGGAGGTTCGCATGATGGACTGAGCTGTATCCAGAACTCTCTGCAGTTTTGTGTGGTCCTGGGAAGAGCGGTTGCTGTGACACGCAATGGACTGGAACTTGGGTTTTGAATGTGAGTAAATGCAAGCGCCTTCAACTGTAGAGGTTAGTTCTGGAGGTTAGATGCCATAAGTTGAATAATTCTATGTAAGTTCTGAAGATTAGCTTCAGTCCAACAAAAAGGTTATTGGAGGTGAGGTACAGCTTTCCAGTGAGAAAAACTGGAAGAAGTATTGGGGCAAATTTGAAGCCTTGTTTGACAACAGTCTTCACTGAGATTGTCTCTGCTGTAGACACAGGGGCCATTGCTTCTGTGCTGTCATGATACTTACGTAAGATGGAAGCAGGTTTTGAATTTGAGGAGAGTGTTGCACAGTTCCTCATGGCTGATGCGAGCTTGAAAAAGACCATCTAAAGTGGCTGGTGTTGCTTCCTGCAATTTTCTAAAAGTTGTTGCATAGTGAAATTCATGTCCATTGCGTCGCTGCACCTTGATGACCATCAGCTCGTATGGGAGAGCAAGGATGTAGTAGACAGGGGCTACAAGGAAGTAGTCACCCCTAAGTTGCAGGAGGCAGGTACACAGGTAATTGTCAGGAGAGGGAAAGTGAAGAGGCAGCCAATGCTGAATACCCCTTTGGCCATTCCCCTCAATAATAAGTATAGCACTTTGGATACTATTGGGGGAATAACCTGCCAGGGGAAAGCTTCAGCGAGCAGGTCTCTGGCACCGCATCTGGCTCTGTAGCTCAGTAGGGAATGGGGGAAGAAGAAGAATGCAGTAGTGATAGTTAAAGGAACAGACGGGAGATTCCGTGGATGTGAAAGAGACACTGGATGTGTATGTTGTCATAGTTAGAGATGTCTTGGATCGGGCCCACTGCGGTCTAAAGAGTGAACTGCCAGAAGTTGTGGTACATATTGGTACCACTGGCAGAGGCAAGAAAAGTTATAAGGTCCTGTGTCACAGCCCAGTGAGTAGGATGAATAGGCAGATGAATGTGTGGTTGAGAAATTGGTGCAGAGGGCAGAGTTTCAGATTATTGGGTCTTTGGGATCTCTTCTGCGGAAGATATGACATATACAAAAAGGACGGGTTGTACCTGAACTCAAGGGAGACCAGTATTCTTGCATGTATATTTGTTAGAGCTGCTTGGGAAGGTTTAAACTAATTTGGCAGTATGATGGGAACCAGAGTGTTAGGGCAGAGGATGGGGTAGTTGGTATACAAGTAAATGCAGTGTGTAGTGAGAGTGTGAATAATTGAAGGGGCAAAATTGCAGTCAGTGGGATGGGTTGAAGTGTAACTTGGGGCAAAATTGAAAAGGGTGACAAATACAGGACTGAAGGTGTTATATTTGAATGCATGTAGTATAGGGAAAAAAGTAGATGATCTTGTGGTGCAGTTAGAGATTGGCAGATATGACATTGTGGGCATCAATGAATTGTATCTAAAAGAAGATTATAGTTGGGAGAAAATTAAAACCTTTCCAGTCAAGATGGTGCCAATATACAACACTCCCTCGGTTGACATCTTTGAGCTAGCAAATGAAATTAGCTTTTTTACTTCTTCTATGTCTGCTTTTCTCCTTAAATGTGTTTCTGGGACTGTAAGGGCCTGCGATTTACAGGTGGAGATCGTTTGAGTGATTCAGCACTTTACTGGCTTCGAAAAGATCCTAGGAAGCGACGCGTACTTGGATGGCGTTGAGGCAAAGAAACTTTGAGACGGGGCACGAGGTGATGTTCAACTCCGTTTCACCATTTGAAGTGTCGAAGACTGAAGCACAGAGGCGAATGCAGAAGGCGAGCAAGCGAGAGTTTCATTGCCGACTGTCTACCATTTGATTACTGTCAGAGAAGGAGACTGAGTGGCCTTTCACTGTGTGACTCACTGTGGCAGGCGGGTAGACGTTTCTGCCTCCTGTGGTGTCACTCTCTTTTGAAGAATGTTGGTGATATCATAAGGTAGTTCTACATGTATGGATTGGACTATTGTGTTTATAGACTGTGAACGTTTTCAGACATGGTTTTTATATTCTGTGTTTTTTATTGCCTGTTCCTTTTCTGTTTTGCCGTGCAAGGGGAGATATAACAGCAGAATTAAACCATTTGGCCCATCAAGTCTGCTCCACAATTTCATCATGGCTGATCTCAGCCCCATTCTCCTGTCTTCTCCCCATATTCCTTTGTGTCCTAACCAATCAAGAATCTAGGTAAATATACATAAAGACTTGGCCTCCACAGCTGCCTGTGGCAAGGAATTCTGCAGATTCACCACTCACTGGCTGACCTCCTCATCTCCGTTCAAAAAGGACACCTTTCTATTTTGAGCCTGTGTCCTCTGGATTTGGACTCTCCCACCGTAGGAAACATCCTCTCCACATCACCTCTATCAAGGCCTTTCACTATTCAATAGGTTTCACTGAGGTCACCTCTCATTCTTCTGAATTCCAGTAAGTACAGGTCCAGAGCCATCAAATCCCCTTCATATGACAATCTTGGAATAATTTTCGGGAACCTCCTTTGAGCACATCTCTCCAGTTTCAGCACATCTTTTCTAAGATAAGGGGCCCAAAACTGCTCACGATACCCCAAGTAAGGTCTCACTAATGCTTTACAAAGTCTCAACATTATATCCTTGCTTTTATATTCTAGTCATCTTGAAATAAATGCTAACATTGCATTTGCCTTCCTCACTACAGACTCAATCAGCAAGTTAACCTTTCGGGAATCCTGTAGAAGGACTTCCAAGTCTCTTTGCACCTCAGTTTTTGTTGCTTTCTCTCCATTTAGAAAATATTCAACTCTTTCATTTCTTCTGCCAAAGTGCATGACTATACACTTCCCAGCACAGTATTTCTTCTGCCCTTAGCCCATTCTCCTAATCTGTCAAAATCCTTCTGTAGCCTCTCTACTTCCTCAAAACTACCTACCCTTCCACCTATCTTCTTATCTGCAAAACCATCAATTCTATCATCTAAATCATTGACATATAGTATAAAAAGAATTAACCCCAATGCAGACCCCTGTGGAATACCATTAGTTACAGGTAGCAAACCAGAAAAGGTTCTTTTTATTCCCACTCTTTGCATTCTGCTATTCAGCTTCTACTTTATCCACGCTAGAATCTTACCTGTAATACCATGGACTCGTAGGCTGTTAAGCAGCCTTGTGTGTAGCACCTTGTCAAGGGTCTTCTGAAAATCCAAGTACACAACATCATCTGATTCTCCTTTGTCTATCCTGCTTGTTATTTCTTCAAACCATTCCAACAGATATGTCAGAAAAGATTTCCAGCCACTGAGGTCAGACTAAATGGCCTAAATCAGGGGTGTCAAACTCATTTTAGGTCATGGGCCGGATTGAGCAAAATGCAGCTTCATGCGGGCAGGATCAGTCGGACGCGTGCGAACGCAGCTTTCGTTGCCTCTGTTTTTTCAGCCTGCTCTCATGTGTCTCAGTCTCTGCTATAACTACAAAGTGTTTCACTTTACAAATGCCGTTTCTTATGAAGAAGACTGCCGAATAAACACTAAAAACCCTGAAAACCTGGTACCCTAATAAACTCAGCATTAGCCATATCATACGCCATAGGCACTTTGATTACTGGGGCCAGCTTTAATAGTAATTAGATATTATCTCGCGGGCCAAAGATAATTCCACCGCAGGCCTTGAGTTTGACATATATGGCCTATAGTCTTCTTTCTTCTGCCTCTCCCTTCTTGGAGAGTGGAGTGACATTTGCAATTTTCCAGTCTTCTGGAACCACTCCAGAATCTAGAGATTCTTAAAAGTTCATTACTAATGCTTCCACAATTTCATTAGCCACCTCTTTCACAACCCTAGGTGTACACCATCTGGTCCAGGTGACTTATCTACCTTCACACCTTTCAGTTTCTCAAGAATCTTCTCTCTAGTTGTGGTAACTTCACACACTTTATGCCTCCCGGCACTTGGCACCGTACTGTTACGGTCTTCCACAATGAAGACTGATGCAAAACACTTACTCAGTTTGTCCGCTATTTTGATTTTCCCTATTACTACCTCTTCAGCATTGTTTTCCAGTGGCCCGAAATCCATTCTCACTTCTCTTTTACACTTTATGTATCAAAAGAAACTTTTGGTATCCTCTTTTAAAGTATTGGCTAGCTTATTTTTGTATTCCATTTTAACCTTCTTAATGACTTTTTAGTTGCTTTCTGTTGGTTTTTAAAAACTTCCCTGTCCTCTAACTTTCCACTAGCTCCACACTCATCAGGATCCCTGATACCTAGAAATGTCAGTGTACTATGGGTGTCTTCCACAGTGAAGACTGATGCAAAATACTTATTCATCTGCCATTTGCTTGTCCCCCAATATTACCTCTCCAGCATCGATATCCAGCAGTCTGATATCCACTTATGTCTCTCATTTACACCTTATGTTTCTGAAGAAACTTTTGGTATGCTGTTTAATATTATTGGCTATCTTACTTTCATTTCCCATTGTTACCTTATTGATGATTTTTTTTAGTTGTCTTCTGTTCATTTTTAAAAGCTTCCCAATCTTTTTACTTCCCACTAGTTTTTGCTCTATGATATGCCTTCTCTGGCTTTTATGTTGGCTTCTCTTGTTAACACTGAGCGTCATAGGAAGTCATTCCTACCTGTGGCCATCAAATTTTACAACTCCTCCCTAGGAGTGTCAGACACCTTGAGCCAATAGGCTGGTCCTGGACTTATTTCCACTGGGCATGATTAACTTATTATTTAATTATTTATGGTTTTATATTGCTATATTTCTTCACTATTCTTGGTGGGTGTGGCTGTAACAAAACCCAATTTCCCTTGGGATCAATAAAGTATGTCTGTCTGTCTGTTAAAATGATTGCGTCATCTTTCCTTTAGAATACTTATTCCTCTGGGATGTATATACTCTGTACCTTCTGTATTGCTTCCAGAAATTCCAGCCAGTGCTGCTCTACCAACATCCCTGCCAGTGTTCTTTTCCAATCAGTTCTGGCCAACTCCTCTGACATGCCTTTGTAATTCCCTTTACTCCATTGTAATATTGATACATCTGACTTTAGCTTCTCCTTCTCAAATTTCAAGGTGAATTCGATCATATTTTGATTACTTGCCCCTCAAGGTTCGTTTACCTTAAACTCTCAAATTAATTCTGGATCATTGCACAATACCCAGTCCAGAAAAGCTGATCCCATTGTGGGCTGAGCTGTGAACTGCTCTAGAAAGGCCATCTCATAGGCACTCTAGAAATTCCCCTCCTGGAATCCAGCAGCAATCTGATTTTCTCAATCTACCTGCATATTGAAATTCCCCATGACGATTGTAACATTGCCCTTATGGCATGCATTTTCTATCTCCTATTGTAATTTGTAGACCACATCCTTACTACTGGTTGGGGGCCTATATCAATTCTCATCAGAGTATTTTTACCTTTGCAGTTCCTTAGCTCTATCCACAATGATTCAACACTCTCCAATCCTGTGTAACCTCTTTCTAATGATTTGATTTAATTTTATTACCAACAGAGCAATGCTGCCCCCTGTGGTAAACTATGTATACCTGTCTGGACACACCCCTCTGCTGACTGCTCCTGTGGCTCCTCCCACAGACCCCTGTATAAAGGCGATTGGGGCACTGCTCCTCCCTCAGTCTCTGAGATGTCGTGGCCCCTTTTTCTGCTAATAAAAGCCTATTGTTCACTTCCTGTCTCCGAGAGTTATTGATGGTGCATCACCCCCTCTCCCTTCCTGCCTGTCCTTTCAATGCAATGTGTATCCTTGAACATTAAGCTCCCAGCTATAATCTTCTCTCAGCCATGATTCAGTGATGCCTGCAACATCATACATACCAATCTGCAACTGTGCTACAAGTTCATCTACCTTATTCTGTATACTGTGCACATTCAAATATAACACCTTCAGTCCTGTATTCACCCTTTTCGATTTTGTCTGCCTGTTATTTTGCAGCTCATCCTGTTGACTGCAATTTTGCCCCATCAACAGCCTCTCCTCACTACACATTGCCTCTGTTGTAAACCAGCTACCTTATCTTCAGCACAATTATCCACATTTCCCACAATACTACTTGCATTGAAATATATACAGCTCAGGACACTAGTTGCACCATGCTCAACCCTTTGATTCCTAACTTTGTCTGAGGTCTTACCAACATCTGCCTCCACAGCCTCTCCACTAACTGTTCTGGCACTCTGGTTCCCATCCCACTGTAACTGTAGTATGAACCCCACCGTGCAGCATTAACAAACTTTCCCGTTAGGATATTAGTCCCCCTCCAGTTCAGGTGTAAACTGTCCCATCTGTACAGGTCCCACCTTCCCTGGAATAGAACCCAATGATTCAAAAATCTTATGCCCTCTCTCCTACACCAACTCCTTAGCCATATATTAGTCCTACCTCCAGGACTTAAGAACTTTTTAAAAGCTATTAATGCTTTTTGAGACGGTGATTTAGATGCATATCATATTTTTTTACTGAGTTAAGTATTGTATGTAATTAGTTTTGCTACAGCAAGTGTATGGGACATTGGAAAAAAGTTGAATTTCCCCATGGGGATGAATAAAGTATCTATCTATCTATCTATCTATCTATCTATATTAAACTGTATAATCTTCCTAGTTCTAGTCTCACTAGCACATGGCATAGGTAGCAATCCTGAGATCACAACCCTGGAGGTCCTGCCCTTTAACTTAGCACCTAACTCCCCGAACTCCCTTTGCAGAAACTCATCACCTGTCTTATACATGTCATGGACCACGCCTCTAGCTATTCACCCTCTCATTTAAGAACTCAGAGGACTCAATGAGATGTCCCAGACCCTGGCACCAAGGAGGCAATGAAATCTTGTTCTGTCCCCTTTCACCTCAACGTGCCCTTTCTGCCCACCATTCCCTTCTGAGTCACATCCCAAGTACATCGCAAAGTGGAAGAAGTAATCTAAAGAGAGGATGAGGCCACTGTGGCTGACAAGAGAAATCAAAGACAGCATAAAAGCCAAAGAGAGAGCATATAATATAGCAAAAATTATTGAGGAGTTAGAGGATTAGGAAGCTTTTAAAAACTAATAGAAGGCAACTAAAAAATTATAAGGAGAGAAAAAATTAAATATGAAGGTAAGCTAGCTAATAATATAAAAGAGGATGCTGAAAGTTTTTTCAGATATATAAAGAGTAAAAGAGGATAGAGTGGACATCAGACCACTGGAAAATGATGCTGGCGAACTAGTAATGGGGGACAAAGAAATGGCAGACAAACCTAATATGGACAGTGTCTTGAAAAAAATTTTCAGCCTCCAACCTTTTGTTCACATAATTACAACCAGGGATTTTGATCAACTTAACGGAGAATTTTTATTTATGAATCATATACAGTATTCCATTTTTTTCACAGTAGAGTCCCAAACAGCAGGGACAATTGTAAAGCAGGAAAAACTGAAATGTCAGCAGTTCAAAAGTATTCAACCCCCTTTGTTAAGTAGTTAGTTGAATTTCCTCTCACAACTATGACAGCCAGTACTCTTTTGGATAAGTCTCTATTAGCTTTGCACAATGTGATGCAGCAAGATTTGCCCATTCCTCCTTGCAAAATTGCTCAAGCTGCGTCAGGTTAGTTGGGGATGTAGCATTAGACAGCAATCTTCAGGTCTTGCCAGAAATGTTTGATCAGGTTAAGGTCAGGACTCTGACTGGGTCACTCAAGGACATCTTGAAGCCAGTCCATGGTTGCTCTGGCAGTGTGTTTTCCTCCTCAGTTTAAGATTTCAGGCAGAGGTTAGCAAGTTTTTATCCAGGATCTCTTTGTATTTAGCAGCATTCATCTTCCAATCAATCCTGACAGGATTTCCAGTCACTGCTGCTGAAAAGCATAATGCTACATCCACCACACTTTACAATAGGGATGGTGTTATCTGTCAGTTTTAGATCTCCACCGCATTTACTGCTTAGCGGCGAGGCCATGAAGTTCCACTTCAGTCTCATCCGAGCACAAGACTTCCTTCCGTATTGTTGTAGTATCTTTTAAGTGGCATTTTGCAAAGCCTTTATGAGTAAGGATATGCTTTTTTTTAAGCCAGGGCTTCTTCCTTGCCACTCTTCCATAAGTACCCTTTTTGTACAAGGCTTTAGAGATTGTGGAGCCATGAACTTCACCTCCAGTTGCAGCCACTGACTTCTGCAGCTTACTCTGAGTGACTGTTGGTGTCACAGTCGCCTCTCTGACAAGTGTTATTCTTTTCTAGTGACTAAGTTTAGAGGGGCAGCCTGACCTAGGAATTGTAGCAGAGGTTTCATATTTCCACTTTTCACAATGAACTGCACTGAGTTCTGAGGTATACTCAATGCCTTTGAGATGGCCTTATACCAGTCCTCAGATCTGTGCTTCTCTATCATAATTTCCTTGACTTGTCTTGAGTGCTCTTTGGTTTTCATTTGGTTTGGGCAGTTGAAAATCTACCATACTGTTGGACCTTACAGATAGAGGGGATATGAATTCTTATGAATTCATTGAAAGGTGATCCTCCAATATTCTACATCAACAAATTGGGTGAGTTAGTAAGGTCATATATTGTACCTGAGGAAAGTTAGCGTAGTAGTTATAGAACATAGAGTAGTACAGCACATTACAGGCCCTTCGGCCCACAATGTGCCGACCCTCAAACCCTGCCTCCCATATAACCCCCCACCTTAAATTCCTCCATATACCTGTCTAGTAGTCTCTTAAACTTCACTAGTGTATCTGCCTCCACCACTGACTCAGGCAGTGCATTCCACGCACCAACCACTTTCTGAGTGGAAAACCTTCCTCTAATACCTCCCTTGAACTTCCCTCCCCTTACCTTAAAGCCATGTCTTCTTGTACTGAGCAGTGGTGCCCTGGGGAAGAGGCACTGGCTGTCCACTCTATCTATTCCTCTTAATACCTTGTACACCTCTATCACGTCTCCTCTCATCCTCCTTCTCTCCAAAGAGGAAAGCCCTAGCTCCCTTAATCTCTGATCATAATCCATACTCTCTAAACCAGGCAGCATCCTGGTAAATCTCCTCTGTACCCTTTCCAATGCTTCCACATCCTTCCTATACTGAGGCAACCAGAACTGGACACAGTACTCCAAGTGTGGCCTAACTAGAGTTTTATAGAGCTGCATCATTACATCACGTCTCTTAAACTCTATCCCTCGACTTATGAAAGCTAACTCCCCATAAGCTTTCTTAACTACCCTATCTACCTGTGAGGCAACTTTCAGGGATCTGTGGACATGTACCCCCAGATCCCTCTGCTCCTCCACACTACCAAGTATCCTGCCATTTACTTTATACTCTGCCTTGGAGTTTGTCCTTCCAAAGTGTACCACCTCACACTTCTCTGGGTTGAACTCCATCTGCCACTTCCCAGCCCACTTCTGCATCCTATCAATGTCTCTCTGCAATCTTTGACAATCCTCTACACTATCTACAACACCACCAACCTTTGTGTCATCTGCAAACTTGCCAACCCACCCTTCTACCCCCACGTCCAGGTCATTAATAAAAATCACAAAAAGTAAAGGTGCCAGAACAGATCCTTGTGGGACACCACTAGTCACAACTCTCCAATCTGAATGTACTCCCTCCACCATGACCCTCTGCCTTCTGCAGGCAAGCCAATTCTGAATCCACCCGGCCAAACATCCCTGGATCCCATGCCTTCTGACTTTCTGAATAAGCCTACCATGTGGAACCTTGTCAAATGCCTTACTAAAATCCATGTAGATTACATCCACTGCACTACCCTCATCTATATGCCTAGTCACCTCCTCAAAGAACTCTATCAGGCTTGTTAGACACGATCTGCCCTTCACAAAGCCTGAAGGGCTGACTGTCCCTGATCAGACCATGATTCTCTAAATGCCCATAGATCCTATCTCTAAGAATCTTTTCCAACAGCTTTCCCACCACAGACGTAAGGCTCACTGCTCTATAATTACCCAGACTATCCCTACTACCTTTTTTAAACAAGGGGACAACATTCACCTCCCTCCAATACTCTGGTACCATTCCTGTGGACAACGAGGACATAAAGATCCTAGCCAGAGGCTCAGCAATCTCTTCCCTCGCCTCGTGGAGCAGCCTGGGGAATATTCCATCAGGCCCCAGGGACTTATCCATCCTAATGTATTTTAACAACTCCAACACCTCCTCTCCCTTAATATCAACATGCTCCAGAACATCAACCTCACTCATATTGTCCTCACCGTCATCAAGTTCCCTCTCATTGGTGAATACCGAAGAGAAGTATTCATTGAGGACCTCGCTCACTTCCACAGGTTCCAGGCACATCTTCACACTTTTACCTCTAATCGGTCCTACTTTCACTCCTGTCATCCTTTTGCTCTTCACATAATTGAAGAATGCCTTGGGGTTTTCCTTTACCCTACTCGCCAAGGCCTTCTCATGCCCCCTTCTTGCTCTTCTCAGCCCCTTCTTAAGCTCCTTTCTTGCTACCCGATATTCCTCAATAGACCCATCTGATCCTTGCTTTCTAAACCTCACGTATGCTGCCTTCTTCCACCTGACTAGATTTTCCACTTCACTTGTCACCCATGGTTCCTTCACCCTACCATTCTTTATCTTCCTCACCGGGACAAATTTATCCCTAACACCCTGCAAGAGATCCTAAACATCGACCACATGTCCATAGTACATTTCCCTGCAAAAACATCATCCCAGTTCACACCCGCAAGTTCTAGCCTTATAGCCTCATAATTTGC